>NC_136496.1:45897375-46352375 GCF_053919585.1 Euprymna scolopes | reverse complement strand
GGCACTGGCTGGACACTATCCGTGTCTGTAATCAACTTCTGAAATAATTAATGTTTTATGGTACTTCTTGCTTCGATTCTAGGACACAAGTGAAAAAGTAAGATGGAACTCTCCAAATGAGTTGATCAAAATCTTGGATAAAATACATTTAGAAGTTTTACAATAAAAAAGGAAAATATATCTACATTTAAACTTATACTCCCAAAGAAAACTGTTATGTTACGAAGCGTATGGTGACAAGCAAAAAGAATAGACAACACAGGATTAAGATTTGAACGAACTCAACAATTTATTTTCTAATAAATAACACAGAATAATAACGAGCTGTCCTTGGGGTGAAGATGGCAGATTGTTGTTAGTTGTTGTTATTGTGGTTATAAGGCACGACGAAACCTTCGTTTGTAATAGTAGTAGCAGCAGTGCTGGCTGCTGGTCTGGTTATAATCGTGTGTCAATAGCGATAGTTGTTGTTGTTAGAAGGCACGACGAAGCCTTCGTTGGTAATGGTAGTAGCAGCAGTGCTGGTTATAATCGTGCGTCAATAGCGATAGTTGTTGTTGTTAGAAGGCGCGACGAAGCCTTCGTTGGTAATGGTAGTAGCAGCAGTGCTGGTTATAATCGTGTGTCAATAGCGATAGTTGTTGTTGTTAGAAGGCGCGCCGAAACCTTCGTTGTAGTAGTAGTAGCATTGGTCGCGACAGCCGTAGCGTTGTGGTGATGGCGAGGCTGGTGGTCCTTCTGCTGTCTTTTCCTTGGCTTCGCTAAATATAGCAAGCACGCGGACGTAGTTGTAGACAAACGGTTAGTGATGAAGAAATTGCCTCCATGTCAAGAAAACTGTGTTTCTTTTGGGTTGTTGTTTTCGCTACGGTGTGTAAGGCATCTAAGCGTTTTGCCCGTAATTTTGTGGAGGTAACCATGATCATGTGCCTCGACTTTGGTGCCATGGTAGCGATCGTAGCGTGAATCCCTACGTAGTCAATTTCTCCCCAAAGCGGTCAGGAATCATGAAACTTGAGTGGTGGTCGTCACGGTGACACGTGGCAGACAGTATGACGGCGTCCCCAAGTCAAAACGAGATCTAAATCATAACATCATAACAGCTCCCCCAGATCTCATTTTGGCTTGAATTGTCCAGTGCGGTCATAGTTGCATGTGTGAATAATCAACCCATGATGAAATCTTTAAACCGTTTAGGAAGCTGGCCTCGTGTTGACCGATTCCGAATCAGGTCCGATCTGTATCCGGACGGTAGTCGAGGGGTTTCTACGTATATGGGGTCCTGCAACGCTCTGTGTGCCCCTGCCTTGGGTGGAAGCGTTGTCTCTTCGGTAGATTGACGAGTTGGGTAGGGTAGAGGAGGTAGATTGGGGGACAAATGTTTTGGACGTGGTATTAATCGGCGGACATGTGCCCGGTGAACCCATTCACTCTGGCCATCATCATTTTTTATCTGGATCACCATGCTGTTGGTCTTGGCCACTTCGAAGGTACCGATCCAGGGTAGGTGAGATGCGTGAGCAATAGTTGATTGAGGCCGGTGGATTAGTACCTTGTCACCGACTTGTATTGGTTCCTTATTCATGTCCTTGTCTAAATTTGGGTCTTGGGCGTGGTCAGCTTCATTGTTGGCCAGCGCGACGTGTCGATGAACTTGTCTTAGCAGGGCATTGACCTGCATGCCGTAAGCCGTGGGGCTGGGGTTTGTGATACTGTTGTCGGGTAATCTTGGCAAACCAATGTTGGGCTGTCGACCAGTGATTATATAGTGTGGTGACGCTCCAGTGGCACTGTTGATGGTAGCATTCATTGATGAGATGACGGATTCGAGGACGTCGGTCCACTCACAGTCTCTATCTTCGCACAGCATGTATATGGCGTTTTTCATCGTGCGATGCTGTCGTTCAATGTTACCTGAGCTTTGTGGTCGCCAGGCACAATGTAATTCCTGCGTGATTGATGTGAGTTGGCAAAAGATCCTGTATACCTCCCCCGTGAAGTGGGTTCCGCGATCGGATGAAACAATGCGTGGTATTTCCCGGTGTCGAAGGAAGAAACTGTAAATTCCACGGGCAGCATCGATCGCACGATCTCTGGAACACGGCACAGCCGTAAGGTGTCTACTGAAACTGTCCAGCATGGTTAGGATGTAGCGTTTCCCCTTTGAAATTGGCATCGTGACGAAATCAATGTAGATGATTTCGAACGGTCTTTCTCCACGTTTGCAGTGCCCGGTGGGCCAGACCTTACGTTTGCCATAGTTACCCTTCCGCTTGGCACATGTTTCGCAGGAGTTGACATACGTCCTGATGTCATGGTCCTTGCATTCCCACCAGTAGCCGGATAGATGTTCACGCAAGCGGGCGTAAACTTAATGATTGATGCAGTCATGGGCCTGATGCAGGTACTTGGGACGGAGTTTGTATGGTACGACCAGTTTTGGGGAATGATTGTTGTCCCTAATCATCAAGACAGATGTGCCGGGCTCCAGGTAGAACTGGTGGATGTATTTGTTGAGTATGGGGGCCCGATGGTCATCGGGGTCGATGTTACAGTTTTTGCTGGAGTTATTCGTCTGGAGGGTTTTGATGATTCTCGACAGTGTGTTGTCTGTGCATTGCTCAGCAGCGATATTGATATGGTCACAATTGTATTTTGTGGGGATGGTCGATGAAGAGTGATAGGCAAAGAACGCATCCACAATATTCTTGTGGTGGCGGGTGTTCTGAGGTGTGTGTGCTTCGGGGATGAGCATTGATCCATCAATTTCGTCCATACACCAGGATGGGATGTAAATACGTAGGTCCGAACCCTGGATTCGGAATGTTTTGCCTGCAGGGTTGGCGTCAGCTGGTGTGTTATTTTTTCTTTGGCCATGACTTCTGCTGAGCATGTCGGCCCAGACATTGGATTCGCCCTCCACAAATTCCAGGACGAATTTATAGCATGCGATCTCTTCCTGCCATCTGCGGATTTTGGCATTGTTGAATACCCGCTGATCCAGATAGGTTAGTGATCTGTGGTCGGTGAAGATGACGAAGGGGCGGCTGTGTAGGAAGTAGTCGAATTTTGCTATGGCCCACTTTATTGCGTATGCCTCGCGTTCAGTTGTGGACCAGTTTTGTTCCGTGGTGTTAAATATGTGTGAAGCGACTGCTATGATCTTCTTCTTTCCCCTGTCATCTTCTTGCATTAGGATGGCCCCACATGCGGTGTCACTCGCATCAGTGGTGAGCGTGAAGAGTTGATCAAAATCAGGGAATGAAATGACAGGAGGCGAGGACAGTCGTTTCTTTATCTTATTAAAGGCCTTGTCCGCCTGCTCAGTCCATGCAAATGGTTTGCCAGCCCTATTCAGTTCATGGATGGGGGTCATGATGCTGGAAAATGTGTCCGACCTGATTTGTTCCTGTACCCGTGTCTCCAGGAATTGCCGTATCCACACTAAACGACCTATGAGGCCTTGCAGTTCCTTTTTTGTTGTTGGAGGCTTCATTTCCATGATGGCGCGGACGTATTCGGGGTCGGCCTTGAAACCCTTGCTATTTACGATGCGACCGAGGAATTTTGCTTCGTTCGCGAGGAAGGTACATTTATCCGGATTCAATTTTAGTCCAAATTTACGTAGGGCGGTGAATAGTTGCTCCAGTGCCAGTATGTATCCTTCAAATGTTTTGGCGTGGACTAGGTTGTCGTCAATGTACGAGGATATGTTGGTGCGAGATGTAACAGTGGCCAAGGCTTCAGCTATGCAGCGGGAGAAGATTTGTCCGGCAGATGTGAGACCAAAGGCGAGTCGTGTGTATTGGTAGCATTTGCCCTTCCATGTGAATGCAGTTTTGTGTCGATCACGCTCGTCGATAGCGATCTGCCAATAGCCACTGCGAAGATCAAGGGATGCAAAATATTTATTTCCTTCGCCGATTTTGTGGAACAGGTGGTCAATCGTAGGTATGGGGTAGGGGTCGAGATCGACTAGGACCTTGTTGAGTGTTGCTTTGAAGTTGGCAACTACCCGGATTGCCCCGTTCTTCTTGCGAACGGCAAATACAGGGCTATTAAAACCCTTGGGGTCCTTGCATGGTTCGATGATCTCTCTGGCGGCCATGTGCATGATTTCAGCATCGACGTCAGCCTCGAGAGCCTGGGCGATTGGGTGTTGCTTCTGACAGCGGGATTGGCCATTGGTTGGTATTCGAACTGGTCTGATGAAGGTACCCTTTTCTCCCTTTTCGGTACCCATGATGTCGGCGAAGCGGATGATTAAGTCTGCTGTGGCCTCCAGTTCGTCGCGGTTTGGATGGTTGGGCAATGCCACACCCACATTACTCTGTAGCCAGTGTAGTTTTTCATTTAGTGTCTTGGGGCTGGGCTGTGTGAGTCTAGTGGAATGATCGATGGTGTGGGCTCCAAATGTGGTATCATCAGCTGGTATCTTCTGTGTAAGAGCTGGTAGTATTGCTGCCGTGTGAGTTATCGGAGTGGACGCGAGCGTGCGTCTGAATTCGATCGTTGATTTTTGGTGGTCGATTGTGTAGGAGTCTAGTGTGCTGTGACCAAGGATGCTTTGGCCGATCAGGATTGGAGATATAGCGGATGTTATCAGCATGTTGATCCCGTCGAACCTGGGTGAATCGTGGTTGCCGATGGCGATGCCACAATTAAGTTCGCCAAGGATATGGATGCTGCCGTTTATGCCTCTCACATGCACGTTGGATGGCGTTATTCGACGTCTGACCTCTTCAGGTATTCGAGACACTGGCATAATGCAAGTGGAGCAGCCTGAGTCCAACATAGATATGTCCGAGAACGTAGCTCCCTCGATCATGAAATGTGTGTTGACGAAAGGTGACTTCTGCGCCGAGTGTTGATGAAAGTTAAATATGTGATGGTGAGTCTGTTGGACCACGGGGTGAGCCATCACATCTCGCCTGGTCCGTATTGAAAATCCTCGGCCATGGTAGTGGGGAGAGTATCTTCCGGTGGCATATCCTTGTCGTCTGTTGCGATATATGCCTGGGCACGAGGTGGGTGCCGGTACCGACAGTTGCGTCCATGGAAGCATGCATAGCCTTTCATGTAGTTTTGGCAGATCTCAGCATCCTGATTGTGTTCATCATCCCTGCGCATCTGAAAATGGCCGCGAGTGCCAGTGGGTTTGGTGTTGCGCAGTGTTGTGGTATCTTTCCTTGCCTGTGGGCGGAGAGTTTGCCTGTTCACATTGTGTTCAGTTCGCCTGGTCCTTTGATCAGATCGTTGTGGCCTGTTTGCGTAGTACGCGATGGGACTATCATTGATTTCATCGTCCGTTTTGACACCACAGTCGATGTACCGCTGTACATCACTAGCTATCCCACCCGCCGTATAATGCTTATCCATTGTTTTGACGATGTGTGGGTATAAGCTCGGTGTCCAGGCTTTCACCTTCTCACTCATTAGCATTGCACCCATGAGAGAGAAGACAGTATCTGCAGGTATTTCCCGTGAGTGGTCCGACTTAAATTTTGCCTTTATGTGTACTGCAGCCTCTCTAATCGTGTTTTCCAGTCGGCCGGCGAAATCTGTCAATCTCTCCCCATCTCGACGCTGCAAATCCCAAGCCCGGCTGAGGTGCTGGAAGTTTGTCATTTGGCTGCCGTGGGTCGTTATGAGGTATGCTTTGAGTTGCTCGAAGGTAGATGTGTCGTGTTGGGAGTCCGTCATTTGCTGGAATATCCCTTCGTTCAGAAGCTGTTTGCAGATTCTGACAAACTCTTTTTCGATACTAGGGTGTGTACCGATTTCCGGCTTGACATGTATCATGTATGTTTTGTTTACATCCGTGATGAAGCGGTTAACATCGTTCCCGGGGTTGAACTTTTTTATGTCCTTTACCGAATCGTGTATGGCCTGTAATCTGATCATCAGATTGTAGTCGTTATTATCGGCTTTGGGCGTGTCGTTTAAGGTGGTCGATTTGAGGGTGGAGAGCATAATCTCTAGGTCCGCTTTTATTTCGAGGATAAGGGCCTCGTCTGGTCGTGATGTACTCGATTTTAGCTGGAGGAGTGCCGATTTCTGGTCTCTGATAAAACTGAGAAGTTCGTTACGGGTGCACCCTGAGTAGTCCATTCTACCTGTCGCACGCTTCTGACACCAGTTGTTGTGTTACGAAGCGTATGGTGACAAGCAAAAAGAATAGACAACACAGGATTAAGATTTGAACGAACTCAACAATTTATTTTCTAATAAATAACACAGAATAATAACGAGCTGTCCTTGGGGTGAAGATGGCAGATTGTTGTTAGTTGTTGTTATTGTGGTTATAAGGCACGACGAAACCTTCGTTTGTAATAGTAGTAGCAGCAGTGCTGGTCTGGTTATAATCGTGTGTCAATAGCGATAGTTGTTGTTGTTAGAAGGCGCGACGAAGCCTTCGTTGGTAATGGTAGTAGCAGCAGTGCTGGTTATAATCGTGTGTCAATAGCGATAGTTGTTGTTGTTAGAAGGCGCGACGAAGCCTTCGTTGGTAATGGTAGTAGCAGCAGTGCTGGTTATAATCGTGCGTCAATAGCGATAGTTGTTGTTGTTAGAAGGCACGACGAAGCCTTCGTTGGTAATGGTAGTAGCAGCAGTGCTGGTTATAATCGTGTGTCAATAGCGATAGTTGTTGTTGTTAGAAGGCGCGCCGAAACCTTCGTTGTAGTAGTAGTAGCATTGGTCGCGACAGCCGTAGCGTTGTGGTGATGGCGAGGCTGGTGGTCCTTCTGCTGTCTTTTCCTTGGCTTCGCTAAATATAGCAAGCACGCGGACGTAGTTGTAGACAAACGGTTAGTGATGAAGAAATTGCCTCCATGTCGAGAAAACTGTGTTTCTTTTGGGTTGTTGTTTTCGCTACGGTGTGTAAGGCATCTAAGCGTTTTGCCCGTAATTTTGTGGAGGTAACCATGATCATGTGCCTCGACTTTGGTGCCATGGTAGCGATCGTAGCGTGAATCCCTACGTAGTCAATTTCTCCCCAAAGCGGTCAGGAATCATGAAACTTGAGTGGTGGTCGTCACGGTGACACGTGGCAGACAGTATGACGGCGTCCCCAAGTCAAAACGAGATCTAAATCATAACATCATAACAAAACTAAGATTCGAGCATCTATTACTGTAACTAACACCAGATGAAAAACCAATATGTAATAAATAAATGTTAGCAAAAACAAGCCTCTTTTTATCTACCTGGATGAGTTTATTAGTATTTTAAAATATTTTAATACATGCTTTTAATTCAAAACAAATTTAGTGTCCGTTCTGTTGAGTCAGAATAAAAAAAAACGGTTGCCCCATACGCCCTGCACAAGAACTCTTGATAACCACTCAAAATTAAAAATTAAATAAATAAATAAATGTCAACAATCGAGCAAAAATGTTATGTTCTACCAGTATTTTGCTTAATTTTCGTTTTTTGCGCAATTGGACAAGATTAAACGGTTACAATGACCGGAAATGATTATTGCTTTACATTAAATTTCTGTGCGAAAGTTTTCCATACTCGAAATTCTAAAATAATTGATCTTTTTTTTCTTTCCGCCATCTAAAAAAAAAAAAAAATTAGAATCTCAATTTGGGGAAGTGATTTGATTAAAGGTGTTAATCTATCTATTATCATATTATCGTATTATTATTATTATTATTATTATTGTTATTGTTGTTGTTGTTGTTATTGTTATTATTATCATTATTATTACTACTACTACTACTCACTAGGAGTTTTCACACAGCAAGAAAGCACTAACCAGACGTCCACTGGATGAGTGCAAAGAGGAATGGGACCTTAGTAGGCTTATTGCCAACAAAAATCCAGTGAAGACCAATGGTCGTTACCAATGAAAAATCAATTGTAAAAAATTCTCTTTGTAAACAACCTGTAGTGTTCCCTGAAGTCTGAGTGACAACAAGTCTCCCCAGATTTCCAGTACTCACCATCTCTGTCGATAAATTTGGCAAATTAGTTTGCCTTATCTCAGTAGTCGTTTACAATTGATTTTTCATTGGTAACGACCATTGGTCTTCACTGGATTTTTGTTGGCAATAAGCCTACTAAGGTCCCATTCCTCTTTGCACTCATCCAGTGGACGTCTGGTTAGTGCTTTCTCTCCTTGGTTTTTCCGCCCTCTCTGACCCTCTTCGATTATTTGGTATGGTGCCTAGACTACTTTTTTTTTTTTTGGTGGGGAGCAGGAGTTCACTTAAAAAAAAAAAATGGGAGGGCGGAAAGAAGGGGCACGGGGTGGGGTAACTCACAGTTATACAGTTTCAGGTTTCATGATTCCATGTATTTTTTTTGTGTGTTTTACATCTGTAACAATTTCTATATGTTCAACTTGCACCTGTAGCTCATGTGCTTTAGTCTACGCATTCAAGGGTTTTCCTTAATATTTCAACCATTTTCATTATTGTTATCTGTTATATCTTCAAAGCCATCCCTCTGATTCCAATCTCTCCCATTCTTTTTTTAAAGGTTTTTAGAATTGTTCCTAGTGCTCCTACTATTAGTGATGTTATTGTCCATATTCTTTTGAGCTCTTTACCAGTTCTGTGCATTTTCTTGACTTCTTTGTCTCCTTGATATTCACTTTGTGATGTGCTGGAATGGCGAAATCTATAATCTAATGGGACGTTTCCTTCTTGTCAACTATTATCAGATTCGGTCTTCTTGCTTGGATGAGTTTATCCATTTGTATATCAACGTCACATAGGATTTTGTGATTTTCGTTTTCAAGTATTACTCCTGGTTTGTCTTGTACCATTTGTAAGAATGTTCAAGATTCAGTTGTTTGCATAATTCCCAGTGTACTGCCTTCCCCATTTGACCGTGTCTGTTTTTATATTCTTTTGGGACTAATTTGCTGCATTCGCTTATTATATCGTTTATTTGTCTCTTTGTCTCTTTGTCCACAGAGTCTGCATTTACTGTTTTCTTATGTCTTTTCAATCCTTGCTTTGATGTGGTTAGTTGTAATAGCATTATATTGTGGGCCTGTTATTAAGGTTTCAGTTTCTCTGTTTAGGTTTCTTTTTTGTAGCTATGTCAAAGTGGATTTGTTAGTCTCATCTTTTGATGTACTAAGGAATCGTACGTATAGCTGTTTCTCTTCCTATATTTCTTTTCTTAATCCTTTGCATCTCTTTCTTCTGTTTGTTCGATTTTTCCCGGTTTCTTGCTCCATTAATATTCTTTCGGTAAACCTACGAGAACAAACTAACATTAAATTATAAATGCGTTAATGTTAATAACTGTGAAGCAAAACTGTGCAGCAAAATGTTTCTTTATTGTTATAATCTAATGGTGATCTACCCTATTTATTTATTGTTATAATGTAATCGTGATCTACCCTATTTCTTTATTGTTATAATGTAATGGTGATCTACCCTATTTCTTTATTGTTATAATGTAATGGTGATCTACCCTATTTCTTTATTGTTACAATGTAATGGTGATCTACCCTATTTATTTATTGTTATACTATAATGGTGATCTACCCTATTTCTTTATTGTTATAATATAATGGTGATCTACCCTATTTCTTTATTGTTATAATGTAATGGTGATCTACCCTATTTATTTATTGTTATAATATAATGGTGATCTACCCTATTTCTTTATTGTTATAATGTAATGGTGATCTACCCTATTTATTTATTGTTATAATATAATGGTGATCTACCCTATTTCTTTATTGTTATAATGTAATAGTGATCTACCCTATTTATTTATTGTTACAATGTAATGGTGATCTATCCTATTTCTTTATTGTTATAATATAATGGTGATCTACCCTATTTATTTATTGTTACAATGTAATGGTGATCTACCCTATTTCTTTATTGTAATAATGTAATGGTGATCTACCCTATTTCTTTATTGTTATAATATAATGGTGATCTACCCTATTTCTTTATTGTTATAATGTAATAGTGATCTACCCTATTTCTTTATTGTTACAATGTAATGGTGATCTACCCTATTTCTTTATTGTTATAATATAATGGTGATCTACCCTATTTATTTATTGTTATAATATAATGGTGATCTACCCTATTTCTTTATTGTTATAATGTAATAGTGATCTACCCTATTTATTTATTGTTATAATATAATGGTGATCTATCCTATTTCTTTATTGTTATAATGTAATAGTGATCTACCCTATTTATTTATTGTTATAATATAATGGTGATCTACCCTATTTCTTTATTGTTATAATGTAATCGTGATCTACCCTATTTCTTTATTGTTATAATATAATGGTGATCTACCCTATTTCTTTATTGTTATAATGTAATGGTGATCTACCCTATTTCTTTATTGTTATAATGTAATGGTGATCTACCCTATTTCTTTATTGTTATAATGTAATGGTGATCTACCCTATTTCTTTATTGTTATAATATAATGGTGATCTACCCTATTTATTTATTGTTATAATGTAATGGTGATCAATCCTATTTATTTATTGTTATAATGGAATGATGATCTACCCTATTTCTTTATTGTTATAATATAATGGTGATCTACCCTATTTATTTATTGTTATAATGTAATGGTGATCTATCCTATTTATTTATTGTTATAATGGAATGATGATCTACCCTATTTCTTTATTGTTATAATATAATGGTGATCAACCCTATTTCTTTATTGTTATAATGTAATGGTGATCTACCCTATTTCTTTATTGTTATAATATAATGGTGATCTATCCTATTTATTTATTGTTATAATGTAATGGTGATCTATCCTATTTATTTATTGTTATAATGAAATGATGATCTACCCTATTTCTTTATTGTTATAATATAATGGTGATCTACCCTATTTCTTTATTGTTATAATGTAATGGTGATCTACCCTATTTCTTTATTGTTATAATGGAATGATGATCTACCCTATTTCTTTATTGTTATAATGTAATGGTGATCTACCCTATTTATTTATTGTTATAATATAATGGTGATCTACCCTATTTCTTTATTGTTATAATGTAATGGTGATCTACCCTATTTATTTATTGTTATAATGTAATGGTGATCTACCCTATTTCTTTATTGTTATAATATAATGGTGATCTACCCTATTTATTTATTGTTATAATGTAATGGTGATCTACCCTATTTCTTTATTGTTATAATGTAATGGTGATCTACCCTATTTCTTTATTGTTATAATAAAATGGTGATCTACCCTATTTCTTTATTGTTATAATGTAATGGTGATCTACCCTATTTCTTTATTGTTATAATATAATGGTGATCTACCCTATTTCTTTATTGTTATAATGTTATGGTGATCTACCCTATTTATTTATTGTTATAATGTAATGGTGATCTACCCTATTTCTTTATTGTTATAATGTAATGATGATCTACCCTATTTCTTAATTGTTATAATGTAATGGTGATCTACCCTATTTATTTATTGTTATAATGTAATGATGATCTACCCTATTTCTTTATTGTTATAATGTAATGGTGATCTACCCTATTTCTTTATTGTTATAATGTAATGATGATCTACCCTATTTCTTTATTGTTATAATGTAATGATGATCTACCCTATTTATTTATTGTTATAATATCATGGTGATCTACCCTATTTCTTTATTGTTATAATGTAATGGTGATCTACCCTATTTCTTTATTGTTATAATATAATGGTGATCTACCCTATTTATTTATTGTTATAATGTAATGATGATCTACCCTATTTCTTTATTGTTATAATGTAATGATGATCTACCCTATTTATTTATTGTTATAATGTAATGGTGATCTACCCTATTTCTTTATTGTTATAATGTAATGATGATCTACCCTATTTCTTTATTGTTATAATGTAATGATGATCTACCCTATTTATTTATTGTTATAATATAATGGTGATCTACCCTATTTATTTATTGTTATAATGTAATGATGATCTACCCTATTTATTTATTGTTATAATGTAATGGTGATCTACCCTATTTCTTTATTGTTATAATGTAATGATGATCTACCCTATTTCTTTATTGTTATAATGTAATGATGATCTACCCTATTTATTTATTGTTATAATATAATGGTGATCTACCCTATTTCTTTATTGTTATAATGTAATGGTGATCTACCCTATTTCTTTATTGTTATAATATAATGGTGATTTACCTTATTTATTTATTGTTATAATGTAATGGTGATCTATCCTATTTCTTTATTGTTATAATGTAATGGTGATCTACACTATTTCTTTATTGTTATAATATAATGGTGATTTACCCTGTTTATTTATTGTTATAATGTAATGGTGATCTATCCTATTTATTTATTGTTATAATGTAATGATGATCTACCCTATTTCTTAATTGTTATAATGTAATGGTGATCTACCCTATTTATTTATTGTTATAATGTAATGATGATCTACCCTATTTATTTATTGTTATAATGTAATGGTGATCTACCCTATTTCTTTATTGTTATAATGTAATGATGATCTACCCTATTTCTTTATTGTTATAATGTAATGATGATCTACCCTATTTATTTATTGTTATAATATCATGGTGATCTACCCTATTTCTTTATTGTTATAATGTAATGGTGATCTACCCTATTTCTTTATTGTTATAATATAATGGTGATCTACCCTATTTATTTATTGTTATAATGTAATGATGATCTACCCTATTTCTTTATTGTTATAATGTAATGATGATCTACCCTATTTATTTATTGTTATAATGTAATGGTGATCTACCCTATTTCTTTATTGTTATAATGTAATGATGATCTACCCTATTTCTTTATTGTTATAATGTAATGATGATCTACCCTATTTATTTATTGTTATAATATAATGGTGATCTACCCTATTTATTTATTGTTATAATGTAATGATGATCTACCCTATTTATTTATTGTTATAATGTAATGGTGATCTACCCTATTTCTTTATTGTTATAATGTAATGATGATCTACACTATTTATTTATTGTTATAATGTAATGATGATCTACCCTATTTATTTATTGTTATAATATAATGGTGATCTACCCTATTTCTTTATTGTTATAATGTAATGGTGATCTACCCTATTTCTTTATTGTTATAATATAATGGTGATTTACCCTATTTATTTATTGTTATAATGTAATGGTGATCTATCCTATTTCTTTATTGTTATAATGTAATGGTGATCTACCCTATTTCTTTATTGTTATAATATAATGGTGATCAACCCTATTTATTTATTGTTATAATGTAATGGTGATCTACCCTATTTCTTTATTGTTATAATGTAATGGTGATCTACCCTATTTCTTTATTGTTATAATGTAATGGTGATCTACCCTATTTCTTAATTGTTATAATGTAATGGTGATCTACCCTATTTATTTATTGTTATAATGTAATGGTGATCAATCCTATTTATTTATTGTTATAATGGAATGATGATCTACCCTATTTCTTTATTGTTATAATATAATGGTGATCTACCCTATTTATTTATTGTTATAATGTAATGGTGATCTATCCTATTTATTTATTGTTATAATGGAATGATGATCTACCCTATTTCTTTATTGTTATAATATAATGGTGATCTACCCTATTTCTTTATTGTTATAATGTAATGGTGATCTACCCTATTTCTTTATTGTTATAATATAATGGTGATCTATCCTATTTATTTATTGTTATAATGTAATGGTGATCTATCCTATTTATTTATTGTTATAATGAAATGATGATCTACCCTATTTCTTTATTGTTATAATATAATGGTGATCTACCCTATTTCTTTATTGTTATAATGTAATGGTGATCTACCCTATTTCTTTATTGTTATAATGGAATGATGATCTACCCTATTTCTTTATTGTTATAATGTAATGGTGATCTACCCTATTTATTTATTGTTATAATATAATGGTGATCTACCCTATTTCTTTATTGTTATAATGTAATGGTGATCTACCCTATTTATTTATTGTTATAATGTAATGGTGATCTACCCTATTTCTTTATTGTTATAATATAATGGTGATCTACCCTATTTATTTATTGTTATAATGTAATGGTGATCTACCCTATTTCTTTATTGTTATAATGTAATGGTGATCTACCCTATTTCTTTATTGTTATAATAAAATGGTGATCTACCCTATTTCTTTATTGTTATAATGTAATGGTGATCTACCCTATTTCTTTATTGTTATAATATAATGGTGATCTACCCTATTTCTTTATTGTTATAATGTTATGGTGATCTACCCTATTTATTTATTGTTATAATGTAATGGTGATCTACCCTATTTCTTTATTGTTATAATGTAATGATGATCTACCCTATTTCTTAATTGTTATAATGTAATGGTGATCTACCCTATTTATTTATTGTTATAATGTAATGATGATCTACCCTATTTCTTTATTGTTATAATGTAATGGTGATCTACCCTATTTCTTTATTGTTATAATGTAATGATGATCTACCCTATTTCTTTATTGTTATAATGTAATGATGATCTACCCTATTTATTTATTGTTATAATATCATGGTGATCTACCCTATTTCTTTATTGTTATAATGTAATGGTGATCTACCCTATTTCTCTATTGTTATAATATAATGGTGATCTACCCTATTTATTTATTGTTATAATGTAATGATGATCTACCCTATTTCTTTATTGTTATAATGTAATGATGATCTACCCTATTTATTTATTGTTATAATGTAATGGTGATCTACCCTATTTCTTTATTGTTATAATGTAATGATGATCTACCCTATTTCTTTATTGTTATAATGTAATGATGATCTACCCTATTTATTTATTGTTATAATATAATGGTGATCTACCCTATTTATTTATTGTTATAATGTAATGATGATCTACCCTATTTATTTATTGTTATAATGTAATGGTGATCTACCCTATTTCTTTATTGTTATAATGTAATGATGATCTACCCTATTTCTTTATTGTTATAATGTAATGATGATCTACCCTATTTATTTATTGTTATAATATAATGGTGATCTACCTTATTTCTTTATTGTTATAATGTAATGGTGATCTACCCTATTTCTTTATTGTTATAATATAATGGTGATTTACCTTATTTATTTATTGTTATAATGTAATGGTGATCTATCCTATTTCTTTATTGTTATAATGTAATGGTGATCTACACTATTTCTTTATTGTTATAATATAATGGTGATTTACCCTGTTTATTTATTGTTATAATGTAATGGTGATCTATCCTATTTATTTATTGTTATAATGTAATGATGATCTACCCTATTTCTTAATTGTTATAATGTAATGGTGATCTACCCTATTTATTTATTGTTATAATGTAATGATGATCTACCCTATTTATTTATTGTTATAATGTAATGGTGATCTACCCTATTTCTTTATTGTTATAATGTAATGATGATCTACCCTATTTCTTTATTGTTATAATGTAATGATGATCTACCCTATTTATTTATTGTTATAATATCATGGTGATCTACCCTATTTCTTTATTGTTATAATGTAATGGTGATCTACCCTATTTCTTTATTGTTATAATATAATGGTGATCTACCCTATTTATTTATTGTTATAATGTAATGATGATCTACCCTATTTCTTTATTGTTATAATGTAATAATGATCTACCCTATTTATTTATTGTTATAATGTAATGGTGATCTACCCTATTTCTTTTTTGTTATAATGTAATGATGATCTACCCTATTTCTTTATTGTTATAATGTAATGGTGATCTACCCTATTTATTTATTGTTATAATATAATGGTGATCTACCCCATTTATTTATTGTTATAATGTAATGATGATCTACCCTATTTATTTATTGTTATAATGTAATGGTGATCTACCCTATTTCTTTATTGTTATAATGTAATGATGATCTACCCTATTTCTTTATTGTTATAATGTAATGATGATCTACCCTATTTATTTATTGTTATAATATAATGGTGATCTACCCTATTTCTTTATTGTTATAATGTAATGGTGATCTACCCTATTTCTTTATTGTTATAATATAATGGTGATTTACCCTATTTATTTATTGTTATAATGTAATGGTGATCTATCCTATTTCTTTATTGTTATAATGTAATGGTGATCTACCCTATTTCTTTATTGTTATAATATAATGGTGATCTACCCTATTTATTTATTGTTATAATGTAATGGTGATCTACCCTATTTCTTTATTGTTATAATGTAATGGTGATCTACCCTATTTCTTTATTGTTATAATGTAATGGTGATCTACCCTATTTCTTAATTGTTATAATGTAATGGTGATCTACCCTATTTATTTATTGTTATAATGTAATGGTGATCTACCCTATTTCTTTATTGTTATAATATAATGGTGATCTACCCTATTTCTTTATTGTTATAATGGAATGATGATCTACCCTATTTCTTTATTGTTATAATGTAATGGTGATCTACCCTATTTATTTATTGTTATAATATAATGGTGATCTACCCTATTTATTTATTGTTATAATGTAATGGTGATCTACCCTATTTATTTATTGTTATAATGTAATGGTGATCTACCCTATTTCTTTATTGTTATAATATAATGGTGATCTACCCTATTTATTTATTGTTATAATGTAATGGTGATCTACCCTATTTCTTTATTGTTATAATGTAATGATGATCTACCCTATTTCTTAATTGTTATAATGTAATGGTGATCTACCCTATTTCTTTATTGTTATAATGTAATGATGATCTACCCTATTTCTTTATTGTTATAATGTAATGGTGATCTACCCTATTTCTTTATTGTTATAATGTCATGATGATCTACCCTATTTCTTTATTGTTATTATATAATGGTGATCTACCCTATTTATTTATTGTTATAATATAATGGTGATCTACCCTATTTCTTAATTGTTAAAATGTAATGGTGATCTATCCTATTTATTTATTGTTATAATGTAATGATGATCTAACCTATTTATTTATTGTTATAATATAATGGTGATCTACCCTATTTCTTTATTGTTATAATGTAATGGTGATCTACCCTATTTCTTTATTGTTATAATATAATGGTGATCTACCCTATTTCTTTATTGTTATAATGTAATGGTGATCTACCCTATTTCTTTATTGTTATAATGTAATCGTGATCTATCCTATTTCTTTATTGTTATAATATAATGGTGATCTACCCTATTTCTTTATTGTTATAATGTAATCGTGATCTGCCCTATTTCTTTATTGTTATAATGTAATGGTGATCTACCCTATTTCTTTATTGTTATAATGTAACGGTGATCTACCCTATTTATTTATTGTTATAATATAATGGTGATCTACCCTATTTCTTTATTGTTATAATGTAATCGAGATCTACCTTATTTCTTTATTGTTATAATGTAATAGTGATCTACCCTATTTATTTATTGTTATAATATAATGTGATCTATCCTATTTATTTATTGTTACAATGTAATGGTGATCTACCCTATTTCTTTATTGTTATAATGTAATGGTGATCTACCTATTTCTTTATTGTTACATTATAACGGTGATCTACCCTATTTATTTATTGTTATAATGTAATGGTGATCTACCCTATTTCTTTATTGTTATAATATAATGGTGATCTACCCTATTTCTTTATTGTTATAATGTAATAGTGATCTACCCTATTTATTTATTGTTATAATGTAATGGTGATCTACCCTATTTATTTATTGTTATAATGTAATAGTGATCTACCCTATTTATTTATTGTTATAATGTAATGGTGATCTACCCTATTTCTTTATTGTTATAATGTAATAGTGATCTACCCTATTTATTTATTGTTATAATGTAATGGTGATCTACCCTATTTATTTATTGTTATAATGTAATAGTGATCTACCCTATTTATTTATTGTTATAATGTAATGGTGATCTACCCTATTTATTTATTGTTATAATGTAATGGTGATCTACCCTATTTCTTTATCGTTATAATGTAATGGTGATCTACCCTATTTATTTATTGTTATAATGTAATGGTGATCTACCCTATTTCTTTATTGTTATAATGTAATGGTGATCTACCCTATTTCTTTATTGTTATAATATAATGGTGATCTACCCTATTTCTTTATCGTTATAATGTAATGGTTATCTACCCTATTTCTTTATTGTTATAATATAATGGTGATCTACCCTATTTCTTTATTGTTATAATGTAATGGTGATCTACCCTATTTCTTTATTGTTATAATATAATGGTGATCTACCCTATTTCTTTATTGTTATAATGTAATGGTGATCTACCCTATTTCTTTATTGTTATAATGTAATGGTGATCTACCCTATTTCTTTATCGTTATAATATAATGGTGATCTACCCTATTTCTTTATTGTTATAATGTAATGGTGATCTACCCTATTTCTTTATTGTTATAATGTAATGGTGATCTACCCTATTTCTTTATTGTTATAATGTAATGGTGATCTACCCTATTTCTTTATTGTTATAATGTAATGGTGATCTACCCTATTTCTTTATTGTTATAATATAATGGTGATCTACCCTATTTCTTTATTGTTATAATATAATGGTGATCTACCCTATTTATTTATTGTTATAATATAACGGTGATCTACCCTATTTCCTTATTGTTATAATATAATGGTGATCTACCCTATTTATTTATTGTTATAATGTAATGGTGATCTACCCTATTTTTTTATTGTTATAATGTAATGATGATCTACCCTATTTATTTATTGTTAAAATGTAATGGTGATCTACCCTATTTCTTTATTGTTATAATATAACGGTGATCTACCCTATTTCTTTATTGTTATAATATAATGGTGATCTACCCTATTTATTTATTGTTATAATGTAATGGTGATCTACCCTATTTCTTTATTGTTATAATGTGATGGTGATCTACCCTATTTCTTTATTGTTGTAATATAACGGTGATCTACCCTATTTATTTATTGTTATAATGTAATAGTGATCTACCCTATTTCTTTATTGTTATAATATAACGGTGATCTACCCTATTTATTTATTGTTATAATGTAATGGTGATCTACCCTATTTCTTTTTTGTTATAATATAATGGTGATCTACCCTATTTATTTATTGTTATAATGTAATGGTGATCTACCCTATTTATTTATTGTTACCATGTAATAGTGATCTACCCTATTTCTTTATTGTTATAATGTAATGGTGATCTACCCTATTTCTTTATTGTTATAATGTAATGGTGATCTACCCTATTTCTTTATTGTTATAATATAACGGTGATCTACCCTATTTCTTTATTGTTATAATGTAATGGTGATCTACCATATTTCTTTATTGTTATAATGTAATGGTGATCTACCCTATTTCTTTATTGTTATAATGTAATCGTGATCTACCTTTTTTCTTTATTGTTATAATGTAATAGTGATCTACCCTATTTATTTATTGTTATAATATAATGTGATCTATCCTATTTATTTATTGTTACAATGTAATGGTGATCTACCCTATTTCTTTATTGTTATAATGTAATGGTGATCTACCCTATTTCTTTATTGTTACATTATAACGGTGATCTACCCTATTTATTTATTGTTATAATGTAATGGTGATCTACCCTATTTCTTTATTGTTATAATATAATGGTGATCTACCCTATTTCTTTATTGTTATAATGTAATAGTGATCTACCCTATTTATTTATTGTTATAATGTAATGGTGATCATCCCTATTTATTTATTGTTATAATGTAATAGTGATCTACCCTATTTATTTATTGTTATAATGTAATGGTGATCTACCCTATTTATTTATTGTTATAATGTAATAGTGATCTACCCTATTTATTTATTGTTATAATGTAATGGTGATCTACCCTATTTATTTATTGTTATAATGTAATAGTGATCTACCCTATTTATTTATTGTTATAATGTAATGGTGATCTACCCTATTTATGTATTGTTATAATGTAATGGTGATCTACCCTATTTCTTTATCGTTATAATGTAATGGTGATCTACCCTATTTATTTATTGTTATAATGTAATGGTGATCTACCCTATTTCTTTATTGTTATAATGTAATGGTGATCTACCCTATTTCTTTATTGTTATAATATAATGGTGATCTACCCTATTTCTTTATCGTTATAATGTAATGGTTATCTACCCTATTTCTTTATTGTTATAATATAATGGTGATCTACCCTATTTCTTTATCGTTATAATGTAATGGTGATCTACCCTATTTCTTTATTGTTATAATATAATGGTGATCTACCCTATTTCTTTATTGTTATAATGTAATGGTGATCTACCCTATTTCTTTATTGTTATAATGTAATGGTGATCTACCCTATTTCTTTATCATTATAATATAATGGTGATCTACCCTATTTCTTTATTGTTATAATGTAATGGTGATCTACCCTATTTCTTTATTGTTATAATATAATGGTGATCTACCCTATTTCTTTATTGTTATAATGTAATGATGATCTACCCTATTTATTTATTGTTACCATGTAATAGTGATCTACCCTATTTCTTTCTTGTTATAATGTAATGGTGATCTACCCTATTTATTTATTGTTATAATGTAATAGTGATCTACCCTATTTATTTTTTGTTATAATGTAATGGTTATCTACCCTATTTATTTATTGTTATAATTTAATGGTGATCTACCCTATTTCTTTATTGTTATAATGTAATGGTGATCTACCCTATTTCTTTATTGTTGTAATATAACGGTGATCTACCCTATTTATTTATTGTTATAATGTAATAGTGATCTACCCTATTTATTTATTGTTATAATATAACGGTGATCTACCCTATTTCTTTATTGTTATAATGTAATGGTGATCTACCCTATTTCTTTATTGTCATAATGTAATGATGATCTACCCTATTTATTTATTGTTATAATATAACGGTGATCTACCCTATTTCTTTATTGTTACAATGTAATGATGATCTACCCTATTTATTTATTGTTACCATGTAATAGTGATCTACCCTATTTCTTTATTGTTATAATATAATGGTGATCTACCCTATTTCTTTATTGTTATAATGTAATGGTGATCTACCCTATTTCTTTATTGTTATAATGTAATCGTGATCTACCCTATTTATTTATTGTTACCATGTAATAGTGATCTACCCTATTTCTTTATTGTTATAATGTAATGGTGATCTACCCTATTTCTTTATTGTTATAATATAACGGTGATCTACCCTATTTCTTTATTGTTATAATATAATGGTGATCTACCCTATTTATTTATTGTTATAATGTAATGGTTATCTACCCTATTTCTTTATTGTTATAATGTAATGGTGATCTACCCTATTTTTTTATTGTTATAATGTAATGATGATCTACCCTATTTATTTATTGTTATAATGTAATGGTGATCTACCCTATTTCTTTATTGTTATAATATAACGGTGATCTACCCTATTTCTTTATTGTTATAATATAATGGTGATCTACCCTATTTATTTATTGTTATAATGTAATGGTGATCTACCCTATTTCTTTATTGTTATAATGTAATGGTGATCTACCCTATTTCTTTATTGTTGTAATATAACGGTGATCTACCCTATTTATTTATTGTTATAATGTAATTGTGATCTACCCTATTTCTTTATTGTTATAATGTAATGGTGATCTACCCTATTTCTTTATTGTTATAATGTAAGAGTGATCTACCCTATTTCTTTATTGTTATAATATAACGGTGATCTACCCTATTTCTTTATTGTTATAATGTAATGGTGATCTACCCTATTTCTTTTTTGTTATAATATAATGGTGATCTACCCTATTTATTTATTGTTATAATGTAATGGTGATCTACCCTATTTATTTATTGTTACCATGTAATAGTGATCTACCCTATTTCTTTATTGTTATAATGTAATGGTGATCTACCCTATTTCTTTATTGTTATAATGTAATGGTGATCTACCCTATTTCTTTATTGTTATAATATAACGGTGATCTAGCCTATTTCTTTATTGTTATAATGTAATGGTGATCTACCCTATTTCTTTATTGTTATAATGTAATGGTGATCTACCCTATTTCTTTATTGTTATAATATAACGGTGATCTACCCTTTTTCTGTATTGGTGTAATGTAATGTAGATCTACCCTATTTCTTTATTGTTATAATGTAATGGTGATCTACCCTATTTCTTTATTGTTATAATATAATGGTGATCTACCCTATTTCTTTATTGTTATAATGTAATGGTGATCTACCCTATTTCTTTATTGTTATAATATAATGGTGATCTACCCTATTTCTTTATTGTTATAATGTAATGATGATCTACCCTATTTATTTATTGTTACCATGTAATAGTGATCTACCCTATTTCTTTATTGTTATAATGTAATGGTGATCTACCCTATTTCTTTATTGTTATAATATAACGGTGATCTACCCTATTTCTTTATTGTTATAATATAATGGTGATCTACCCTATTTCTTTATTGTTATAATGTAATGGTGATCTACCCTATTTCTTTATTGTTATAATATAACGGTGATCTACCCTATTTCTTAATTGTTATAATGTAATGGTGATCTACCCTATTTCTTTATTGTTATAATGTAATAGTGATCTACCCTATTTCTTTATTGTTATAATGTAATGGTGATCTATCCTATTTATTTATTGTTATAATGTAATGATGATCTACCCTATTTCTTAATTGTTATAATGTAATGGTGATCTACCCTATTTATTTATTGTTATAATGTAATGATGATCTACCCTATTTCTTTATTGTTATAATGTAATGGTGATCTACCCTATTTCTTTATTGTTATAATGTAATGATGATCTACCCTATTTCTTTATTGTTATAATGTAATGATGATCTACCCTATTTATTTATTGTTATAATATCATGGTGATCTACCCTATTTCTTTATTGTTATGATGTAATGGTGATCTACCCTATTTCTTTATTGTTATAATATAATGGTGATCTACCCTATTTATTTATTGTTATAATGTAATGATGATCTATCCTATTTCTTTATTGTTATAATGTAATGATGATCTACCCTATTTATTTATTGTTATAATATAATGGTGATCTACCCTATTTCTTTATTGTTATAATGTAATGATGATCTACCCTATTTCTTTATTGTTATAATGTAATGATGATCTACCCTATTTATTTATTGTTATAATATAATGGTGATCTACCCTATTTATTTATTGTTATAATGTAATGATGATCTACCCTATTTATTTATTGTTATAATGTAATGGTGATCTACCCTATTTCTTTATTGTTATAATGTAATGATGATCTACCCTATTTCTTTATTGTACTAATGTAATGATGATCTACCCTATTTATTTATTGTTATAATATAATGGTGATCTACCCTATTTCTTTATTGTTATAATGTAATGGTGATCTACCCTATTTCTTTATTGTTATAATATAATGGTGATTTACCCTATTTATTTATTGTTATAATGTAATGGTGATCTATCCTATTTCTTTATTGTTATAATGTAATGGTGATCTACCCTATTTCTTTATTGTTATAATATAATGGTGATCTACCCTATTTATTTATTGTTATAATGTAATGGTGATCTACCCTATTTCTTTATTGTTATAATGTAAAGGTGATCTACCCTATTTCTTTATTGTTATAATGTAATGGTGATCTACCCTATTTCTTAATTGTTATAATGTAATGGTGATCTACCCTATTTATTTATTGTTATAATGTAATGGTGATCTACCCTATTTCTTTATTGTTATAATATAATGGTGATCTACCCTATTTCTTTATTGTTATAATGGAATGATGATCTACCCTATTTCTTTATTGTTATAATGTAATGGTGATCTACCCTATTTATTTATTGTTATAATATAATGGTTATCTACCCTATTTCTTTATTGTTATAATGTAATGGTGATCTACCCTATTTATTTATTGTTATAATGTAATGGTGATCTACCCTATTTCTTTATTGTTATAATATAATGGTGATCTACCCTATTTATTTATTGTTATAATGTAATGGTGATCTACCCTTTTTATTTATTGTTATAATGTAATGGTGATCTACCCTATTTCTTTATTGTTATAATATAATGGTGATCTACCCTATTTCTTTATTGTTATAATGTAATGGTGATCTACCCTATTTATTTATTGTTATAATGTAATGGTGATCTACCCTATTTCTTTATTGTTATAATGTAATGATGATCTACCCTATTTCTTAATTGTTATAATGTAATGGTGATCTACCCTATTTCTTTATTGTTATAATGTAATGATGATCTACCCTATTTCTTTATTGTTATAATATAATGGTGATCTACCCTATTTCTTTATTGTTATAATGTCATGATGATCTACCCTATTTCTTTATTGTTATTATATAATGGTGATCTACCCTATTTATTTATTGTTATAATATAATGGTGATCTACCCTATTTCTTAATTGTTAAAATTTAATGGTGATCTATCCTATTTATTTATTGTTATAATGTAATGATTATCTAACCTATTTATTTATTGTTATAATATAATGGTGATCTACCCTATTTCTTTATTGTTATAATGTAATGGTGATCTACCCTAGTTCTTTATTGTTATAATATAATGGTGATCTACCCTATTACTTTATTGTTATAATGTAATGGTGATCTACCCTATTTCTTTATTGTTATAATGTAATGGTGATCTACCCTATTTATTTATTGTTATAATGTAATAGTGATCTACCCTATTTATTTATTGTTATAATGTAATGGTGATCTACCCTATTTCTTTATTGTTATAATGTAATGGTGATCTACACTATTTATTTATTGTTATAATGTAATGGTGATCTACCCTATTTATTTATTGTTATAATATAATGGTGATCTACCCTATTTCTTTATTGTTATAATATAATGGTGATCTACCCTATTTCTTTATTGTTATAATGTAATGGTGATCTACCCTATTTCTTTATTGTTATAATGTAATCGTGATCTATCCTATTTCTTTATTGTTATAATATAATGGTGATCTACCCTATTTCTTTATTGTTATAATGTAATCGTGATCTACCCTATTTCTTTATTGTTATAATGTAATGGTGATCTACCCTATTTCTTTATTGTTATAATGTAACGGTGATCTACCCTATTTATTTATTGTTATAATATAATGGTGATCTACCCTATTTCTTTATTGTTATAATGTAATCGTGATCTACCTTATTTCTTTATTGTTATAATGTAATAGTGATCTACCCTATTTATTTATTGTTATAATATAATGTGATCTATCCTATTTATTTATTGTTACAATGTAATGGTGATCTACCCTATTTCTTTATTGTTATAATGTAATGGTGATCTACCCTATTTCTTTATTGTTACATTATAACGGTGATCTACCCTATTTATTTATTGTTATAATGTAATGGTGATCTACCCTATTTCTTTATTGTTATAATATAATGGTGATCTACCCTATTTCTTTATTGTTATAATGTAATAGTGATCTACCCTATTTATTTATTGTTATAATGTAATGGTGATCTACCCTATTTATTTATTGTTATAATGTAATAGTGATCTACCCTATTTATTTATTGTTATAATGTAATGGTGATCTACCCTATTTCTTTATTGTTATAATATAATAGTGATCTACCCTATTTATTTATTGTTATAATGTAATGGTGATCTAACCTATTTATTTATTGTTATAATGTAATAGTGATCTACCCTATTTCTTTATTGTTATAATGTAATGGTGATCTACCCTATTTCTTTATTGTTATAATGTAATGGTGATCTACCCTATTTCTTTATTGTTATAATATAACGGTGATCTACCCTATTTCTTTATTGTTATAATGTAATGGTGATCTACCCTATTTCTTTATTGTTATAATGTAATGGTGATCTACCCTATTTCTTTATTGTTATAATGTAATCGTGATCTACCTTATTTCTTTATTGTTATAATGTAATAGTGATCTACCCTATTTATTTATTGTTATAATATAATGTGATCTATCCTATTTATTTATTGTTACAATGTAATGGTGATCTACCCTATTTCTTTATTGTTATAATGTAATGGTGATCTACCCTATTTCTTTATTGTTACATTATAACGGTGATCTACCCTATTTATTTATTGTTATAATGTAATGGTGATCTACCCTATTTCTTTATTGTTATAATATAATGGTGATCTACCCTATTTCTTTATTGTTATAATGTAATAGTGATCTACCCTATTTATTTATTGTTATAATGTAATGGTGATCTACCCTATTTTTTTATTGTTATAATGTAATAGTGATCTACCCTATTTATTTATTGTTATAATGTAATGGTGATCTACCCTATTTCTTTATTGTTATAATGTAATAGTGATCTACCCTATTTATTTATTGTTATAATGTAATGGTGATCTACCCTATTTATTTATTGTTATAATGTAATAGTGATCTACCCTATTTATTTATTGTTATAATGTAATGGTGATCTACCCTATTTATTTATTGTTATAATGTAATGGTGATCTACCCTATTTCTTTATCGTTATAATGTAATGGTGATCTACCCTATTTATTTATTGTTATAATGTAATGGTGATCTACCCTATTTCTTTATTGTTATAATGTAATGGTGATCTACCCTATTTCTTTATTGTTATAATATAATGGTGATCTACCCTATTTCTTTATCGTTATAATGTAATGGTTATCTACCCTATTTCTTTATTGTTATAATATAATGGTGATCTACCCTATTTCTTTATCGTTATAATGTAATGGTGATCTACCCTATTTCTTTATTGTTATAATATAAAGGTGATCTACCCTATTTCTTTATTGTTATAATGTAATGGTGATCTACCCTATTTCTTTATTGTTATAATGTAATGGTGATCTACCCTATTTCTTTATCGTTATAATATAATGGTGATCTACCCTATTTCTTTATTGTTATAATGTAATGGTGATCTACCCTATTTCTTTATTGTTATAATGTAATGGTGATCTACCCTATTTCTTTATTGTTATAATGTAATGGTGATCTACCCTATTTCTTTATTGTTATAATGTAATGGTGATCTACCCTATTTCTTTAATGTTATAATATAATGGTGATCTACCCTATTTCTTTATTGTTATAATATAATAGTGATCTACCCTATTTCTTTATTGTTATAATGTAATGGTGATCTACCCTATTTCTTTATTGTTATAATATAACGGTGATCTACCCTATTTCTTTATTGTTATAATATAATGGTGATCTACCCTATTTATTTATTGTTATAATGTAATGGTGATCTACCCTATTTTTTTATTGTTATAATGTAATGATGATCTACCCTATTTATTTATTGTTATAATGTAATGGTGATCTACCCTATTTCTTTATTGTTATAATGTAATGGTGATCTACCCTATTTCTTTATTGTTGTAATATAACGGTGATCTACCCTATTTATTTATTGTTATAATGTAATAGTGATCTACCCTATTTCTTTATTTTTATAATATAACGGTGATCTACCCTATTTCTTTATTGTTATAATGTAATGGTGATCTACCCTATTTCTTTTTTGTTATAATATAATGGTGATCTACCCTATTTATTTATTGTTATAATGTAATGGTGATCTACCCTATTTATTTATTGTTACCATGTAATAGTGATCTACCCTATTTCTTTATTGTTATAATGTAATGGTGATCTACCCTATTTCTTTATTGTTATAATGTAATGGTGATCTACCCTATTTCTTTATTGTTATAATATAACGGTGATCTACCCTATTTCTTTATTGTTATAATGTAATGGTGATCTACCCTATTTCTTTATTTTTATAATGTAATGGTGATCTACCCTATTTCTTTATTGTTATAATATAACGGTGATCTACCCTTTTTCTTTATTATTATAATGTAATGTAGATCTACCCTATTTCTTTATTGTTATAATGTAATGGTGATCTACCCTATTTCTTTATTGTTATAATATAATGGTGATCTACCCTATTTCTTTATTGTTATAATGTAATGGTGATCTACCCTATTTCTTTATTTTTATAATGTAATGGTGATCTACCCTATTTCTTTATTGTTATAATATAACGGTGATCTACCCTTTTTCTTTATTATTATAATGTAATGTAGATCTACCCTATTTCTTTATTGTTATAATGTAATGGTGATCTACCCTATTTCTTTATTGTTATAATATAATGGTGATCTACCCTATTTCTTTATTGTCATAATGTAATGATGATCTACCCTATTTATTTATTGTTATAATATAACGGTGATCTACCCTATTTCTTTATTGTTACAATGTAATGATGATCTACCCTATTTATTTATTGTTACCATGTAATAGTGATCTACCCTATTTCTTTATTGTTATAATATAATGGTGATCTACCCTATTTCTTTATTGTTATAATGTAATGGTGATCTACCCTATTTCTTTATTGTTATAATGTAATCGTGATCTACCCTATTTATTTATTGTTACCATGTAATAGTGATCTACCCTATTTCTTTATTGTTATAATGTAATGGTGATCTACCCTATTTCTTTATTGTTATAATATAACGGTGATCTACCCTATTTCTTTATTGTTATAATATAATGGTGATCTACCCTATTTATTTATTGTTATAATGTAATGGTTATCTACCCTATTTCTTTATTGTTATAATGTAATGGTGATCTACCCTATTTTTTTATTGTTATAATGTAATGATGATCTACCCTATTTCTTTATTGTTATAATGTAATGGTGATCTACCCTATTTCTTTATTGTTATAATATAACGGTGATCTACCCTATTTCTTTATTGTTATAATATAATGGTGATCTACCCTATTTATTTATTGTTATAATGTAATGGTGATCTACCCTATTTCTTTATTGTTATAATGTAATTGTGATCTACCCTATTTCTTTATTGTTGTAATATAACGGTGATCTACCCTATTTATTTATTGTTATAATGTAATGGTGATCTACCCTATTTCTTTATTGTTATAATGTAATGGTGATCTACCCTATTTATTTATTGTTATAATGTAATGGTGATCTACCCTATTTATTTATTGTTACCATGTAATAGTGATCTACCCTATTTCTTTATTGTTATAATGTAATGGTGATCTACCCTATTTCTTTATTGTTATAATGTAATGGTGATCTACCCTATTTCTTTATTGTTATAATATAACGGTGATCTACCCTATTTCTTTATTGTTATAATGTAATGGTGATCTACCCTATTTCTTTATTGTTATAATATAATGGTGATCTACCCTATTTCTTTATTGTTATAATATAACGGTGATCTACCCTTTTTCTTTATTGTTATAATGTAATGTAGATCTACCCTATTTCTTTATTGTTATAATGTAATGGTGATCTACCCTATTTCTTTATTGTTATAATATAATGGTGATCTACCCTATTTCTTTATTGTTATAATGTAATGGTGATCTACCCTATTTCTTTATTGTTATAATATAATGGTGATCTACCCTATTTCTTTATTGTTATAATGTAATGATGATCTACCCTATTTATTTATTGTTACCATGTAATAGTGATCTACCCTATTTCTTTATTGTTATAATGTAATGGTGATCTACCCTATTTCTTTATTGTTATAATATAACGGTGATCTACCCTATTTCTTTATTGTTATAATGTAATGGTGATCTACCCTATTTCTTTATTGTTATTATGTAATCGTGATCTACCCTATTTCATTATTGTTATAATATAACGGTGATCTACCCTATTTATTTATTGTTATAATGTAATGGTGATCTACCCTATTTCTTTATTGTTATAATGTAATGGTGATCTACCCTATTTATTTATTTTTATAATGTAATAGTGATCTTCCCTATTTATTTATTGTTGTAATGTAATGGTGATCTACCCTATTTATTTATTGTTATAATGTAATAGTGATCTACCCTATTTATTTATTGTTATAATGTAATGGTGATCTACCCTATTAATTTATTGTTATAATTTAATGGTAATCTACCCTATTTATTTATTGTTATAATGTAATGGTGATCTACCCTATTATTTATTGTTATAATGTAATAGTGATCTACCCTATTTATTTATTGTTATAATGTAATGGTGATCTACCCTATTTCTTTATTGTTATAATGTAATGGTGATCAACCCTATTTCTTTATTGTTATAATATAATGGTGATCTACCCTATTTCTTTATTGTTATAATGTAATGGTGATCTACCCTATTTCTTTATTGTCATAATGTAATGATGATCTACCCTATTTATTTATTGTTATAATATAACGGTGATCTACCCTATTTCTTTATTGTTACAATGTAATGATGATCTACCCTATTTATTTATTGTTACCATGTAATAGTGATCTACCCTATTTCTTTATTGTTATAATATAATGGTGATCTACCCTATTTCTTTATTGTTATAATGTAATGGTGATCTACCCTATTTCTTTATTGTTATAATGTAATCGTGATCTACCCTATTTATTTATTGTTACCATGTAATAGTGATCTACCCTATTTCTTTATTGTTATAATGTAATGGTGATCTACCCTATTTCTTTATTGTTATAATATAACGGTGATCTACCCTATTTCTTTATTGTTATAATATAATGGTGATCTACCCTATTTATTTATTGTTATAATGTAATGGTTATCTACCCTATTTCTTTATTGTTATAATGTAATGGTGATCTACCCTATTTTTTTATTGTTATAATGTAATGATGATCTACCCTATTTATTTATTGTTATAATGTAATGGTGATCTACCCTATTTCTTTATTGTTATAATATAACGGTGATCTACCCTATTTCTTTATTGTTATAATATAATGGTGATCTACCCTATTTATTTATTGTTATAATGTAATGGTGATCTACCCTATTTCTTTATTGTTATAATGTAATGGTGATCTACCCTATTTCTTTATTGTTGTAATATAACGGTGATCTACCCTATTTATTTATTGTTATAATGTAATGGTGATCTACCCTATTTCTTTATTGTTATAATGTAATGGTGATCTACCCAATTTCTTTATTGTTATAATGTAAGAGTGAACTACCCTATTTCTTTATTGTTATAATATAACGGTGATCTACCCTATTTCTTTATTGTTATAATGTAATGGTGATCTACCCTATTTCTTTTTTGTTATAATATAATGGTGATCTACCCTATTTATTTATTGTTATAATGTAATGGTGATCTACCCTATTTATTTATTGTTACCATGTAATAGTGATCTACCCTATTTCTTTATTGTTATAATGTAATGGTGATCTACCCTATTTCTTTATTGTTATAATGTAATGGTGATCTACCCTATTTCTTTATTGTTATAATATAACGGTGATCTACCCTATTTCTTTATTGTTATAATGTAATGGTGATCTACCCTATTTCTTTATTGTTATAATATAATGGTGATCTACCCTATTTCTTTATTGTTATAATATAACGGTGATCTACCCTTTTTCTTTATTGTTATAATGTAATGTAGATCTACCCTATTTCTTTATTGTTATAATGTAATGGTGATCTACCCTATTTCTTTATTGTTATAATATAATGGTGATCTACCCTATTTCTTTATTGTTATAATGTAATGGTGATCTACCCTATTTCTTTATTGTTATAATATAATGGTGATCTACCCTATTTCTTTATTGTTATAATGTAATGATGATCTACCCTATTTATTTTTTGTTACCATGTAATAGTGATCTACCCTATTTCTTTATTGTTATAATGTAATGGTGATCTACCCTATTTCTTTATTGTTATAATATAACGGTGATCTACCCTATTTCTTTATTGTTATAATATAATGGTGATCTACCCTATTTATTTATTGTTATAATGTAATGGTGATCTACCCTATTTCTTTATTGTTATAATGTAATGGTGATCTACCCTATTTCTTTATTGTTATAATATAACGGTGATCTACCCTATTTCTTAATTGTTATAATGTAATGGTGATCTACCCTATTTCTTTATTGTTATAATGTAATGGTGATCTACCCTATTTCTTTATTGTTATAATATAACGGTGATCTACCCTATTTCTTTATTGTTATAATGTAATGGTGATCTACCCTATTTCTTTATTGTTATAATGTAATGGTGATCTACCCTATTTCTTTATTGTTATAATATAATGGTGATCTACCCTATTTCTTTATTGTTATAATGTAATGGTGATCTACCCTATCTCTTTATTGTTATAATATAATGGTGATCTACCCTATTTCTTTATTGTTATAATGTAATGATGATCTACCCTATTTATTTATTGTTACCATGTAATAGTGATCTACCCTATTTCTTTATTGTTATAAGGTAATGGTGATCTACCATATTTCTTCATTGTTATAATATAACGGTGATCTACCCTATTTCTTTATTGTTATAATATAATGGTTATCTACCCTATTTATTTATTGTTATAATGTAATGGTGATCTACCCTATTTCTTTATTGTTATAATGTAAAGGTGATCTACCCTATTTCTTTATTGTTATAATGTAATGGTGATCTACCCTATTTCTTTATTGTTATAATATAACGGTGATCTACCCTATTTCTTTATTGTTATAATGTAATAGTGATCTACCCTATTTATTTATTGTTATAATGTAATGGTTATCTACCCTATTTCTTTATTGTTATAATATAATGGTGATCTACCCTATTTCTTTATTGTTATAATGTAATGGTGATCTACCCTATTTCTTTATTGTTATAATATAACGGTGATCTACCCTATTTATTTTTTGTTATAATGTAATGGTGATCTACCCTATTTCTTTATTGTTATAATGTAATAGTGATCTACGCTATTTCTTTATTGTTATAATATAACGGTGATCTACCCTATTTCTTTATTGTTATAATGTACTGGTGATCTACCCTATTTCTTTATTGTTATAATATAACGGTGATCTACCCTATTTATTTATTGTTATAATGTAATAGTGATCTACCCTATTTCTTTATTGTTATAATGTAATGGTGATCTACCCTATTTCTTTATTGTTATAATGTAATGGTTATCTACCCTATTTATTTATTGTTATAATGTAATGGTGATCAACCCTATTTCTTTATTGTTACAATGTAATGGTGATCTGCCCTATTTCTTTATTGTTATAATATAATGGTGATCTACCCTATTTCTTTATTGTTATAATGTAATGGTGATCTACCCTATTTCTTTATTGTTATAATGTAATGGTGATCTACCCTATTTCTTTATTGTTATAATATAACGGTGATCTACCCTATTTCTTTATTGTTATAATGTAATGGTGATCTACCCTATTTCTTTATTGTTATAATATAATGGTGATCTACCCTATTTCTTTATTGTTATAATATAATGGTGATCTACCCTATTTCTTTATTGTTATAATGTAATGGTGATCTACCCTATTTCTTTATTGTAATAATGTAATGGTGATCTACCCTATTTCTTATTGTTATAATATAATGGTGATCTACCCTATTTATTTATTGTTATAATGTAATCGTGATCTACCCTATTTCTTTATTGTTATAATATAATGGTGATCTACCCTATTTCTTTATTGTTATAATATAATGGTGATCTACCCTATTTCTTTATTGTTATAATGTAATGGTGATCTACCCTATTTCTTTATTGTTATAATATAATGGTGATCTACCCTATTTCTTTATTGTTATAATATAATGGTGATCTACCCTATTTCTTTGTTGTTATAATGTAATGGTGATCTACCCTATTTCTTTATTGTTATAATGTAATTGTGATCTACCCTATTTCTTTATTGTTATAATATAACGGTGATCTACCCTATTTCTTTATTGTTATAATGTAATGGTGATCTACCCTATTTATTTATTGTTATAATGTAATGGTTATCTACCATATTTCTTTATTGTTATAATATAATGGTGATCTACCCTATTTCTTTATTGTTATAATGTAATGGTGATCTACCCTATTTCTTTATTGTTATAATATAATGGTGATCTACCCTATTTATTTATTGTTATAATGTAATGGTGATCTACCCTATTTCTTTATTGTTATAATGTAATAGTGATCTACGCTATTTCTTTATTGTTATAATATAACGGTGATCTACCCTATTTCTTTATTGTTATAATGTACTGGTGATCTACCCTATTTCTTTATTGTTATAATATAACGGTGATCTACCCTATTTATTTATTGTTATAATGTAATAGTGATCTACCCTATTTCTTTATTGTTATAATGTAATGGTGATCTACCCTATTTCTTTATTGTTATAATGTAATGGTTATCTACCCTATTTATTTATTGTTATAATGTAATGGTGATCTACCCTATTTATTTATTGTTATAATATAATGGTTATCTACCCTATTTCTTTATTGTTATAATATAATGGTGATCTACCCTATTTCTTTATTGGTGTAATGTAATGGTGATCTACCCTATTTCTTTATTGTTATAATGTAATGGTGATCTACCCTATTTATTTATTGTTATAATGTAATGGTGATCTACCCTATTTATTTATTGTTATAATATAATGGTTATCTACCCTATTTCTTTATTGTTATAATGTAATGGTGATCTACCCTATTTCTTTATTGTTATAATATAATGGTGATCTATCCTATTTCTTTATTGTTATAATGTAATGGTGATCTACCCTATTTATTTATTGTTATAATATAATGGTTATCTACCCTATTTCTTTATTGTTATAATATAATGGTGATCTACCCTATTTCTTTATTGGTGTAATGTAATGGTGATCTACCCTATTTATTTATTGTTATAATGTAATGGTGATCTACCTTATTTCTTTATTGTTATAATGTAATGGTGATCTACCCTATTTCTTTATTGTTATAATGTAAGTGTGATCTACCCTATTTATTTATTGTTATAATGTAATGGTGATCTACCCTATTTATTTATTTTTATAATATAATGGTGATCTACCCTATTTATTTATTGTTATAATGTAATGGTGATCTACCCTATTTCTTTATTGTTATAATATAATGGTGATCTACCCTATTTATTTATTGTTATAATGTAATGGTGATCTACCCTATTTCTTTATTGTTATACTGTAATAGTGATCTACTCTATTTCTTTATTGTTAAAATGTAATGGTGATCTACCCTATTTCTTTATTGTTATAATATAACGGTGATCTACCCTATTTCTTTATTGTTATAATGTAATGGTTATCTACCCTATTTATTTATTGTTACAATGTAATAGTGACCTATCCTATTTCTTTATTGTTTCAATGTAATGGTGATCTACACTATTTCTTTATTTTTATAATGTAATGATGATCTACCCTATTTATTTATTGTTACAATGTAATAGTGACCTATCCTATTTCTTTATTGTTTCAATGTAATGGTGATCTACACTATTTCTTTATTTTTATAATGTAATGGTGACCTATCCTATTTATTTATTGTTACAATGTAATGGTGATCAATCCTATTTATTTATTGTTATAATGTAATGGTGATCTACCCTATTTCTTTATTGTTACAATGTAATAGTGATCTCCCCTATTTCTTTATTGTTACAATGTAATGGTGACCTACCCTATTTCTTTATTGTTATAATGTAATAGTGATCAACCCTATTTCTTTATTGTTACAATGTAATGATGATCAACCCTATTTCGTTCTTGTTACAATGTAATGATTATCAACCCTATTTCATTATTGTTACAATGTAATGGTGATCTACCCTATTTCGTTATTGTTACAATGTTATAGTGATCTACCCTATTTCTTTTTTGTTACAATGTAATGTAGATCTACCCTATTTCTTTATTGTTATAATGTAATGATGATCAACCCTATTTCTTTAATGTTATAATGTAATGATGATCAACCCTATTTCTTTATTGTTATAGTGTAATAGTGATCTACTCTATTTCTTTATTGTTATAATGTAATGGTGATCTACCCTATTTCTTTATTGTTACAATGTAATTGTGACCTATCCTATTTCTTTATTGTTACAATGTAATGATGATCCACCCTATTTCTTTATTGTTACAATGTAATGGTGATCTACCCTATTTCTTTATTGTTACAATGTAATGGTGATCTACCCTATTTTTTTATTGTTATAATGTAATGGTGATCTACCCTATTTCTTTATTAATACAATGTAATGGTTATCTACCCCATTTTTTATTGTTACAATGTAATGGTGATCTATCCTATTACTTTATTGTTACAATGTAATGGTGATCTATCCTATTTCTTTATTGTTACAATGTAATGATGATCCATCCTATTTTTTTATTGTTACAATGTAATGGTGATCTACCCTATTTCTTTATTGTTACAATGTAATGGTGATCTACCCTATTTATTTATTGTTATAATATAATGGTGATCTACCCTATTTTTTATTGTAATAATGTAATGGTGATCTACCCTATTTCTTTATTGTTACAATGTAATGGTGATCTATCCTAGTTTTTTATTGTTACAATGTAATGGTGATCTACCCTATTTCTTTATTGTTACCATGTAATTGTGACCTATCCTATTTCTTTATTGTTACAATGTAATGGTGATCTATTCTATTATATTTATGTATTGTTACAATGTAATGGTGACCTACCCTATTTATTTATTGTTACAATGTAATGGTGATCTACCCTTTTTATTTCTTGTTATAATGTAATGGTGATCTACCCTATTTCTTTATTGTTACAATGTAATTGTGACCTATCCTATTTCTTTATTGTTACAATGTAATGGTGATCTACCCTATTTCTTTATTGTTACAATGTAATGGTGATCTACCCTATTTCTTTATTGTTACAATGTAATGGTGATCTACCCTATTTCTTTATTGTTACAATGTAATGGTGATCTACCCTATTTTTTTATTGTTATAATGTAATGGTGATCTATCCTATTTCTTTATTGTTACAATGTAATGGTGATCTACCCTATTTCTTTATTGTTATATAGTAATGGTGATCTAACATATTTCTTTATTGTTACAATGTAATGGTGACCTACCCTATTTCTTTATTGTAACAATGTAATGGTGACCTATCCTATTTCTTTATTGTTACAATGTAATGGTGATCTACCCTATTTATTTATTGTTAAAATGTAATGGTGATCAATCCCATTTCTTTATTGTTACAATGTAATGGTGATCTATCCTATTTCTTTATTGTTTCAATGTAATGGTGATCTATCCTATTCCTTTATTGTTATAATGTAATTGTGATCTATCCTATTTCTTTATTGTTACAATGTAATGGTGATCTATCCTTTTTCTTTATTGTTACAATGTAATGGTGATCTACCCTATTTCTTTATTGTTACAATGTAATGGTGACCTATCCTTTTTCTTTATTGTTACAATGTAATCGTGATCTACACTATTTATTTATTGTTACAATGTAATAGTGACCTATCCTATTTCTTTATTGTTTCAATGTAATGGTGATCTACCCTATTTCTTTATTTTTATAATGTTATGGTGACCTATCCTATTTATTTATTGTTACAATGTAATGGTGATCAATCCTATTTATTTATTGTTATAATGTAATGGTGATCAACCCTATTTCTTTATTGTTACAATGTAATGATGATAAGCTCTATTTCGTTCTTGTTACAATGTAATGATTATCAACCCTCTTTCATTATTGTTACAATGTAATGGTGATCTACCCTATTTCGTTATTGTTACAATGTTATAGTGATCAACCCTATTTCTTTATTGTTATAATGTAATTGTTATCTACCCTATTTCTTTATTGTTACAATGTAATGGTGATCTACCCTATTTATTTATTGTTACAATGTAATAGTGATCTACCCTATTTATTTATTGTTATAATGTAATGATGATCTACCCTATTTCTTTATTGTTACAATGTAATAGTGATCTACACTATTTCTTTATTGTTATAATGTAATGATGATCTACCCTATTTCTTTATTGTTACAATGTAATAGTGATCTACCCTATTTCTTTATTGTTGCAATGTAATGATGATCACCCCTATGTCTGTATTGTTACAATGTAATAGTGATCAACCCTATTTCTTTATTGTTACAAGGTAATGGTGATCTACCCTATTTCTTTATTGTTATAATCTAATGATGATCAACCCTGTTTCTTTATTGTTACAATATAATGGTGATCAACCCTATTTCTTTATTGTTATAATGTAATAGTGATCTACCCTATTTCTTTATTGTTACAATGTAATAGTGATCTAGCCTATTTCTTTATTGTAATAATGTAATGGTGATCTACCCTATTTCTTTACTGTTATAATGTAATGGTTATCCACCCTATTTCTTTATTGTTATAATGTAATGGTAATCTACCCTATTTCTTTATTGTTATAATGTAATGGTTATCCACCCTATTTCTTTATTGTTATAATGTAATGGTGATCTACCCTATTTCTTTATTGTTATAATGTAATGGTTATCCACCCTATTTCTTATTGTTATAATGTAATGGTAATCTACCCTATTTCTTTATTGTTATAATGTAATGGTTATCCACCCTATTTCTTTATTGTTATAATGTAATGGTAATCTACCCTATTTCTTTATTGTTATAATGTAATGGTTATCTACTCTTTTTCTTTATTGTTATAATGTAATGGTGATCAACGCCCAACGCTATTTCAATATTGTTACAATTTAATAGTGATCCACCCTATTTCTTTATTGTTATAATGTAATGGTGATCTACTCTATTTCTTTATTGTTATAATGTAATGATGATCAACCCTATTTCTTGATTTTTATAATGTAATGATGATCAACCCTATTTCTTTATTGTAATAATGTAATAGTGATCAACCCTATTTCTTTATTGTTACAATGTAATGGTGATCTACCCTATTTTGTATTGTTACAATGTAATGGTGATCTATCCTATTTATTTATTGTTACAATGTAATGGTGACCTATCCTATTTCTTTATTGTTAAAATGTAATGGTGATCTACCCTATTTCTTTATTGTTATAATGTAATGGTGATCTATCCTATTTCTTTATTGTTACAATGTAATGGTGATCTACCCTATATCTTTATGGTTACAATGTAATGGTGACCTATCCTATTTCTTTATTGTTATAATGTAATGGTGATCTACCCTATTTCTTTATTGTTACAATGTAATGGTGATCTATCCTATTTTTTTATTGTTACAATGTAATGGTGATCTATCCTATTTATTTATTGTTACAATGTAATGGTGATCTACCCTATTTCGTTATTGCTACAATGTTATGGTGATCTATCCTATTTATTTATTGTTACAATGTAATGGTGATCTACCCTATTTCTTTATTGTTACAATATAATGGTGATCTACCCTATTTTTTATTGTTATAATATAATGGTGATCTACCCTATTTTTTATTGTTACAATGTAATGGTGATCTATCCTATTTATTTATTGTTACAATGTAATGGTTATCTACCTTATTTATTTATTGTTACAATGTAATGGTGATCTACCCTATTTATTGATTGTTATAATATAATGGTGATCTACCCTATTTTTTATTGTTACAATGTAATGGTGATCTACCCTATTAATTTATTGTTATAATGTAATGGTGATCTACCCTATTTCTTTATTGTTACAATGTAATGGTGATCTACCCTATTTTGTATTGTTACAATGTAATGGTGATCTATCCTATTTATTTATTGTTACAATGTAATGGTGACCTATCCTATTTCTTTATTGTTACAATGTAATGGTGATCTACCCTATTTTGTATTGTTACAATGTAATGGTGATCTATCCTATTTATTTATTGTTACAATGTAATGGTGACCTATCCTATTTCTTTATTGTTACAATGTAATGGTGATCTACCCTATTTATTTATTGTTATAATGTAATGGTGATCCATCCTATTTCTTTATTGTTACAATGTTATGGTGATCTACCCTATATCTTCATTGTTACAATGTAATGGTGACCTATCCTATTTCTTTATTGTTATAATGTAATGGTGATCTACCCTATTTCTTTATTGTTAACATGTAATGGTGATCTATCCTATTTATTTATTGTTATAATGTAATGGTGATCTACCCTATTTATTTATTGTTATAATGTAATGTTGATCTACCCTATTTCTTTATTGTTATAATGTAATGGTGATCAATCCTATTTATTTATTGTTATAATGTAATGGTGATCTATCCTATTTCTTTATTTTTACAATGTAATGGTGATCTACCCGATTTTGTATTGTTACAATGTAATGGTGAGCTATCCTATTTATTTATTGTAATCATGTAATGGTGATCTACCCTATTTATTTATTGTTACAATGTAATGGTAATCTATCCTATTTCTTTATTGTTACAATGTAATGGCGATCTACCCTATTTTTTATTGTTACAATGTAATGGTGATCCATCCTATTTCTTTATTGTTACAATGTAATTGTTATCTACCCTATTTATTTATTGTTACAATGTAATGGTGATTTATCCTATTTCTTTATTGTAACAATATAATGGTGATCTACCCTATTTTTTATTGTTACAATGTAATGGTGATCTATCCTATTTATTTATTGTTACAATGTAATGGTTATCTACCCTAATTATTTATTGTTACAATGTAATGGTGATCTACCCTATTTATTTATTGTTATAATGTAATGGTGATCTACCCTATTTCTTTATTGTTACAATGTAATGGTGATCTATTCTATTATATTTATGTATTGTTACAATGTAATGGTTACCTACCCTATTTATTTATTGTTACAATGTAATGGTGATCTACCCTATTACTTTATTGTTACAATGTAATGGTGATCTATTCTATCATATTTATGTATTGTTACAATGTAATGGTGACCTACCCTATTTTTTTATTGTTACAATGTAATGGTGATCTACCCTATTTCTTTATTGTTACAATGTAATGATGATCCACCCTATTTTTTTATTATTATAATGTAATGGTGATCTACCCTATTTATTATTGTTACAATGTAATTGTTATCTATCCTATTTTTTATTGTTACAATGTAATGGTGATCTATCCTATTTATTTATTGTTACAATGTAATGGTTATCTACCCTATTTATTTATTGTTACAATGTAATGGTGATCTACCCTATTTATTTATTGTTATAATGTAATGGTGATCTACCCTATTTCTTTATTGTTACAATGTAATGGTGATCTATTCTATTATATTTATGTATTGTTACAATGTAATGGTGACCTACCCTATTTATTTATTGTTACAATGTAATGGTTATCTACCCTATTACTTTATTGTTACAATGTAATGGTGATCTATTCTATTATATTTATGTATTGTTACAATGTAATGGTGACTTACCCTATTTTTTTATTGTTACAATGTAATGGTGGTCTACCCTATTTCTTTATTGTTACAATGTAATGGTGATCCACCCTATTTTTTTATTATTATAATGTAATGGTGATCTACCCTATTTATAATTGTTACAATGTAATTGTGATCTATCCTATTTTTTTATTGTTACAATGTAATGGTGATCTATCCTATTTATTTATTGTTACAATGTAATGGTGATCTACCCTATTTCGTTATTGCTACAATGTTATGGTGATCTATCCTATTTATTTATTGTTACAATGTAATGGTGATCTACCCTATTTCTTTATTGTTACAATATAATGGTGATCTACCCTATTTTTTATTGTTATAATATAATGGTGATCTACCCTATTTTTTATTGTTACAATGTAATGGTGATCTATCCTATTTATTTATTGTTACAATGTAATGGTGATCTACCTTATTTATTTATTGTTACAATGTAATGGTGATCTACCCTATTTATTGATTGTTATGATATAATGGTGATCTACCCTATTTTTTATTGTTACAATGTAATGGTGATCTACCCTATTAATTTATTGTTATAATGTAATGGTGATCTACCCTATTTATTTATTGTTATAATGTAATGGTTATCTACCCTATTTCTTTATTGTTATAATATAATGGTGATCTACCCTATTTCTTTATTGTTATAATGTAATGGTGATCTACCCTTTTTCTTTATTGTTATAATATAACGGTGATCTACCCTATTTATTTATTGTTATAATGTAATGGTGATCTACCCTATTTCTTTATTGTTATAATGTAATAGTGATCTACGCTATTTCTTTATTGTTATAATATAACGGTGATCTACCCTATTTCTTTATTGTTATAATGTACTGGTGATCTACCCTATTTCTTTATTGTTATAATATAACGGTGATCTACCCTATTTATTTATTGTTACAATGTAATGGTGATCTACCCTATTTTGTATTGTTACAATGTAATGGTGATCTATCCTATTTATTTATTGTTACAATGTAATGGTGACCTATCCTATTTCTTTATTGTTACAATGTAATGGTGATCTACCCTATTTTGTATTGTTACAATGTAATGGTGATCTTTCCTATTTATTTATTGTTACAATGTAATGGTGACCTATCCTATTTCTTTATTGTTACAATGTAATGGTGATCTACCCTATTTATTTATTGTTACAATGTAATGGTGATCCATCCTATTTCTTTATTGTTACAATGTAATGGTGATCTACCCTATATCTTCATTGTTACAATGTAATGGTGACCTATCCTATTTCTTTATTGTTATAATGTAATGGTGATCTACCCTATTTCTTTATTGTTACAATGTAATGGTGATCTATCCTATTTATTTATTGTTATAATGTAATGGTGATCTACCCTATTTATTTATTGTTATAATGTAATGTTGATCTACCCTATTTCTTTATTGTTACAATGTAATGGTGATCAATCCTATTTATTTATTGTTATAATGTAATGGTGATCCATCCTATTTCTTTATTTTTACAATGTAATGGTGATCTACCGGATTTTGTATTGTTACAATGTAATGGTGAGCTATCCTATTTATTTATTGTAACAATGTAATGGTGATCTACCCTATTTATTTATTGTTACAATGTAATGGTAATCTATCCTGTTTCTTTATTGTTACAATGTAATGGCGATCTACCCTATTTTTTATTGTTACAATGTAATGGTGATCCATCCTATTTATTTATTGTTACAATGTAATGGTTATCTACCCTATTTATTTATTGTTACAATGTAATGGTGATCTATCCTATTTCTTTATTGTAACAATATAATGGTGATCTACCCTATTTTTTATTGTTACAATGTAATGGTGATCTCTCCTATTTATTTATTGTTACAATGTAATGGTTATCTACCCTAATTATTTATTGTTACAATGTAATGGTGATCTACCCTATTTATTTATTGTTACAATGTAATAGTGATCTACCCTATGTCTTTATTGTTACAATCTAATGGTGATCTAACCTATTTCTTTATTGTTATAATGTAATAGTGATCAACCCTATTTCTTTATTATTACAATGTAATGATGATAAGCCCTATTTCGTTCTTGTTACAATGTAATGATTATCAACCCTATTTCATTATTGTTACAATGTAATGGTGATCTACCCTATTTCGTTATTGTTACAATGTTATAGTGATCAACCCTATTTCTTTATTGTTATAATGTAATTGTTATCTACCCTATTTCTTGGTTGTTACAATGTAATGGTGATCTACCCTATTTCTTTATTGTTACAATGTAATAGTTATCTACCCTGTTTCTTTATTGTTACAATGTAATGTAGATCTACCCTATTTCTTTATTGTTATAATGTAATGATTATCAACCCTATTTCTTTAATGTTATAATGTAATGATGATCAACCCTATTTCTTTATTGTTATAGTGTAATAGTGATCTACCCTATTTCTTTATTGTTATAATGTAATGATGATCTACCCTATTTCTTTATTGTTACAATGTAATTGTCACCTATCCTATTTCTTTATTGTTACAATGTAATGGTGATCCACCCTATTTCTTTATTGTTACAATGTAATGGTCATCTACCCTATTTCTTTATTGTTACAATGTAATGGTGATCTACCCTTTTTTTTTATTGTTATAATGTAATGGTTATCTACCCTATTTCTTTATTGTTACAATGTAATGGTGATCTACCCTATTTTTTATTGTTACAATGTAATGGTGATCTATCCTATTTCTTTATTGTTACAATGTAATGGTGATCTATCCTATTTCTCTATTGTTACAATATAATGGTGATCTACCCTATTTTTTTATTGTTACAATGTAATGGTGATAAACCCTATTTCTTTATTGTTACAATGTAATGGTGATCTACCCTATTTATTTATTGTTATAATATAATGGTGATCTACCCTATTTCTTTATTGTTACAATGTAATGGTGATCTACCCTATTTCTTTATTGTTACAATGTAATGGTGATCTATCCTTTTTTTTTTATTGTTACAATGTAATGGTGATCTACCCTATTTTTTATTGTTACAATGTAATGGTGATCTACCCTATTTATGTATTGTTACAATGTAATGGTGATCTACCCTATTTATTTATTGTTACAATGTAATGTTTACCCTATTTATTTATTGTTATAATATAATGGTGATCTACCCTATTTTTTATTGTTACAATGTAATGGTGATCTATCCTATTTCTTTATTGTTACAATGTAATGGTGACTTATCCTATTTCTTTATTGTTATAATGTAATGGTGATCTACCCTATTTCTTTATTGTTACAATGCAATGGTGATCTACCCTATATCTGTATTGTTACAATGTAATGGTGATCTACCCTATTTTTTTATTGTTATAATGTAATGGTGATCTACCCTATTTCTTTATTGTTACAATGTAATGGTGATCTACCCTATTTCTTTATTGTTATAATGTAATGGTGATCTACCCTATTTCTTTATTGTTGCAATGTAATGGTGACCTACCCTATTTCTTTATTGTAACAATGTAATGGTGACCTATCCTATTTATTTATTGTTACAATGTAATGGTGATCTACTCTATTTATTTATTGTTACATTGTAATGGTGATCTATCCCATTTCTTTATTGTTACAATGTAATGGTGATCTACCCTATTTTTTTATTGTTACAATGTAATGGTGATCTATCCTATATCTTTATTGTTACAATGTAATGGTGATATACCCTATTTTTTATTGTTACAATGTAATGGTGATCTACACTATTTCTTTATTGTTACAATGTAATGGTGATCTATCCTATTTCTTTATTGTTAAAATGTAATGGTGATCTATCCTATTTCTTTATTGTTACAATGTAATGGTGATCTATCCTATTTCTTTATTGTTACAATGTAATGGTGATCTATCCTATTTTTTTTTTGTTATAATGTAATGGTGATCTATCCTATTTCTTTATTGTTAAAATGTAATGGTGACCTATCCTATTTCTTTATTGTTACAATGAAATGGTTATCTACCCTATTTCTTTATTGTTACAATGTAATGGTGGCCTATCCTATTTCTTTATTGTTACAATGTAATGGTGATCTACACTATTTATTTATTGTTAAAATGTAATAGTGACCTATCCTATTTCTTTATTGTTTCAATGTAATTGTGATCTACACTATTTCTTTATTTTTATAATGTAATGGTGACCTATCCTATTTATTTATTGTTACAATGTAATGGTGATCAATCCTATTTATTTATTGTTATAATGTAATGGTGATCTACCCTATTTCTTTATTGTTACAATGTAATAGTGATCTACCCTATTTCTTTATTGTTACAATCTAATGATGATAAACCCTATTTCGTTCTTGTTACAATGTAATGATTATCAACCCTATTTCATTATTGTTACAATGTAATGGTGATCTACCCTATTTCGTTATTGTTACAATGTTATAGTGATCAACCCTATTTCTTTATTGTTATAATGTAATTGTTATCTACCCTATTTCTTGGTTGTTACAATGTAATGGTGATCTACCCTATTTCTTTATTGTTACAATGTAATAGTTATCTACCCTGTTTCTTTATTGTTACAATGTAATGTAGATCTACCCTATTTCTTTATTGTTATAATGTAATGATGATCAACCCTATTTCTTTAATGTTATAATGTAATGATGATCAACCCTATTTCTTTATTGTTATAGTGTAATAGTGATCTACCCTATTTCTTTATTGTTATAATGTAATGGTGATCTACCCTATTTCTTTATTGTTACAATGTAATTGTCACCTATCCTATTTCTTTATTGTTACAATGTAATGGTGATCCACCCTATTTCTTTATTGTTACAATGTAATGGTCATCTACCCTATTTCTTTATTGTTACAATGTAATGGTGATCTACCCTTTTTTTTATTGTTATAATGTAATGGTTATCTACCCTATTTCTTTATTGTTACAATGTAATTGTGATCTACCCTATTTTTTATTGTTACAATGTAATGGTGATCTACCCTATTTCTTTATAGTTACAATGTAATGGTGATCTACCCTATTTATTTATTGTTATAATATAATGGTGATCTACCCTATTTCTTTATTGTTACAATGTAATGGTGATCTACCCTATTTCTTTATTGTTACAATGTAATGATGATCAACCCTATTTCTTTATTGTTATAGTGTAATAGTGATCTACCCTATTTCTTTATTGTTATAATGTAATGGTGATCTAGCCTATTTCTTTATTGTTACAATGTAATTGTCACCTATCCTATTTCTTTATTGTTACAATGTAATGGTGATCCACCCTATTTCTTTATTGTTACAATGTAATGGTCATCTACCGTATTTCTTTATTGTTACAATGTAATGGTGATCTACCCTTTTTTTTTATTGTTATAATGTAATGGTTATCTACCCTATTTCTTTATTGTTACAATGTAATTGTGATCTACCCTATTTTTTATTGTTACAATGTAATGGTGATCTACCCTATTTCTTTATAGTTACAATGTAATGGTGATCTACCCTATTTATTTATTGTTATAATATAATGGTGATCTACCCTATTTCTTTATTGTTACAATGTAATGGTGATCTACCCTATTTCTTTATTGTTACAATGTAATGGTGATCTATCCTATTTTTTTATTGTTACAATGTAATGGTGATCTACCCTATTTCTTTATTGTTACAATGTAATGGTGATCTACCCTATTTCTTTATTGTTACAATGTAATGGTGATCTACACTATTTCTTTATTGTTACAATGTAATGGTGATCTACCCTATTTCTTTATTGTTACAATGTAATGGTGATCTATCCTATTTATTTATTGTTACAATGTAATGGTGACCTTCCCTATTTCTTTATTGTTACAATGTAATGGTGATCTACCCTATTTCTTTATTGTAACAATGTAATGGTGATCTACCCTATTTTTTTATTGTTACAATGTAATGGTGATCTACCCTATTTATTTATTGTTACAATGTAATGGTGATCTACCCTATTTCTTTATTGTTACAATGTAATGGTAATCTATTCTATTATATTTATGTATTGTTACAATGTAATGGTGACCTACCCTATTTATTTATTGTTACAATGTAATGGTGATCTACCCTTTTTATTTATTGTTATAATGTAATGGTGATCTACCCTATTTCTTTATTGTTACAATGTAATTGTGACCTATCCTATTTCTTTATTGTTACAATGTAATGGTGATCTAACCTATTTATTTATTGTTACAATGTAATGGTGATCTACCCTATTTCTTTATTGTTACAATGTAATGGTGATCTACCCTATTTTTTTATTGTTATAATGTAATGGTGATCTACCCTATTTCTTTATTGTTACAATGTAATGGTGATCTACCCTATTTCTTTATTGTTATATTGTAATGGTGATCTAACCTATTTCTTTATTGTTACAATGTGATGGTGACCTACCCTATTTCTTTATTGTAACAATGTAATGGTGACCTATCCTATTTCTTTATTGTTACAATGTAATGGTGATCTACCCTATGTATTTATTGTTACAATGTAATGGTGATCTATCCCATTTCTTTATTGTTACAATGTAATGGTGATCTACCCTATTTCTTTATTGTTACAATGTAATGGTGATCTATCCTATTTCTTTATTGTTACAATGTAATGGTGTTCTATCCTATTTCTTTATTGTTATAATGTAATGGTGATCTATCCTATTTCTTTATTGTTACAATGTAATGGTGATCTATCCTATTTCTTTATTGTTATAATGTAATGGTGATCTATCCTATTTCTTTATTGTTACAATGTAATGGTGATCTATCCTATTTCTTTATTGTTACAATGTAATGGTGATCTACCCTATTTCTTTATTGTTACAATGTAATGGTGACCTATCCTATTTCTTTATTGTTACAATGTAATGGTGATCTACACTATTTATTTATTGTTACAATGTAATAGTGACCTATCCTATTTCTTTATTGTTTCAATGTAAGGGTTATCTACCCTATGTCTTTATTGTTATAATGTAATGGTTACCTATCCTATTTATTTATTGTTACAATGTAATGGTGATCAATCCTATTTATTTATTGTTACAATGTAATGGTGATCTACCCTATTTCTGTATTGTTACAATGTAATAGTGATCTACCCTATTTCTTTATTGTTACAATCTAATGGTGATCTACCCTATTTCTTTATTGTTATAATGTAATAGTGATCAACCCTATTTCTTTATTGTTACAATGTAATGATGATAAACCCTATTTCGTTCTTTTTACAATGTAATGATTATCAACCCTATTTCATTATTGTTACAATGTTATGGTGATCTACCCTATTTCGTTATTGTTACAATGTTATAGTGATCAACCCTATTTCTTTATTGTTATAATGTAATCGTTATCTACCCTATTTCTTTATTGTTACAATGTAATGGTGATCTACCCTATTTCTTTATTGTTACAATGTAATAGTGATCTACCCTATTTCTTTATTGTTATAATGTAATGATGATCTACCCTATTTCTTTATTGTTGCAATGTAATGATGATCACCCCTATTTCTGTATTGTTACAATGTAATAGTGATCAACCCTATTTCTTTATTGTTACAATGTAATGGTGATCAACCCTATTTCTTTATTGTTACAATATATTGGTGATCAACCCTATTTCTTTATTGTTATAATGTAATAGTGATCAACCCTATTTCTTTATTGTTACAATATAATAGTGATCTAGCCTATTTATTTATTGTAATAATGTAATGGTGATCAACCCTATTTCTTTATTGTTATAATGTAATGGTTATCTACTCAATTTCTTTATTGTTATAATGTAATGGTTATCCACCCTATTTCTTTATTGTTATAATGTAATGGTGATCTACCCTATTTCTTTATTGTTACAATGTAATGGTGATCTACCCCATTTCTTTATTGTTATAATGTAATGGTGATCTACTCTATTACTCTATTGTTATAATGTAATGGTGATCAACGCTATTTCTTTATTGTTACAATTTAATAGTGATCCACCCTATTTCTTTATTGTTATAATGTAATGGTGATCTACTCTATTTCTTTAGTGTTATAATGTAATGATGATCAACCCTATTTCTTGATGTTTATAATGTAATGATGATCAACCCTATTTCTTTATTGTAATAATGTAATAGTGATCAACCCTATTTCTTTATTGTTACAATGTAATGGTGATCTACCCTATTTCTTTATTGTTATAATGTAATGGTGACCTATCCTATTTATTTATTGTTACAATGTAATGATGATCAACCCTATTTCTTTATTGTTATAATGTAATAGTGATCAACCCTATTTCTTTATTGTTATAATGTAATAGTGATCTACCCTATTTCTTTATTGTTATAATGTAATAGTGATCAACCCTTTTTCTTTATTGTTATAAGGTAATGATTATCAACCCTATTTCTTTATTTTTATAAAGTAATGATGATCAACCCTATTTCTTTATTGTTATAATGTAATGGTGATCAACGCTATTTCTTTATTGTTACAATTTAATAGTGATCCACCCTATTTCTTTATTGTTATAATGTAATAGTGATTAACCCTATTTCTTTATTGTTACAATGTAATGGTGATCAACCCTATTTCTTTATTGTTATAATGTAATGATGATCAACCCTATTTCTTTATTGTTATAATGTAATGATGATCAACCCTATTTCTTTATTGTTACAATGTAATGGTGATCAACCCTATTTCTTTATTGTTACAATGCAATGGTGATCAACCCTATTTCTTTATTGTTATAATGTAATGATGATCAACCCTATTTCTTTATTGTTATAATGTAATGATGATCAACCCTATTTCTTTATTGTTACAATGTAATGGTGATCAACCCTATTTCTTTATTGTTATAATGTAATGATGATCAACCCTATTTCTTTATTGTTATAATGTAATAGTGATCAACCCTATTTCTTTATTGTTACAATGTAATGGTGATCAACCCTATTTCTTTATTGTTACAATGTAATGATGATCAACCCTATTTCTTTATTGTTACAATGTAATGATGATCAACCCTATTTCTGTATTGTTATAATGTAATGATGATCAACCCTATTTCTTTATTGTTTATAATGTAATGATGATCTACCATATTTCTTTATTGTTATAATGTAATAGTGATCAACCCTATTTCTTTATTGTTATAATGTAATAGTGATCAACCCTATTTCTTTATTGTTAGAAGCTAATAGTGATCAACCCTATTCCTTTATTGTTAGAATGTAATGGTGATCTACCCTATTTCTATATTGTTATAATGTAATGATGATCTACCATATTTCTTTATTGTTATAATGTAATGATGATCTACCCTATTTCTTTATTGTTAGAATGTAATAGTGATCAACCCTATTCCTTTATTGTTATAATGTAATGGTGATCTACCCTATTTCTTTATTGTTACAATGTAATGGTGATCAACCCTATTCCTTTATTGTTATAATGTAATGGTGAGCAACCCTATTTCTTTATTGTTACAATGTAATAGTGATGTACCCTATTTCTATATTGTTACAATATAATAGTGATCAACCCTATTTCTTTATTGTTACAATGTAATGGTGATCAACTCTATTTCTTTATTGTTATAATGTAATGATGATCAACCCTATTTCTTTATTGTTATAATGTAATAGTGATCTACCCTATTTCTATATTGTTACAATGTAATAGTCATCAACCCTATTTCTTTATTGTTACAATGAAATGATTATCAACCCTATTTCTTTATTGTTACAATGTAATAGTGATCAACTCTATTTCTTTATTGTTAAAATGTAATGGTGATCTGCCCTATTTCTTTATTGTTATAATGTAATAGTGATCAACCCTATTTCTTTATTGTTACAATGTAATGGTGATCAACCCTATTTCTTTATTGTTATAATGTAATAGTGATCAACCCTATTTCTTTATTGTTACAATGTAATGGTGATCTGCCCTATTTCTTTATTGTTATAATGTAACAGTGATCAACCCTATTTCTTTACTGTTACAATGTAATGGTGATCTACCCTATTTCTTTATTGTTATAATGTAATGGTGATCTACCCTATTTCTTTATTGTTATAATGTAATGGTGATCTACCCTATTTATTTATTGTTACAATGTAATGATGATCAACCCTATTTTTTTATTGTTATAATGTAATGGTGATCAACCCTATTTCTTTGTTGTTTTAATGTGATAGTGATCTACCCTATTTCTTTGTTGTTATAATGTAATAGTGATCAACCCTATTTCTTTATTGTTACAATGTAATGGTGATCTGCCCTATTTCTTTATTGTTATAATGTAACAGTGATCAACCCTATTTCTTTATTGTTATAATGTAATGGTGATCTACCCTATTTCTTTATTGTTATAATGTAATGGTGATCCACCCTATTTCTTTATTGTTATAATGTAATGGTGATCTACCCTATTTCTTTATTGTTATAATGTAATGGTGATCAACCCTTTTTCTTTGTTGTTATAATGTAATAGTGATCAACCCTATTTCTTTATTGTTACAATGTAATGGTGATCAACCCTATTTCTTTATTGTCACAATGTAATGGTGATCTACACTATTTCTTTATTGTTACAATATAATAGTGATCAACCCTATTTCTTTATTGTTACAATGTAATGGTGATCAACCCTATTTCTTTATTGTTATAATGTAATGGTGATCTACCTGTAAAAGTGAGAAATTACTGTAAGAAAAAAAATGTAGGGAAAAATTCAAGATGGCGCCCGACTCTCTCTTTAACACGGTAAGATATCCTCAACACGGCACAAGAAGCAACAGCCACACGATTCCCCAGCCAACTCAATCGTCACTCCCCACGTCTTTCCCCTCACCCGCTTTTATCGTCGTTCTAGGTCGGCTAAATTTGCATATTCCGAGAATTCGTGTGACTTTGCGAGACATAATACTTTACAAAAGACGGCGGTCGCCATCTTGGTCCCTCTTTTCTATTTTTGGTCGGTAACGCTGAGCTGGTCTCGAGGTAAGTCTTTTTCCCCTCATCCGTCTCTCCCACGTACCCACACAACACGCAAACACGCGGGCGCTTATCTCCTGGATGCACGTTACACTCCCCCCTGATCTGATGATCACATAGAGAGCACTGGGGGGGTGGCCTTTTAGTGCGTGTGCTTCTGCGAAGAGGTACATTCACTGTTTCAGATTCGGGCTCTGGATCTGGTTCCGCCTCATCAGATGAAGTATCGCTATCAGTCTCTGGAAGGGGCTCACTGAATCCGTGCATCGGCAGCTCATCGCTAGACGCTTCACTGCTTTCTTCTGTAGTTGTATGACGCACCTCGGTAGCTGGGCAAAGATCTCGCACATGTCGTGGGGTTCCATCGACCAAAACAGACTGCTGGCTAATCACTCCAGATATGTGTCCTCGCTTAAACTTGTCGGTGCACCGATTTCCTGGAGGCCGCACCCACACTGGATCTCCCACTTCATATCTGTTATATGTTCCCTTGTCGGTTGGCTGCGTAGTGTTGATTCCCTTCACTCCGACTTGGTACGTGTAAATAGCATTCGCAGGTGCGGTTGAAGGGGACGTCCCGTCCTTTGGCGTAATGTTGTACCAATATGTTGCTTCCGCAATAGTACATCGCTTCCTGGCAGCAATTCTCTTGATGCTGCGATGGCTTCTTTCAGCAATGCCATTTCCTGATGGCACATGCGCACATCGCAACCGTAGACGGACGCCCCACTCATCTAACAACTGCCGGACTTGCTGGCTACAAAACGCTGCATCATTGTCAGTCAGGAGCTCTTCCGGCGCACCTCGCTCAAAAAAAATGGATGATAGGTGGCGAACAACATTTGCTGAATCCTGTCTGGTCATCTGCCGCCACACCGCAAATCTCGTAGGCCCGCAATCAATGAGAGTTAGAAAGGGCTTGCCACTGTAATGGGTAATATCCATGGCCAGCCGCTGCCACACACTCTCAACTTCCAAGCGACCCTTCTGCCATCGCTCTGGTGCAGGATCAATAGACTGGCAAGCCTCACAATTTCTGACGATCTGTCTGACATCCATCTTGGTCACTGCTGGGTATGCACGCCTCACAAAATAAAGGGTCCTCTTGATACCCGGATGTCCGCTCTGTGCATGAATTTTTTGTATTTGACATGGGTCGATTGCAACTGCACAAGATCGAGCAGTAATCTCCATTCCCATCTTCGCGGCTTCATACCATTTGTGAGGTACACGGGTCAGTTGGTCAGCACGATTACAATGTGATGGCACCAGAGTGACGCTCAGTGATAGCCCATACTCAGATACCAGGTTTTTTAGCGTGTCTAGCCTTCTCCGTATTAACATTTCGCTTGCTGCCTTGGTACGGATTCGTGTCCGTCCTGAAAGTGTGTCAGACACCCAGTGGTAGACACAGAGAGAATCTGTGTACAAGGTCAACTTCTTAGACTGCCATTGCAGGGCCAGATTTACCCCCTTTACAACAGCGTCCAGCTCTGCCAGGTTGATATGCTGAGAATCTGTTACGGGCCGCAGCCAACATGCATCCTCGAACACGTTTCCTCCTTGCTCCAACGATACTCCCAACGCCAAAGAACTGGCATCAACCCACACACCTACGTTGTCTCCGTTAACACACCACCGCCCACAGGCAGGGTCCTTCTTGTTCACTCTCTCCAGTGTCTCCTTAATCATCAGAGTTAGTAGGACATCATCGGATATGTCATCCCAACCCGTGGTTGTTAAATTTGCTCTGCGTTTAATCACACCAACAGCTGCGCGGAGCCAGCCACAGACTGGTAAGTGACCAACAAGTTTTCCACACCAAGAAAAAACGGTCCGCCTTGTAACGAGGTTGGGGATGCTTGGAATTTCACTGCCACGCCTCCATTGTAGGGTGCCATCCTCTTCATAAACATCCAATCCCAATACACGTGCTCCTTCCCTTAAACGTTCGGGATTCTTGCATTCCAGACCAAACTGAGCCAACTTTTCTTTGACACACGACGCAGACTGTACATCTTCATTGACGTATACGTCATCAATGTAAGCTGACGTTGAGTCCCTCATGGGCTTTTCTTGGGACAATACTGTGTTGACAATAGTCTTCATGATCTGTGGTGCCACATTTAGGCCGAAGCCAAGGCGTGTAAGGCAGTACCTCTGCCCCTGGAACCAAACTGTCTGGAACGGCCACAACGTCTCATCAACTCGCACCTGTAAATAGGCTTTTCGTAAATCCAATATTGAGACATTAGTGCCTTTCTGACGCCATTCCCTCAACTTACTGGCGCATACGTCAGCATCGGCAGTGTAGGCTTCAATATGCTTGTTAAGCTCCCTATAGTCCAGCACGGGCCGTACTTTCGACTTGTTATGCTGGACTACTGCCATCAAGGGTATTAGACCCTTCGGAGGCCCAAGCTTGTCCTCAGGGTAGGGGATTAACCAGCCATCTTGGATCCACGCCTTTAGTTCCCTTTCATATTCTGCTCGGGCCTCACTGGGTATAGGGTACTCTGCAACCCCATTCTTGAGTTTAGTCGGTGCCATTCCCTCGGTCCACTTCCAAGATGCAATCCAGGCCCTCTTGCGCGAGTCGTAGTCCACTGTAAAATCCGGCCGATCGATATGGAGCGCTGCACACACTGGGGCCTCTAAGAATCGCACCTTTCCATCCCGATGAATTGCGACTCCCCCCAGCGCCTTGATGGCATCGTATCCGAGCAACAGGTCAAACCCCAGGAGATTTCCTTGGGTCACGAGCACATTGATCTTAGTGGCTGCACCGGTGTCCGTGTAGATCTTGACAGTTCCAGCTCCACAGCATGTCTGGGTCTCGCCTCCTATCGTGGTGACTTTGATCTTCCTCTTAGTCCAACTTGGACACAGCCTGGTGCTCACTATAGTATGCGAACAGCCTGAGTCGAGAAGTGCTAAGCAGGGTATCCTGTTTACGTAGACGGTTATTACTGGTTGCGCCTTGTTCAAATTTTGCTCGGGGAGCAGGGCGGCGCTGACGTCCTCTCCCCTGATACGTTTCCCGCACAGTTTTGGGCTAGATGCCCCAAACCGCCACACTTAAAACAGCGCACACGCCCCCTGTTGGTGCAATTCCTTGCAAAATGTCCGCGTCGGCCGCAGCGAAAACATTTCCCATTGCTTGCAGGGTTCTGATTCGGAATCTCCCGAGCGCCAATCTGGCCTGTCTGTGTCGCCATCACAACTGGTTCCCCCAGGTCCTCCTCATCTTTGATGATGGCTCGAGCACGTTCCATCAAGTGTTCCATGGTCGTTGTTGAAACGCTGGTTGAGGCTCTCAGTAGCTGCTTCACCCGAGTGGGAAGGCCCGCCACAAACGCGTACGCAAGCGTCCGCTCCGACACCCCTCCACCGAACAGAACTGCAAGTTTCTTTAACTCAGCGAAGAAAACGTCCACGCTTTCCTCCGGTAGAAGTTTTCGGGAAGCAAATTTTTCATAGGCCGTACAAGGATCCATGGCAAATGCCTTGTACAGCGCAGCTTTAATTGCGGTGACATCTCCCTTTTCGGCAGCACTGAGTTGCTGATATACACTCAAGGCACCCCCAGCCAATCTCAGGGGAATTACAGTGTGTACCCTTTTCACCTCACAAAGGTCGCACGTCAGCTCGACCCTTTCAACCCAGTCGACGATGGACGTGGACCCGTCAAACTCGGGTATGAGCTTTAAGTCAAATTTCGACTCGGTCATAGTCCTAGAGGCCAAATGGCCGGAATAGCTAGTAAAAGTGAGAAATTACTGTAAGAAAAAAAATGTAGGGAAAAATTCAAGATGGCGCCCGACTCTCTCTTTAACACGGTAAGATATCCTCAACACGGCACAAGAAGCAACAGCCACACGATTCCCCAGCCAACTCAATCGTCACTCCCCACGTCTTTCCCCTCACCCGCTTTTATCGTCGTTCTAGGTCGGCTAAATTTGCATATTCCGAGAATTCGTGTGACTTTGCGAGACATCATACTTTACAAAAGACGGCGGTCGCCATCTTGGTCCCTCTTTTCTATTTTTGGTCGGTAACGCTGAGCTGGTCTCGAGGTAAGTCTTTTTCCCCTCATCCGTCTCTCCCACGTACCCACACAACACGCAAACACGCGGGCGCTTATCTCCTGGATGCACGTTACACTACCCTATGTCTTTATTGTTATAATGTAATGATGATCAACCCTATTTCTTTATTGTTACAATGTAATGATGATCAACCCTATTTCTTTATTGTTACAATGTAATGGTGATCTACCCTATTTCTTTATTGTTACAATGTAATAGTGATCAACCCTATTTCTTTATTGTTATAATGTAATTGTTATCTACCCTATTTCTTTATTGTTACAATGTTATTGTGATCTACCCTATTTCTTTATTGTTACAATATAATAGTGATCAACCCTATTTCTTTATTGTTACAATGTAATGGTGATAAACCTTATTTCTTTATTGTTATAATGTAATGGTGATCTACCCTATTTCTTTATTGTTACAATGTAATGATGATCAACCCTATTTCTTTATTGTTACAATGTAATGATGATCAAACCTATTTCTTTATTGTTACAATGTAATAGTGATCTACCCTATTTCTTTATTGTTACAATGTAATAGTGGTCAACCCTATTTCTTTATTGTTTTAATGTAATTGTTATCTACCCTATTTCTTTATTGTTGCATTGTAATGGTGATCTACCCTATTTCTTTATTGTTACAATGTAATAGTGATCAACCCTATTTCTTTATTGTTATAATGTAATTGTTATCTACCCTATTTCGTTATTGTTACAATGTAATGGTGATGTACCCTATTTCTTTATTGTTACAATATAATAGTGATCAACCCTATTTCTTTTATTGTTACAATGTAATAGTGATCAACCCTATTTCTTTATTGTTACAATGTAATGGTGATCTACCCTATTTCTTGATTGTTACAATGTAATGCTTATCTACCCTATTCCTTTATTTTTATAATGTAATGGTGATCAACCCTATTTCTTTATTGTTACAATGTAATGGTGATCAACCCTATTTCTTTATTTTTACAATGTAATGGTGATCTACCCTATTTCTTTATTGTTACAATGTAATAGTGATCAACCCTATTTCTTTATTGTTATAATGTAATGGTGATCAACCCTATTTCTTTATTGTTACAATGTAATGGTGATCTACCCTATTTCTTTATTGTTACAATGTAATAGTGATCAACCCTATTTCTTTGTTGTTACAATGTAATGGTGATCTATCCTATTTCTTTATTGTTACAATGTAATGGTGATCTACCCTATTTGTTGACTATATGGACTCTTGTAAATGATTATATATGGAGATGATTACGGTGAATGATGTACAGTTTCTCTGTACTTCTGTAAACAGATTTTCTTGTAAATATACCACCATCTTACCTTATTTATTTTCGGCGGTTTAAAGTTGCTACATTGGAGATGAAAACTCGGACATAACACTGGTTGTAAGATCTCACGTTTATGGCGATGTTGAATTAAAAAAACAAAAACATAGTGTGCTTGGGAACTTGTTGATTACAATGATAACTGCAAGAATTTAAAACGCATTCTGGATCCATGGAACTTTTTTTATTTCTTCCAATAAAAAAGCACATCATCTATCTATAGATTTCTTTTAAGTACTGAATATCGTGTATATATTTGATTCAATTAGAATGACCGAATCAAGTCCTCTATCTGCACTGAACCTGTTTACCCATTAGTATGTTGAAATAGTCCAACGTATTATTCCTGGTCTAATATTTATTACTGAAGTATTAAATAGGCGTCCTTATTAGCAACATTAAATTTACCTGTTACTGTAATATCTGAGATATTTCTAGCCATGAGTTATTCAATGGAATATGTGATTTCGATATTGTGAATCAATATCAAAATCCAGTCATCGAACCTTATCTCTGTTGTTGATATTTGTAAACCATTCACTTACCTTTGTTTTGTTTTTGAAGTGATTTCTATTGGAAATTATTTGAATTGGAATAAATAAATGTTATATGCTTGGAGAAGAAAATCATAAATTCGACAAGTTTTATTCTGGTGTGTAATAGTGAAAATAAAGATTTTCTGAGATACTTGAGCATATGGAGAAATATTGCTGAGTGTTGATCTTTGGAATATGAAGATAAAACATTTTAAAATCGTACCATAAAATTTATATTCAACTATTCTCTCTCTCTCTCTCTCTCTCTCTCTCTCTCTCTCTCTCTCTCTCTCTCTCTCTCTCTCTATTGAGAGATAGAACTATGTTGTATTTTGCTTATTATATTATATTATAATTGTATTGTGTGTATAAAGTTGGATTTTGAAGGCAATGACAATGCAGTTTAGTAGAAAAGGTAGTTGGATATGAGACAAGATAAACGGAACAAATGATAATTTTCAGAATTAAATAATTTCATTCAAATATTCATTTACCAACGAAATATATCGAACCAGGATGGTATATATAGTGTTTCTTTATGAAGGTTTACCTCGAAAGTTTCAAGAATATTATCATATGATAATATTCTTGAAACTTTCGAGGTAAACCCCCTTTTCAGAAAGAAATACTACACAATCATATTATATTTTTGCATAAAAGTTGGTAAATTATGAAATGTATGTTGTTATAGTATCGAAGAAATTAATATTTTACATATGGTTATTGTTGGAATGTTAGTTTGTATTTTGTGTTTGTATATCATTATTGTCATATCATACCAGTAATTATTATAATATTATTGCATATTTTTGTGGTGTGTATATTTATTTATTGCTTTTCTCTTTCTTATTTTAACCATATGCATATTATTTAATTTAAACGTATACGTTTAAATTGCGATTTATGGAGTATGACTCGTTCCATCTATGATAGTAAGAGTTATATCCCTTGATTAAGAGTAATTTGTTACCCAGCTGTGCCATCCTTCACAAACGTCAATACGAGATTAAAATCATGTTTACATTAACGATGCTTTAGAATGACGTTCGTATGTAGTAACGATTTTGAAGCCGTAAACATATCCATGTTTAAAAAATCTAACAAAAATCAACTAATGGTCAAATTTTCATGAAACTTCGATATTTATTCATTTTTAAAATAACTTACATATTACAAGTAGTTTCGTTGAATATATGAGGGGAAAATTTTTTAAGTGGTACCCCCCCCCCCTATATTTCATGTTAGAAAAACTAAACAAAATAAATTTAGGTCCATAAAAATTGCAACATTTTTTAAAGCTAAACAGTTTAAATAATTAAAAAATAGTTATTTTATATATACATAGATACACCCATTATTTATTTCACTTATCTTAAAGTTGTAAATAAAATTGGGCATAAAATCAATATTATGTTAAAAAGAAAATCAAACCTTTTTCTTGATAATATTTTTTCTCGATAATATAATCATTTGAAATATAATAATAAAGAAACAGAATTCTAAAAAATAATAATTTTTAAAAAGATTTAAATGATATTAAATTCCAATATTTTGTGATATGAAGTTTAAACAGAATTTTTTATAACAGTTTTCCAATATTTTAAAAATATATTCACATAAAAGAATATATGACTATTGGAAATGTTAAAAACGGAAATCCAGCCTCACCCTCCAAAAAAATTGTTTTGGTTTGATTGTTTGAATTAAAGAGGTGTCAACTTTATTTTTACGCCTTTTTCAAAAATATGTACGGAGACCTCTAATTAACCTTTTTCAAAAATTGTACGGAGGCCTCTAATTAACAGTCCCGTTATTTACATAATTTTCGTCAACAGATAAGACGTTAAAAATAATTTAATATGATTAGCTCTCGTCTGTACTATTAGAACTATAAGTTCTTTAAAAAATCTATTTGCTTTACAGAAGGTAAGTATTTTTTATCCATTAATTTCTGCATAAAAACGTATCGATTTTGACTTTTTTTGCGTTTTTTTCTTCTTACAGTTACATTGATATCATAAACACGGACTAGTTTTTTTCGTAATATATCAGAAATTACCTGTTTTGGAACTGATACACTTATGTTACCGTGCTAAAATTACGCTAGTATTTAGAAAGCCATTCTTAACATGAGAAGAGAGAGTTTTGTAACTATTTTGTACTTTCACTTAACAATTTGATTAAAAAATGTAAAACTCGAATTTAACTTGAAAATACGATTTAAAAAATAGCACTGTAACATAAGTACATAAGAATTATTTTTTATGAACATCTACGATTTATTTAACATACAAATAAAAATAATACTGTTCAAATGTGAATATTTTTATTTAATATATAACATTAAACTCTATAATAACACAAATACGAATTTGGAACAGACTTTTTGAATAAGAATTTGATATTTGTATAGAAATAACTTATATTAAAAAAAAAACAATATAAAAAAATCCTGGTTTCATCGTGTTACATATAGTGGGGTATTGTATTTTTTCATATAAATACACGAACATAACAATTGATAACCTTTTTTGTTGTTGTTGTTCGTTTGAAATACACTTTCAATACAATTGTTAAAAAAGAAAAACTATTTAAGAAAAGTTTCATTTTGTAGATGACATTTGTTTATTGTATAGGGAAAATATAAGCCAATCAGATTAATAAATACATATGCATTTTAAATTATTAAATTTTCTAAATAAATATGATATAAATGTAAATATGAAAATCTGATAGCAAAAAAAAAAAAAAATGTTACTTCCATTAACCATTATAGCGCCATTGAGGATCTTTAGAATTGACACCGAAAATAATGTACGCACTAAATGATGACGTCGCCGGTATTGTGTTTTCTTGGCGTTTCCACACATAACTTTGGAGGTGTCTACAGTACTGAAAATCCGTACATCTCATGACTTATCGTTAAATCGAGAAGTTAATTGTTATTCTAGTTGTATTAATTTTGTAAATTAAAATCGGAAGGTACTTAATTAAAAAGAAGTGTAGTTAACTATTAATTACAGTAGTATTATAAAATTGAAATCGGAAAATTTTAAAAAGCAAATACTCATATTTCTATTGAAACCCTGGAAGAAATAACCTTAATTTTCCCGTTTCAAAATTGATAAATTATTCATTCAATAATTCATAAATAATTGCTTGGAAATTTAAGAATTAGCACCAAAAAAATTAATTCAAATTTACAAAAATATTCATTTCAAAATAAATGTAACGAATATATTAATGTTCGCAAAGGTTTGATTATAATACGTTCTTTGGCCAAGCAAAAAAAGAAAATATGCTAGAGATTATAATAATTGTATGGATGACAATAATTTCAGTAATATTTCGTTTTATTATTTGTAACTTTATATATAAGATTGATTTTGTACTAGTTTATGCAAATGCATAATCGTTTATACGTCTATTTATTAGTATTATAAAATTTTTGCTATCTATATATGTCAGTATTTAATTCAATATTGTTAAAACGAGATTATAATTTTTCTTGAAGTTGTATTGATTATCGCATTATATATATATTAGTTTTTTTCATTCTATAATATGTTAGAAACATATAGCATATTGTAATTGTTAACATGTGGAAAAAACTAGAAATTACTGGTTGCTCAGGAGAGAGGGGAGTAGGTGCACTTACCTTGTTACTAACCAAAAGAGTTGTTGTTTCCTAGAAGCGTTATAAAGCTTTACCTTGGTCATGTGATGGTGATCACATGACCTTTTCAGACCTATAAAGGGAGGTAATCAAACTCCTTGTGGTGGTTACAATTTCAGTTGTATTTATAAATTTGCTGCTGATGGTTACAATTTCAGTGGTGTTTACTTTTGCTGATGATGCTGATGATTACATTGATTTACTTATTTTGTTAACTGACTGTCACGTCGCGGAAGGGCAACTCTTTCGCAACTCTAAAGGTGAGTGTATCTTGCTTCCTTCTAGACTGAGCAGTCTTATTACTTTTAGGAAATTAATTTTTTCCACAGTGTGTTATTTGTAATAAGCTATTTTTTTTTTAAAGTAATGTGTTTTAGTAAATAACACGCTATGTTGAATACGATTGAGGATATTGTGTAATTCATTCCGATATTCTGAAGAATGAGTAAAAGTATTGACATTAGTCAAAGTTCAGTACCGAAAATCAAACAGTATTATTCCGCAAAGAAAATCAGGATAAAAAGTTAGAAATTAATTGAATTAGAGGTAGCGCCTATTATTTATGTTTTAAATCCAGTATAGTATAAATAATAGGAAATAATAATTATGTGAAAATAATTATACCTGTTGATAAAATAACATGAGTTTTGTCTCATTCTTGATGGCAGCATTTCAGATTTTGTCAAGAAAGTGATTGTCTTCCGTGGTTGGCCAATATGCATATTCATAACCTAAGGAGAGTTGATGAATCCTGCTAGATATTTGAAGTCTTGAACAATTGGTGTACAATCTGAGGAGACCTGAATAATGGTTGTTGATGGGTTCAGGTGCGTCTATTTGGTTTTTGTAGTATTCAGGAACAATCAAGCATTCTAGTATGCCTGTTTCTTTTGCATGAATAAGAAGATTATACGCAGGTTTATTCAGATGTTTTCAACATGCATCAGAACTTCAATTGGGTGATGGTGTCTCAAAGAGACGAAAAGGACTCAATGACTCATTCATGTACAACCGCCATTTCGTGTACCCATTCCTACATACTAGCAAGAGTTTAGCGTACAGAAAGGAGTTACTACACACTCACATACATATACACACACATATACACAATGTCATGTTGCCAAATACTCAAATATGTATATTACTTAGATAAGCATGGGCATATAAACATATTGACTTACACATTTCTAAGTTTTGTGATTATTTACTGAACTTTCGTTACTCAAACAAAATCATTGAAAGTAACTTTTATATTTTTAGGTCTTGTATAAAAATGTTGTTTTCCATTTTTTTATCACTTGATACCTGATGATTCTTCTATTCTCTTAATGTTTCATTTATTCCTATTTGTATGCATGCATGTTCTGTACATATATATATATATATATATATATATATATATATATATATATATATATATATATATATATATAGAACTGGCGTTAAAAACATTTAATAAAAATAAATGTTTAATTTCAACTTGTATCTCTCGCGGTTCGCGGTAGCCTAGTGGTTTGGTTCCTTGCCAATGAAGCCAGACATGATTTCTGTTGCCGGGGCTCGAGTCTCTCGACTGGCGTTAATCGTGACACCCTTCACTGATGATTCCCGAAAGGATGAAACACTAGTGTCTGTAGGTATTTAATAATTATTATAGTAAATAATGATGCTTCGGTTCGGATCATGGGAATGTTTCGGATCTTTTAACATCAGACACTCTTCCCCGCACAGACCCGACCAGAGGTGATCGGTCTCTAGTCCACTCTCCATACGTGCGCTTTCAGACACTGTTTAAATTGCGGCTGTACTCCATACAAAATCTTCAATAAATAAACAATTCAATAAATAAACAATTCAATAAAATAGACAATTCAATAAAATAAACAGTCATGATTTTCTTACATTCATTTGAATTCAGTAAATGTGTAAAGAAAACCTCCTTAAAAAACGTACATATTCAAAAACAATAGAATTTGGGTTTAAAATTAATATTTCTTTTGTTTAATCAAAAAATGAATAAAAAGAATAATATAAAAATAGTTATGTCTTCGTATATTTAATTGAACTCCGAAGCTCATAAATTATTATTTCTTTACAAGAAAGAAAAGGAAAATCATTTAAAGTAAAAGAAATTAGTTATTTAAAGTAAAAGAAAAGTTATTTAGAGAAAAGAAAATTATCTAAAGGGGGCAGTAGGAATGATTTAAAGAAAAATAGCATATTATTAAAGTTAGGCTAGACTATAAATATTTTCAATTTCAGAATCTCGAGCAATATATACGTATTACTTGGAAAATAAAAGGAAGGCAAAGAAACGAAGCTAGCCTTATCACCACTATCCGCCGAGTATTCATCGAGCTCCTACTCATACTATATATATATATATATATATATATATATATATATATATATATCCTTCCTTAAATAAAACAACTTTTATACCCAAATTCAAATGAAATGTCGCCATGGTTCTTGGTATAACACAAAAATGTTAAATGTCTGCATTTTTCCTTTCACATGATGATCAGATTCTGTTGTTGAATGAAATCGATCAGATGATGTCCATTACTGTTTGTTTTATCGTGGAGTGAAAAGTTGTTTGGGTGCTCTTCACCCCCGCCCGCCTCCTACTATTGAGTTTAAAGATGTAGAAGTTCACAATGCTCTTGTCTGGCAGCATAAAAATTGTTTCTGGATTGAATTATTTTCAAATTGCCTTTATATGTTGTCGTGTCCATCTAAATCCTCAACAAATTCAAAAAGTAGAAACAGTTTTGAATTGATAGTAAACAAGCACGTTTGCCTCATGCTCATGCTGGTGTATGTTTGCTGCGATACATAACACGTGACATGACACGTGACATAACACATGACATAACACCACGTGACATGACACGTGACGTGCAAGAAATTGCAATGTTGTATAAGTGCATGTGTTTGTCAAGTTCTGTTTGTGATAAAACAAACCTCAGTGATCTACAGTTCAGTGTAGGAAATTTATGACTGGCTGAGTTTTGAAGGGCCTTTCTTTTGCAGGAGTCTATGTATGAGGACTAGCTCGTCATAAAATGCTGTGACAGCAATTACATGGACGACAGAATACTAAGGGTTATTTTATTGAAAATCATGTATTTTACTAATGGCTGAGTGTATATATGGCATGTCAAACCTACAAAGAGTCTATAATACTCTATTAACTGCAGCAGGTATGACTTCAAATACATAATGATCATCTGTGAAGTCATGTTGTTTTCAGAATTAGATCAACAGTTTGTTGATGAATGCAACTGGAATGCAACTGCTAAGTATGGAATAACAAGGTTTACTCTTTTAGATCTGCCGTATTGCCCATGCAATATTGACAGCATAACCTCAAGAAATATATAACTCGTCCACATAAGTAAACGGTCATTTACTAAGGGGGTGGAGAGCTATAATTTGAACATTGCATAATAAAGAGACAAGCCGGGGACACCTCTGAAAGATATTAGCTCTCAGCAAATGCCTTCACATAGTTGTAAAACTTGTTGCTAGACAGAAAGAGAGAAGAGAGAGGGGAGGGGACACAAATAACGAACATGTTTTCTTCCCATTAAACTAACTCTATATCACACTTTGCTCCTAAATATTTTTTTTTTGTTCTGAATAATGTTTGATACATACTGATTTTAGAGTTTACAAAAAGCCCAACCCTTTTGCTTGAGATAAGCATCCTACTAAGCATTACCTTCTTCTTTGAGGGGAGTAGTGGTTTATTATCCCTCGTCTTTTCTTGATTCCAACGATCTAACTTGAGGTATATATATATATATATATGTGTGTGTGTGTGTGTGTGTGTGTGTGTGTGTGTGTGTGTGTGTGTGTGTTTGTGTGTGTGTGTTTGTGTGTGTGTGTTTGTGTGTGTGTACGTGTGTGTGTACGTGTGTGTGTGTGTGCGTGTGTGTGTGTACGTGTGTGTGTGTGTGTGTGTGTGTGTGTGTGTGTGTGTGTGTGTGTGTGTGTGTGTGTGTGTGTGTGTGTGTGTGTGCGCGTGTGCATGTGCGTGTGCGTGTGCGTGCTTATGGTGTTTCATATTTGAGTGTGAAATTAATAGCCAATTCCAAATAAAACATATAGGGTATTTTTTTAAATAGAGTTTTATTTATATTAGTTGATGTGAATGTTTTATTTATATTAGTTGATGTGAACGTTTTATTTATATTAGTTGATGCGAATGTTTTATTTATGTTAGTTGATGTGGATGTTTTATTTATATTAGTTGATGCGAACGTTTTATTTATATTAGTTGATGCGAATGTTTTATTTATATTAGTTGATGTGAACGTTTTATTTATATTAGTTGATGTGAATTTTTTATTTATATTAGTTGATGTGAACGTTTTATTTATATTAGTTGATGTGAACGTTTTATTTATATTAGTTGATGCGAATGTTTTATTTATATTAGTTGATGTGAATGTTTTATTTATATTAGTTGATGCGAATGTTTTATTTATATTAGTTGATGTGAATGTTTTATTTATATTAGTTGATGTGAACGTTTTATTTATACTAGTTGATGTGAACGCTTTATTTATATTAGTTGATGTGGACGTTTTATTTATATTAGTTGATGCGAATGTTTTATTTATATTAGTTGATGCGAATGTTTTATTTATATTAGTTGATGTGGATGTTTTATTTATATTAGTTGATGTGGACGTTTTATTTATATTAGTTGATGTGAATGTTTTATTAATATTAGTTGATGTGAATGTTTTATTTATATTAGTTGATGTGAATGTTTTATTTATATTAGTTGATGTGGACGTTTTATTTATATTAGTTGATGCGAATGTTTTATTTATATTAGTTGATGTGGATGTTTTATTTATATTAGTTGATGTGGACGTTTTATTTATATTAGTTTATGTGAATGTTTTATTAATATTAGTTGATGTGAATGTTTTATTTATATTAGTTGATGCGAATGTTTTATTTATATTAGTTGATGCGAATCTTTTATTTATATTAGTTGATGCGAATGTTTTATTTATATTAGTTGATGTGAACGTTTTATTTATATTAGTTGATGTGAACATTTTATTTATATTAGTTGATGGGAATGTTTTATTTATATTAGTTGATGCGAATGTTTTATTTATATTAATTGATGTGAACGTTTTATTTATATTAGTTGATGCGAATGTTTTATTTATATTAGTTGATGCGAACGTTTTATTTATATTAGTTGATGCGAATGTTTTATTTATATTAGTTGATTCGAATGTTTTATTTATATTAGTTGATGTGAACGTTTTATTTATATTAGTTGATGCGAATGTTTTATTTATATTAGTTGATGTGGACGTTTTATTTATATTAGTTGATGTGAACGTTTTATTTATATTAGTTGATGCGAATGTTTTATTTATATTAGTTGATGCGAATGTTTTATTTATATTAGTTGATGTGAACGTTTTATTTATATTAGTTAATGTGAACGTTTTATTTATATTAATTGATGCGAATGTTTTATTTATATTAGTTGATGTGAACAGTTTATTTATATTAGTTGATGTGGACGTTTTATTTATATTAGTTGATGTGAACGTTTTATTTATATTAGTTGATGTGAATGTTTATTTATATTAGTTGATGTGAACGTTTTATTTATATTAGTTGATGTGAATGTTTTATTTATATTAGTTGATGCGAATGTTTTATTTATATTAGTTGATGCGAATGTTTTATTTATATTAGTTGATGTGACCGTTTTATGTATATTAGTTGATGTGAACGTTTTATTTATATTAGTTGATGTGGACGTTTTATTTATATTAGTTGATGTGAATGTTTTATTTATATTAGTTGATGTGAACGTTTTATTTATATTAGTTGATGCGAATGTTTTATTTATATTAGTTGATGCGAATGTTTTATGTGAATGTTTTATTTATATTAGTTTATGTGAATGTTTTATTTATATTAGTTGATGCGAATGTTTTATTAATATTAGTTGATGTGAACGTTTTATTTATATTAGTTGATGTGAATGTTTTATTTATATTAGTTGATGTGAACGTTTTATTTATATTAGTTGATGCGAATGTTTTATTCATATTAATTGATGCGAATGTTTTATTTATATTAGTTTATGTGAATGTGTTATTTATATTAGTTGATGCGAATGTTTTATTTATATTAGTTGATGTGAATGTTTTATATATATTAGTTGATGTGAACGTTTTATTTATATTAGTTGATGTGAACATTTTATTTATATTAGTTGATGTGGACATTTTATTTATATTAGTTGATGTGAATGTTTTATTAATATTAGTTGATGTGAATGTTTTATTTATATTAGTTGATGCGAATGTTTTATTTATATTAGTTGATGTGAACGTTTTATTTATATTAGATGATGTGAACGTTTTATTTATATTAGTTGATGCGAATGCTTTATTTATATTAGTTGATGTGAATGTTTTATTTATATTAGTTGATGCGAATGTTTTATTTATATTAGTTGATGTGAACGTTTTATTTATATTAGTTGATGTGAACGTTTTATTTATATTAGTTGATGTGAATGTTTTATTTATATTAGTTGATGTGGACGTTTTATTTATATTAGTTGATGTGAATGTTTTATTTATATTAGTTGATGTGAACGTTTTATTTATATTAGTTGATGTGAATGTTTTATTTATATTAGTTTATGTGAACGTTTTATTTATATTAGTTGATGTGAACGTTTTATTTATATTCGTTGATGTGAATGCTTTATTTATATTAGTTGATGCGAATATTTTATTTATATTAGTTGATGTGAATGTTTTATTTATATTAGTTGATGCGAATGGTTTATTTATATTAGTTGATGTGAACGTTTTATTTATATTAGTTGATGCGAATGTTTTATTTATATTAGTTGATGTGAACGTTTTATTTATATTAGTTGATGCGAATGTTTTATTTATATTAGTTGATGTGAACGTTTTATTTATCTTAGTTGATGCGAATGTCACATTTTGTTATGGCATGGATGTTGCCAACCTAATGGCAATCAGTATTATATTCACGTCTATTTGAGATTTTTTTTAGCCAGAATCCTTTGCAAATATAGAAAAATTGACTTTAATATATTTATTATCTTGTTTAAAAGAGAAGAGTATTCTGTAGTAAACCTAACGAGTTCAGACATTCAATTGAATGTTGTTAAACCAGTCTCATGCTGAAGCGCAATGAAAATACTAGTCATCATGAAATTGGTGTCAATGTTAGTTTTAATTATATATGAGCTACAGCATGTTTGCTTCAATGAATTCTAGAAATCAGATCTTATCCAAGGTTTACAAAACACTAAAAGTAATGGAATCTGATGTCCTCGCCTATGCTAGTGGAGTGGTTAATTTAAGCTCCTCCTGAAATAGTTACTTACTAAATAATTTTAAAATCTAATAAATGTTAAGTATTGTATTGAATTGTATCAAAAGTTTTATCTACTATTTCAGGGAAGGGAAACTGAAATTACACCAACCACTGGTAGTGGTATTGTCTCGGTATCTTTCACAACAAAAGAAATCTAGATTTCAAACTGTTGTTAGTCAAACACAATAAACCAGAAAAACTCACACCGTGAGCAAAATGCTGCTGATCATAATGATGTTCTTCCATAAATTTATAGGTTTATCATTATCTTATAAAGACTATCTGCAATCTAATTGTTCTAAAAATATTTCATCTAGTAAAATAGGAATTTTGTACATAAATATGGATTCGAAATATTTTTACATGTGAGTACGTTTAGTTTAGTGGACAAAATATCAACCGTTTAATTTAATGCTGAATAAAATTGTTAAATGAATCTTATTGATGGGATAATTATTTTGTATTTTTAGAAAACATTGTTCTTAGAAATCTAGAATATAATGTCATCTCGTCAGATACTTCTTACACGTAAAGTTTTTATTGCCTTTTCACCCCAACAAGGCATAGTATGCAGGAATACTATCTAGGGAGTTGAGCAGCAAGCATTTACCTTACACTTGAACTTTTGCATGTCAGTACAGTAAGGGAAGCAGGGACCCGGAAGGAAATTCCAAATTCCAAAGAAAGAAACTATTAGAGTAGAAGGCTTTCTGGCATCTATTTATGTTGAGGGGATTCATCGAAGACCTTCCATTAAAATACTTTTAAAACAGGCGCAGCAATGCAACATTTTATCAATGAGACAGGGGTTAGGGTCTGGTTGACAGAGTGGGATCTATTAAGTTGACGATTCTTTTTTGAATCCTGTCTAGAAATGAAATGGATGTGAAAGGTGGAGGAGAATGGGAAGACTGAAAAGGGAAAACACCAACCAGACCTTCACTAAAAGTTTAATAATATTATCATGTCTTTTCTTTTAACACTTCTATAAAAACTCTTCCAAATAGCTTTACTTTTTGTTTCATATATTAAACAATTATATTTGCTGATAAATCTCCTTTATAGTTAAAATAATTATGAATTTTAGAACACAGCTGCTAGTACTGGTTAACACAAAAGACACACAAAAGACACACAAAAGAACTAGAAAAATATGTAATCCAAAACATAGAAAAACTGGAAAAATGTGTAATGTGGGCTATATTTAGTTTAATTTAGTTTTACACAAAGAGAGTGTAGAAGCCCTTTGTGAAAATTCAGATATTTCTGATTCTTGTGAATTTTAACAAGTATTCTAATCGCTCACATATGATTTTCAAACTCTGCTTAGTTTATTATTGACTGACTATAAATACAAATTAAAATCAAAGATATGTATATGAAAGGGTATGAAAAAAAGATGACTCTTTTCTGTTAAGCCTGAGTAAGACAATAATAAATATTCCGCAAATATGGGTTTCTATTTAATATTTTAAGGGTGCTTGAGGGCATAATATAGACACCACCTCTCTTTTGAAGTTCACATATTTCATTAACTTTGATCCATAGCAAGTTTCATTGACTTTGATCCATAGCAAGTTTCATTGACTTTGATCCATAGCAAGTTTCATTGACTTTGATCCATAGCAAGTTTCCCTGAATTCAGCAAGATTCCTTCAATTTCAATTTATTTTAAAGACTTCTTAATCTTAAACTTTACTTTTATATATTTTCTAGAGGCCAAATCGTGTAATGGTTTTTAATCAAAATTGAAATAAGTATTCTAGATATAAGATTTAGTATCATTATATCTTTTGTTGTAATATTTGTAAGGGTGCAAAATATTTCTGTTTGAAGATTTCATTTTACCCGCCTTAGTACGAGTATACTCCTAATTCTACATATGAATACAAAGCAGTCCTTTATAAGTAATATAAAGTATTTATAAGTAATATAAAGTATTTTCAATTCGTTTTATTTGATGTTCGTCACATGCACAAATCTCAAGTGCTATGCAGTTGCAATAGGACATATTTTGTTAATCGTTTTGATAAAAGATATTTTCAACATGATGAGAATTTACAGTTGGATGCTAAAGAAGTTACTTCACATCCACTTTTTTATAAATCTGAATTAATGGCTTCGATAACGTTGATCAAGAATTGTTTTTAATCAGTGTTTCACATAATTTAAGTTTTATCGAATTATCCACCGATTTTAGTGTTAGACTATAAGTTTTTTTTTTATTTCACAAGCCATGTATTAAACATATATTCCAAACATGTCTATCATTATTAAAACGAATAATAGACAAAGCTAAACCAAGTTAACACATTTATTCACAAAATAATAAAAGACATTAGTTTTTGCTCTACTTTAGAAGATAGGAAAATCGATATCCAGGGAACCCATTCTCTGGGAATCATATGGGAGAGGTCCGATGGCGAGGGGTTTTCATTACTATTGCCAGTAAAACAAAAGGAAAATTGTTTTTTGTTTCTTGTGAACTCTCTATCACTCTCTATCTCTATTTCGTCGATGAAAGAGAGGCTGACAAAATATCAAATTCAAAGACAAGCCTGCTCATCGATCATCATCATTGTAAAAATGAAGCGCAATTATTCTCTAAGAAATTTCATTGTATACAAAAACTATACCAAAGAAGTCCTTCTTTGAGCAAGGGCTCAGTTTTATTGAAAGACAATATTGTAAGTTGTTTTTTCCCTGAACACGCTGTCAACAATTTTAGAACTATGATTAACCTTGCTGACATAATCGTGATAGGCAGGTTCCTCCAAAACAAAAGTTTGAATTTGCTAACAACTAAAAAGGAAAATTGAAAGAAACATCCTCGAGTGTCCTATTTTCTTCGTTCAGACTTGACAGACAATGGATTTCCTTATAACGGTGACTGCATGTGTAAGTGTGAAGCAAAAGTTGCACAATCTCCAACCATACTTCTGAAACAGTACTGCTTGAATCCAATAGCAAGGAGAAATTCAAGATGGCTGGAAACAGTGCCGAGATAAGCAGAGAGCATATATAGTACTTGGTATTTTTAAATATTTACCCATTTAGTAATGACGAGGCTCAATACAACTTCGGTGATCTAATGTGAAACACTGTGTTAACATGACTATGCTGTACCTCTATTCGTAAACATAATTGTAGCTGAAAGCTCACCTTAATTTTCATATAGATCACATCAACTAGATCACGAGTGTCATAGACTTTTGCAATAAAATCTTGCTCAGGTTGTTGTCCTTATTTGAATGCCCCCCCCCAACACCACTGAAACACTTTGGTTTGTTGCATCAAATATTTTTGTTGTCAGCAAACGATGCCTTTCATTATTTGCCTTGGTTCACTCACATACACAGCATTTGATTTTCAAACTCTGATTAGTTTATTATTGACTGACTATAAATACAAATTAAAATCAAGATGACTCTTTTCTGTTAAGCCTGAGTAAGACAGTGATCCATGATCCATTTAAAGTAGTTTCTTTAGTTGGCTAGCCTTGTTAAGTGTTCAACACACACACACACACACACACACACACACACACACACACACACACACACATACACACACACACATATATATATATATATATATATATATATATATATATATATATATATATATATATATATATATATATATATATATATAAATTTATATCTAATATTTGTAGTTTGGTTTTATCTTTTTTTGTCTCCTGGTTATTTTTCTTAACTCGTATACGGGAAGACATTGCCATATTATATGTTATTACGCTCTTAATAGGTTTATTTTTAATGCAGTTTATGTTTCTATCATTTTCATTTATGAATTTAATTTGTGAATTATATCCAGAGTTTTTAAGGGCTTCATTATAGTATTTTTCATTTTTGGTAAATATTGATTTAGTAGAAGACAGTCTAGAAATTCTTAGAGCGATATTGGGAACTATTGATTTTAATATTGATTTAGGGTGGTTTGATTGATTGTGGACATATAGAAGTGATTGGTTAGGTTTATGGTATGGTTCAAAGGTAGAATTTTCAAGATTTAAGGTTATGTCTAAGAAATTAGAGACAAAAAAAGATAAAACCAAACTACAAATATTAGATAATAATATAAATAAACAACAAACTAAAACCCGCAAACGTAAGAATAGACACAAGGAGATCCTATGGTTCAACCCCCCGTATTCCAAAAACCTAGAAACAAACATAGCTAGAGAATTTTTTAAAATATTAGATAAGAACTTTAAAGCCCCCCATAGATATAATAAGATTTTCAATAAGAACACAATTAAAGTCTCTTACTCTACTATGCCTAACCTTCATCAGAAAATAATTAGCTCTAATAATAATAAAATTAATAAACTACAAAATGCAACTATAAAAAATACATCGGACTGTAACTGTAGAAGAAAAAATAAATATCCCCTACAAGGCTCATGTAAAATTAAAAATGTTATCTATAGCTGCACAGTATCAAAAACTCCAAATATACAAGAACCTATCAACAGCCATAACTCAACTACCAGATTAAATAATAACACCAACTTAAATCAATCTACCGATCAATTATTAACCAACCCACCACATTATAATCCAACAATAGACCTAACGGAAAATAATCATAATAATCAAGAGGTAATATATATTGGTTCCACATCTGGCCCAATAAAACATAGAATTTCAACGCACAAACATTCTTTTAAAAATAACTCTCTATCAAACCAAACTACTCTATCCAACTATATTTGGCAACTAAAAAATAGCAATATTTCTTTCAACTTAAAATGGCAAATAATTGAGACTTGCAAATCATATAAACCAGGAGATAAATTTTGTACATTATGTACAAAAGAAACCCTAAAAATTTTAAAATATGAAGATATAAAAAGCACAACCAAACTAGTAAATTCAAGACATGAGCTTCTATCATGTAATCATAAACGTTGGTTTAAATTTAATAAATACAAACCACCTTAAATCATTAAAAATTACTCATTAGTAAATATAGATTTTTTTTTTTTTTTAAATAAATTAAGTTAAACCAATTACCGCCCTTAGACTCGTAAATCAAATAATAAATAAAGCCATGACAATTATCTCCCCTTAATAACTTGCAAAATGAATACTCTCTCTCTATAGATATTAACTGTAACGTCTTTAAATTAAAATACGCTAACGGAAACAATTTACTGCACGAGCGTCGCCCTTTTAAAATTCATCATTCAATAAAATAAAAAGCTATAGCAAACATCTAAATGACTTCTTTAAATACAGTTCCTGATTTCAAAAAAAGAAAAACCAAAAGGTAATTATATATCTATATATTTTTAAATCAAATTTATTATGTAAATTCAAAAAAATATATATTTTTTCTACTCATTTCTATCTCTAACCTATACCAATTTTCTTATTAATTTTCTTATAAATTTTAAATCCAAACCTTTTACTTCAATTTTTCAGATTCATCTGCCTTACTTTTAATGCTAGGTTTATTTTTGGTGTCTTTTCAATTCAATAGAAATCCTCCTAAATTTGCTGATGAGGAGACCGTGCTTACCAAAAAAACTATGTATAATTGTTCTACGTGACTTCATGTATACCACAAATAAAAAGCACGGATTTCCGAAACGATCGTACAGATAATTGACTTTGTTGTTGTTCCTTCTTATGAAACTGATTTTTAATTTAATTAAATTTTGATTTTTAAATTTTTAAAATTTTTTAAAATTTTTAAATTATAAATCACATTATTTAATATATATATATATATATATATATATATACAAGCAGAAGGAAGCTTCACATGCCTCCATGCAGTAACTTAGTTCAAAATATATGTTATTCTACATTGCACTCTGGAGAACCAACTGTTTCTTTTATAAAATTATAATGAAAAAAATTAAGAAATTTATGTGCGGAGTTTGAACCTACAGACCACATCATGCAAAAAAAAAAAAAAAAAACCTTGCCCTTTGACCTTTACCTTGGAAAATGGTATGCACTATCCCTAAATGGGGAAACCATCATTATGCCAGGTTTGCTCATGATCTGTCCAGTGGTGTGGGCTGTAGGAGAGTTCTATCATATACATATATATATATATATATATATATATATATATATATATATATATATATATATACATATATATATATATATATATATATATATATATATATATATATATATATATATATATGCTTAATGAATGACAAAAGTCTATATTCCAACGTTCATGATTTTTTTTTTTTTTTACATAGGCATCACGACTTATCAAGGCCCAGAGGCCACTCGAAGATAAGGGTTAAAGAGTGTAAAGTATTCAATTGGACAATATAGTAATTGTCAGTATTGGAAATTCAGTAAATTTGTTAACTTAAGGGGAACGGCTTATCAAGAACTTGTTTACATTGGACTTGAAGACAACCATATTGTAGTCAGCTGGAAAGCAGGAAAGCGGAAGATAGTTCCACAGCCGTGCAGTTCTAAGAAAGAAGCTTTGTTCATGGAATCTATGTTTAGGTTTAGACACAGATAAAGAGTGGGGTGAGTTATTGATAGTGTTTTCAGCTAGACGAGTGTTTCTTGTGAAAGTTTTGCGAGGGGGGACCATAGATTGAAGCTCAGTCGAGCACTTGCCACGAAAATAATGATAAAGCAAAGACAAACTCGCTACATCTCTTCTGTGAGATAGAGGTTGCAGGGAAGAAAAAAGGACATCATCTCCTATGAGGCTACAAAGTCTATTTTGAACTCTATCAAGGCAGGATAAGTCCTTTCTAGCAGCTCCTGCCCAGATGTGGCAACAGTATTCCATCCTTAGACGAACTTGGCTCTTATAAAGATAGGGAATTGCATCAGCAGTAAGATATCTATTGGATCGATAGAAGGATCCCACCATTTTTCCAGCGGCTTTGGCAACATATTTGATGTACGTGTCCCATTTCAGATCAGGAGTAATGGTCAAGCCCAGAAGCTTGTCAAAACATGAGGTCTCCCCAAGACGAGAGCCATTCATTTCAATTTCAGATGGGGATCAGAGCGTTGATGATGCAAAGATAGATGCTTGGTTTTAGATGCATTAAAAGTAACCAGCCACTTCTTTTCCCATTGAACCACATGCTCAAGATCAGAGGAGAGAGAATTAGAGAACTTGACCATCTTACAATTTATTCCTTTATTTCAGTTGACATTTACAATTCTTGACAGTATCTCTTTCGTAGTACAAAATCAATCACTTAATTATTATATCAATTAGTGAATCTATTTTGCTCTTGGAAGAAATAACAATAATCAATCCATCAAAAGGAAATAAAGTGCGTTTTGACATTAAAATCCGAAAATTGAAAAAGAAGAGTTGTAAATACCTTATAATATGTTTCCATTACGCCATTTTGAATTGATTTTGTGCTACGAAACAGATACTGTAAAAAATTTTAAATGTCAACTGAAATAAAGGAATAAATTGTAAGATGGTCAACATCATGAACTTTGGAATATAGATTTTTTTGTCATTCATTCACTATATTGCTCTGTAATTACATTAAGCTTCTTAAATAAGGATTGGTAATATAATATAAGGAAATAAAATGTATATATATATATATATATATATATATATATATATATATATATATATATATATATATATATATATATATATATATATATATTCAAATAAACAAAAGTTTACTGAGTTTCACGAAACATGAATCCTCAGGTAAGCGAAGAATTGAATCGAACGAATATACAAGTATATAATTAGAATAAGCGGGAATGGACACGTCACATTATGAATAGAGATGTGAGATGGGATAGGGTGACTACAACATCGTGGGGAGGGGGGTTAGAATGAAAATGGAAAAAAAGAAAGAAAAACCGACAGCAAATAATTTTGAAAATAATAAGAGGTAGATTATCCAATGAATTTTTCCATCATGTGTTATAAGTAATACATATAAACGCACATAGTTAAACTGCACATGTATAAAGGTAAATGATAACAGGTCGAACACAAACCAAAAAACATAAAGCAACAATGAAAAATGTTTTTTATACTCGATACAAAAAATAAAAAATGCTTAAATAAAAAAACAAATTCAAAATTCTTTCAGTAATAAAACGGCCGTGAATAAAATTAAATATTCCACTTTATAATAAAGATCAATGTGTATTTATTTACATATATAACATATATAAATAAATATATGTACTTGCATCCCATCAGGTTAGGATTAGTAAGTCGCAAACATGTCGGACGAAACCATTTTAAGCGGTGAGGGGAAGCGAATATGCAAATAGCAAACTACCTCATACTTACCTTGCACCTGAAATGAATTTGGAAAGAAATTCTCAATTTTCTAATAAATGTCAAAGATGACTTTTTTCGTTAGATCATCAGAAATGATAATAATGATTTATAAATGAAAAATTAAATTATTGAGGTAATTTCATGATTTTAGCCATATATCCAGATAAATTGTTGCATGCGAACATTGATGAAGCATATTTTTTGACAGAGAATGTATATATTAGTAAAAAATATAAATCAGTTAAAAATACAGTAATTAGACTAGCCCTGACCAATTTTTCATTGTACAATTCGCAAATTCCAAAACTGCAATAAACATAATAAGCATACAATGAAAGTAAAATTTGTTTTTCAGTCACAAAATGAATTTAACCCATCAACATTTTTGTAAAGACAGCTAGTATTTAAATCTCTCAGGATATTTAACTTTTTACATACATTTACATCATTTTCGATTTTGTAGCATAATTTCCTATTATAGAATACACTGTAAATTAGCTGGAAGGATCAAGTCACTCTTTCTCTAAATAGTCACATTAAAAACTATAAAACGATAGTGGTTGAATCAACAGCGATTGAGAGAAAAAGAATAAAAAATTGATTGAGAGAAAAAGAGATTGAGAGAAAAAGAGGGTAATAGACGAAAACTTAGTAAGGTCAGTAAGGTTAGCAAGGAATAAGTCACTTGTTAAGTTAATTGCCAATTATGGTTGATTAGATGAATTAAAATAGAATTTGAAGTTGGCCATTTCTTAAATAAGTTAGTATTGTAAACCACATTGCCATTAATTTGGATATAAGCGTATTGGGGGAATTCATGCACTTTTTGCATTTATCTATGATTTTAAATGGCTTCATATTTGGATATGTGTTTTTTTTTATCATTTTGTTTTTTGCTGGAGATGGAGTATCCTACCAGATGCTAGACATTTATTCGATATTTCAGACAGTCTGACCTAGACATCTTTTTAAGATTCAAACCGTCCCTTTAAATGCAATTGTTTGTAATGTCTCTTGCACTTGGTTCATCGGGTATATTTTGGATTTTTTTTTTCATCAGTCTAGTTGCCCCAACACGTGTTAATATACGAAAGTTGTTAATGTGAGTCGCACAACCTAATTATCCCCAATACTCCCCCTCCCCCGGAAGGGCACATATGTTGCATGCTGCTAGGGGTATATTATATTAAATTACAAAGATATTTATACTTTGACTTGTTTGGTTTTAACATGTTTGGGTATATCTTTAATTGTTAAGATTTAGGTGTGTATGCATATATATGCATGTATGTATTCGCGTATATATGTATTTGTGTTGAGACGATAATTGGAATCAGAATCAGAAAAATCAGAGGTTTTTGGTATAACGGAATCAGTATCAGAATCGGAAAAATTGGAGCCTATTTTCCGATTCTCAAAACGATTTTTTAAATGGTTTCTTTCTTTCTTTTTTTTTTTTTTTGGCATAATTTAATTTCCGATTGTTGGTGTTATTGATTAAATGCTAAATATTTTGTATATTTTTACGTTTGCAAAAATATATGCACATATTACAAGGATTTTTAGAGTAATCCGAACATTCGATTAAAAAAAAAAGTTTATCGATTTTAAACGAATCGGAATCGGTAATTGTATCGGAATCAGAAAAAATATTGGAATTATCTCATCTATAATATTTACATATGTGTATATATGTATGTGTACATGTATGATATATTATTATACTATTATATAAAAGTCACTTTCTTTATGTGAGTTCTTTCCTCATAGATTCCGAAACGGCTGAGTCCATCTTTTGCAAATTTCATATAAAGCTAATTTATATTTGTGGCAGTGTTCTTAGATATGTTTTGTACAAAAATTCACCTGATAAGTATGGAAAATCATAAATATCTGATCTTAAAAATAGTCTTTCTCTTATATATAAACTATTTTACATTATACCGAATGGTGTAATGTAAAAAAAAATTTTTTATATCTAAAAGAGAAGAAAGACTACGTTTAAGATCGTCAAAAACTCAAATATCAGCTGACGTGATATTGTAAACAAACACAGATGGAATTTGATGAACGACATTATCATAATTATATTTTTTATATTTTTTATAAATTAGTCCATCTTCTATTAGTTTCCAGACTTTGTGTGTACAAGCATTTAAAACAGTCGTAGATGCTTGAAAAATTCAGTATGTTATTGCTATACATCTTATGGGATGACTGACTAATTTTTATGATCTCAGGTTCAAATGAACAGCTATAGCAGGAATTGGAATATCATTGAAAAAAATATTTGAATCTATTTGTTAAATACTGAGCATTATATGTTTAAAGTGGATGATGCATGTTGATTGTCAACATAGAAGATCAGCATTTTGTTGGCGTTTGTTTATAGAATTGAATAAGAAAAAGAGTCACCAGAGTTCTAAATAGAATATAAACATCTTCTTGACAATAAAATCAACTTTTATTTAAATGAAACATGTAAAACAAGTTTGGCTTAGCATGTGCGTATTATTATTGTAGGAAAGCAATTCAGTTCAGTTTAGTTTCGAGTTTATATCCAAGTTACAGAGGGCTGAGAGGCGGTGTGAGGTGCCAATCGAGCGTACAATTAATAAAGTAGACATAAGGCAAAGAGATAACGGCAATAGCAAAGAAGAATGACAAACACAGATGATTGGTTAAAGACGATGTGTATCGTGTTTTATTTTTTTACCAAGAAAAAAATGGTAAAATGTATGGCAATGGATCAGCTGGAGCAAGAATGGGCGTCTCGCGAGGTTGAGACTCTTGGGTCCTTGAAGTAGGAACTTGTAGCCAGGCGTCAGTGGGGGCACTGGAACTGGTAGCTGGACGTCAGTGGGCACTGGTACAGGTAGCCGATCGTCAGTGAGCACTGAAATGGGTAGCAGGATGTCAGTGGGCAATGGAGCTGGTAGCCAGACGTCAAGGGCTGTAAGAGCTCCAGGAGAAAGGCTGGAGCCTGAGTTGAAACAGGTTCCGGAATTCATGAACTGGTCTGGCAGGCTGTAATAAGGAGACCCAGGAGGCCGGCAGCAGTAAAAAGTAGAGTGTGCATCACGTTCTGCCGCCCCTGATCTCCACGGTGACAATGCCGACTTGATGAGAGTCAAATCAAGATGGAAGTGCTTCTAAATTCCAAGAACTTGATTGATATTTGCTGTGAAAGCTGCTAACTTTATGGAGGGCGGTTCGTGATACACACTCCACGGCCAGTGATGGAGTCGCTAAATAACAAATGACTATAATCAATTTCACACCATATTACTTACAGTTAAAAGGTTCTCCGGTGTTTATTAACTGTATTTTAGTCTAGGTTTGAAATAATAGTCTTTTGTTTTTGTTTAGTTTGTGAAAGATGAAGTTTCTGTTTTCTCTTTGTTGTCTGAAAACGATCGTTGTTATTTTTAGCACATGTGATCGTGGCATATTTCCGGCATATTTGTGTTTGCTTTGTCTAATTATAAACAAAGGAGTGGCAACATGAGACATAGCCATGCATGCTAGATTATATGTAAAATAGAATAGTTTTCATTCAAGTAAATGCCACATTACTGTTCCATAAAAAAACAATAAATTCTACATTAGCAGCACATGGAAATAAAATTAAATGAACAAACAAATTGCAACAACTGGATAAATCGTATTATTTGGATTCTTCGAACAACTGTTCGGATCTTGAATGCTATTTTCACAATGTTTCGGTTAATTTAACCTCCGACCTTCATCGGGTGTATCTTGTAGAACTCTGGAGTTTTTCTGTTGAACTTGCGAATCTTTTTGTTTAACGCAGGAATCTGCATGGAACTTCAAATGGAACCCTTCATTTAATCCACAGGACTAGCATGCTTTTGTTCTATCAGCCATGTCTTACGTAACTTGAATTGTATTTTGAGTATCGCTCTACCCAGCCATGGCTAATGGAACGAGAGCATGCTTCTCCCATTGATTAAATAAACAGTTCTTTTTGAAATGCTGTTCAAATTCTTGAGTTCGACAAAAAGATTCCTGTGCTTGACAGAAAGACTCCCGAATTCAACAAAATACACCTGAAGAAGGTCGAAGATTACATCGACTGAAAGTTATGAAAATGACACTCAAGATGAGAAAATTAGTCTGAAGAATGCAAATAATACAAATAATCAATCCTCATCTAAAAATTTAGAAACGTAAAAAGATAAATAACTGTTCATTGCGATCTGGAATGATTGCTCTTTTATTGGCTAGCCAAGATCCATGTTGAGGTTATTAAATCGTGTCTCAGGAGTACTGAAGATTCCAAGTGGGACCCGTATGTGTCTATATTCTGTAAACGGTTGACAGTATGAAAAGGGGATGCTGCAAGCAATGAATTTACATATTCAACCAGATTATTCTAACTTAAACAAGTTTCATTGTAAGTGAAATTCCGACGTAAACTATTTCGTGTAAGACAGGAAAAACAGTTCTGCAATAAACATAGGGTCGAGGTGAATTCAAAGTAGTCTTGCAGAAGATCTGGCCATCTACTGTAAGGATAGAAATGTACTGTTATATGCAGGTAACAAATTTTGGAGCTGATAGACTCAAAATATTCGCTGGTGGCTGATTCAAAACTATTTGATGAAGCTTATTGTCTTCAGGTAAAGAAATAATATGGAAATATATTTAACAGACTTTATATGTCATCACTGTAAGTGTTCAGTGATAAAAAGACGGAGATATACCAAGATATTGAAAGCTTAAAATGTGAATTTATCAGCAATTTACATTCATGCCTAAGGAAGTTTAGGAAAGGTTAGGGATATTTCTGACAATGAAGATTGTGTATGGTAGAGTGGTTCAAATACTAAGGTTGGAATCAGTACTGCAAGTGATAATTAGGGCTGTGACAAAAGAATATTCTTTTCATTGTTTTGACTCTTGAGTATATATCCGTTAATATCTTATATGTTTTCCATCAGGGTTGCGGAGTCAGAGTCGGAGTCGGAAGGAGTCAGAGGTTTTAGGTGGAGTCGGAGCCAGATTCAGATTTCTAAAAGTACTAGGAGCTGGAGTCGGAATTTTTTATCAGACTCCGACTCCTTAAGTCCAATAAATTTATTTTTTTGCATGGTTTTCCTGTTTTTTTTTTTTTTTGTTTTTGTTTTATTACATTTTTACCTCAAAAAAGGCACATTGCCACTTTGATGTACTGGGCTACTATCAGGAACCTAAGTTGCAGGGATACTATGTAGAGAGTTTAGCAGCCAGGTCTGTTCATATTACACTTGAACTTCTGCATGTCAGTACATTTAGAGAAGCAGGAACCGGAAGAGAATTCCAAAATCTAGCAGTTCTGGAGAAGAAACTATTAGAGTAGAAGGCTTTCTTACATCTAGGGATCTCTACTGTCTAGGGGTGAGACTTAGCTGTTTGTCAGGTTTATCGGGGGTATTTTCGTCGTCGAGGAGATACAAGGGCTTGCAGTTCGTCAGAGTGCCCACCATTAAAATACTTGTAAAACAGGCAGAGGGATGCAACATTTCAGCGATGGGACAAGAGCTGAAGCTTAGATGACGTTTAAGGACCTATCAGGTTGGCGACTCTCTTTTGAACCCTGTCCAGGAGCAAGAAACTAATAGCAGAGGCACCAGCCCAAATGTGACAGCAGTACTCCATATATGGGCGAATGGTGGCTTTGTAGAGGTACAGGATATTTTCAGGCGTAAGTAACTTTCTAGCACGGTAGAGAAAGCCCACCTTCTTTTGCAGCAGACTTGGCAATGATCTCAATGTATCTATTCCAACTCATGTTCCCTGTAAACGTTAAGCTGAGGAGTTTGAAAGAAGTACTTTCAGGTAATGTATCTTTAGCCACAGCTATTGGTGGTTGGTAAGGTTTCTTGTAATTATTAAAGAAAACAAGCTTTGTCTTGGCAGCGTTGAATGTTGCTATCCATTTTTGACCCTATTCTATCACAAACTGAAGGTCTTCTTCTAGGGTTTCTGCCATTAACTTAGATATGTGCTCATTAGTTTTCCCATGTGCTTGCTATAGAGCGTGGTGTCGTCTGCAAATATACCCATCTCAGAGACAATTATATCAGGTAAGTCATTTATGAATATCAGAAATAATAAAGGACCAAGGATCGATTCCTGAGGTACACCCACATTTATATCATAGTGTTTGGACGTACATTCATCGAAGACAACTTAGATTCTTCTCTCATTTAAGAAGGATTTAATTATGTTGAGTATTCGTCCAGTAATAACATAGGATTTTATTTTTATAAGAAAACTATCATGCCATACCCTGTCAAAAGCCTTAGCTATATCCAGGGCTACTGCTTTCTCTTCCTCTGCCTAATCCAGTGCTTGGTATATACGTTCAGAGATTACATTTAAATATTTGTAGTAGAATGGACTTGTCTAAATTCATATTGAGTATCAGACAGAAGTTTAGCAGCTGTAAGATGGTGGACTAGAGCTTGATTAATTAAGGATTCAAATATTTTGGCGAAAGGAAGGAGGAGGCTAATTGGGTGAGAATTTAATGGGTCATTTCTTTCACCAGAGTTTTTGTAAACTGGTACCACAGAAACAGTTTTCCAGCAGTCAGTAAAGCAAGATCCGTTAAGGCATTTGTTAAAGAGTTTAGAGAGAACTGGAGCAACCTCAGTGGAGCATTTTTTTAATAGCACAGCCGGGATGAGATCAGGTCCACATGCTTTTGAGGTGTTTAGGTTTTTTATGATACCATGTACTTGAGAAGGGGTGATTTTCCGATTATCTTGTGTGGTTTCTGTCTGCCGATGAAAATTAGGGAGGGAATGATTTGCTGCGTCCAAGGTAGAGTTTGAGGCAAACTGACGGGCAAACATATTAGCTCTCTCAGTTGCTGTGCAAACAATCTCATGATTGTTGGATAGTGGGGGTATTGTTGATTGCCCATTATTTACTACACTATTGTAGATTTTCCAGAAAAGTTCCTAATTTCTGCACTTCAATTCGTTTCCTGGTGGTTTCAATATATTCACTCTTAACTGTCAGTACTTCTTTCTTACAATTACTTCTAGCTTCTACAAACTTTTGTCTGTTTGTACAGGACTTATGCCGGATAAATCTATGGTATGCATGTTCCTGTGAGAAATGGAAGCTGTGCAAGTAGAAGTAAACCATTGGGGAGAGTGGGATTTGCTATAGAACTTCCGTGTAGGAACATGTACTTCAATTGCTGCTTTAAACCATTCAGTAGTCTCATTTACGCACTGTTCTGCAGGCAGAGAAAAGATATTTCGCTATGGGGTGTCTCTGATGTGATCTCTGATGGCATCCCAGTCAGCCTTATTGTAGTACTTTGTCGTTTTGAGCAATGGCTCTTCAACTTGAGGTCCAGAGTTTAGATTGATGTCTATCATTATTACAGCATGATCAACATTCCCGTTACACAATCCTCAGGAACTGTTGTCAGAAATAGGTCCAAAAGTGAGGCTTGCTGGTCCTGACGATCTGGGAGACGAGTTGGGAATGTTACTGTCTGTGTCAAGAAATGGGATATAGCAAAGTTATGGATGACGCTACCAGCTGTGTCAGTGTAGTTAGAAAAGCCAAGCCAATTTCTGTTAAAGGTGTTAAAGTCACCAAATATATATCTTTGGGCGCTACTCTCAATGGGAGAGTGCTACAAATATGCTGTCAGAGACATGATTGATTATAGTACAGTCCTGGGTTGATGGAGAGCGATAAAGAAAATACAGGTAGCTAACGTTATGGTGTAAAGTTTGTTTAAAGCACATGAAGGCCTGGTCACCTGATTCTAGTTTAGATTCCTTAGAAATGGGGCGGGTGTTACGAATATAGACTCCAAGTCCGTGCATGTGTCTGTCAGAGTCCTTACGATAAATGGAAGATAACCAGACATATTAAAGGTGTTAGATGGGATGGAGGAGTATAAGTTAATTTTACTTAGTGCTAAGATATCCGGAGAGTTTGCTAGGAGAAATGATTCAACATCATCTAAGTTAGCTCTAAGTCCACGGATATTTGTAAATCCAAGCCTCAAGGGAGGGGCGAATTCTTTGAGTGTGTGTCTGGTTTGAACATATTTTTTGGATTGAGCTGTCATTTCATTTTATTTCGTAGTTTCAGATCTAGGGTGAGGTGCTAGGCAAAACGGATGTGCATAGCCACCACCATGCAACACAAGTAGACCATCAACTAGTTCCTCATTTACAGGAATGTCGCCTTGAGAATGCCCACCAGCGATGAGTGCAAGGCTCCTTTTCATACACGACATTGCACTACAAACATCTCGATATTATACAACTGAGTTAGGGATCCTGTACTGTCAGTCGAAAACAACAACCAGCAATTGTCAAATTGGTACCCTCAAACCTGTCCGGCAGCAGTCCAATCATGTTAGCATATATCGTAAACATGCACCACCAAGATGCCCAGCTACAGGGGAAGGGAATGAGGCAAATGTGGAGGATGGCATTCATTGCCCTAGTCAGGAAACAAAGCTAAGCACTCTAATGAGTTCCTGTGGCCGCACCTCTGCTCCTGGCTAATAAGCAAAGAAGGAGTATGAAAACCGGGCGATAAGCAGAGCCTATCTACTCCTTAAGCAGTTTAGGTTTGCAAACCAGTGATTTTATCAAGTCACCAGCTCTAGGAAGGTTGTCGTCAAGGACTGAGGAGCCCTTCCTTCCCTATTTGGTGCCAAGATGTATGAGATCAGTGGCACAGGTTTACAAATTGAAGTTTTCTTTCAAGATAGATGACCTGACCAGATCTACAGGTTCATCAGCACCAAAAGGGTTTTCCCTGCACCTGGTTTCAAAGTCATGTATTTCTATGTCTCCGACGTCATAGTTTGGATTAATAGAGTTAGTATCAAAGAATTAGTATCTGCTTTGAAGTTACACTCCTCAGAATAGGATTAAAATTAGGAGATGTGGTTACGTTTTGAAAGGAGATATCTATGAGTATGGGGTGTAGATTTTAGGTTAATATCTACTAAAATTAAGAAAAGATCAAATAAGGTTTGTGGATTAGTGACTAATTGGAAATAATAGTATAAGTGTTAGGGTGCGTTTCAAAATGTGCTTTAAGTGTTAGTTTTCAAGTAAAGATAATCACCAGTACTTTATCCCATCTAAGTGAAAGAAAGATATAGTTGCTAGTTAATATAGATCACTTATAATCTGGGCACAAACTGTGGCTGTTAGTTATCTATTTTATGGATATTCTGTAGAGTATAAATATAGGTTAAGCTAATGCATCCCTTAGCAATAGAAATCTATAGATGTTTAGTATTTATCGATTTTTAAAAGGTCAGCCTACTAAAGTTTAGAACCAGAAACTAAACCTTGCTCCCAAGGTATGTGCAAATTATGTGATTTTATATCAGCTTCTGAAGAAGAGCAATTATTTTTTTCTCCAATTGAAACAGGAGAGATGGTATACTTACAAGAATACCGCATTAATATACAATATAGATATACAGGAATTTTGGGGAGGATTTAGGAGTATAAGGATTTTTAATGTTTACCATGCAAAACAGACAAGCAGGCGTCTTGGAGGCAAAGTATTATCACTTTAAAGCAGACATTTAGAAATAACATTTGTGCCAGTTATTTTAGTAACATACATCAGTAGCAATATACATGTGGCCAGTATAGGCCTTATATTTAAACATTACATTTAGTCACAGAATGATAAATTATGATTTCCAAAAAGAGGGAAGCAGTATAAGTAAATAAGAGCAGGAAAACAGTTTTAGTAAATAAGCAATAACTTAATTGCTTCCTAAGAAGTGGTTTGCACAATTTAGCAGTTTTTGTATGGTTTTGCTTTTATTGTTGGAGATATATTTTGTACTGTAATGCTTTCACTTCATCAAGATATTTCGGTCTGTCAGATCACTGTAAATCCTGTCTGGACAGCTGTTTTCATTTGAGTTGTGACGTCACACAGGATCAATGAAAATTCTGTCTTTGAGTAGGATCCCTGTGGATTACATTGGATCACAATCGGATTGTAATCTGAGTGTTTTCCAGTTCCTGAATCAACTAGAATTTGGCAATTGGATTAATCCGGGGTCGATCTAGAATTACAATCTTATCTCCCCCCCTCCCGGACCCCAAAAAAACGGACATAAATCAAAAAGAAGCAACCCATGGAACTATAGGCCTTTATAGCTTTTCCTTCCTTTTTTTACATAGGAGTCACCACTTATCAAGGCCCGGAGGCCACTCGAGGATAAGGGTTAATGAGTGTACAGAAGTCAATGGGACAGTATCGTAGTAATCGTTAGTAGTGGAAATTTGGTAAATTGGATTATTTAAGGGGACGATTCATCAAGAATTTGTTTATGTTGGACTTGAAGACAACCAAATTGTAGTCAGCTGGAAAGCAAGCAAATGGAAGAGAGTTCCACAGGTGTGCAGTTCTAAGAAAGAAGCTTCGTTCATGGAATCTACGTTTAGGTTTAGGCACAGATAAAGAGTGGGGGACATTATTGATAGTTATAGCTAGATGAGTGTTTTCGTGAAAGTTTGATGAGGGGGGACCATAGATTAGAGCCAAGACAAGCATCTACCATGAAAATAACGATAAAGCAGAGACAGGCTCGCAGTGTTTTTTCCTGTGGGAAAGATGATGCAGGGAATAAAAAAAGGCCATCCCTCCACTAGGCTACAAAGTCTATTTTGAACTCTGTCAAGGCAGGATAAGCTGCTTTCTAGCAGCCTCTGTCCAAATGTGGCAACAGTACTCCATCTTTGTATGTACTTGGTTCTTATATAGGTAGAGAATTGCATCAGCAGTGAGATATCTACCATTTCTCCAGCGACCTTGGCAACAGATTTGATGTACGTGTTCCATCTCAGATCAGGAGTAAAGGACAAGCCCAGAAGCTTGTCAAAACATGGAGCCTCCCCAAGACGAGAACCATTCATTTAAATTCATGCCAGTTAGGGGATCAGAGCGTTGATGATGTAAAGATAGAAGCTTGGTTTTAGATGCATTAAAAGTAACCAGCCACTTCTTTCCCCATTGCACCACATGCTCCAGATCAGAGGAGAAAAATCAGAGTAAACTTGGACATTTACAGCCTTTGATGTGTTGCCATAGATGGTAGTTTCATCAGCATAAATGTCTACGAATGATCTTAGGATGTGGTTTGGGAGATCATTGCTGTAGATCAGGAAGAGAGTTGGGCCCAGGATGGGCCTGTGAGGGACCATGGAATTTTTACTGTGAGCTTCTTATTTCTGCCCATCAACCACTACTCTTATGAACCTATCGGAGAGAAATGATTTAATAACTGAGAAAACTTTCCACCTATACCGTTGCTGGATATCTTGTGAAGTAGGCCTTTATGCCATACCCTATAAAAGGTCTTTGATATGTCAAGAGCAATTGCCCTAGAAAAGAAAGATCCGTCAAGAGATTTGCTAATCCTATGAGATAACCGTAAGCACATCTAGCAGAATGGAAACCATATTGCATATCACTAAGAAGGTGGTTGACTAATTTTCGATTTAACATATATTCCAACAACTTACTCATGAACACAGGGCATACTGATGAGGTTTTCCAGGGTGTTGAGAAGCAATTCTCCTTAAGACAATTTGTTATCCTTTTGTTAACTAAACTTATTCTATAAACTTAGTTCATATTTTTAAATGTATTTATAATGTATTTCTATCTGAATTGTTTTTAACTGGCGAATCTACTCCCCATCTTATACAATAAAATATGATAATCAAAATTTTTAAGGGGCTTGCATTAAAAAATTTTTTTAAATCTATTTAAAATGTTAACCATTCCTTAATCTGCCTTTAAAATAAATATTACTAAAAAATTAATTTATTCTATTGTATTTTATTCCATTTCTATATTCCGTGCTATTTACACACTAGAAACTATTTTCCCAGATTTTTCTCGCATGTCATTTGTTTGTAATATATTAGTAATAGTTAGTAATATATGTATAGACGCAATAGAAAAATTGGAAATATGCATCTCTTTTCTAGTATTCATCACCTTTGGTAAATAGGTTTGTATGTTTTAAATTATTAATATAGAAATCAAAAATTACGAGGGGTGTGCAATAAGTAATGCCCCTGACCCATTGCCAGTTATCTGATCTAGCTGAAATTTTGCATGTGCAATGATTTATATCTCTACAGGTTATGTGGCAAATTACAGCTCTGAACTAATTGTGGTTTCTGTTTTACAGGTGTTTGAACTGAGTCAGGTGTGAAATGGAGCCTGTTGAATGTCGAGCAGTGATCCGGTTTTTGTATTTGAAAGGACGCACACCACAGGAGACTTTTGATGAAATGAAAGAAACTTATGGTGATAATGCCCCATCATATGACCTTGTAAAACGCTGGCATCGTGAATTCAAATATGGCCGAAAGTCTGTGGAAACAGCTTCCAGACCTGGTCACCCCCCCCCTTCTGCCATTGATGAGGCATCTGTCTGTCAAGTTGAGGCTGCCATTTTGGAAGACCGGTGCATTACTATTCGCCAAATAGCCCAAGATGTCAAGATTAGTACAGGGTCTGTGGAAACTATCATTCATGACCATTTGCATATGCATAAAGTGTCTGTCAGATGGATTTCCAGGTTGCTCACACCATTCCAGAAGCGAGATGGCATTGAGTGCTCGAGGATGAATTTGGAGATGTGCCAAGAAGATGAATCAAAGTTTTTCAAAAGACTGATTACACAGGACGAAACCTGGGTCCATCAGTATGATCCAGAGACCAAAGCTCAGTCAATGCAGTGGAAGCACTTGGACTCACCACCTCCAAAGAAGGCAAGGGTGCAGCCCTTCGCTGGCAAGGTCATGCTCACAGTCTTCTGGGACCAGGACGGAGTAGTGATGACAGATTTCCTGGCAAAGGGTACCACTATTACAGGAGCCTATTATGCTTCACTTTTGAGGAAATCAAGGGAAGCTATCAAAAGTAAGAGGCGGGGCAGATCAGCAAAGGTACCCTCCTTCTGCAGGACAACGCTCCGGTCCACAACTCGCATGTCGCCAGATCAGAAGCACGGGCGTGTGGTTATGAAATCCCCTCCCCATCCTCCCTACTCTCCTGACCTTGCACCCTCTGACTTTCACCTCTTCCCAGCCATGAAGTTGCTTTTGAAAGGAAAGCATTTGCCAGATGATGTAGACTTGATTTCTGAAGTCACGTCGTGGTTGGAGGACCAACCTGAGGTGTTCTACAAAAACGGTTTCCAGAGCTGCATCAAACGATGGGAGAAATGCATAACTCTGGGTGGTTCCTATGTAGAGAAAGAATAATAACTGTGCCAAGTTTCGTTGCTCTACTGCTATGGGAAGTGGGTCAGAGGCATTACTTATTGCACACCCCTCATATCCCGTTTCAATTAAAACCAAAGCACACATTTGGCTCTTAAGGCAGATACTCTCTTCCTCCCTCTTACTGCTCTCAAATAAATGCTAATCTTTGCACCTCAATTCATTCCATGTGGAAACACTGGTCTTTTATCTAGACCAACATGGGTCGCTCGAAGAAAACCAAGTTAAGTGCATCTATATATCTGTGTAGCGTGTAACCTCTTTGTGTAGATCTAGTCCCACCATTTCTTTTGTTTTGTTTGCTTTATATTCCCTTACATATTCAAATAATTATTAATATCCTGTTCATTTATTTTAAAACAAATTAGTTGCTAGAGCAGATTGATTCTCTCACAGTACTTGAAAGATAAAATATTTTGTAAATGTTAGAGGGGAATCTATCTCTAATCCTACGCTTATTCATGTAGAATAGAAAAAAACTTTAAAGTAAGATGCTCAATATCTTCATCAACTCGGGGGGGCGCAAAAATACTTAGTGTAGAAATCAGGCGCATGGTTAACCCTCTCGATGTGATGGACCCGTAGATCTTGTCACATCATCCACCTAAGATAATAAAAGTGGCCTCCTAGGTCATAGTCAACAACCTTCCTGGAACTGGTGACTCAAACAAATTCCTGATTTTCAAACCTAACTTGCTTAAGGAGTATATAGTACATTTTTTCTTTGTCGATTAACCAAACCAGAGGTACGATACAAGGGACTCACCAGAACCACCTTGTGCTTGGCCTTGTTTTCTGACTAGAACATTGAATGCCATTCCCCTATTCCCTATTTTAAATTTCACTCTTTCTCTCAGAAAATTGGGTTCGCTTGCATGTCATTTGTGCTCACATGACTTATTTGGGCCAGTCTTGTCTGAGAGGTTGAGGGTAACTGATTGACAGTTTGTCTGGCTGCTGTTTCCAACTAACAGTACAGGAGGTCTAACTCTTTGGTAATGCTTAGACCGACCACTCTGTCATCAGTTGTATAATATCAGGATAGTTGTAGTGCTATGTCGCGTATAGAAAGAGACCCTGCTGCTATATCTGGTGGCCTTTCACGAGACCACAACTTCTAGACAACACTCGCTAATGGGCCACTGTAAGTATAACCGGCTCACTTTGCTCAACACTCTTCCCCTAACCTGGCATTAAACAAAAACGTAATGAAATGACAATCCAAACAAATATCACAATAAAACCAGACAATCACCCAAACAAAACCAATTCACCTCAGCCCCTGAGGCTCGCTTTCACAAATATCCATGGGCTTAGAGGTAATATAGATTATGTAGAGTCTTACTTTTTAGTAAACTTCCCGGATATCTTAGCATTAAGTGAAACAAACTTATACCCTTCAATCACCTCTAACCAATTTAACATGATAGGATCCCTTTTTGCTGTAAGAACTCAGATAGATATATGTATGGGCTTGAAGTCTTAATTCATAGCACCCTTCCTTAAACTAGAGGAAAATCTTGAATCGGATGACCAGGCTTTTATGTGCTTTCATCTAACATTTCATTACTGCGTTAGTTACTTATATTTTCTCTACCGTTTTTCCTCAAGTCAGGATTGTACACTAATCAGTCATGTCTGATAGTATAGATGCAGCACTCTCCTTGGATAGCAACACCCAAATACATGTGTTTGGTCCACCATAAAAATTGGCTTGGTTTTTCTGGTTACAAGATGCAGCTGGACGCTCTACTTATAGCTTCTCTATAGCCCATTCTATCACACAGACAGTAATGTTTCCCACTCGCCTACCAAATCCTAAAACTCAACAGGCTTCACTTCTAGACCTATTCATCACCACTGTACCTGAGGATTGTGTAACCAATGCCCACAGTCCACTTGGAAACGCAGACCACCTCATGGTATCAGTTGACATCACATTTAAATCCCAACCTCAAGGTGAGGAACCATTGCTTAATTAATCAAGCACTAGTTCACTACCTCGCAAAAGCAAATCTTTTCTCTGACAAACAGTATGGATTCAGGCAATGTCGTTTTAGTGCAGATATTTTAACATTCATCTCTAAATGCATTTATCATGTACTGGATAAAGCGGGCGAAGCCATAGCTGTAGTCCTTGATATATACACGGCCTTTGACAAAGTCTGGCACAAAGGGATGCTAATGAAAATTAAATCACATGTTATAACTGGACGTATACTAAATATAATTAGATCCATCTTAGACAATAGAAGCATACAGGTTGTCATTGATGGATACATCCAAGCAGCATAACATTAATGCGAGAGTGCCTCAGGGGTCGATCCTTGGACCATCATTATTCCTAATATTCATAAACGACCTCCCTGATAATATTGTGCCCGAGATGGGTATATTTGCTGATGATACAACACTCTATAACATGCATGAGGGAAGAATCGATGTACAAAAATCTAAGACAATGGTAGAATCGTTAGAAAATGAACTCCAGACCAAAGTGGAATGTGGCTGTAAATGGATGGTAACAGTTAATGTGCTAGTAAGACTAAGCTGCTCTCATTTAACAATTATAAGACGCCTCCCCAACCATCGATATCGATGACAAATAACACCCTACCTGAGAATTCTACCTTCAAACTCCTCGGCCTAACATTTGCAGGCAATATAAACTGAAACATAGAGGACATTGCAAAGACTGCTGCAAAGAAGATAGGTTCCCTCTATCGAGCTAGAAGACTATTCACACCTGAGAGTATTCGGTACCTTTACAAGACCACCATTCGTCCATTCATGGAGTATTGTTGCCGCATCTGGGCTGGTGCATCTATCACTAGCCTCTTCTTCTTGGATAAGGTCCAAAAAAAAAAGTTTTCAATCTAATTGGTCCCACTTTATCAACTAAGCTCCATCCCATGTCCCATCGCCGTAATGTTGCATCTCTGTGTCTGTTTTACAAATATTTTAATGGAATGTGTTCTGATGAACTCGTTGCACTTGTGCCCCCTCACCATACATATCCCCGACAAACCTGCTTAGCAATAAGATCTCACCCCTTCACTGTTGAGGTCCTAGATGCCAGAAAGATTTCTATTCTAATAGCTTCTTCCTTCGAATAACTAGACTTTGGAATTCCCTTCCTGCTATCTGCTTCCCTGATCATACTGATAAGCAGAAGTTAGAATGTTACATAAACCAACATCTTGTAAATCTTTCCTAGACATGGTCCCAAATAGTAACCTTTTACGTCCAAGTGGTGATATGTCGTAGTAGATGTGAGTAAAAATGAATAGAACTAGCAGAATGTATATGTGAGTATAGACTGATGTGGTTCTCTGTTGATTACCTGAGTCTAGCTGTGTCGGATATATATTCGAGAGTCAAAAGAATGTAAAGAATATGCTGTTATCACAGCCCTAGCGATTATGCATTGTTCTCGTGTGAAGTACAGATCAGTCTCTACTACTGTCCATTAGAAGTGCATGCATGTGTATGTACTGTTATACATTAAGCATACAGATAATGCTACACTGTTGCATGTGACTCCAAATTTCTACCTCCAGTAATGCATGTAGGAAACTTGCATTTAATTAATAGTGAAAGTAAGAGGTAATGCTACAGTATGGGGATCGCCATTGTGAAAAGGGTTCTGCGTAACGTTCACATGGGGCATAAAGGAAAGATTATAAAAATTATTAAAATAGACAAACTATTACAAAATAAAAAATGCCTAAACTTTCACAAAAATATGAAAATTAATGACAAAGACAAAAAATATTATCAAAAACTATATGTCTAAATTTTCATTAAAAATATTTATCCTGATGCATGGTTTTCATATGTTTTGAAGCATATCTGCAAATATGTAACCCAAAATATTTGTATAAATAAAAACTTATACCAAATAATTAAATAGTTATATGTAGTTTTTTTCATTCAGTGTTCATGTTTTCACAATTTTTATTATTTGTAAGCCAGTTTTTATCAAATTCCCTCTCTGTCGGCAGTACTTTCTGAATGTTAATATTGAACCATCCTTTGTGTTAAACCAAGAAAATAGTAAAGGTTTATCCGTATAAAGTAAAGATTATGTGCCACATGTTGGAAGATGAAAACAAAAAATGATAAAAATTAGATAATTGTTGAAGATGGTATTTTAGGAATAATGCTATTTTTCGTCCTCCACCAAGAACTAAAAAGGGAAAAAATCTTTGTGTAATTTAGCCAACAAATAGTTTTTGCTCAATTAAATGAAAATATACAAATGGAAGGTTTTTTGTATTACAGATGATGACCAAGGAACGTTCATAAAGGAATGTAATTGCTCCTTATATTCTTAAAATAAATCAATGTATCAAAGTTACATTGTCTTAGTACAAGGAGGAATTACTTTGCAGTTTATTTTAGACACACAGAAATGGTTATTTTGCATGCACTTCAACATTATTCCTGCCAGCCGAAAAATGATCAGAGAAAAAATGAATTGAAAGGAATTATGTTCCTCCCAATCAAAACTAACAAAATATATAATATACCAATCCTCTAGTAGCCTCGTGCAATCTATATGAATTCTAGAGCAGGGTTTGTCAGTTTAGGGACATGGTTTAAAAGTGATTGGGGTTACCTTTGTTGTCAAAGCACAACACTTGCACGAGTCAACCATGTTTTTGACGTCTTTACTCATCATCGGACAATATAGGTAACTATGCAAAAAGCAATTCACTGTTTATTCCTGGGTGACCCACATGAAAATCTTTTTTGTACTGTTTTTCGTATGACGACAGTCTCGCTGTATAGTGTCTCTTATCTTTCACTGGAACATAGTCTTCACTGGGGATACTACTAATATTGTGTGTTAGGATTAGCTGTGATCCTATCGATATCTAGAAATTATTGCAGTGTAGTTTTTGTAAGTGTGCCACATGCTTTTTAAGTGCTCGTTTCAATGTGTTGATGAAACGTTCTACCTGGTCGTTTAATCGCGTGTTGTACTGACAGTTTCCATTTTTTTACAAAACGTATTTATTAATGCCGGATGAAAATAAAAACCGATTGCAGACGCATCAAAATCTCTGTTCCCGGCAGAAAAGCACTATGCATAGTTCGAGAAAGATGTTCTTGCTATTATCTTCATAGTTACAAAGTTCCATCAACAGTTACATGGAAGATTCTTTTGTATTGCAACCCAACCATAAACCTCTATTGACCATCTTTAGGGTGAAGAAAGGGTTACCCGTCTATACAGCAAACAAACTGCTGAGATAGGGAACTATTCTGCTGAATTACAATTTCAAGTTAGAGTACTTCTCCTCTGAGCAGATCGGACATGTGGACAGACTTTCAAGGTTCGTCCCGAGGAAAAGTGAACCTCTTCAGAACCCAGAAACTGCTTTCTTACGTACCGATAGTGAAATTAAAACCATGATGTGTAATACTGTCAGAAATCTTTCCTTCACAGGACATGAAATTAAATGCAAAGCATAAAAAAGACTTATTTATTAGTGCTACAAAATAGAAAATCACAAATACAGCAAAGAGTTTTTTTATGTGTGATAACGTCCTACTATGCAAGCAAATATCCGTCATACCAAAAGCATTAAAAAAGATTTTTATGTTGGTGTACCCAGGAATGAACAGAACGAATTGCTTCTTGCATAGTTACCTATATTGGCCGATGATGAGTAAAAACATCAAAAACATGGTTGACTCGTGCAAGTGCTGTGCTTTGACGACAAAGGTAACTTTTAAACCATGACCCCAAACCGACAAACAAATGCTCTAGAATTCAGATAGATTTCGTGAGATCATTAGAGGATTGGTATTATCTAATTGTGGTGGACAGCTACACAAACTGGCCATAAATGCTCAGATGTAAAAGATTCAATACAGGAGTAATTATTATTTTCCACCACATATTATTTGCCCGGTTTGGAGCTGTCGACTGATAATAAGTGGCAACAGAACTCAATTTATATCCACGGAGTTTTATGAGATGTTCCAAATTAATCATATCACAACTCCTCAGTATCACACGTGATTAAACGGGCAGGCAGAACACTTCATCGACACATTGAAACGAGCACCTAAAAAGCACGTGGCACACTTACAAAAAAGGCACTGCAAAAGTTACTACAGGTCTGTAGGATCACAGCTAATCCCAACACATCATTAGTAGTATCCCCAGCGAGGACGATGTTCCAGCGAAAGATAAGACCCATATTAAAAAAAGAAACTGTTGTGAAAGCAAACAAAATTGAGAAGGACTTCTAATTTTACTTAAGAAACGCTATGACACAGGAGAAAGTTTTCTACTACAAAGCATACAAAAACAATACGTTTTTCTGGGAACTGGGTATGATAGACAAAAATAGCGGAAATCTGGTGTACATTATTTAAGGTCCTTAATGTATGCATAAAACACACCTTAATCAGATAATAAAGCGTCTGTTGGATGATTCAAATTATGTACCTCACAAAGAAGAAGACGATCTATGACACTTCCGACATGAAACCACCCTAAGCAAGTGCAGAACGCCACTGATCGAGAAGGAAAAGTATCCTTTAACAATCGATCTAAAGATGAAAATGGTATCAATACCCCTTGCGGATTAAAGGTTTGGTAGGGGTTGTTATAGACTTTCCTATTCATTTATAATGGACTCTTCTAACCATTATAAAAATTTCTCATGTGCAAATATCATAACCTAACGCAATACTACAGACTCAACAATCGGTAAATATCAACGGCCTTTCATTGTATTCACATTCCTCTGCAATATATTCTTTCTACTTACAGATGTTATTCGCGTTTTAATGACCCTTTCCCAGGATCACGACAACTAGTAAGTTTATTTTAAACTGAGAATTAAACCGTATGAATTTACTTTGATAACTTGAAAGTATTATGCATACACAATTTTAAAAAATCTACCCAGTATGTGCAGTACTAATAAATAAACAAATATATGTTAACGGAGTTCAATCCTTTGATCAGAGGTGCAAAGTAATAAAAGTATGTTCTGATTCCATATTTTTTAAAAAAATTTGAGACAGAACAGGTGGATGAAGAAATTCTGGTCACATGATGTTTCCTGCTTGGAAATATAGTATTTTTTCAAGTGTGCACTCATTTGAATATTTGGTATGACAAAGTTTCTGTTATCCTAGGATATTTTTTTTTTTTTTTTTTACATGGGTGTCACCACTTATCAAGGCCCAGAGGCCACTCAAGGATAAGGGTTAATAGGTATACATTAGTCATTGTGATTTTAGCATAGTAAACAGTGGGAATTTTGTAACTTGGATTACTTAGGGGGACGATTCAATTAGAACTTGTTCACATTGGACTTTTTCTTTTTTTTTTTTTCATAGGTATCACCACATTATCAAGGCCAATAGGCCACTCAAGGATAAGGGTTAAAGAGTGTACAGTAGAAATTGGACAATATAGTAATCATTAGTAATGAAAATTTGTTAAATTTGATAACTTATATGGAACGGCTCATCAAGAACTTATTTACGTTAGACTTGAAGACAACCATATTGTAGTCAGCCGGAAAGCAGGAAAACGGAAGACAATTCCACAGGCGTGCAGTTCTAATAAAAAAGCTTTGTTCATGGAATCTACGTTTAGGTTTAGGCACAGATAAAGAGTGGGGGGAATTATTGATAGTGTTTACAGCTAGACGAGTGTTTCTTGTGAAAGTTTTGCGAGGGGGGACCATAGATTGAAGCTCAGTCGAACACTTTCTATGAAAATAACGATACATCAGAGACAAACTCGCAACATCTCTTCTGTGAGATAGAGGTTGCAAGGAAGAGAAAAGGACATCTCCTACGAGGCTACGAAGTCTATTTTGAACTCTATCAAGGCAGGACAAGTCCTTTCTAGCAGCTCCTGCCCAGATGTGGCAACAGTATTCCATCCTTGGACGTACCTGGCTCTTATATAAATAGAGAATTGCATCAGCAGTGAGATATCTACTGGATCGATAGAAAGATCCCACCATTTTTCCAGCGGCCTTGGCAACAGATTTGATATACGTGTTCCATTTAAGATCAGGAGTAATGGTCAAGCCCAGAAGCTTGTCAAAACTTGAGGCCTCCTGAAGACGAGAATCATTCATTTCAATTGATGCCAAATGGGGATCAGAATGTTGATGATGTAAAGAGAGAAGCTTGGTTTTAGATGCATTAAAAGTAACCAGCCACTCCTTTCCCCATTGTACTACATGCTCAAGATCAGAGGAGAGAGAATTGGAGAGAACTTGGTCGTTTACTGTCTTAGATGTGCTACCATAAATGGTAGTGTCGTCAGCATAAATGTCTACAAATGATGTAAGGATGTGATTTGGAAGATCATTAATGTAGATCAGGAAAAGAGTTGGGCCCAGGATGGACCCCTGAGGGACACCGGCATTAATACTGTGGGCTTCTGATTTTTGCCCCTCAACTACTACTCTTATGAACCTATCAGAAAGAAATGATTTAATAATTGAGAAGACATTTCCAGCTATACCATAGCTAGAGATCTTATGAAGTAAACCTTTATGCTATACCCTATCAAAGGCCTTAGATATGTCAAGAGCAATTGCCCTAGAAAGGTTGCTTCCGTCGAGAGATTTGCTAATCCTATGAGATATAACTGTAAGCACATCTGCTGAAGATCTAGCAGAACGGAAACCATATTGAGTGTCACTAAGAAGGTTATTTTTGTTGAGATGGTTGATTACTTCTGTATTTAACACAGATTCCAGCAACTTACTCATGACGCACAGGAGACTTATTGGCCTGTACTGAGAGGGAGATAAGCGATCACCTGAATTCTTAAATACAGGGCATACTGATGAAATTTTCCAGGGAGATGGGAAGCAATTCTCCTTACGACAACGTTTAAATAGTTTTGTAAGTATGGATATAACCGAAATATATATTTTCTACAATATATAAAATTAGGTCAACCGAATATTCAGTGTTAAACTCATATACCTAAGCATCTGACAAATATTTAATTGTGACGATCCAATTTTCCGTTTTTATTCTTTCACTATGTTCTTCAATATAGAAAACTGTTTTATGCAGTTTCTTTTCAAAATTATTATATCCGAGTAAAACTATTTTTTCAGATGAATGCCATGTTTGTCATCAGTAGCAAATGAAAATAAAAATGGAGGCCATATTTTTAATCAGCATCAAATTCAACTACTAATAGTAAATATATAAACTAATATATTCTTTCCTTTTTTTTTTCAAGTGCAAAATCGACTTTAAAATCTAGTGGTGGAATATCTTCTTCTCTTCTCAACAGCTTCTTTCTCACGGAACAGAGGTTACTAGTCTTTCTCTGCTCTATTGTTATTTTCATGCTAGTAGATCAACTGAGCTCCAATCTATGATTCTTATCCATAACAAAAATTCGTCTATAAATAATTTTCTTTTATTTCTTTGTGTTTATAAGACTGTTAATTATACGAAACATTCAGGACTTCAGCCCTTATTTGGGTTGTAATTTGAAATCTGAATAAACATTCTCAAAAACATATATATATATATATATATATATATATATATATATATATATATATATATATATATATATATAACAAGTCCTCTTTAAATCGTTCTTTTTAGAACTGGAGTTAAATATATTTTAAATATGTATTAAATATAATTCTATAAAGGCTCTAATTTATCTGTAACTGATAAACGATTGAGCTTAAAACTATTTGCAGATTTGGTAGAGTTCACATAAAAAAAAACTCTGTAGAATAGAATTATTTAGTTACAAGTGATGAACTTATCAAAAGGTCCCTTTCAACATGATTTATGAACTTTGTTCTTTACGTCTTCGTGCAACAAACAAGAGAAGGAGTTAAGAAATATGTTATTAAATATTGATGTGTTTGGAACGAAGACGGCGTTATGGTAAAAGTACAAACGTTCGGACGAGGAGAATTGGGTTTGTATTACTGTACACATAGATTCGAAAAAGTTGTCAAAAAACAAATATATAACAAATAAATGTTATCAAAGGCAAGATAAGTTACTTTTCTACCAAACTGGATATATTTTTCGTGTTTTTATTCAATGTAACATGTTTATTCAGCTCAAAAAACATAGTGTTTACCGATGTATTAGAAAATTCAAGATGGCGTCTGACTCCCTCTTTAACACGGTAAGTTTGGGAAAAGGTGTTATAAATAAAAAACTGGACAAAATACTGTTAAAAACTCGCTCAATATATGTTACCGTGACATAGGTTGATAAATAGTGGGCGGGTTTTTAATAGTATTCTTTCTAGTTTTTTATTTATAACACCTTTTCCCAAACTTACCGTGTTAAAGAGGGAGTCAGACGCCATCTTGAATTTTCCAATACATCGGTAAACACTGCATGTTTTTCGAGCTGAATAAACATGTTACATTGAATAAAAACACGAAAAATATATCCAGTTACGTAGAAAAGTAACTCATCTTGCCTTTGATAACATTTATTTGTTATATATTTGTTTTTTGACAACTTTTTCGAATCTATGTGTACAGTAATACAAACCCGGAGAATTTTATTTTGACAATGAATATGCGGATTGGAGTATTGAGTAAGTTCATAAGCCTCGTATTATTTGCAAGTATATAAATCGATTATTAAGAATTTGTCGTTACATTTAGGAATGAGTTCATGTTCATAACTGTCACCATCTTTATAAGTTGCCCATGTGCTGATGCCAGACTAAAAACGGTGGTCATTTGTGCGCCACAAAGTCAAGCAAATATGGAAAGATGAAGACATCACATCTCTGCAGTAATTCTTGTTGGTTGTTACTAGGACAGAATTCTTACATCTCTAAATGGGTTTCTTTCCTATGGAATCTAGTATTGCTTACAGTTATAGCAGGAATAAAAATTTATAGATTCGCTTGTTATTGAACTCGATTAGATAAGCTAAGCACAATAAGGACTCATCAGATCAATACCTATAAACAGAACCTCACCGGAGTTATAATTTATACTTATATATAAAAAGCACTGCATGTGTATGTCTGTGTGTCTGTGTCAGTGCGTGTGTATGTGTGTGAGCTTGTTCGCTATGGACCCAAAACGGCTGGACCGATTTTTTTACAATTTCACAGAAATATACTTTATACGTCTGGGAGTGTTCTTAGATAGGTTTTTTTATCGGAATGTCTCTGACAAATATCGAACATTGATAATCAAAGAAATCTCATTGAAGAAGAAACAGTTTGATTTTAACCAAAATATTACAGTGCATTTGAGAAATTTTATCACAGCACAAGCAGAAGGGCCTGACATGTAAAATCAACGGTAGATTCTTTTCTTAAAATATGCTGTTTCACTGATATCATGACCATAAAAGTATTGGAAGTATGAAATATTCGTTACTTCTCATTCAATACCGCGAATCGTCGAGTCTCTTTGCTAATATTATATATATATATATATATATATATATATATATATATATATATATATATATATAGAGAGAGAGAGAGAGAGAGAGAGAGAGAGAGAGAGAGAGAACGAGAGAGAGAGGGGGGAGAAAAGGGACAAACCTAATTATGTGTTCATATGACGTTATTAAAAAAAGCTTACTACCTTTCACAACACTATCCCCCTTTCTTTATATTTAACTGAACTTATATATATATATATATATATATATATATATATATATATATATATATATATATATATATATATATATATATATATATATATTACTAAAATTCAAAATGTCGTAATGGAAACATATTATAAGGTATTTACAGCTTCTCTTCCAATTCTCGGATTTTATTTTAATGTCAAAACGCACTTTATTTCCTTTTGACCGATTGATTGTTGCTATTTCTTCTGATGAGTTAAGGGCATAATAGATTCACTGATTGATATAATAATTAAGTGATTGATTTTACGCTATGAAACAGATACTGGCTAATGAAACAGATACTGTCAAGAATTGTAAATGTCAAGTGAATTAAAGGAATAAATTATAAGATGGTCAACACCATGAACTTTGGAATATAGTCTTTTGTCATTTATTCATTATATTGCTCTGTAATTACATTGAGCTTCTTAAATAAGGATTGGTATATATTATAAGAAAATATATTTCCACACAAATATATACATATATATATATATATATATATATATATATATATATATATATATATATATATATATATATATATATATATATATATATATAGTTAATTTTGTTGATTTTATTTGCGATAATAGCAGCATGGAAACGCCATCTTTGTATTCAAATTTATTTAAATGCTAGAGAGTTTCTTCCATTGCATACAAATGCTTGCACACATTTTTATACATGCAAATGCTTTGACACATTTTTATGCATACAAATGCTTTGACACATTTTTATTTTTGATATATATATTTTAATTTTATGTACATAAAAGTCTGCCAGGGGTTGAACTTACAACTAGATTGTCTGTAGTCTGGCGTTTTACCACTGAAGGCCTGATAGAAGATATTATAAAAATCAACCTGAACCAAGTGTACAAGTACAATGTCATATCTTCAACAATAAAATTCAAAATCCTTGATAAACTCTTACTAACATGGGACCACTCAAGTCCCAAGATGAAATTGATGGTGTCTCTGTGAGATTACTTCTTGGCCCCACTTTTGTTGAATATTACATAACACATATCAAAATAAAATCTTTTTCCACTCAAGAAACACAGCAACTATGTATTGCTATCGAATTTTACGAAAACATTATAAACCGGTAACAAATATTCAACACCCTCTCTGTTCTTACGTTTACTCTTCAATTAAATAATTAACAATAAAATCATGCTCCTAGATGTACTAATCGACTCTAATAACCCTTTGCAATACACAACATAAGCATATAATATACCTACCCACAAATAAAAGCTCCATCCTCCTTAATTACTACAAAAAATATAGAATAGCTCTAAAAAAAAAACTCATCCAATACGCACATATCATATCCTCCTATTATGAATCTGAGTTCCTCGTCATCAAGTTGTTGTGGTCCGAAATAAACACTAATGAAGACACAGACACAGATATTGTTTAGAAAAGATATTTGTATTTACAAAAAGACTGAATACATAGAAAACGAGAGTTGTAGTACTTAATGCTAGTGTGGTGTACTCCGAAATACTTGCACACCACGAAAGTTGGTACCTCGGAATATCATGTTCAGAAGAGTTCATATTTTGTGTAGGGTGAGTCCCACAACAATTCCTTTCCAAACCTTTTTACACTGTTACAAAGCCGGGGGGGGGGGGGTCTTTCTGGCGTTTATGAGTTTGTCTTGGACCTTGTGTGATATACACTATATCAGATATATTACATATATCACATATTACATATATCACATATTACATATATCACATATATCACATATTACCAATGTTTTAACATTTGATTTAAGGTCTGCATATCTATTAATTCCTAAATTACCTCCCAATTCCATTGCGCAAATTTGATTAATTTGGTATTTCTACGTTTATAGAAAGAAACTGAAGTGTTAGATGCTGATGTAGTCGGACCAACTTCGTATCTGTCGATCCTATTGCGGTTCGGGTTGGCTTTTGCTTTTTCCTTAAAGCTTCAATCTTTTATGTTTGTGATACAAAATAACTTTCTTTTTTTCTTTTTGTAACGCTTTTAATCTCTGCTCAATTTTTAATTGTTCTCATCATAGTTGCTTTATTTCTCGACGTCGTTTCGAATTAAGTGTGTTATTCATTTCAACATCTTTCTTGATTTACTGTGTTTTTTTTGGGGGTTTTTTTACATGGGTGTCACCACTTATCAAGGCCCAGAGGCCACTCGAGGATAAGGGTTAATAGGTATACATTAGTCATTGTGATTTTAGCAGAGTAAACAGTGGAAATTTTGTAACTTGGATTACTTAGGGGGACGATTCAATTAGAATTTGTTCACATTGGACTTTTTCTTTTTTTTTTCATAGGTATCAACACATTATCAAGGCCAATAGGCCACTCAAGGATAAGGGTTAAAGAGTGTACAGTAGAAATTGGACAATATAATAATCATTAGTAATGAAAATTTGTTAAATTTGATAACTTATATGGAACGGCTCATCAAGATTTATTTACGTTAGACTTGAAGACAACCATATTGTAGTCAGCCGGAAAGCAGGAAAACGGAAGACAATTCCACAGGCGTGCAGTTCTAATAAAAAAGCTTTGTTCATGGAATCTACGTTTAGGTTTAGGCACAGATAAAGAGTGGGGGGAATTATTGATAGTGTTTACAGCTAGACGAGTGTTTCTTGTGAAAGTTTTGCGAGGGGGGACCATAGATTGAAGCTCAGTCGAACACTTTCTATGAAAATAACGATACATCAGAGACAAACTCACAACATCTCTTCTGTGAGATAGAAGTTGCAAGGAAGAGAAAAGGACATCTCCTACGAAGCTACGAAGTCTATTTTGAACTCTATCAAGGCAGGACAAGTCCTTTCTAGCAGCTCCTGCCCAGATGTGGCAACAGTACTCCATCCTTGGACGTACCTGGCTCTTATATAGATAGAGAATTGCATCAGCAGTGAGATATCTACTGGATCGATAGAAAGATCCCACCATTTTTCCAGCGGCCTTGGCAACAGATTTGATGTACGTGTGCTCTTCATTTGATAAGTCTTTGCTTGTTTTTCATAGACAGCTTGAATTTGAAGGCTTTTCGTATGATACGTTTTCGTTTCTCGGACTTTCTTCAGCGTACATATATTCTGGGTTAATTTTCTTGCCAATCACAGTGCGATATGACTTGTGTGTTTTCTACAAAGTCGGTTTGTTAAATTTATTCAACATATGCAGATGTATACTTGAAAGATCCAAACAGTGTCCAACTGAAATTTCACTGTATTAAGTATCTTGAAGATTATGTATTTGCGTAAATTTTCATGCCTTTTAACTGGATTTTATATTATTTGTTTCGCATTTGCTTCTACAATGCGAACCTTTATGATCAAGCTTGCCACAATTTTGACAAGTTTTGTTCCGAAAAGAGCAAAATACTTCCCTATTTAATTCTCCACGTTAGATGCGTCGTCTTGTTAGTAATTTCGTCTGTTTTGTGTAGTCTGCTCGTTTTGAAAATGTTGGTAGCCATTTTCTTTTTTTCCTCTTTTTCAGGGAAGTATTTTTTTTATTAATACTGAGAATATAGTTCGACATATTCTTTCTCTCCTTTTTAGGGAAGTAATTTTAAGATTTATACTTTACTTTCCTGACGTATACTACGTCCGATTCGTCTATGTTTTAAAATCCCTCCTCACGCATACAACTCTTTGTCAGTCCTTCACAAGTTTCTGTAGAGTGAGATTGGTGTTGCTTTCGAGTTCACTAGAACTCTTCATCTAATTTCGGCACTCTTTGCTGATATTATTCTTTAGCGAAAATGAAACTTTTAAAATCATCTGCCGACAATTCTACTAGTCTAAAAGTCATTACAGTGCGTGTATACAAGCGACGCAAATGCTAAATCATCTCCGTCGTTCTGATTAGCCGAATTAAAACATTTCCATATTTTGTGGAACAATCGCGTACTGGGACTGAAAAATTTTGATACTTACTTCACGATTTCCGTGAATTCCATTTCCCTTAATTCTTTTTTTTTCATGTCAGGCCAATCTTTGCAATCGATGTTGAAAATGTTGCATACTTTTCTAAAAAAAAAAAAAAAAAGCGTAAACCATTCATTATTTATCGGGAATGTAGATAAAGGTCTCTATAGTGTCCGATATCCTGTTTTGTAAAAATGCTGTGTCAGGCTTTTGAAAAGTAATACTTGCTTTTTTGTATACGTTCTTCCATTTTGAACTGTTGTTTTTGTAGTTTTTATTGTTGTTGGATCAACTTCAATTTTCTGTTGTAGCATCTGTTGTTTTTTAGTTCTTGTTGTTGTTAAATCAGTTGTTGGATCTTCAGTTTTTAATACGAATTTAAGTGTAATGCTGTACGTTGAACAAAATTTACATTTTATTTTTCTCTGAGAGAAAAAATCTATTTTATTAGAGAAAATTTTGCTTACAGGTTTATTCTCTTGGTTTTGAATGGAAATGTTCATCAAGTATAGTCTGGAGAACTTTTTCCTTCAGTATCCGACAAAAATGATTATAGAAAGACTATGATACGAATATGCATTATATATACACTATATACTATATATATATGTATATATATATAATGCATATATATATATATATATATATATGCATTATATATACATTATATATATATATATATTCATTTATTTATAGTGCATCTTAACTAGACAAAGAAACCAAGATTTCAAAGTTAGATAAAAGGTGAAGTAAATCAAGTGCGTCAGATGCTTTATGTTTAGAATTTTGGCTCAACATATTTGATACCCAAGCAATGTCGGGTACATATTTTACTCTCTCTTTCTCTCTTTGTCTTTATCTTTCTCTATCTCCTTCTCTCTCTCTCTCTCTCTCTCTCTCTCTATATATATATATATATATATATATATATATATATATATATAAGCTCCAAATATTCAACATCAACATTGTTTTAATGTACGTTTCTGAGACAAATTTATTAAGTCTCTTCATCATCATAGATAAAAAGGAAACTCATCAATCACTGTTTAACATTAGTCAACGAATAGAATTCCTATTGGACCATAAATGTCTCAAAAACTAAGCCCATTTTTTAACAATTTTGGAACTTGTATACTTAATGATTATAATTTTATCTCTTTCAAAGTTACCATAAATGGAGAAATTCCTGAGAAATTTAGCATTTGTAAATCATTAAACTCCCTTTCTTTCCTTTGTTTAAATAAAAAAAACTTTTAATTACTAATTTTAAAGATTTTTAATTTTTTGAAATATTTTTAGTTACAAATTTTAAAGAATTTTAATTGTTTGGAAAATTTTAATTTCAAATTTACAAGATAAATTATTTAACAAAAAAGTGAAATTTCAATTTACTGACGTCACTACAATTCCCACCTCCTTAGCAACTTATACGCTACAGTAGATCAGCAGGCACAACCTCCCACACCTCTCAACTGTAGCTTACTTAGCATCATTATTTATTCCTATTCATAAATATAATATTTTCCATCATTAACCTATTTGATAAAACCTGGCATCATTCTCATCATCCCCTATATCTGCTTTTACACTATTAATTGCATCTAGGGATCTCTACTGTGTCGGGGTAGGATTTAGCTGCCTGTCGGGATTTAGCTGCCTGTCGGGTTTGTCGAGGGTGTCTACATCGTGGGGGCACAAGTGTCTGCAGTTCGCCAGAGCATTCACCATTAAAATACTTGTAGAACAGGCAGAGGGATGCAACATTTCGTCGATGGGACAGAGGCTGAAGCTTAGATACCAGTTCAGGGCCTATCAGATTGGCGACTCTCTTTTGAAACTGGTCTAGGAGCGAGAGACTAGTAGCAGATGCACCAGCCCAAATGTGACAGCAATACTCCATACATGGTCGAATGGTAGCCTTATAGAGGTACAGGATACTGTTGGGTGTTAGAGAGAGCCTACCTTCTTTGCAGCGGCCCTGGCAGTGCTTTCAATGCAATTGTTCCAACTCATGTTTCCTGTGAACGTTAGGCCAAGCAGTTTGAAAGATGTACTCTCATATAAAGAGTCACTGGCTATTGCTATTGGTGGCAGGGAAGGTTTCTTGTAATTATTGAAGGAAACCAGTTTAGTCTTGGCAGCATTGAATGTGACCATCCATTTTTGTCCTCATTCCACTATAGATTGGAGGTCATCCTCTAGTGTTTTTGCCATTTCTTTAGATATGTGTTCATTGGTTTTCCTGTCATGCCTGTTATAGAGTGTAGTTTCATCAGCATATATACCCATCTCAGAGGCAATTTTGTCAGGGAGGTCATTAATGAATATTAGGAACAATACAGGTTCAAGGATAGACCCCTGAGGCACTCCCACGTTTATATCATATTGTTTAGATGTATGACCGTCGAGGACAACCTGGATTTTTCTCTTATCTAAGAAGGATTTAATTATGTTAAGTATTCTACCAGTGATACCGTATGATCTAATTTTCCTTAGGAGACCCTCATGACATACACTGTCAAAAGCCTTAGATATATCTAGAGCTACCGCTCTGCCCTCCCCGCTTTGTCCAGTGACTGGTATATACGTTCAGAAATTACAGTGAGGATGTCTGCTGTGGAACGGGCTTGTCTAAATCCATATTGTTTGTTAGTCAGAAGTTTAGCATCTGTAAGGTGACGGACTAGAGCATGGTTAACTATGGTCGCTAATATTTTGGTGAAAAGTTGGAGGAGGCTAATGGGGCGATAATTTGATGAGTCAGTTCTTTCGCCAGAATTCTTGAATACTGGTACCACAGAAGCAGTTTTCCAACAGCCTAGCAAGATTCATTAAGGCATTTGTTGTAGAGTTTGGAGAGAACTGGAGCTACTTCGGCTGGGATGAGATCGGGTCCACATGCTTTTGAAGTGTCAAGATTTTTATGATAGCATGCACCTGAGCAGGGGTGATTTTTAGATCGCATAGCATGGCGTCTGTCCGCAAAGGAAAGTCAGGCAGGGGGTGGTTGGAAGGGTCCAGTGTGGACTTTGAGGCAAACTGACTGGCAAGCATATTAGCCTTGTCGGTTGCTGAGCAAACAACCTCGTGATTGTTGGCTAGTGGAGGAATTGTTGATTGTCCACTGTTGCAGATTTTCCAGAAGTCAGGAGTTCCTAATTTTTGTGCTTCGATGCGTTTTTTAGTGGTTTCAGTAAATTCTCTCTTAGCTGTTGCTATTTCTTTCTTAACATTACTTCTAGCTTCTATATACTTCTGTCTGTTTGAACTGGACTTATGTCAGTTAAATCTGTGTTATGCATGCTGCCTTTGAGCAATGGCAGATGTGCAAGTAGAAGTAAACGATTGGTGAGAGTGGGTCCTGCTATAAAATTCACGATGGGTGCCCTGGATTCTGCATAGGCGTCAGATCTTGTGGGATTATTCATTCTATATACCTTCACAAGCATATTTGATACTACGGATATCAGCCTATATAGAGATGATGGACTAGCTATAATAAAAGATTCCAACAAAGTCAAGGGAGATAACTTTAAGAAAATCATCTAAAAGGAAATGAAAAAATTAGGCCTAAAAGTAGACGTACTAGCTAACATAAAAATAACAAACTTTCCGAACGTCACATTAAAATAAAAACATATATGAACACTACTTAAAAGATAACACTAATACAATATACGTAAACCCTAAGTCCAATCACCCACCATCAATTATAAAACAGATTCCTAACTCAATCATAAGTAGACTCAGCAGTAACTCAAGCGATGAAAATGCATTTAACAGGTCAGCCAATATCTATGAAACAGTCCTAAAAAATAGTGGATACAAAAATATTGATATCAAATATAAGCAACAAAACACCAATAACTATAATAAAATTAAAAATAGAAGAAAAAGAAATATAATCTGGTATACGGCGCCATACAATCAAATTGTAAAAACAAAACTTGGCAAGAAATTTCTAGATCTTATCTTCCCTGCAACCAATCCCTTACACAAAATTTTCAATAAAAATAACCTAAAGTTATCCTACAGCTGCTGCCAAAATTTAGAGATGATAATTAAAGCACATAATAACAAAATATTAAATAAAAGCAATGAAAACAACAACAAAATAACAATAAAATAGTGGACACCATAACAAAAATAAAACACAAAGGACACATATGTAACTAGTAGAAATAATAATAATAATAATAATAATAATAATAATAATAATAATAAACCAACTCTGGACAACGACAACCATACTAGAAATAAAAATACTAATAACGAACAAGGTAAATGCAACTGTAGATACCGCACACTTTACCCACTTCAAAATAAATGTCTAACCAAAAGAATAGTTTACCAGGCCACAATATTTGCGAAAGAAACCCTGAATAACAAGAAATATTACGTAGGTGTGACTTCCTTAGATTTCAAAACTCGATATTATGACCACAAAAGTACATTCAGTAATAAAAAACACCGTATGAAAACAACTCTAGCAAACAAATACTGGGAACTCAAGAAAATCAGACGTTCGCCAGTAGTCGAATGGAAAATAGTAAGACAAGCAAACACATGTAGATACCTAGACGATCCATGTAGATTATGCCTTCATTAAAAATTTGCTATCCTATACTTTAAAGAACCCCAATATCTATTAAAGTATAGGAGAGAAATAGCGAACAACTGTGTTCACAGGATAAAATTTACTCTAGGATAGAGATACAAAATAATTTTAAAACTAACAATAACAATAGAAAATAAACAAATAAAAAAATAAATAAACATACATGTACATAAACTATCACACACACACCTTTGACCTGTAAGTCCCTGCTCATTGGCTGATTAGGAAGGGTGTGGTGGAAACTAGAAAGCTGATTGGTTAACTAAAAACTCAATGGAAGGTGTGTATATAAAAACGCGAGACAACCACAAAATTCTTGCATAAGTCTGATGAATCCTAGCGTGGATGAAACGCGGAATATTCTGTATAGCTTAATCGCCATATATATTTTATAACTTACTACCTAGCTCTACCTACGTATTGAGCACTGTTGAAGTAAATGCTGAAGGTTTACGCATAAATTTATACTTTCATATATTAATTTATGTGATCAGATGAAGTAGTTATACACACACACACACACACACACACACATATATATATATATATATATATATATATATATATATATATATATAGAGAGAGAGAGAGAGAGAGAGAGAGAGAGAGAGAGAGAGAGAAAGAAAGAGAGAGAGAGTGTGTGTGATAACTCAGTTGTCGAACGTTTCGGTAGTCAAACAACTCGATGTTCAAACCAAAAGTTGGAGATTTTCTTGTCTTAGTAGTCAAACGAAATTTCAAAGTTCGAACCATTTGCTTTGTTTCAAATATAAACAAGCAGCAGTGCTCCTCAATGGAATGTTGTAATTCATACTGTTGTGATACTTTTGAAGTGTAGTGTGAGGACCCAACACCACTTTGACGACATTGCCATGCATGTCTGAACTTTGCAATGAGAGTTATATTTAGAACAGCATCATCGCAACCCCTTAGACAGTTTAGACAGTGTCTGAATTACTTTTAGCCCATCAGCATGGCATCAGAAACACACAATTTGATTGATCGACCCCCTTTTTGCATGGAACGACAAAGGTGTCCAAAAAGTGAAAAAAAAAAGTCAGTAAACTTCAATACAATGAATGAAGCAGACATATCTCGGGATGACAGTAATTAATTGCGGAAAAAAAAAATTGTTGTTCAAAGGATCAGTCTAGCATCATGTAAAGATTTTAGAAACAAAGAAGAAATGGATATTCTTTTACCATGGGATAAAAAGAAAGAAAGGAGAAATAAAAGCAGTAAAGTGAGTTCAAAACGGATAACTACAAACAACAATCAAATTTAAAAAGGAACTGATAGAGAAATTTGAAAAAGGAATACGTGTGTCAGCGCTTGTAAAGGAATATGAAATTGCAGTGCAATTAAATGTATAAAATCTTTCAAATTTACAGATAAAAAGAGACTTTTTAACTCTGAAGGCAATTAATTCTATTTCAGTTAATTTAAAGGGGAAATATCGTTTCGGTTGTCAATAATTTCAGTGTTTGAACAAACATCTGGAAAAATTATGGTCGAGTGCCGAGGTATCACTATATATATATATATATATATATATATATATATATATATATATATATATATATATATATATATATATAAAATGAAAATTACAAGTGAATTTACCAAAATGATCCAAGATGGTAAAATTAAAGTAAATTATAAATATTAAAGAATTAATATTTATAAAATTATCTCAGCCAGATATAAAAGCTTGATAAAACCAAATAGGAAATAGAGCTTATAATATATATATATATATATATATATATATATATATATATATATATATATATATATATATATGTGTGTGTGTGTGTGTGTGTGTGTTATTTTAGTAAAATATGTTTTTCCAATTATATTAAACTCTTTGTGCACACAAATTCTTTCTGTTTAGAAGCTCAATGTATGTTAAATATAATAACAGAGCGCATATATATATATATATATATATATATATATATATATATATATATATATATATATATACATCATTCAACCACGGTAGTGGTTGAATATATGCTTAAGTCCGAAATTGAATGAATCGAGACACATTCAAACCCCCACCACTAATTCCGTTCGCAACCAAATTTCAAACAGGTTATATAGTTGGATAGAAGACCTCATTAGCTACATTTTGAAAAAAAATTTCGAAAATTGGTTCAGTAGAAAAAAAGTTACAACAAAATATGTGGGTTCACAAACAGGAGAGTAAGTACATAAGTGACTAACGCTTTTTTTATTTTGCATAACTTTTTTTTGTATATAAATATTTTTTACTGCGATTTTGCCAATATGACATGTTAGCGTAACGGTTAGAGTACCGGGGTTGGTGGAAAGATTTTAGGTTCAATCCCGTGTATCGTTTTTTTTTATAATTAAAAAACCGAACTTTTTTTAATAACTAATATTTTTAACTCTCCTTATGATTTTATAGCGAAAAATGGTGAATTTATCGATTAAAAATATTAGTGAATTTTCTGATATACATACTCTTTGAATGAACTCAAATTTTTCGTTATCACATTGGATGAAAAATGTAGTCATTACCCCTAACAGCCTTGCCTCCTGCGAAAGTTTCAATTTCTGTCCACTCAGAAAAAGGTCACCAAGTTGGCAATTCCTTTTATATGTAAACAAGATCATTTCTGTTTTACGGCTACTGAATTCTAATTCATTTCGATTAGACCATTTATTAGGAATATTTAATGCCATTTTGGCAATGCGTCTGACCAATGATGCTTTTGAACCCGCGACCAGCACTGCGTCACTGCGATGTCATCAGCATCAGCCTGGGCATAAATATTCCTATTTTTAAACTCCTTTAAAAGAGGATTCAGCATACAGTTCCATAGTAAAGGTGATAAAATCCCACTTTTGGGGTTTCATTTAACTACTTCCCTTTTAACAGTTGCCCTCAGTAGTTCTACTTGAACTGTTCTGTGCCTCACCATATACTCAATCCATCGGATGAGTACTGGTGGCACATAGAGTTCTCGTAGCGACTTGAACATACTACTGAAGGGTATGTTGTCAAAAGCTCCAACGATATCTAAAAAGACACCGAGTGCCGTCTTCTTTTTTGTTAGTTTACGCTCTATACAGATCACGAATTCATGAACCGCAGTCTCGGTAGAGACCCTGGCTCGGAACTACTGTGATTGAATGATAAATATTGCATAAATGTGTGTTTGAGAGCTAATTTTTTTTTGACAATCATTAATAAATATTATAAATTTATATATTAATACAATAGCAATGCCTGGAAAAATCATGAATTATATGGAAAAATGCGCGCATGAAAAGTAATATTCTTAAGATTTTATTAAACCTGAAAAAGTAAAGAACAAGATATTCTAGTAAAGTAAAAAATAAGAATTTTTTAGACTTAAAATATTGCAGCTAAAAATAAAATTTGAATTTTATAATTTACATAAAAATTAATAATTTTATTATATCATAATTAGGATCATTTAATTCATTTTTATGTAAATTATAAAATTATTAATTCCATCTACTAACTAACTAACTAATGAATTAATTTTATTCAAACAATTTTCACTACATAAATATATGCAAATAATAGGGGGAAAATAAGTTAAATCCAGCGACTGGCACCCTTTCTAACTCAACAATAAACAACAACATATGCAAACAATAAATGAAATATTTATCAATATTCAAATTTTATTTTTAGCTGCAATATTTTAAGTCTAAAAAATTCTTATTTTTTACTTTACTAGAATATCTTGTTCTTTACTTTTTTAGGTTTAATAAAATCTTAAGAATATTACTTTTCATGCGCGCATTTTTCCATATAATATATATATATGTATACACACACACACACACACACACACACACACACACACATATATATATATGCAGAGACAGACAGATAGAGACAGAGACAGAGACAGAGACAGAGAAAGAGACAGAGAGAATAAACAATCTCCCTGACATTGCCTGGGTATCAAATATTTAATCAATGGTCATTTCCTTGATAATACACTATAAAAATGAAAGTAACATCAGGAGTTCTGTATTCTTATTTAGTAAATACCCAAGCAGCAATACAACTACTAGTACATATGAGACTTAATGATAGAAATTAAGTCATTCAAATCTAATGAAATTATGATCTGATTTTGAATTATATATATTTTACTTATATTATTATATAATTTCTCATCTATGAAGATGAGAAATTATATCAACATTTTAGTAAATATTACACATATTGTTAAAAAAGAAAGACAGATAATACACTAGGTTCATCTCAAATAAGGATAAGCTTAAAAAATCCTCACTGGACGAAAAAATAACTGATTATTTTATAATATTGCATTTTGTTTGATTTGTGTGCAACTACGTTAATAAATCAACACAGCCTATTAAAATGAAAGCAATGCGCCTGTTTTTTGTTTGTTTGTTTGTTTGTTTATTTGTTTGTTTGTTTGTTTTTAAATTATTTAAGGAATAAGGAATTTAACATTTAAATGTACAGAAAATATTAAATAATTTAAAAGTAAAAAATAAATCAGGCTAATATAAAGAAATAGGAAAAATCTGGAACAAAATTTTTTTTTATGTAACTGTGAAGAAGAATCTTATAAATTCTTAATGGCTTTCTTTTTTAATTGTTCAAAGAAAAATAGGAGCGTGTCTTCTTGTATACATATTTCTTAGACAACAACTTTCGTCTGCATGTGTATATATTCTTTATGTACTCTCTTTCCTTAACTGTTAACTACATAAATTTGCAGTGCGCACATACATTTCTACGGAAATAATTACCCATTGAAGCATAATGAGAAAGTACAGAGTTAACTCCCTTACGTAAAATCTAAGTTGGCTGGTGATCAGTCTCGAGTAGCTAGTCAGCAGACGAACAGCTGAGGAAGAAGTGTTGCTTGTCAATTTCAGTGAAGAGTGAGTTGAAATGTCTCGACGAGCATCTGTATTCAGCTTTCTTGGAGTTTCCGAAGAAGATATCCACAGGTAAGTTGCTTTTATTCACATTTGGAAAATGGTTCCTTTTATTATTATTATTACTGCTAACACTTTTTAATTGTTGACTTTCATACTGACGACCGGGCACGCAATTCAATCATTTCACTTACAAATATTTCACTCAACAAACTAATAAAGTTGAGTCACTTTTAATCTCCACCTGAAGGACATTTCCATATCAACAATGTTAATAAGTTAGAAGAAAAACGTCAATCATTGTAAAAGAATGACAAATGTTGTCTGCCATGACAATTTATCATTTTATACTTTAGCAATTTGTTTAAAAAGTTAATTTACAACTAAAATAATTTCTTTCTACTCAGTTTTTTTATTTTTTCAAGGACGGTATTTTTGTTTAATATTCAAAATGATGCTCAAATCAATGATTCTTTCTTCACATCTAATGGAATAAATTTATTATATTTTTAAGCACACAAAATTTTTAATTAAACATTCAATTTTATACAAGTTAAAATTTTAATGTAAAAATTGTTGGAATTTTATTCTAACTCATCTGCTTGTAATTGTAAATTCAAACAAAAATCTCTATAGATTTTTATCCTGACCATGAGAAAGTTTGATTAGCTTAACAGGCCGAGAGCAGGCTCAAAGTGTTGCTTCAAATAATGACTGTGAATAGGTAACTCACAATGATGCAACATCGACAGATTTTGTAAACAATTCATTTTTTTTTAGATTTTAATTTTAGTAAAGGCTTTCCTATAATAAAAAGGGGAAAATAAACACAATGAAAACTTAAGTATTTTATTTTGCCTTTTTCCATAGATAAAATTAAAAAAGTATTACAAGCAAAAAAAAAAGTTTAAAAAAAACATTCACTATAAAGATTTTCATTTCTTATTTTAGTATATCATTAATTATACTTAATATAGGAAAATAGGATGGTTAAAATGTGACTTATAATGCAATTGCACTTCAAAATTATATTTATACAATACAAATAAAAAATGATATGCTTGATAGTTTTAGAGATGAGGATGAATTATTTTTATTAGATGGAATTTTTTGACTACTGTTCTCATCTTGGATGCTATTCTCACAATGTTTCAGTCGATGTAACCTTCTTCAAGTGCATCTTGTTGAATTCGAGAATTTGTATGGATTTTTAGTATGAATATTTAAAGCACAAGAGTAGGTTGTTCTCGTTCTATTAATCATGACCTGATAGAAATCTTAAGTGATTCATGATTATATGTTCTTAGTATTGTTAATTAATGATCATATTTTAAGAAAGGTTTCCATAATTTATTCTTCTGTTTTATTCATTTATGAACTTAAGATTGAACTTTGGGAAAACTATCACTTAGAACTGATTATACGCAGCACTTTTATCCGTTGCATCGCAGGTTCATGTAAGAATAACATTTAACATGAGATTAGTATATAGTCGAAATAATATAAATTAATATCATATTTTTTTAGTTTTTGTATTTTTACAAATTCTATACATACGATAGATTTGTAAATTTTACGTTGTAACATGTTTAAATTTCATTTAATGCCAAATACAATGTGTGTGTGTGTGTGTGTGTGTGTGTGTGTGTGTGTGTGTGTGTGTGTGTGTGTGTGTGTGTGTGTGTGTGTGTGTGCGTGCGTTGACAGGGATCAAATGAAAAGGATTTATCTTCGAAAAGTCTTACATACTCCAAAAAAACAAACAGAAATTTCTTATTATCAAAGTTATTTTCGTCATTTAAATTTATCCATTGAATTTTTTACATTTGTTTGCTCCAAAGTAAGATCAGATTGAATTGATCCTTTAATTCTTTCACGCACACACACACACACACACACACACACACACACACACGCACGCACGCACGCACGCACGCACGCACACACACACACACACACACACACACATTATACCTTAGTAGAATACAAAATCTATGACATGATAGCGTGATATAATGTAATCATGATCCAAAAATCAACATCAACAAATATTTTGTGTACTCATGTTTCAGAAACAAAAAGTAATATTGTTTCTGGATTTGTTATTCTTATTAACAATTCCATTTTGATGCCAACCTGTAAGAAAGTAATGAGATTTTTAGTGACGAAGATTATGCGAAATTCTGAAGCAAATGTACACAAAAATATTTATTGATCTTGAATTTTTTGTACTATGATTTCATAATGTTTATTGCATAATACATTTTCTATTTTACTGTATGAGCTCTATTTGAATCCTTTGACCAGAATTATCATTTCCTACGCTGATGATTGCATAAGCATGCAATACTAGTATCTGTAAGTAACAATTATTAATATTTATTCACAATATATATATATATATATATATATATATATATATATATATATATATATATATAAACATATTATATATATGTTATATATATAGATATATATGTTATATATATATATATACACATATATATATATATATATATATATTATATATATATATATAAACAACTGTTTTATGGTCTCACAACTCATCAGTGTGGCTAGATGTAGCGAATGCATCAATTCCAAGATTTAACATCCTGACGTTAGTCAATGGCAAGCATGACTAATAATGTAGGATTCTCTAACATCTGAGCTAATGAACCTGCTGCTACTGTAAATAGAAGAAATCATATCGTTTTCAAATTAAATTTATTTATTTGTTTACATTTTAAAGTACTGATAACTGAAAGGGATCAATTTTTTTCACAAAAGAATATTGTATTACACTAAGTGAACTCCATCATTTCTTCTTCCAAAATGTTTCATTCATAAGGAAGCGGATATCTAAATGAATAAATGACAAAGACGTTTTTCCATTAATCACTATTACCTGACCATTAAAACGACTTACCGTAATTTACATTAATAATAATGCAACACGATACTTTGAAATACAGTATATAGAGTATTGACAAAAAACATACATTCATATATCTGCCTAATTGGCACGACTTCCTTTTAAACAGTCTATAATAAATAATTGCTTGCTGTTATTCATTTATAATTTTATTATCCTATTTTCACTATAAACAGTTTTATCGATATTAAGAGTAATTATTTAAATAATTGAATAATATGAAAGAATAAATAATAAACCCCTTTTTTATTAAATATGCTCATTAATTATCTAATCAAGCGATTTAATTTAAATGAAACTAATAAATCTTAACTAGCTAGAAAGATATACCGATGAGACATAAGAGTCACAGAGAAGAGGGGGATGACGTTAATAAAAGCGCGAAAATTTGGCATCCTTATCACTCCCTCTTCTTCTCCCTCTCTCTGATTTCCTCCTCTCTTTCTCTAGCAACAACAAATTTTTTTATAGCATATTCTTTTTTATTTATAAGATAAAAGAGCCAAAAAATTATTAATACACGTAAAACGTAAAATTGAATTTTACGTCTGAATTTTTTTTATTATTTAAAGTTTTTTTTTTCATTTTTTAATAAATCCAGTTATCAACATTTCTTCCAATAAATAAATGAAAAAAAAATAGCAATGCTGGCCTTTCTTATTTTAGTTAATTTTCGTTCAGTTTACATGACTGAAATAAGAAAATGAGTATTTTTCAGACTATTCTTTCAACAATAGTATAAAAAATAATTCCTTCATTTAGAGTTAATCTTTATTTCAATCGCGTAAATGATTTAGAGTGAAATAGATTTCAACGTTATTCATAACCAATTTATTTATTTTTTGACGAAACCAAGTTTTAGTAAAAACAAAAAAAAAAATAAACATTAAAAACCTTGTTATGTTAAGTTTCATTGTACTCATATAATTATAAATATTATGTCAGAAAAGTATAGTTCCCATCTAAACAAATCGAAAAAGAGGCTAGATAAGGAAAAACGACAACTCAAGGTTTCTGTGTATCAGAATTTTTTGTGAATTTTTGACACCCCTGACACAAAACTGCGAATAAAATATAACAAACTCGTAATTTCTTTTTTTAAAGTGGGTTGTTTATTTTCTTTATGGAATATACTTCCAAAATAAACTATTAAATTTGTTTAAAAAATAATAGAAATATATATATATATATATATATTTTTTTTTTTTTTTTTTTTTAAAAACAGTGTTCATGCAGCCATTTTTTACGTAATGGAATCAATTGAATTTTACGAGTTAAATTTTTTTCAATTTTTAAACCTTAAAAACTACCAAAATTTTTCTATTGGTTCAATTTTTAAGATATTTTCAGATTCAATGTGAAATTTTATGCTCTTTCCAATAAACCGAATATAATATTCTAGACAAGCGTTTTTTTGTTAAATTCATCCCTCCCATTTTGAAATGTCTATTAAAATGAAAATAATTAATTTTCTCACCTCAAATTTATGTATCACAAATTGAAGATAAAAGATCGATAAATAAAATAAGCTAATTTAAAACAAAAAAGAACTGTTATTTGCAAATTTACCTGTAAAGCCCAAAATTTAAAACCTTTTTTTTTAAAACACGTTGAATTTTTTTTAAGTGACACTTTATAATCTTGTTATATTGTTCAGAAAATTTCGTACAATTACGACAATTTTTTCTATTTCATTCAATGTTTTTTTTTTTTAGATATTTGAAAAAACATTCGCTCCATAAAGAAGAAATAAAATATATTAAATCAAAAATTCATGTATTTCTTTAAGAGAATAAAAAAAATAAAAAATCGGTCGACTGATCTTTTGTTTAACGGCAAAAACTGATAAGTGAAATGGGATCATTTTCATATACTAATTTTTGTTTACAGCACGCAATAGAAAAGACATTAATTCTGGCGCTTAAATCCACCGAAGATGTCAACTCGAAGAAAAGCAGACATTTGTCTCCCTTTATTTCAACTGTGAAAAACATTTGTGTCGCGTTTTTTTATCCTTGCTTAAAAAAGTATTTTATTTAAGAAGGACATGGAATATAAAATATAAATATGGATAAATTCTTAACAATTAAGAATGGAAGTACTCATTGATTAGTATTTTTATAGGTAAGTGATTTTTTTGGAATGTATATATATATATATATATATATATATATATTATTATCGAATTAAGTTAAAATTCGTTGATTTTCTTTAAATCTATTTAAAGAACACCGATTAAAAAAAAAAAACAAATATTGCATAATTTGCTATTAGACCTGCTATTTTTTTTAAATTTGGTCTTTGCACCCTTAATTGAAAAAAATTAGGGCATGAATTACATTTTTCAAGTAGTTATAAACTTCGAAAGATAGAAGGTCGAATTATTCAAGTTTTTATCACTGCGATTTCTGACACTGCTACTCAAGGTTATACACACATCTTTTTTAACTTGAAAATTTGGAAAAGAAGTTATCGTTCTTCCTTAGCTATCATATTTCTCTTTGTTTATAAGGATGGCGACTATATTTTTCAATGCAATTTTTATTTCAGCCTTTCACATGGATAATGAAACTTATCATGTGTTAATGTCATTTAAATGAATAAATGCAAAAGATTTTTTCACCTATCTTTTTACCTATCAACTATATTATTATTAAAACGGTTTATAATATATATATATATATATATATATATATATATATATATATATATATATATATATATATATATATATATTGTCATCCACATACAGTACTGTTTTGCTGTTTCAAGCAAGCCATCCAGCATTGCCTGGTGGTAAAATACGCTAAAATATATTTTAATTAATGCTGATTTCGTATTTAATATTATATTATACCCAATATATAGTAATGATTTAAAAAGTTTAAAAAATAAAAATGACTCGTGTGCCACCACCGAGAATTGAGACCAAAACGTTTAGCTCATGATTTACTTTTTCCTTTGATGTTAATGCCTGAGTTATGAAGGCATGTGTGCTGCAAGGCTAAAAATTAAAACATGGACCAATAGCTATTACGTTATGCATGCATATTCGTAATGCCATCGTTCGACTTTCCCCTGGCAAATTCCATTTTCTTTAAATTTCCATGCTTTTGCACCAATTTCCCTAAAACCCAAATATAAAGTTTATTCGCATGGATCCGAATACACTATATATTAAGTTTCATGTCTGTAGACCAAAAATTGACGGAGGAGTTTAGTAGGTAAAATATTTTAAACAAATATATATATATATATACATTTATCTATCTATATATATATAAAAGTGAACGTGTCTGTGTGTGTGTGTGTACATTTCCCTACGCAATAACTCTGTCAATTTTTAGTCTACAGACTCGAAATTTGATATACAGGGTACTGAGATTTGGGAAAGTCGATGTGATCGGTTTTTGGCCAGAAATTTGGCGATTAAGGGGTGAAAGTTCAACGATTTGACCTTTGAGAACTCTACCAAACTCCTCCGACAATTTTGGGTCTACGCACTTGAAATTTTAGATATAGGTTCCTTGGACATGGATTTAACTTAATAACTTGAGTTGAGCCCAAAACAATAAATTTTAAGGGGTCATAATAGGGGGCAAGATCAGTATCGTTTTAAAGTTCGACCTTTCATACGACAAATATCTTCCCCTTCAACAAGGCATTTTTCTACAGGGGGGGGGGGTCACTTTTTTCGCGATATTTTTGAAAGTTATCCTCTCCTTTAGATTGTCTAGCCTTAATTTTAAAAAAATGTTCCTTCCGGTTTGGCGGTGGTCGTAACAGCATAAACGTTAGGTTTTACTCTATTCTTTCCTCCTTTGCGGTGCAGGTTCGAGCCTGCCTTCCTACTACCACTTTTTTTTTTGCTCAACATACACATCCAAACACCCGGGCAACGCCGAGTTGAAATGCTAGTATATATATAAAAGTGAACGTGTCTGTGTATGTGTCTGTCTGTATGTCTCTCTGTGTACATTTTCCTTCGCAATAACTCTGTTAATTTTTAGTCTACAGACTCGAAATTTGATATACAGGTTACTGAGATTTGGGAAAATCTATGTGATCGGTTTTCGGCCATAAATTTGACTGTTAAGGGGTCAAAGTTTGATCTTTGAGAACTCTACCAAACTCCTCCGACAATTTTGGGTCTAAACACTTGAAACTTTAGACATAGGTTCATGGATCTAACTTAATAACTTGATTTGAGCCCAAAACAATAAATGTTAAAAGGTTATAATAGGGGCCAAAGTTTAAAAAAAACTTAATTCTTGATTTGAGCCCAAAACAATCAATTTTAAGGGGTCATAATAGGGGTCAAAGTTAAAAAAATTGACCGCTTTTTTTTCTTTCTTTTTTTGTGTATAATTATTATTTCGTGTTAATTGAAATATATATATATATATATATATATATATATATATATATATATATATATATATATATATATATACTTGTTTATTGTTATATAAACATGCTTAAATCCCGCTGCTACAAACAGCCACTTGTTTCAATCAAACAACAGATATCATCCGGCAGCGACTTGACTATTCAAAAGTTCAATGAATAACCTTTATTCATTGAACTTTTGAACAGTCAAGTCGCTGCCTGATGATATCTGTTGTTTGATTGAAACAAGTGGCTATTTGTAGCAGCGAGATGTGAGCATGTTTATATAACAATAAACAAGTATTATCAGCTCTTTTCATTGAGCACTATCTAACAACCTCGTTGAATTCACTAGTTCATTACTTTTGTAATAAAAAAACCCCCGAGTATATATAAGTGAAAGTGTCTGTGTGTGTGTGTGTGTGTGTGTGTGTGTGTGTGTGTGTGTGTGTGTGTGTGTGTGTGTGTGTGTGTGTGCATTTCCCTACGACATAACTCTGTCAATTTTTAGTCTACAGACTCGAAATTTGATATACAGGATACTGAGATTTTGAAAAATCGATTACATCGATTTTCAGCCAGAAATTTTGCGATTCAGGGATCAAAGTTCAATGATTTGACTTTTGAGAACTCTACCAAACTCCTCCGACAATTTTTGGTCTAAACATTTGACATTTTAGATATAGGTTCGTTGGACATGGATCTAACTTAATAACTTGATTTGAGCCCAAAACAATAAATCTTAAGGGGTCATAATAAGGGTCAAAGTTTTAAGCCTGAGGAGTCCTAGAGTGGATGAAATGCTGAATATCCAGTGTAGCTTAATCGCCATATATATTTTATAAATTACTACTATATATATATATATATATATATATATATATATATATATATATATATATATATATACTAGCAGGGAGACATGACGTTGTCCGGGATTGAATGAGGATCCCATACTTCTATTGCTATCGAAATCAGTGAAATCGCTCAGTTTTAATCAAATCAATTAGTTAGGGATACCCATCACAATGCACCGAGAGGAAACTTCACATGCCTCACTGCAGTAACTTAGTCCACAATAAATTTTAGTCTACATTGCACTGTTGAGAATCTATTGTTGTTTTTATAAAATTATCTGTAAATAATGGCTTCACTTAAGTTTAAAATGCAAAAGCCAAGTATCATGGTTCAATTGTGCTCTGAACAGAAACATTCATTTTGGACGTGCCTCTATCTTATCAAACAACCAACTGTTGATTTTATTAAATTATTTTTACATAATCACTTGAATTAAAGTTAAACGTACAAAAGTCAAGTATCATGGTTCAGTTGTGCTCTAAAAAGAAACATTCACTTCGAACGCAACACAGTCTTATAAAAAATCTGCAGTTGATTTTATAGACTTCAGCTTGTGCGGTGATAAAACTTCTCCAATACTCTTGTGATGTTAGGCTGTATAAAAGTGTAAATCAACTTCCTTCTTTAATTGAATTTTTTCGATTATCACTTTTTGATACTTATTAAACGTATTCCGATATAAAATCTATATAAGAACACTCTCAGACACATCAAGTACCTTCGTGTGACATTTCAAAAAAATCGACAACCGTTTACGAGTCCATAGGGAATGAACTCACTGAGATAAAGTTCCTTTTATATAATCTCTATTATTATATAAAAGGAACTTTGTGTGCGCGCATGTGTGTGTGTGTGTGTGTGTGTGTGTGTGTGTTTGGGGAGGTGGAGTTCGTGCCCTATGGACTCGAAAACGGCTGAACTGATTTTTATGAAATTTCATACAAAGGTAATTTTGTGCCTGGCAGTGTTCTTAGGTAGATTTTCTGTCGTAATGTCTTCAATAAGTATCAATAATCGATAATCGAAATAATCAATGAAACTAATGAAATCCAATGTAACAGATGATTTTGACTAATCTAGTGCATTTTAAAAGTTTTATTACCACACAAGCCGAAAGGCCCGGTATATAAATCAACAGTAGGTTCTTTGATATGACATGCATTCGAAATGAATGTTTCTGTTTAAAGCACAATTAAAGCATGATACTTGACTTTGTCATTTTAAACTTTAATTCAAGTTATTATATATAAAAATAATTTCATAAAACAACAATAGGTTTTCTACAAGTCAATGTAGACGACAATATATTATGGATTAAGTCACTACAGAGAGACATCTGAAGCTTCCTTCAGGTGCACTGCGATGGATCCCCAACTAGAGCAAGCAATCAATCGATTTGATTGAAAAATGGCGATTTCACCGATTTCGATGGCATGACAATGAAAATATGGAAGAGTGAAATATGTGTTAATCAATATTAAATCCCGGGCAACGTCAGGTCCCCCTTCTAGTAGTAGATAGAATAAAGAATATATATATATATATATATATATATATATATATATATATATATATATATATATATATATAGGGTGTCCATAAAGTCCGTGTTCAATTTTAAAAAGGAATTGATCCAAAATCGAATTCTCTTTACAGATTATTTCTGTTGCAAACACAAATAAAGTTATAAAAATTTTAATGTGCTCACGGACTTTATGGACCCCCTGTATATATATATATATATATATATATATATATATATATATATATATATATATATATATATATATATATATATATATATATATGCAATAGTTTCGTCAATAGTAAAACACCTGGTGTCACAGATACTAAACTTTGAAATCTTTGCACAAAATATAAAAATTTACATTTTAAAAAAAATTGGCACAAAATACTTTGATTTTAAGCAAAAAGACAAAGATGGCGAGACATTTTTAGATAAAAAAATTATTTAATTATTGTATTTTCTTTAATGGGCATGGGTAGTATCGGTTCTGTTGTCAGAAGACCGTCTTCCCAGGAATGATCTCTATCTTTTTAGGGAGAGGAGAGCAATTCTCCCGGTATTACATCCTCCTTTGAGGGAGGAGTTATTGTAGTATCTGTTTTTTTGTTGGCATGATACCATACTTCTCCTTATATGGAGGAATCTTTCCATGTATTATGTTCTCTGATTTTGAGAAGGTATCTTCTGTTGTTATGATAACATCCAATCAGGGATTACCACGTCATTACCTGCTCCTTTTGGTAGCAATGTATGTAGCTCATTCACAATGATAGCAGCCTCCTAACCTGAAAAAAAAAATGTGACCGGAGAGAGAATATGTTTGTTAGTATATATATATATATATATATATATATATATATATATATATATATATATAAAGCTGAATGTGTGTGTGTGTGTGTGTGTGTGTGTGTGTGTGTGTGATCACGAATAGGCTTCTATATGGTTGACTATTTTAAAAAACTGATGACATATAATGATAGAAGATGTCTCGAGACACAGGAATGGGTATGTTTGATCTGGCAGAACAGTGGTTCATTAAAATTGTGGGGTCTGCGCTCGTGCCTAGTCCACAAAGTATGGAAATAAAAAATTTAAAAATTAAAAATAAACATTTACAAGTATTTTTGATATAGATGTACATAATAATACTTTCATAGTATGTTTTAACTTAAATAGAGATGGTATAATAAAATTGTGGGGTCTGCGTTCGTGCCTGGCCTCCATAGAATGGAAATAGGCACACACTTTAATAAAGACTTTTCATATCTATCTGCGTAAGTATACTTTGATAATTATGTTTCAGTTTGAAGAAATATGGTATAATAAAATTATTGGGTGTTTGTTCGCGCCTGACCGCCATAGAATGGAAATATGTCACAAAGTTTAACAAGGTTTTTAAATATAGATCCACAGAATATTGTGATTGTTTCAGTATGAACAGGTATGGTATAATAAATTATGGGTTTTATCTATTTTATTTTTACTTTAATCATATTCTGCTTTGATTTTCATATCCACAAATTCAAAGCTATCTCTTTACAACCCTTCCTTTTCATAACCTATCATACTTTCATAAATCAGAGTCCATTTTCTGTAGGCTGTTTTTGAACCCAGTCAACGACGAGTACTTTTGCTAGTGTATATATATATATATATATATATATATATATATATATATATATATATATATATATATATATATATATATATATACGACATAATCACGTTGATACACCGGTTCTAGTCAGATCACTGGAGTTAAGCAATGTTGAGCCTGGCTAGTACCAGATGGGTGACCATTTGGGAATTCTAGGTGTTGTATGTGCTTTCTGCTTAGCATTTGTTTCCAGCCGTCTTTGCCACTGGTATTTAACAATGTTGACCCAGGAGAGGTGTGGTTGGAGATTGCGCATCTCCTGCCACAAAAAATTCACACGCAGACACCCTTACAATGGGTATCCATAGTCTGTCAAGACTGAAGGAAGCCTTTATATATATATATATATATATATATATATATATATATATATATATATATATATATATATATATACTAGCAAAAGTACCCGTCGTTGACTGGGTTCAAAAACAGCCTACAGAAAATGGACTCTGATTTATGAAAGTATGATAGGTTATGAAAAAGGAAGGGTTGTAAAGAGATAGCTTCGAATTTGAGGGTATCAAAACCAAAGCAAAATATGATTAAAGTAAAAATAAAATAGATACACCTACTTATCAAAGTATTATTATGTACATCTATATCAAAAACACTTGTAAACTTTTTTTTTTTTTTAATTTTTATTTCCATACTTTGTGGACCAGGCGCGAACGCAGACCCCACAATTTTAATGAACCACTGTTCTGCCAGATCAAACATACCCATTCCTGTGTCTCGAGACATCTTCTATCATTATATGTCATCAGTTTTTTAAAATAGTCAACCATATAGGAGCCTATTCGTGACCAGACACACACACACACACATTCAGTTCTATATATATATATATATATATATATATATATATATATATATATATATATATATATATATATAGTAGTAAGTTATAAAATATATATGGCGATTAAGCTACACAGAATATTCCGCGTTTCATCCATGCTAGGATTCGTCAGGCTTATGTGAATATTTGTGCTTGTCTTGCGTTTTTATATACGCACCTTCCATTGAGTTTTTAGTTAGCTAGCTAACTAAAAACTCAATGAAAGGTGCGTATATAAAAACGCAAGACAAGCACAAATTTTCACATGAGCCTGACGAATCCTAGCATGGATGAAACGCGGAATATCCTGTGTCGCTTAATCGCCATATATATTTTATAACTTGCTACCTAACTCTACCTATGTATTGAGCACTGTTGAAGTAAATACTTAAAGTTTACGCATAAAACTATAGTTTTGTATATTAATTTATGTGACTAAAGTACTCACATATATATATATATATATAATTTAGAGTAAGCTGTTTCATAGTTTTACGACTCATCAGTGTGATTAGCTGTAGCGAACACACTCATAAAAGTTTTATGCACATATGTGTTTGTTTTTAAAATTAAAGTAATATGTTGCACAAGAAATTCGGTTCAATAAAATTACAAGTCTGTTCACGTTCAGATCTTTAATTAGTTTATAACAAAAAAATACAAAAACAATAAAAAGAAACTCGAAGAATTAAACAAAAAAGTTTTCTCTTGTATTTGAGGTGACCTTTATCAGTTCAGTTATATTGTTAGAAGAATAGCAGGCTTTTGTGTTTTTGACATCATTTCGATACTGACCTCTATCATGAAAACTTCAACTCACTAGTTTTGATTCTTTTCAATGCATGAATCGTTCAATTGATGCATTGTTTTTGTACCTGCTCCCCTTTACCCACTCAGGACGTCTGTTCGTTAATGACAGCCAATAAAATGCTTTATGGAGAAAATCGATTCATTAAAATGTTGCTATTTAATGAAAGTTAATATTTAAATAATAAGAAATAACATTTGCTGAAGCGTTTTTGTACAAAATGAAACGTCAGAGATATTACTTTTAATTGTAAACAATAATAGTTTCATGATCATGATGATTCTGAAATTTTGGACATGAGGATTGATAATTTGCATTATTCGGACTACTCTTTTCATATTGGATGTTATTCTCACAACGTTTCAGTCAACCTTTTCAGGTGTGCCTTCTTAAACTCGGGAATCTTTACATTGAAACGTGCTAAATGATAATCAGTTAGAAGTGCCAGTTTTCTGGAGATTGAAGGTTCAATCATCAGTACGGGCAATACTAAGAATACAAGATACAATGGAAAATTACTTGAAACTTTGACCCGATCATATCTGGCTTAAATAAAGGTTTTGTTTAAAGTTCCATACATATTGTTGCGTTTAACATAAAGATTCCCGAGTTTGACAAGACGCACTTGAAGAAACTCAGAGGTTACATTGACTGAAAATTGTGAGAATAACATCGATGATAGTGATGTTGATTTTTGACACAATATAAATTATGACATTTATTCTTGTGACATGCGTGTAATATATGTAAATTCTTCTGATCGCCATAGTATCACATGTAAATGATTATTACGAACAGCTTTATATTCTGATGACTCGGGGGGGGGGGTAGAAGAATATAACTCTCCTTACACGTTCTTGTTTAAGTACAAAAGCTTTTCTATCATTTCTAAGCAAATAAATCGGTCAAAGGATATTTGAGTATGGTAATTGTGTAATCCATAGCAGCAAACGTTTTGAGCCTGCTCTCAGCTTACCACGTCAGCAGGACAACCGATGAAACTTCCTGATATTTGGACATTAGTTTTTAAAAAGTATATTTTTTAATTGTAACGTTAATCTCTATTAATAAAATCATTTTTATCGTGTAAACGAATGAACACCTCAGTTTTGATTGTGACTTCATTCAATTGGATTGAAGAAGAAGGTGATACTTATAATTCGTCTTCAATTAGTAGATGTTGCTCGCAAGAAACTAATTGTTTTATGTAGCCAAATCATCCGATGTTAAATATAATAAAAGAATGAAATATATTTTAACTATAATTATTTACCAATCAATTTATGCTTTATTTATAAAAATGTGTTAATGAAATTCATTTTCCAACAACAATATTTTTCTTTTTTTTTTTTTTTTTGTATGTGATACAAAAAGAAAAAACTATAAAGCTGGTCTGCAACGTCTCCAAGCTCTAACATATAATACTTGACCTGATTCTTTTTACACTGAAACTGAAAGTCACACCCAATCAAATCAAGCTTTTGACATATAAGTCCATATCAAAGATTCTTATCTTCTAATCTATCCTATCTTTCTTGTAGGTGAATGAAACGCATCATAGAAAACTGTTGCCAGATGTATTGCATAACATTTACTGGATAATTCTAATAAACGCGAAGAAAAAATATATAAAAAAGCTACTATAGATGTTTAGTTTCAATTTTTTTCTTCACAAAATCTGTGATTTTTATTTGATGGTCTCCAGCATCCGTGTGTGAAGACATAAAATATGATATTTCTTATACTTTTCATCCATTGAAAAACAAATCTAGACATGAAAAGTGTGACAAAAATCGCTATCTAAAATTACTCATGATCAACTGTGAAATAAATGGTGAGAGCAGTATTTTGGAAGAAAATGTGGGAATAAAACATAAGTAGTGACCAAAGATGATAAATGATAGTTTTGAATTCGGCAAAAATAATCTAAAATCAGTGAGAAAAATTTAGGCCGTTGAAAAAAAAAACGTTTTTATTTTTTCACTAAGTCTTTTGATATATTATTTTTAAGAATTATAATATTAAATTAATATTTGTTTGATTTAAATTTCCTGAATTTGTTACTTATGGTGTGAAAAATCTTTTATTGCACACAGATTATGTTCTGGATATTAAACGTTTTGCATGTAAAAATCTATTTAGTTTGATAATTATGAAAATGTTAATGACCCAGTGGTGTTTTTATTTATAGAAAAAACAAAAACAAATATCTTTCACGTTGCTGGGAACGCAATTTAATTGGTTTTAATAGAATTTTTCAAATAATTCTTAAATATTTTTAACATTTTTGAATTTAATAACATTATCATTTAACATTTTTGTATTTAATAATATTATCATGAAGTTACAAGAGAAATGTTCTTTTGTATATTATTAGCAAGATTACCTGACGTTGCTCAAGATTGAATGAGGAACATTATATTTTTTTTCACTATGCTCATAATACCATAATATGGTTGGAAGAAACTGAAATTTTTTTAAACTCTCTGAATTGATGTCTTGTACATATAATTTCAACTCCATTAAAAGCAGGTATATGCATTTGAAGTTTTAAAGCTACTCTGCATTCAAAGCTCCATGAGAGATTCAGTATATTACAGGGCATGTAGAAATTTGAGAAAATTCCATTAGTTTTCTTAGACAATTTTATGCAGATGATTTCAATTTCATCAAAATTAGGATATATATATATATATATATATATATATATATATATATATATATATATATATTAACCACCAGACTATCTTCTATCTAAGATATTCTCATTTTAAAAAAAATTATGAGTCATTGTATGAATTAAAGTAGAAACTGGTTTGAAATAGCTGTAAACGACAATATGCTCTTTACTTGGAACTTTATTTAAAAATTGATTCAAATCATAAAAATGCATACATGTATATGTGTATTTTAATGATTCTCTATTTCTACAAATCTAATTGTAGACCATGTATGGAGTACTATTATCATATTTGAGCTCTTCCACTTAAGGTTTATTGATAAATTGTAGAAACGTATCTGTAATTTGATTGGCTTCACCCTTTCTTCTTCTCTGAAACCTCTCTATCACAAACTTGAGGCTACTAGTCTCAGTCTTTTTAATAAATACTATTATGGCATGTATTCTTCAGAATGGTCTTATCTATTCCTTGCTTATTTTTTTTTTTTAGCTCGTTTGTCTTATTGTTCTAGTCTCCATTAATTCGTTGTTTTGATACGTTATCGCAATACAACTTCTTTCCAAGGACTGCAAGGTTGTAGAACTCTCTTCCTGTATACTGTTTTCCTTCTACATACAGCCTTGGTCTTTTCAAAACTAAGCTCAATAGACATCTTCTGTATTTTGGGATAATCATCTTTCGTTCTTGCCAGTTCTTTACACCAAGTGGCTTCACGCTTTTTCTGGGGAGATTTCCATAAAAATTTAAAAAAAAATCACAAACATATGCTCTATTTCAATGAATATAGAGTTACTGATATTTGCAAGTTGAAGATCGGTAGTTTGAAAGTTTTCTATATGATCTTATTCATATGTTTTTTTTTCATATAATTATATACATGTGTGTGTATATATTTCATCTTCTCTAATATATATCTATTTATCTATATATCTATAAAAGTTAACGTGTCTGTGTATCTGTCTGTCTGTGTATCTGTCTGTGTGTCTGTGTGTGTACATTTCCCTGCGCAATAACTCTGTCAATTTTCAGTCTACAGACTCGAAATTTGATATACAGGGTACTTTGGGTAAATCGATGTGATCTGTTTTCGGTCAGAAATTTGGCGATTAAGGGGTCAAAGTTCAACAATTTGCCTTTTGAGAACTCTACCAAACTCCTCCAACAATTTTGGGTCTAAACACTTGAAATTTTAGATATAAGTTCCTTGGACATGGATCTAACTTAATAACTTGATTTGAGCCCAAAACAATAAATTTTAAGGGGTCATAATAGGGGTCAAAGTTAAAAAAAATTGATCGTTTTTTGTTTTTTTTTGCTCAACATACACACCCAAACACCCGGGCAACGCCGAGTTGAAATGCTAGTATATCTATGAAAGTTAACGTGTTTGTCTGCGTTTCTGTGTGTCTGTATACATTTCCCTACGCAATAACTCTGTCAATTTACAGTTTACAGACTCGAAATTTGATATACAGGGCACTGAGATTTCGGAAAATCTTTGTATCTGTTTTCGACCAGAAATTTGGCGAGTCAGGGGTCAAAGTTCAACGATTTGATCTTTGAGAACTCTATCAAACTCCTCCGACAATTTTGGGTCTAAACACTTGGAATTTTAGATATAAGTTCCTTGGACATGGATCTAAGTTAATAACTTGATTTGAGCCCAAAAGAATAAATCTTAAGGGGTCATAATAAGGGTCAAATTTTAAAAAAAATGACCGCTTTTTTTTTTTTTTGCTCCACATACACCTCCAAATACCCGGGCAACGCCGGTCTGAAATGCTATTATATCTATAAAAGTGTGTGTATGTGTGTGTGTATTTCCCTACACAATTTATATATTTTTGTATGAACTCTGACAATTTTCAGTCTACAGACTCGAAATTTGATATACAGGGTTGTGAGATTTGGGAAAATCTTTGTAATCGGTTTTCGGTCAGAAATTTGGCTGTAATTGGGTCAAAGTTCAACGATTTGACCTTTGAGAACTCTACCAATCTCTTCTGACAATTTTGGGTATAAACACTTGAAATTTTAGATATAGGTTCCTTGAACATGGATCTAACTTAATAACTTGATTTGAGCCCAAAACAATATGTTAAGTGGTCATAATAAGGGTCAAAGTTTTTAAAGATTTGACCTCTGCGGTCCGAGTGGTTGAAATGTAACGACATAGTTCGAGTGTAACGGCCATGTTACACATGAATGATCTAGAAAAAAAATATGTTAACTGCGAAGTTATTTTAGCAGGGATTGGGCATTATCCGATTTCTTAATTGCCTCGTGTGACCCTACTTAAAATTGTTATGTAAATGTGTGTGTGTGTGTGTGTGTGTGTGTGTGTGTGTGTGTGTGTGTGTGTGTGTGTGTGTGTGAAGTTGTGAGTGTGATGTAGATTTTATATCAACTCATGCATATCATACAACGTGTACGAAAAATATATTATGCCTACGTTTGTATCTTGTACATTCGTCACACATTTGCGTGTCGACAGTTACTAATTGATATGTATTCTTCAATGAATACTGATTTACAAGACAAGAAAAATCAATGCATAATTAATAATGTTAATTATTAATTATGATTTGAATTACAATAGAATTTGTTTATGAATTTTGGAAATAAAGATTGATTATTCATGCCATTTGGATCCTTTAGGCTACTGTTCTTATCTTTAGTGTTATTTTCACAACGTTTTCGTTGGCATTACAACTGAATTTTACCAAGTACTTTATTTTTATGCCACGGGTCCTTGTGCAAGGAGTTCAATAAGAATCTGCTGCTGTTTCATTTTTTCCTTCTATCATCATCATCATCATCATCATCATCATCATCACCATCACCATCATCATCATCATCATCATCATCATCGATAATGTTATCCATTAGCTGGTGCTACAAAAATTAGTATATAAATATATATACATCTATATATATATATATATATATATATATATATATATATATATGTGTGTGTGTGTGTGTGTGTGTGTGTGTGTGTGTGTGTGTGTGTGTGTGTGTGTGTGGATAATGTAATATTTTGTAATAAAATTCTCTTGTAACAATAAACGATTTTTTGTATTATTTCCTTATTTTTATCAGCTGATTATTGTAAGCAAAATGTGATGGTCAAACAATTTATAATAAATGGGATTAAAATGAACGGCTTCATCGATAAATGTATTCATATAAAGTTAGGTATGTGTATATGTTTATATATTTGTATGCACAAAATTAACTCTTAAGCTAATTAACAGATAATCATGAATCTTTGTACACTGCTGCTAGGTGTAAGGAGTTCACATGTGGGATATATTTAGCTTATTTAGTTTTATGCAAATGTGGTAAAAAATGAAAAAAGTCCTTAAATAAACATATACCTCTGAGGGGGGGGTGTAAAAATTTAATACAATGTATTAGACAGATAAATATTTACAAAATTTTAATTTTTTTGCAGTATTTTCAAGAGTTTTTAAAGGAAATACGATCATAATCTCCCATAGCACTGAATTTGATGAATAGTCATTAGACATCAACTAAGCAAGATTCCTTGAATTTGCGTTTTTTATTTAGATTCCTTAAGCTTAAACAGCTTATTTAAGATATTTTCTAGAATCCATCATCATGTGTTAAGTTTTGATCAAAATTTGAGTAAGAATTGTAAACATAAGATTTAGTAACATCATATCTTGATTTTAATTTTCGTAAGGGAAAATACAAGTGGTGCAAAACTGTTCTGTTTAGGAGGAATAAATTTTAGTCATCCTGGCATTCTACTACATTTATTTTTTTGTCTAGTTTTATATATTTTTGTATGAACATACTTTTTTGTCAAAATTTATATATTTTTGTATTAACATATTTTTTGTCTAGATTTATATATTTTTGTATTAAAATATTTTTGTCTAGATTTATATATTTTTGTATTAACATATTTTTTGTCAAAATTTATATATTTTTGTATTAACATATTTTTTTGTCAAAATTTATATATTTTTGTATTAACATATTTTTGTCTAGTTTTATATATTTTTGTATTAACATATTTTTTGTCTAGTTTTATATATTTTTGTATGAACATATATTTTGTCTAGTTTTATATATTTTTGTATGAACATATTTTTTGTCTAGTTTTATATATTTTTGTATGAACATATTTTTTGTCTAGTTTTATATATTTTTGTATGAACATATATTTTGTCTAGTTTTATATATTTTTGTATGAACATATATTTTGTCTAGTTTTATATATTTTTGTATGAACATATATTTTTGTCTAGATTTATATATTTTTGTATGAACATATCTTTTTGTCTAGATTTATATATTTTTGTATGAACATATTTTTTGTCTAGTTTTATATATTTTTGTATGAACATATTTTTTGTCTAGTTTTATATATTTTTGTATGAACATATTTTTTGTCTAGTTTTATATATTTTTGTATGAACATATATTTTATCTAGTTTTATATATTTTTGGATGAATATATTTTTGTGTCTAGTTTTATATATTTTTGTATGAACATATATCTTATCTAGTTTTATATATTTTTGTATGAACATATTTTTGTGTCTAGTTTTATATATTTTGTATGAACATATATTTTGTCTAGTTTTATATATTTTTGTATGAACATATTTTTTGTCTAGTTTTATATATTTTTGTATGAACATATTTTTGTGCCTAGTTTTATATATTTTTGTATGAACATATTTTTTGTCTAGATTTATATATTTTTGTATGAACATAAGTTTTTGCCTAGTTTTATATATTTTTGTATGAACATATATTTTATCTAGTTTTATATACTTTTGGTATGAACATATTTTTTGTCTAGTTTTATATATTTTTGTATGAACATATTTTTGTGCCTAGTTTTATATATTTTTGTATGAACATATTTTTTGTCTAGATTTATATATTTTTGTATGAACATAAGTTTTTGCCTAGTTTTATATATTTTTGTATGAACATATATTTTATCTAGTTTTATATACTTTTGGTATGAACCTATTTTTTGTCTAGTTTTATATATTTTTTGTATGAACATATATTTTATCTAGTTTTATATATTTTGGTATGAACATATCTTTTGTCTTGTTTTATATATTTTTGTATGAACATAAGTTTTTGCCTAGTTTTATATATTTTTGTATGAACATATATTTTATCTAGTTTTATATATTTTTGTATGAACATATATTTTATCTAGTTTTATATATTTTTGTATGAACACATTTTTTGTCTAGTTTTGTATATTTTTGTATGAATATATTTTGTCTAGTTTTATATATTTTTGTATGAACATATTTTTTGTCTAGTTTTATATATTTTTGTATGAACATATTTTTTATCTAGTTTTATATATTTTTCGTATGAATATATTTTTTTATCTAGTTTTATATATTTTTGTATGAACATATTTTTGTGTCTAGTTTTATATATTTTTGTATGAACATATATTTTGTCTAGTTTTATATATTTTTGTATGAACATATATTTTATCTAGTTTTATATATTTTTGTATGAACACATTTTTTGTCTAGTTTTGTATATTTTTGTATGAACATATTTTTTATCTAGTTTTATATATTTTTGTATGAACATATTTTTTATCTAGTTTTATATATTTTTCGTATGAATATATTTTTTTATCTAGTTTTATATCTTTTTGTATGAACATATTTTTGTGTCTAGTTTTATATATTTTTGTATGAACATATTTTTTATCTAGTTTTATATATTTTTGTATGAACATATTTTTTATCTAGTTTTATATATTTTTTATATGAACATATTTTTGTCTAGTTTTATATATTTTTGTATGAACATATTTTTTGTCTAGTTTTATATATTTTTGTATGAACATATTTTTGTGTCTAGTTTTATATATTTTTGTATGAACATATTTTTGTCTAGTTTTATATATTTTTGTATGAACATATTTTTGTCTAGTTTTATATATTTTTGTATGAACATATTTTTGTGTCTAGTTTTATATATTTTTGTATGAACATATATTTTGTCTAGTTTTATATATTTTTGTATGAACATATTTTTGTCTAGTTTTTTATATTTTTGTATGAACATATCTTTTTGTCGAGTTTTATATATTTTTGTATGAACATATATTTTTGTGTCTAGTTTTGTATATTTTTGGTATGAACATATTTTTTTGTCTAGTTTTATATATTTTTGTATGAACATATTTTTGTGCCTAGTTTTATATATTTTTGTATGAACATATTTTTGTGTCTAGTTTTATATATTTTTGTATGAACATATTTTTGTCTAGTTTTATATATTTTTGTATGAACATATTTTTTTGTCTAGTTTTATATATTTTTGTATGAACATATATTTTGTCTAGTTTTATATATTTTTGTATGAACATATTTTTGTCTAGTTTTATATATTTTTGTATGAACATATCTTTTTGTCGAGTTTTATATATTTTTGTATGAACATATATTTTTGTGTCTAGTTTTGTATATTTTTGTATGAACATATGTTTTTGTCTAGTTTTATATATTTTTTATATGAACATATTTTTGTCTAGTTTTATATACTTTTGGTATGAACATATTTTTTTGTCTAGTTTTATATATTTTTGTATGAACATATTTTTGTGCCTAGTTTTATATATTTTTGTATGAACATATTTTTGTGCCTAGTTTTATATATTTTTTGTATGAACATATTTTTTTGTCTAGTTTTATATATTTTTTGTATGAACATATTTTTGTGTCTAGTTTTATATATTTTTTGTATGAACATATTTTTGTGCCTAGTTTTATATATTTTTTGTATGAACATATTTTTGTGCCTAGTTTTATATATTTTTTGTATGAACATATTTTTGTGCCTAGTTTTATATATTTTTGGTATGAACATATTTTTTTGTCTAGTTTTATATATTTTTTGTATGAACATATTTTTGTGTCTAGTTTTATATATTTTTTATATGAACATATTTTTGTCTAGTTTTATATACTTTTGGTATGAACATATTTTTTTGTCTAGTTTTATATATTTTTGTATGAACATATTTTTGTGCCTAGTTTTATATATTTTTGTATGAACATATTTTTGTGCCTAGTTTTATATATTTTTGTATGAACATATTTTTTGTCTAGATTTATATATTTTTGTATGAACATATTTCTTTGTCTAGTTTTATATATTTTTGTATGAACATATACTTTATCTAGTTTTATATATTTTTAGTATGAACATATTTTTTGTCTAGTTTTATATATTTTGTATGAACATATCTTTTTGTCTCATAGAATTTACATTGTAAAAAACATGGATTTAATAATTTCTTTCAAAGCAATGTTTATATCATTATTATAAAATCTGTTATCTAAGACAAACAAATTTGTGTTCGACTCAATCGTTGGATCCAACTGTGCAATTTTATCTCTGAGTTATTTTCTGGTTGGTAGGCACGTTGTATCGCCTGCTTTTTTTAACTGAACAATGTTTAGGTTTTGTCCTTTAAGGTTATTCTTATTTATTTGTTTGTCATTTCTTTTTTCGAATCATGACATGAGTTTGCACTTTTAAGTAAATCCGATAAATACATCACTGAATAAAAACGGCCAAACCAAATACATTAAAATTTTTAATTTCAATTTTTTATTATAATGTGTTTGTATATTTTGTTCAATTATCTACCAATGAATTTTTTTGATCAATAATATTTTGAAGAAACAATATTAACAAAAATAGCAAAAGAATTTGATTCACTTAAATATGAAAATTGCTCGGAATTAGAATAACTAAAATCTATAATAAAAAAATCTTTGAATAATAATGGTAGTAGCGAAGTATATTTATCCTGGAACGCAACAGAAATGATTTGGTAGGAAGAACCTGTATGCTGCGTTTGTGGATTTGAAGAAAACTTTTAACAGAACACCAAAAGATGTTGTCTGGTGGTCTTTGCATAAATTGGAAACAATTAAATGGTTGTTCAAGCAATGTACAGAAATGCTTAAAATCGCGTTATCTGCTCATTTAATGACAGAATGTTAAAATAGGAGTACATCAGGATTTTATACCAGGTCTATTGTTTTTCGTATGTGTCTAAGTAGCATGTTCAAGGAATTTTGTATGAGTTGCTTGATGTTGTATGCTGATGATTTGGTGCTTGCCGGTGAAACAATGGAAGGTCTACTCATTTAATTTGGAGACTTGGAGGAATGCTATGGAAAGTAAAGAGTGAAGCTTACCAAGACCAAAGAGTTAGAAAGTCTCAGAAAGAGGAAAGTTCTCCTGCAACTCAGTTTTTTTGTGGTACTTATAAGTATTGCTTATATAAAAAAATGCAGTGGAATTACAAGTAGGTTGAGAGATGAAAACAGCTTGAATGAAAAATGTCTAAGACAATAGAGACAGACGAGGACTCACATATAGAGAAATTATATCTGGACGAGCTAATGCTAGTGTGGTTGCAAGAATTAGGAGTGAATTGAGTAAGTTCAGGGCTCTTTTGTCATTTCTAATCAGCAGAGTGTTATCATTGTTGGCCAAGGGAAGAGTCTATCAATTTCTTTCAAGTATTTTAAAAGGCAGTGGAGTACAACCTCGCATTTGAAAATTCAAATATTTCGCTTATTTGCATTGAATTTGATCCATGTTCATAAGACACCGATTAATCAAGATTCCCTGAATTTCAATTTCTTAGAACACTCTAAAATTAAGCCTTAAATCTTAGACATTTTTTAGAATCCAAATCTTTTAATGGATTTTTATAAAGATTAGAATAAGGATTCTAGACAAGAGGTTTAGTATTATTATATCTCGATTTTAGTCTTTGTGAGGGGACAAAACTATTCTGTTTGAGTAATTCATTTTATTCGCCCTGGAACGGGTATTCTTCTAGTTTCTAATAATAGATTTAAAGAATTTGTTTTTTTTTAATCTGTATACATAATCTTCGACACCATATATATATATATATATATATATATATATATACACTAGCAAACACCCCAGATATCTTGGCACTAAGTGAAACTAACCTACACTCCTCCATCCCCTCTAACCACTTTAACATGCCTAGTTATCTCCCACTCTGCCATAAGGACTCAGACAGACATATGCACGGACTTGGAGTCTATATTCAAAACATTCTCTTGACTAAAGAATCTAAACCAGAATAGTCACCAAATACATGTACTTGCACACTAGTATTGAGGGAGAGCGCTGTATCTATGCTGTCAGGGTTGATTAGCATGCAGTCCTAGGTCGAGGAAGAGTGGTAGAAAAAAAACGCAAGTTAAGTCTAAAGCACATAAGGGCTTCGTTGCTTGATTCTGGAAGGTTTACATGCTTGCCAGTTTACATGCTTGCCAGTTTACATGCTTGCCAGTTTACATGCTTGCCAGTTTACATGCTTGCCAGTCGGTTTGCCACAAACTCCACATTGTACACCACTCCCTCCCTGAGTTTCCATTGTGGACAGACACCACACTAGATGATCTGAAAATTACCCCTTCTCAAGTGCATAATATCATAAAAAATCTAGACACCTCAAAAACATGTAAACCTAATCCCATCTTGGCTGTACTATTAAAAAAATGCTCCGCTGAGGTTGCTTCAGTTCTCTCCAAACTTTTCAACAAATGCCTTAACGAATCTTGATTTCCTGACTGCTGGAAAACTGCTTCTGTGATACCAGTCTACAAGAATTCTGGTGAAAGAATTGACCCATTAAATTATCATCCCATTAGTCTCTTCCCTCTTTTCACCAAACTATTTGAGTCCATAATTAACCAAGCTCTAGTCCATCAGCTACAGCTGCTAAACTTCTGTCCGACCAACAATATGACTTTAGGCAGGACCATTCTACTGCAGATATCCTAACTGTCATTTCTGAACGTATATATCATATGCTGGACAAAGCATAGGAGGGTAAGGCACTAAGCCTAGATATATCTAAAGCTTTTGATAGGATATGGCATGATGTTCTTCTCAGGAAAATCAAATCATATGGTATCACTGGACGAACACTTAACATAATTAAATTTTTCTTAAATAAGAGAAGAATCCAGGTTGTCCTCGATGGTTGTATATCAGAACAATATGATATAAATGTGGGTGTACCTCAGGAGTCGATCTGTGGACCTTTATTATTCCTGATATTCGTACATGATGTCCCTGATAAAATTGTCTCGCAGATGGTTATTTTTGCTGATGATACCATGCTCTATAACAAGCACTAGGGGAAAACGAATGAACACATATCTAAGGCAATGGCGGCAACCCTAGAGGAAGACCTCCAGTCTGTAGTGGAATGGCATTGCGAAGAAGGTGAGGTCTCTCTACAGTGCTAGAAAGTTACTTCCACCTAAAAGTATCCTGTACCTCTACAAGGCAACCATTTGCTCATGTATGTATTTCATTTAATTATGTATTTCATTTAATTGTTCCATTCGGGCTGGTGCATCTGCTACTAGTCTCTCACTCCTGGACAGGTTTCAAAAGAGAGTCGCTAACTTAATTGGTCCTAGACTGTCAGCCTCTTTCCCATCGAAATGTTGCTTCCTCTGCCTGTTTTACAAGTATTTTAATGGTAGATGCTCCAATGAATTACAAGCCCTTGTACCCCCTTGACGTAAGTACCCCCGACATACCTTACAAGCAGCAAAGTCCCACCCCTGCACAGTAGAGATTCCTGGATGCCAGAAAGCCTTATACACTCTAGAAGTGTAAGCCATTTTGAGTTTCAGAACAGTTTCAGATGGTTCGCTGTTACACACAAGTCCTGGGAGGTGACTTGTTTGTAGTAGACAGTTCCACAGAACAAAATATTCTTACCGTGTCGAAACCCGGGAAAAGAACATGTGAAATTGCTCCAGAAAAGGTTTAATATTTATGAAGCAATTCTGGTTTCTGATTGGTTGGTAGCAGAACATGAATTAATTTGATTCGTCAGTTCTTAGCAGCATCGTTTATAAATAGAATCGTCCGACTGTGTGGGATCATACCCCATTATAAGCCTCTTATGATGGGACGTGTCTCCTAGCGGCTTTGGCTGCAGGGAGACAGGGTAGTACATGTTAAGGATTCGTCACTTGACACTCAGCACAACAGGTGAGGGGCCGGGAACCGTCCCAGCACCTGTTGGACTGAGGTACACCGCCTGGGTAATACCTAAGAGGTCCACTCTCCCAGGCCTTGCCACCGGGCTTTCCGGTGGGGCAAGTTTATTGCTTGCTGCCTGAGGCGCCCCGACCGGGGAATGCCGACAGGGTTACTCAGGCAATTTTTAAAATTGCAGGAGTGCCCCTTCTTTAGGGGAGCCTGCGGGGTTCCCACTTTCCGGCCTTGTGCCACATAATGCTGAGGTGGACAGCATTTAAATAACTACCCCATTATAAGTCCAAAATATTGCAACATACACTAATAGGTTCTTCCCCAGAACTGCTAGACTTTGGAATTCACCTCCGGGTTCCTGTTTTCATAACTGTACTGACATGCAGAAGTTCAAGTGTAATGTAAACAATCATCTTGCTGCTAAACTCCCTAAATATTATCCCTGCAATTATGCCTCAGTTAGTAGCCCCCTACATCAAATAGCACTGCCTTGTTTGGAGTGAAAATGCAATTAAAAAATATATATATATATATATATATATATATATATATATATATATATATATATATATGCATAAATTCGTATTCCTATCTGTTTGTTTGTTCACAATTTGATTAATATATATAAAAGGTTCCTTACTTCCTCTCATTTATTTCTACGTATAGTATCATTCTTGCAAACTAGATACAATAAAGAGATCATCTCATTTGCATATTACATTAAGAAAAATCGATTTTATTAAATAGTGGTATCTTATCGATTTTATTAAATAGTGGTATGGTTAATTTTTCTAGCGAGAGAATTGTTATAAATCTTCTATTTAAAATTGTTATTTAATAAATTTGAAACAATATTTATATTGATAACATATTTAATTTAATTTATTTGGAATAATTATTTTAGAGTTATTTGCCCCTTCGCAACATAAATAAAACTATCACCAAATAAAATAATTTGTTAATCTCAATAATCTCAATAAATTTCTAGCTTGAAAAAATAATTCCGACTAGATAGAAAATGTTCGCCTTTTATTGTTTTGTTTTTTTAAATATTAAAAAAAACATTACGAAAAACTGAAGAAAAGATTTCATTTGTTTGTTTTTATTATTCTGTAAACAGCTATACAGAAATCGGTAATTTTTTTACGATGTGACCCCACCTAAAAAAATAAAGATCTACTTTTGTTTGTCCTAATACGTTTAAATAGCCTTTCTAAATGATATGAAAGAAATTTTGAAATGAAAGAAAATTAACACTAAAGTGGGGGATCATTTTCCATATTAATTTAACGTAAAATGAGCATCCACTTTTTGGCCACCAAGCGTTCAATGAGACATGTCATCTCTATAATTTTTCAACTTTGGCGATTGAGGGGGAGACAACATGACAAATACAATTTGTTTTTTGGGGTTTTTTGTGGTGGAGGGCGGGAATTACATTTAAAACATAAAATAACGATAAATTTAATTAATTTTTATGCGACCACTCTGTACTTTCACCTAACAATTTCATAAACAAAACGAACCCCAAAATATGACAAATTACATTGGGGAGGGGCATCACGATGATGATAAATTTCATTTAATTGCTTTTGGAATTAATTTTTGGTAGATCTTCATTTTTTTAGCCTACTTAGCTAATTTTTTTTTTTTTTACAGTCGCACGGGCATTCGCTGCTATTTTTATTGAAACAAAAGTTGTAATGATTTATTTTTAATTATTTATTTGGGAGGGGGGGTTCTTTCCAGTGCTCAATATCCGGAGAATAGTTTCTTCTCTTTGTATCCCTTTTGCCAAACTATCCGTTGGAGAGGGTGTCACATACATTTTTTCATGTTTTTATCTATTCTTTTATTTTTGGAATTGTTGTGTGGAATTGTGGAAATGCTTATATATATATATATATATATCTCTATATATATAAAATGTAACTCTTGGTTCGTTCGTAATTAATAGTCTAAATAACTAAATAAATGATTGCTTTGACATTTTGGTATAATATGTTTACTGTACCCATGCGTGTTTCAATATATCTCTTTTTAATTATAACATTATACTAAATTTTTCTATAATAAATAGGTGGTTTTCTTTGTACCGATAGGCAATTTTTTATTTATGGACAATTATTTATCACCGCTTACGTCATGTGACCAGTGTTTCCAATTTAGTGGTTTTCCCGCTAGATCTGGAGATTTCGTTTGCAATCTAGCGGGGAATTCTAGAAAATCTGGAGATATTTTGCACCCACACACCCGCAATTTTAGATTAAAAAATAAAGAAAAGCGCTTGAAAATACTTTAAAACATAAAATAAACTCATTCATGTAAGTAAAAAAAGTAGCATTTATTGCCTTTGGTAACAATTATTCATTGATTATTTGTTTTGTTTTTCACCTTTTTGTTCGGCTAACCATTCTTGAATCTCACTATAAAATCGATTTTTCCAACTACATTTGGCGGGGGGGACATTCCAACCTCCGTAGTTTAGTTTAAAATACGATCTAAGCCACCCCCCTAGTCAAAAATTCTAAAATGCAAGAAACAACAGCAAAAAAAAAAAAAACTTATACCAAACACAGTAGAATTTAATTATCCACCAACCTAAATACTTTTAACATGCTAAAACAAAGTTTTTTTGTTTTTTTTTATTTTCCTAATTTCCAAATATGTTGTTCAAAGTGGATTTTACACACCGAATAAAAAAAATAATAATAAACAAATGTCCGCTTATCACTTAAGAAGTAAGGAGGCTTAAATGACTAGCTGTATCAGAATTCTTGTATGAATTTTTGACACCCCTAACACGAAACTGCGAATAAAATATAACAAACTCGTAATTTCTCTTTTAAAAGTGGGTTGTTTATTTTCTTTATGGATTATACTTCCAAAATAAACTTAAAGTTGTATAAAAAGTAATAGAAATATTATTTTTTATTTTTTTTAAAACAGAAATGAAATTAATTGAAAAACTTAAAAATCTATCAAAATCTTTCTATTGATTCTATTTTTACAATATTTTCAAGGTCAATATGAAATTTTATGCTCTTTCCAATAAAGCGAATATAATATTTTAGACAAACTTTTTTTTTAATTCAAGCCCCCTCCATTTTGAAATGTCTATTAAAAAGTAAATAATTAATTTACTCACCAAAGTTTTATATATCACAAATTGAAGATGAAAGATCAATAAATAATATATTCAAATTTAAAACAAAAAAAGTAGTGTTTTTTTAGAAATTTACCTGTAAAGTCCCAAGTTTAAACCCTTTTTTTTTCTTTTTTTTTAAACACGTTGTTTGTGTTTTTTTTTTGTTTTTGTTTTTGTTTTTTAAATGAAACCTTGGTCCTTGCTCCTTTAATTGAAAAAAAAATTAGGGTTTGAATTATATTTTTCGAGTAGTTATAAGCTTGCAAAGACAGGAGCCGAATTAATTCACGCCTCCCATTTTGAAATGTCTATTAAAAAGTAAATAATTAATTTACTCACCAAAGTGTTATATATCACAAATTGAAGATAAAAGATCAATAAATAATATATTCAAATTTAAAACAAAAAAAGTAGTGTTTTTTAGAAATTTACCTGTAAAGCTCCAAGTTTAAAACCTGTTTTTTTTTTTTTACACCAGATTTTTTTTTTTTTTTTTTAATGAAACCTTGGTCCTTGCTCCTTTAATTGAAAAGAAAAATTAGGGCTTGAATTACATTTTTCGAGGAGTTATAAGATTGGAAAACGAGGTGGAATTATTTAATATTTTTCACAAAATTTCTGACACACCTAACAAATGACTTATCTACCACTAACCCTAAGTTCGAGTTGCACTCCCAAATTTAGTCATAGTCATAGATTTTCCAAAATACAATTTTCCAAGAGTGAAGTCTTCAATGATTAAACGACATGCAACAAGTTAATTGTTGGAAAGACAACTTTTAATAAAAGAAATGAAATAAAAATAACTTAAACACAGTTTCAGCACGTATAAAAGATACTTGAATTTTACTGCATTTGGTATCAGGTATTTTTGTTATTGTTTACAATTTCTCGAATATTAATTATTTTACACAAATGATTGTGTTGTTCCTACTTACTTGCCCCCCCCCAGAGCCGTCATTCATGATTTTACTTATTTTTACTAATTTTTAGACGTTTATTTTATTTAATTGTCAGCGTGAACCAACTTTTTAAGATGCAGCATATGCTAACACTTCAGCGAAGTTTACTGTATTTATTTTTTAGCAAACATTAATAACAGAAAGTTTTCCACTTTATTTTTTTTTTTTGCATAATTAATTATGGAAGAATGTTTTCTGTTTTTCTTACCATCTGTTGAAAAAAAATAATTTGTACAGTCTCTTGAAAAAAAACAAACTTTTCTCTACTTTCACTTAACTATTTACAATGTTCATATAAAGCATTCATCTGTTCTTTTTATAATAAAAATTTCGTTTTCAAAAAGAAACGTTTACTGCCAAATTTCTTTTTTAAAAAAGTGCAAGTTTTCCTGAAAAAAAAGCAAAAAAACTTTCACCTAAAATTTTATGGTAAAAAATTAATTTGGGGGGGAGAAAAAACAACAACTTTTATTGATAAAAAAAAATTGCAAAAATAATAAAAATAAATAAACGAACAAAATGCAATTTTTCTTGGGGAATGTGTTCCATTTTAATAAACTGAGCCACAGCAACGCTTGGCCGGGTACAGCTAGTATATATATATATATATATATATATATATATATATATATATATATATATATATATATATATATATATATATATATATATATTTATTTACCAGTGGTGAAAAAACCGGACTAGAGTGCTCAATGTGTAGTCAGAGCAGTATATAGGACTCACAGTAATAAATTTCCTATATATATATATATATATATATATATATATATATATATATATATATATATATATATATATATATATAAACAGAGAGAGATGAATTCACAGTTATTATTTAGTATATATACATTAATATATGATCTGATAGTGCTCAATAGTCATTAGTAGAGTAAATCCATTTATCTTCTTTTGTCATCTAGTCTGATATGTCTCTTTCAGTGAAAGAGTCTTTCACATATGTATCTTCTTACGTTCTGTCCTTTCATGACACTTCAATTTTTCTTCTGGGCCCCATCACGTATTGTTTAGTCTCAGATTTCACAGTGTGGTGTATGCGGTACCAACGGGCAAAGGATTAATTTCCCTGTGGTCCTGCCATATAAGTGAGAAGTGACAGTGCACTATCATTAAAACAAAAAACAAAAATAAAACAAAATAAAAAGGCATTAAGTTTCAACTTATTCGAAAACATCCCCAAATAAACTACAAAAAAAAAAATGAAAAAAAAGCAATAACACAGATAGTCAAACAGTTGGGATATTTGCTAATTGTCAAACAATAATAGCAACAATATACGATCTAAAACTAGGTATGATACTGACTAATAAAAACGGAATTTTCGATCCACATAGCAAATTATAACAGTAAAAACTTGTAAAATAAAATTGATTCATCATAATTTTTGCTGTTGTCTCAAGAAGAAGATTATAAAACAATCTAATATCTTTTTACTCTCTGTAAAACCGGTGAATCAAAACAAAAATTCCCAACAAAGATAAAAACGGGACCGAATCTTATTTCTACATATTTTGACAAAACAATGAAAATAAAGTCTTTCAAAAATCTAATACTTGATCAATTTCGTTCATTTTTTTTTTTTTTTTGACAGACTGTAAAAAAGGCTGAACTATATATAAACTGAAATAAAATAATATACAAAATAATCCGCATATTTTGTACCCCCCCCAACGCGATATTTTCATAAGGGCTTGGAGAGAGAGGGATATTTAGATCTTATTTTCATTTATTTTTACATATTAAGGTACTTCTACAGTTTATCGCCGAAAATGAAGACGTCATTTTTTTCACGCACTTATCGTTAAAATCCGAAGGAGAAATCAGTATTTCAAACTATGACTGAAGCAGAAGCATGAAATAAATAACAAAAAATTGAACTAGATAATGATTTTTTGGTTTCATTTAAATTAATTTGTTGTTGACTCTTCGGAGTTGCTTTAATTGAAAAAATATGTTTCATTAAAATTATTTATTTGTCGAAAAAAAAAATCTATTTTATAAAAATCCAATGTTGCTTTCATTACAAAACTGTTTTATTAAAATTATATTTTCTTGTATCGTAGTCTCGCCGTAGCCACGGCGAGATCTACTCAAACAGAATAATGGTGCCGTCTCCAACTATAAAACCCAGTTGCGCACGCGCGGCTATGTAAAGAGTGTTTCAGCTACGCGCACATTTCCCTTTTCTACACCCACGCAGATTCTGTGGACATAAAAACTAAAACACTGCCTTTTCACGCGGACGTCTTCCAAAGCACCTTACGTCACAAAGATGGGGGGAGGGGGGTTTCATCCAATCGGATTACGAAGAAAGCAAATTTCAATTTTTTTTTTTTTTTTGCCGACAGCTTTCGGGGAGCCGGCTTCAAATCTATTAAAAAAAAAAAAAAAAAAGGCATTTTGCGCCAAAACCAATCAGTCGACCCCAGCCAGCATGCTGTAAACATTAACATCGATTCCGTTTACAGGACGTTAAACTCGTGCGCACCCGATATTTAATCTCCACGTGGAAATGGACTTTTTACCCTTTTCCTACTCTTCGCTGAAGTAAGCGATGGACTTTTATGTTGTTTAATTATTCCTAAAAAGGACGGATTATTTTTAACCTAGAACTTTTACTTTTTCTACTTCATTTTATTACCTCAGTCGCAGGAAGAGACTCTCAATTAATCAATTCTCTTTTCACTTATTTACGATTTTGAGAAAATGAATTTTGCTTAAAATCTATTCTCCGCCTCGATCATCTTTTTTTTTATTATTGCAATTTCACCACAAATAAGGCTCATTGCCACTTTGCCGTAGGAGGCTACTATCAGGGACATAAGCTACAGGGGTACTATGTAGGGAGTTGGGCAGCAAGATGTCGGTTCACATTACACTTGAACTTCTGCATGTCAGTACAGTTGGGGAAGCAGGAACTTGGAAAGGAATTCCAAAGTCCAGCGGTTCTGGGGAAGAAACTACTGGAGTAGAAGGCTCTCTTACATCTAGGGATCTTAACTGTGAAGGGGTGGGATTTTGCTGCTTGTTGGGTTTGTCGGGGGTACTTACATCGAGGGGGCGCAAGTGCTTGCAATTCGTCAGAGCATTCACCATTAAAATACTTGTAGAACAGGCAGAGTGATGCTACATTATGTCGATGGGACAGAGGCTGAAGCTTAGATGACAGTTCAGGACCTATTTGAATGTTCAACCCCATTTTACCCATTATTTTTATTTTTTTATTTCATTTTGTTTATTTATTTATTTATTTATTTTGCATTTTCGGGACTAACATCGACACCCCGTAGTCCCAAAACACTTACGCAAACTTTTCAATAAATGTTTTTACATTTATTTTTTGATAAATTTTTATACAAATGGCGCTAGCCCAGTTTACACAATTATAAATATGTCATTTTCATTTTCTGTTTTTAATAATAATGTCTTTCTTATTTTCTGTTTTTAATAAAATAAAAATATATATATACGTTTCCCGTTTTCATTAATTAAATCGAAACATTTCCAATTAAACAATTACGGATTACGTTTTAGGGAGTTGAGTTAGTGCTTTTCGGGCACTCCCTAAAATAAATAATTCGACACAAGCTACTGAACAAACGAACAAACAACTTCGTAAAACTTAACAAGGAAAAGGTTTATTGAAGCGGATCAGGGTAAGATGCCCAAAAGATATAACTCGGATAAAACTTGTCTGCCTTTGCCCGGTAGTTATTCCCAAGTGGGAATCATCGATACCGGTGTAGGCAGAGAGGGAGAGTGAGGACAGGTTCGCTCTCTTTGGCATCTGGCTGTAAAAAGGAGGAGTTTTTCTCGTCCGGAACGGAAGCAGTTAGAGTTCCTTAGGGGGTAAGGAAGGTCCCTGCGCTATGCCTCTGATTGGTCAGTATGTGCCATATCACACAGTCAGGGGAGGCACTGATGCACAAGAAAAAGAGTTCTATTTGTTTCTGCTACAATGTTCTCTTTCACTTTATTTATCTAGTTTAACTTCGGCCATAGTTTAAAACACTGATTTCTCCTTTGGATTTTAATGACAGGTGCGCGAAAAAATGAGGTCTTCATTTTCGGCGATAAACTGTAGAAGTACCCATATTACTGGAGTGATGAAATAAAATATATTTAATTTTCGTTACGGTACACAAATGGGGTCCGAAAATCCCGCCTCGTTCTGAATTCGGGAAAAAGTGAGTCTGTCGAGGGAGAACCTACCTCCTTTGGATAAACGCGGCAAAACATAAACCCTTTCAATATGGATATAAACAGTATTAACAAGTTTGGAGGGTTGCTATAACGAGGCGAAAGCGTTCTTCAGGAAGAAGAATATCTTAAGGACATTGTCAACCCAACAGCAGAGTTTAACATCTTGGAACTGTTTAATTGTTAAAAAAAAGTTCTAATTATTTGAACTGTTTAATTGTAAAAAGAAAATTCTAATTCTTTGAACTGTTAATTTTGTAATAGAATCATCATTCTCGCAAACGACCTCGTGTTTGCTTAGCCTGTAAAATGCCAGCAGAAAATGTAGAAAAGAAGAAGAAAAGACAAGCATAATTTTGTATGTCGTTCATTGGTGAACGTATGCCATTAATTTGCATATGCACACAATTGGTAACTGTTAAATGGGATGAATTCTAAAGCATGAGTTGAGTGGAGTTTTTTGTTGGACAGCTTAGAACGAAAACAAACGGTGGAAGATAATATTGAATACACGAGGATTTGTTGCAAGTCGAGGAAAGAAAGGAAAAAATACTTTCGTGCGTTGTATCGACAAGAAGATGGTTTGACATTGCCAGATTTATTTTTGTTGTTGTTGTTTTGTCCCCTTTCCATTTTATAAATTAAAAAAAATGCTAATTCTTTGAACTGTTTAATTTAAAAAAATCTAATTATAAAATGTTGTCTATAGTAATAAATGCTCGAAAAAACTTATCTTGCCTTTGGTAATATTTATTTCTTGTATATTACACCTTTTCCGTTTTTCTGTTGTTCGAAGTTAACTCGGCACTTTATTCAAAGGGACCTAGGTTCTGCCTCGACACCAGTGACAGAGTACCATGTAACCCACTTTTCTCTGGATTCACAACGAGGCTGAATTTTCAGACCCCACTTATGTACTTTAACATTTATTTTTGGTCACAATTCTTGCCGATTTATAGGATTTTTTTCTTGGTTTTTCAGAAAAAAAGAAGTTGAAAAATATATTAAAATGATTTAAGTTTTATGAAAAAAAATATTTATGCATTATTTACATTTAAAAATTTTCGCCTGTAAGTTTTCAAAATATTTCCGAAATAATTTCTTATTTTTTAATAATTGAATATTTCAGACTCTATAAAAAAGGTGGAAGATTTAGTCTTAAAACTTATTAGAATAAACAGACACTTATTTTTTTTAAATTTTAATCGATGCCGCTTTTCGCCAATAAACAAATAAAAATAATATTTAGAAATCAAAAGTGAATAATTTTTTCTATGGAAGACCACTTTGTTCATCTTCGCATCTCACTAATAAAAATCGTTGCACAACCTATATTACTTTTTTCTTCATTGTTAGAACAAAAATATAATTTCTAAACCAAGTTATATACCTACATACAAGTTAATATTAAATTTAAAAAAAAAACTGACTTTTAGTTTACAATTCCATACAAAAATGTTAATTGAAAATATGTTTTCGATAAAGTTAATATAAGGATTTAATTAAAATTTAAATAATGGTTCTGTCAAGATATAGATTATCTCATCTTGTTTTGTATTTTTAACTGTACGAGTTATGTCCCTTGGAATGTAATAAAAATGGCTTTATGAAGGAAGGGTTAAGAAGATTTAAGTCATGTTCATTCGCAAACGAGGCTGAGAAGCGCAACCCGGCGATATTATGACCTTCCAAAAGTCCATTATACCAGTTTATGCATCAATCAGAGGATTGGGAGCAGCACTAAATACACAAAGGCAAACCCATAGCTTTTGCTTCAAAATCATTGACTGAAATGGAGCAGCACTATACCAATATCGAGCGCCAGCTCCTGGTTGTATTTGGCTGTGAACGTTTTCAAACTTATATTTACGGCTCTTCATTCAAAATTGAAAGTGACCACAAACCGTTGGGAATGATTTGCCTAAAAACTTGACAGCAGCGCCTCCTTGACTTCAAAGGATGCTCCTTAGGTTCCAAGAATACGACCTGATAATAAAATATCAACTAGGCAATGAAATGCTACTGGTGATATCCAGGCAACCCAACAAAAGGCAATGAAATGCTACTGGTGATATCCAGGCAACCCAACAAAAGGCAATGAAATGCTACTGATGATATCCAGGCAACCCAATAAAAGGCAATGAAATGCTACTGGTGATATCCAGGCAACCTAACAAAAGGCAATGAAATGCTACTGGTGATATCCAGGCAACCCAACAAAAGGCAATGAAATGCTACTGGTGATATCCAGGCAACCCAACAAAAGGCAATGAAATACTACTGATGATATCCAGGCAACCCAACAAAAGGCAATGAAATTCTACTGGTGATATCCAGGCAACCCAACAAAAGAAGTAAGAACATCAAGGTAGACTTTGTGCAATTCTCGACTGAGAAACTAACACTGATTTGTCAAGCAACGAATGCCGATTCAATACTGTGTGAGTTACAGATGTGGATTCTTAATTGTTGACCAGAATCTCACAGAAAATTACACAAGGACCTTCAACTGTACTGGTTCTATCAAGTCTTCTAGCTCTATTAAGAATGGCATATAACTCAAAGGTGATAGAATTCTGATCAATGCATTAGACTACATTATGGACACTAAGGAAGTGACAAGTATGACTTAAGAGCCAAGACCTGTGTTTTCTAGAGTGGCATCAATAATGACATTGATTTAATTATACGGCAATGAGCCATATGCCAAGAACTGCAGAAATCCCAAACTGCTGAGACCCTCATGCCACATGAGATTCCTGCGTGACCGTGGCAAATCCTAGCCACTGACCTTTTCTAATCTTAGCGCAGGACAGTGAGTGCGGATACGAGACAAAGACACAAGTGAATTCCAGCTGTCATCAGACATGCCTGTGCTGAACCGCGTTCCTACATTTTCTACATAATACAACCTTGCATCATACTCGGCTTACATCACCCAACATTTCAGACAGACATCCTGCAGAAACTCCCAATACGCATATAAGCATCTGCAGAAACGTACAGTTTGCACATATAAAACAGTATAGTACTAATAAACCATCTGGAACAATCACAAGATCGGGTCATGTTGTAAACTCCCACCCCCCCAAAAAAAAGATACGACCTGTAGAAGAGGTTCATATCCGAAAACTCTTCCAGCAAACTTGCTTAATCAAACATTTCCTGTATGAAAAAGGGATGTCAAAATATGGATTTTCTCATCTTATTTTATATTTTTAACTTCACGAGTTATGTCCCTTGGAATATAATAAAAATGGCTTCTTGCACCCTAAAGACGTCTCTTTGTTATCTCTCCTTTTTGTTTATTCGTCCTAACGAATAGAATGGAATAATACAGCAGGTTAGTTTTAGGAATTAAAAATTATTTTATTTTATTAAAATAAAGAGGAATTTAATAGAAATAATTTAAATATTACTTGGGGGGGGGGGCTACAAATTACGATATTGAAAATTAATAAATTGTTATCAACAAGCAAAATTTGTCACTTAAGACCATCTAAAGAAACCGAAAGTTAATTGTTTTAAGTGCTGCTGGCTTAAATACGATATGTCTTTTTCATATTTTAAGCCAAAGGTAAGACTTTTATTGTTATATTTCACTGGAACAAAAACTTTAACAAGGTATAATGTAAATTTGCACTGAACTTTTATTTCCAATATTTTTCATGTTTAATTTGGCGTTTTTTCTCGAAAAATTTGCCGCCATTGCAATATTTTGTCATTTTTTAAAAAGGTTTTGCCAATTTGCGATGTTCAAATCAAATTTCGTCGGTTTTATGGAGTGTAAAATAAATAATGTTTTTATGCGATTTAAACCCTGATCCTTCTTCTATCTAGAGTAAAAATTACGATGAATTAATTGCATCTTACAAGTTTTTACTCGTAATTTTTGTTATAGGTGTCAAAAATTAGTGCTATATCTAATCTAAAACAATCATCAAACCAATTTTATTCACCCCCCCTCAACATTCAAAACTGTTATATTATCAATTGAAACCAATTTAAATAATTCACGCATTCAAGTTGAACTTTTTGGGAGTAAACGTTACTATTGGCGGCACAAATTATTTTTAATGAAATCAGTTATTTGAAATCAGCCCCAAACTATTTATTTTGGTTTACCTACTTAATCGTGACAAATTTACGTTAAATATATTTAATATTTATGTAAACATTGGTTGTGAGTAAAGTAATAAACAATTATATTTGCTGAAAAAAAAAAAAAGAAAAAGAACAGGGTGTATAACAACTTATTACTCACAACTAATATCTACGGTGACATAATAAAGTGGTCATTAAAATTGTTTTAAATATTAAATGTATTTGTTTAACGCGAATAGGTCACAGATTAGTAGGTAAACTAAAATAGTTTTTGACTAATTTCCCAACTATATTTCCTTTTAAAATAATTTATGTTATCAATAGTAATGTCTTTAAAAAAATTAGCGTAACAAAAAATACAGCGTTTCAGTCATTTAGATAAATACATGTAAATTAAATGGATTCTTATGTTTACAAATCATTTTAAGGTAACATCGATATGCCCCCCCCCACCTCGATTCTGTCAGCGAGGTTTTGCATGAATTTTAGATGTGAACACATGTCAGGTCAGGAACTTCAAAATTTATTTATTTATTTATTTATTATTATTATTATTATTATTATTATTATTAAAAAAATAAAAAAATTTAAAAAATCCTGAGGATGTTGGTAGATGTGGGGCCAATGAGGATTGGCAAAAAGGGTTCTAGGAAACGAAGGGGATTGGAACAGGAAATGTCAAAAACTATGGATGGATAAAGAAAGAAGAGTACTGTGGGAATGTTTTGTAAAAAGTGGAAGTACCAAATCTGGTGGATATATCCGGAAAGTGAAGGAAGAGTGGGAATCTAGCAGAGAAGGGACTAGGAGCGTGGCAAGTTTGATTAGTTAAAACAGATTAAAAATAACAACCTACTTTCAGTTATTGCAAGAGAAGAGATTGAATGGATGGTTAGAAATGAAATGAATAGCGAAAGTAAAATTGATGAAACTAGTTTGATGAAAGCATTGAGGGTGTGGAAGTGCAGGAGGAAAATGTAAGCAATGATGTGAGGCAGACGACTGAGGAGGAATGGAATCCTATGGTTAGGAGAAGTGATGAGAAGGAATTTGAAGGATTTAAGGCAGAACCAGTGGAAAGAGCAGATGTATGGAGAAGTGGTGATGAAGTTCGAGGTTTTGTAGAAGAAGAAGTACTTCAGAAGTTAAGAGAGCTTCTGTATGCAGCATCATGCATTGTTGCGAATCGTCTTGGCTTATTACAGAAGAAAAAGAGGGAAATGAAGGATAGAAGACCATACTGGCAGAGGTGGCTTGAGGAAAGTATTAAACGGTGGCGGAAAGACATTGGTAGAATCGAAGAAATAAGAAAAGGAGTTAAACTAGAACAGAAAGCCAAGGGCGAGCTTGAAAGGAGGTATAGATTGCTGGAAAAGGGGGTGATAACAGTTCTAACAATGTTGAAAAAGAAGGTCCGCACTGGTGGTATGTAAATTAGGAACTTTGTTGGTAAAAGTGTTGCGTTTCAACAGAATAACCTTATTCGGAACAATTGGTCTCAGCTGTATAAAGAATTAAATGGTAGTAAACAGGCAGGAAATAACAACACTCCAAATGCAGATGATACCAGGAAGTTCTGGAGTGGGATTTGCTCTGTCGAAGGGCGACATAATGAGAAGGCTAGCTGATAGGGAGAGGTCAGAGCAAGACTATCAGGAATGCACCAGATGGAGAACGTTGAGATAACTATTAATGACGTGAAGGCTGGCATATAAAGGATGACAAACTGGAAGGCACCTGGTCCAGATGGAGTGATGGGGTTATGGTTCAAACAGTTCCAATGCCTTTATTCACCTATAGCTGCTGCCCTGCAAAGAGTCGGGAGAGGTCCCTGATTGGCTGGTTAAGGGAAGGACGACACTGATTTAGAAGGATCTTGCAAAGGGAACAGCTGCCAGCAATTACAGACCAATTACATATCTACCATTAATATGGAAGCTGTTTAAAGTTCATGGACATCTTGTGAGTAATGGTGTTCTCCCTGATGAATAGAAAGGATGACGGAAAGGCTCGAGGGGTACCAAGAAGCAACTAATGATTGATAAGGCAGTAATGCAGGATGCAAAGAGGAAGACGAGAAATCTGAGTATAGCATGGATCGATTACAGAAAGGCTTACGACATGGTTCCTCATTCATGGATCCGTGAAATACTATTAATGATGAAGGTTGCTGAGAATGTGATAGAACTTTTGGAGACAAGTATGGCTTAATGGAAAATGGTGCTGACAGCAAACAGAGAGGTGTTGGGGAAGGTTGGCATTAAACTCGAACTTTCAAGGAGATTCGTTATCTCCACTTCTTTTTGTAATGATAATGATGCCACTGAGCATCCTCTTTGCAAAGTCGAAACTGTATGGAGGAAACCTAATGAAAGCGGTGAATGCATGGGCAGTCAGTGTTTTGAGATACAGTGTGGGAATTTTAAGATGGCCTAACAAGGAGTTGCATGCCATGGATATCAAAACAAGAAAAGTTTTAGCAATGTTTGGTATATTCCACATTCGAAGTAGCATAGTGAGACTGTATCATAAAAGGAAAGATGGTGGGAGAGGATTGAAAAGTGTAAAAGATTGTGTTAGAACTAAGGAGATGTCGTTGAAGGAGCATGTTGTTAGAAGTGAGGAGTGAATGCTCAAATTTGTGGCTAATGGAGTGGAGGTATGTGAGACCAAAGTTGATTATGTGAAACGCATGGATAGAGAAAGGGCAGAGGAACTGGCTAGGAAGAAAATGCATCAAAGGTTCTTCCAGGATATAGCAGAACTGATGAAATATTATGACAATGGCTTAGAGCTGGGTATCTGACTAAGATTACTGAAGCTTTTGCTTGTGCAGCACAAGAGCAGGCATTAGGAACATGACTGTTCAAAAAAGTGGTCTAGGAGAGGAAGTTGCTGCAGAATGTCGGATTTGTGGTAAGGCCTCAGAGTTAATTGCGCACCTTGCAGTAGGGTGTAGCAGATTGGCCCAGAGAGAGTACTACAAAAGACATGATCGCATGGGACTCCGGATATATTGGGAGGTCTGTAAGAAAGTTGGGGTGAAGTGTGCTGGAAAGTTGTTTGAGGAGGTGCCTGATGAAGTGAGAACAAGTGAGGATGGCAAGGTAGAGGTATGGTGGGACAAAAGTGTCATAACGACCAAGCAATTGGAACATAATCGTCCAGATTTGGTCGTCATTGACAAGGTCTTAAAACACAAATAATCCCGGTTGTAGTTGGTACGCTAGGATTTGTATTAAGTCGACTGGAAGGACAATTGAAAAAACTACGAATCCCCAATGTTTTAGACGGCCTTCAGACCTCTACTATTGTAGATACCACCAACATCATTAGGAAAACCCTTGATCTTTGAAGCTCCTGGTTTGGAGCCGGGATTGAAGGAAATCCTCTGGAAATGAATCCCATCTCTTTTCACGGAGATGTTGATAAACAAAATCAGAATTATATAAATATTATTATTCATTAAGAGTAGCCACACAGGCCATCATCAGATATTTCTCTTTGAGAATGACTTATTGTGGTCTCTGGAATCTGAGTGATAACAAGTCTCCCCAGCTTTCAATAACCTTTGCAAATGAATTTGTGTTATCGCAACAGCTGCTTATCATTGATTTCTTGTTGGCAGCAACCATTGGTCTTCACTGGAATTTAGGTGGCAATAAGCCTCTCCAAGGTGCCAGTCCTCTTTGCACTCATTCAGCGGTCTGCCTAGTGCTTTCTCTCTTTGGTCTTTCTATCCTCACTTATTTGGTGTGACACCAGTTTATTGTGACACCCAACCACACACAAAAAAAGGGGGGCGGAGGGGCAGGTTCCTTTACATTTATACAGTTTCAGTTTTCATGATTCCATGTGATGTTTCTTTGTGTTTTAGATCTGTAGCAATTTCTACATATCCGGATTATGCCTGTAGCTCATATGTGTTAGGTCTTCGCATTCAAAGGTTTTCCTTAATATTTCAGCTGTGTTCATTATTGATATACGTAGTATCTTCTCATCTATCACTCTGATTCGAATCTCTCCCACAGTTTTTTCAAAGTTTCTTGGTATTGTTCCCAGTGCTCTGTCTATTAATGGTGTTATCTTGACTTTCTTCATCTCCTTTTGAACTCTTTGGTCAGTTCTATGTATTTGCTTCACTTCTGTCTCTTTTTCTTGATCTTCACTCTGCTGTCTACTAGAACTGCAAAATCTACAATCTGGCAAGACTCTTTTTTCTTGTTAACTATTATGACATGTAGTTTTCTTGCTTGGAATGGCTTATCCGTTCATATATCTATATCCCATAGGATTTGTTGACTTTCATTTTAAAGTATTGCTGTCCGTTTGTGCTTGTACCATCTGTCAGGGAGCAATTGTTTGCATAATTCCCAGTGTATTGCCTTCCCTACTTTTTATATTCTTTTTGGGATAGTTTGCTGCATTCGCTTATTATGTGGTTTATTGTCTCGTCTCTTTGTTCACAGAGTCTGCACTTGCTGTTTCCTTGTATCTTGTCGATCCTTGCTTTGATGTGATTCTAATCAGGTTATCTTGTCCGACTGTTATTAGAAAATCAGTTTCTTGCTCTTACATGAAATCATAACCATCCAGTTCTGTTTAGGTTTCCTTTTTGTAGCCGTGTCCAAGTATTTTCGTTAGTTGTATCTTTTGTCATCCTTATGAATCGTCCGTGTAGCTCTTTCTCTTACAGTGTTTCTTTTCTCGTCTTAAACCTTGTTTATTTTCCTGTTTTATTCATATTTTCAGTGTCTCTTGCCGCTGTAATTATTCTTTCAGTGTTCTGCATCATGTATTTTTTTAATGCTTTTTTTGTGTTATTTATACAGTCTTCTAGCAAACCAATCCTCTTTCTCCGTCTTTCCTTTTCACATAGAGTCGGTCAGTATCATCCTTTGGGTGTAGTGCATTAGTTATGAGTTTCCTGGTTTTCTGGTCAAAATGCCTCAATTCTTCTTTGGTCTAACCTATAATCGGTCCAGAGTATCTTACTAGTTACACTGCCCACGTGTTTATATCTTTAATTAGGTCTCTACTATATAGTTTAGTTTCAAGAATTTTCTTGGTCTTCTGAGGTATTCTTTTCCAAATTTTCCCTTTCATTTTTGTTGCTTTGATGGCATCTGCTTCCAGAACTCCCAAATATTTGTAGCTATCATGTTCACCTAGTGCCCTCATCTTCATATGGTTGGATAGTACTTGCCTTCTGTTGCTTCCAGTTTTACCTTTTCATGATTAGCAGTCCACACTCTTCCATACCAAATTCCATTCGAATATCCTGACTCAAGATTCTAGTTGTGTTTATTAGCATCTCTAGTTCCTTTTTGGTTTTTGCAAAACATTTTAGGTCATCAATGTACATTAAGTGATTAATTCTTTTATCTGTATTAGTGATCTTGTATCCGACGGCATTTTCTTAGTATAATATTAAGGGGCATCATGGCTGTGTTGAATAGTAGTGGCGATAGGGAATCACCTGGAAAATACCTCTTTGTATTTTAATCTCAGTTACATATTATTATTATTATTATTATTATTATTATTATTATTATTATTATTATTATATATTAATATGCTAATTTGCTTTGACTGTTATCATCCTGACATCCCTTAAAATGAAAGGGGAATATTCCAAATGGCTAATAAACATTTTGATTAATAAAACAAAAAACAATTGGTGTTGCTGGTTAAAAAAGCACATTCTGTTTATATATTATTACCTGAAAATAAGTAAAATGATGTACTGCTTTTAAATCTCTGCATTCCAGGTAAAAACTAAAAACATTAGTGTAAATTCTAACGCATTCCAGGTGAAAACATTATTACCTACTTATATGTCATGTTAAAATTAGTGAAAATTCTAACGCATTCCAGGTGAAAACATTATTACCTACTTATATGTCATGTTAAAATTAGTGCAAATTCTAATGCATTCCAGGTGAAACATTATTACCTACTTATATGTCATGTTAAAATTAGTGTAAATTCTAACGCATTCCAGGTGAAAACATTATTACCTACTTATATGTCATGTTAAAATTAGTGTAAATTCTAACGCATTCCAGGTGAAAACATTATTACCTATTTATATGTCATGTTAAAATTAGTGTAAATTCTAACGCATTCCAGGTGAAACATTATTACCTACTTATATGTCATGTTAAAATTAGTGCAAATTCTAACGCATTCCAGGTGAAAACATTATTACCTACTTATATGTCATGTTAAAATTAGTGTAAATTCTAATGCATTCCAGGTGAAAACATTATTACCTACTTATATGTCATGTTAAAATTAGTGTAAATTCTAATGCATTCCAGGTGAAAACATTATTACCTACTTATATGTCATGTTAAAATTAGTGTAAATTCTAACGCATTCCAGGTGAAAACATTATTACCTACTTATATGTCATGTTAAAATTAGTGTAAATTCTAACGCATTCCAGGTGAAAACATTATTACCTACTTATATGTTATGTTAAAATTAGTGTAAATTCTAACGCATTATTACCTATTTATATGTCATGTTAAAATTAGTGCAAATTCTAATGCATTCCAGGTGAAAACATTATTACCTACTTATATGTCATGTTGAAATTAGTGCAAATTCTAATGCATTCCAGGTGAAAACATTATTACCTACTTATATGTCATGTTAAAATTAGTGTAAATTCTAACGCATTCCAGGTGAAAACATTATTACCTACTTATATGTCATGTTAAAATTAGTGTAAATTCTAACGCATTCCAGGTGAAAACATTATTACCTACTTATATGTCATGTTAAAATTAGTGTAAATTCTAACGCATTCCAGGTGAAAACATTATTACCTACTTATATGTCATGTTGAAATTAGTGCAAATTCTAACGCATTCCAGGTGAAAACATTATTACCTACTTATATGTCATGTTGAAATTAGTGCAAATTCTAATGCATTCCAGGTGAAAACATTATTACCTACTTATATGTCATGTTAAAATTAGTGTAAATTCTAATGCATTCCAGGTGAAAACATTATTACCTACTTATATGTCATGTTAAAATTAGTGTAAATTCTAACGCATTCCAGGTGAAAACATTATTACCTACTTATATGTCATGTTAAAATTAGTGTAAATTCTAACGCATTCCAGGTGAAAACATTATTACCTACTTATATGTCATGTTGAAATTAGTGTAAATTCTAACGCATTCCAGGTTAAAACTTTTTACCTACTTATATGTCATGTTAAAATTAGTGTAAATTCTAACGCATTCCAGGTGAAAACATTATTAACTACTTATATGTCATGTTAAAATTAGTGTAAATTCTAACGCATTCCAGGTGAAAACATTATTACCTACTTATATGTCATGTTAAAATTAGTGTAAATTCTAACGCATTCCAGGTGAAAACATTATTACCTACTTATATGTCATGTTAAAATTAGTGTAAATTCTAACGCATTCCAGGTGAAAACATTATTACCTACTTATATGTCATGTTAAAATTAGTTCAAATTCTAATGCATTCCAGGTGAAACATTATTACCTACTTATATGTCATGTTAAAATTAGTGTATATTCTAACGCATTCCAGGTGAAAACATTATTACCTACTTATATGTCATGTTAAAATTATTGTAAATTCTAACGTATTCCAGGTGAAAACATTATTGTGTACTCAAGTGTCGCTTCAACCATTATCATCCTGACATCCCTTAAAAGGAATGTGGAATATTCCATCCAAATAGAAAAGAAAAAAATCGGGGTCACTGGGTAGGAAAACTCTTTTTTAACTATTTATTCAATGCCCTTGAAAAGTCACTTCTGATTAATTATAAAAATTCCCTTTTTAAGTCACTTCTGATTAGTAGTGAGAAAAAAATATCTGTTTTAAGCTATTTATTTAATACCCTGGAAAGGTCACTGTTAATTATAAATATTCCCTGGAAAACTCACTTTTGATTAATTGTTCGAAAAAATGTTTCGTTTTTTTTCAACTATTATATTTAATGTTAAAATATTTTAACATTATAAAAATGCCCTACAGTCACTTCTGATTAATTTTAAGAAAAAATGTTTTGTTTTATACTATTTAATCTCACAAAGTTTTAAAATTACTAAAATACCTTAGAAAAGTCATTTCTGATTAATTATCAAAATACCCGCCACAACCATCACCATCGCCCTATCACCACTACCACCGCCACCATTCCCACTGCACATGCTACTACCACTGCCACCATTTCCACCACTGCCACGGCCATCACTGCCACCACCATTGAAGTCACCACCACTGCAACTACAGCGACCACCACCACTTCCGCCACCACTACCACCACTGCTACCATGCAACTACCACCATTACCACCTCCAGCTCCATCTCTACTGTTACTGCTACTCCACCACTGTTGTCACAGCAACCACTATCACCTCTACTACCATGCAACCACCACTGCTGCCGCCATCGCCGCCGCCCCACCACCACCACATTAATTCATTGTTGGTGTTTTGTAAGGGTCAACTAAGCCAGTTTCTGTTTTTCCCTGATTTTCGATGTTATGTCATTTATTTATAATAAAACAGTATATTTCTGGATACATTTGGAAAAATTGCAGAGTCATCTTCCAGAAATGATGTCACGATGGTGGGGGGAACAAAGCACGATTATGTTGCTTTTAAAAGTGCTCTGGAGTCTTCCAGGGATTACCAAACCTTCTTTTTTAGGCAGGGGTAGGGGGAGTAGTAGTATCTGTTTTGTTGTCACAAGGTAATCTCCCAGGCATTATCTCCTCTGTTTTTGTTTAGGCAGCGGTAGGGGCAATAGTGTTTGTTTTGTTCTCACAATGCAAGTTTCCCAAGCATAATTTTCTTTTTCTTTATTTAGTAATAGTTAATATTTAATTTCTGTTTCCGATATGAAAAAACAAACTTTTAGCTGTAACGAAAAGAAAATTTTACCTGTGATGTACATAAAAGTTATTAAAACTCAAACTCACGTAAAATCATCGAGTAGTATAACTTTTAAATAATAAATAAGGTGCTTCTACAGGATAGTACCTATATGAAACGTATGGAAAAGTTAGCACAACTGAAAATCATGTAAAATAATCGAGTAGTTTCGTTTTTAAATAGGAAAAAGGTACTTGTACAGTAATCGCCCCAAGAAATAATGTACTTGTACAGCATAAATCCCATATGAAAAAAAACCAGACAATCTTACCTGTGACATCTATAGAAGTTTTTAAAACCGAAATTCATGTCAAATCATCGAATAGTATGACTTCTCATTGTTTTCTCATATAGGTAGAATACTGTACAAGTACCTTATTTCTCCTCATATTATTGAGAAAGCAAGTGGATAGAAGAGAAGGGGTATTAGGAGTCAGTCACAGAAATTGCTGAAGCAGTTTACAATCTGAAAATCACTTTATTTCATATATATTTTTAAGAGTCGATTGTATAGTGTAACTTCCGGTAATGACTGAAGCAGTTTACGATCTAAACATTTTTTTTTATTTTATCTAACAAATTCAGACATTCAATTTCATAATGAATTAAGAATATTTATGTTATGAAATACATATATATTTTCAAGTGTTGCGATATCATCGGTTAACCTCCTACACTTTTATTGTTTTTCTTTAACCAAATCCCATCAATCGCACTCCTTACTGATTCATTCCATTTTCTTACCACTATGAAAAAAATGCAAAAGTTGATATGTAACATGTTTCTATCAAATCTTATTCCTTACATGCCAAATTATCAGATTATCAAGTAAAGATTTTAACATGATTTACAAGTCACTTTGATTAAATTATTATCTATTCGTTTTTTTATTCACGGTCTGATCGGAATTAATATTAGACTGATTATTCTATTGTTTGCTTATATGATGATTTTGTCAACTACCTTGGAATTTCCACGGGTTCTGCTAGTTATTATTATTATTATTATTACTATTATTATTATTATTATTATTATTATTATTATTATTATTATACTCGATTAGGAATTATCACACAAATTATTACGCTTGATCACTCACTAACAAACAAATCTCCCCAGATTTCCAGTACACTTTGCTTTTTTAGATCAGTATTGCGAATCACTTTGCATTCTCGCAACAACCGTTTACCATAATGAAACTATCAGTATGTCTTTATCATTGAAGTTTTAGTAAATTTAAATGACTATAAACCATCTCAGGAATTTAGTATTCTCAGCACAATCCCGATGCTTTTTTTCTGCTATTATACTAATTAATGTTGGTACGATCACTTTTTTGTTTGTTGTTGTTGTTGTCATTATTATTATTATTATTATTATTATTATTATTATTATTATTATTACCATCATCATCATCGATTCTAACAGTTTCGGTTCTTTTGGTCCATCATTGTATGTTTTATGTAGATTATGTTCAGACAGTACTATTTAGAATTTGTATTCTTTGGATTATTCAGACACTGTTCTCATCTTGAGTGTTTTTTGCACAACATTTCGGCTGAATTTTCACATGTATTTTGTTGAATATATATATATATATATATATACTCTTAATGGCGCCTTTATTATTTATAATTCACAGTTTCCATATCGTGTAAAATTCTATACTAGGTCTACTTAGTAATTGATTGTTGCTCAGTATATATGCTGTTTCTTTGAGTCGCCTTACTCTCCACTGTTTTTTGTCGATAATTTTACTGCGTGCCATAATGGTAGATGATTTTCCTTTTCCCTCCCATATATGATCAGCCACACCCGATTTTTTAATATCTCAACATATTACATCTTTCTGGTGTTCTTCTAACTAGTGGTGGGACGATTAATCGGAATCGTTAATCGTAAGAATCGTGTATTTTGGGAGGAATCGGAATCAGAATCGCATCATTAAAAATACCTTAGATTTACAATTTTTCATTACGATTCTCTTATATTTTTAAGTTGAACTGTTTGTTTGAAGTGAGATTGATGCTGTCAAAAATTTTGGATAAAAACGTCATAGAACTTTTCGTAACATATTTAATATGATATACAACAATTTTATTAACCACTTTAAAAGGTAATCTTTATTTATCTTAATGAGTTTTCTTATTCCGTCACATACATAGGCGCTGTCTGTCTGTTTCGAAACTTCGAGGCCCATGATTAGTTATGTTAAGTGTTGTGACATTATGTTGAACAAAGATGGCGCTCGAGAAGCAGTCCCGATACTGAGTGTAAAGTAATTATCAGCAACAAAGATGGCGGCCAAGAATCAAATGCGGTCTGTGATGTAGTTAACGGCGAACTGATTGAATCCAAAATTCGACAATTTTTATAGTAACTTTGGAAGATTTTCATTGGTTGGTTATTATAACTTGGGGTTATAAAAACGATCGTCGAAATCATTGGTGTCATACCCCCATTAGGAGTAAAAAACATTCAACCCCCTTTTTTGATATAATGGACAAATCCTTTCGGAACACTTTTCAAATATATATATACATACAAATATAATCCTTTTCAAATACACATGAATATATATACACACACACAAGTATACATTTTTTTTCTTTTTTATATATACACACATACAAGTATACATTTTTTTCTTTTTTTTTATTTTTTTCTTTTTTTTTTCGTTATTAATATTTTCATTGTGATCGATTAAGATGCTAGGTAATATTTCTTCACGTTTTTCATCCACTGGATCGCCATTTTTTAAATTTAATGTATCACTGAATTTTACACATCTAACCCTTTTTATGGCATTTTGGGCTGGAAAGTAGATTAAATATGCTGGACTGTTTTTATCGTAACCTACAAGAATACCTTTCGTTTTAGTATTTAGTTTACTGGTATTTTCTATAAATGCAAAACAATCTGAACCAAATATATGCATTCGGTTCGTTTTGGGTTTTACACTGCAAAACGCTTCATACAGTGTTTTGTCTAATCTTCTATAAAACGATCTATTTCTGATATATGCTGCTGCCATTAAAGCGTACGTCCATAAACTATGCGCTAATTTTGATTTGATAAATAGATATCTTGTCATTTCAAAAAGGGTTCGCCATGTCCTTTCAGCAGTGCCATTTTGGAAGGAGGAATATGGCGCAGATTTCTCGTGTTTAATATGGGGGTTAATTAATAGAAGTTCAAAGTCATCACATAAATTGTCTGAGCAAATACATTTTACCAAGCCGTACGGGGCAATATTAGCTAAATATATCTTAGTGCTGAGGATAGTGTCGAATTTGTTTTTTAGAAAATGAACTAGAATTAAACCGGAAAAATCATCAATAAATTTCAAAATGTACCTTAGATTATTTCTTCCCATCGGGCTGATCGACCTGCTAAGTCACAGTGCACAAGTGAGAGAATTTTCGTGGCCTTTTTGTCTGGCGTTCGGCTTATATATTTTGTCATTTTCCCCTGTGCACACACACATCACAATTTGGGAGATGGTCTGAAGGTATTATTTTCATGCCTTCGACTACATTTGGTAAATTTTTAATATCAGCTGTATTGCAGTGGCCTAGAAGTTTATATACGAGGTTTCAAAGTCGTGACTGGCAGTTTTTGAGGGAACCATACTTTTTAAATTATATAGTCGGCCATTTTCTTTAATGTCAAATATAGTTCCATTGGGGTATATCAATTTTGACTTGTTTTTGGCCAAACTTTATATTTGCGCCTTCTTTAATGGCAGCCTGCACGGAAAATATGTCTTGCTTAAATGTAGGTATGAACAGAGCATTTTTTAGAATACAGTTACAGATTTCGCCTTTATTATTTTTTAGGGATATTTTAGCATCGCCTCTTTTCAAGATTATATCATTTATTTGACTACCATCCGCAAGTTCGACAAAATGACTTTGTGGATTAAAGTTTGAATCAAAATTAATAAAATCAGATTCCTTGGCGATAACATGTGCTGTAGCACCACAGTCTACAAGGAGATTTTTACCGTTTGTGGTATTGTCAAAGTTACATGTGAATAGAAATGTATGTTCTTCCTCAAAGTTCTCAACGTTTTTTATGGAGTCCATTTTAGAGCGTTTATATCAACATTGGAAACTTTTGTGGTTAGGTCGTCCACCATTATAGCAGATAATTTTATTCTTTTTCTTGGGAAAATTACTTTGGGGAACACGTTGCAGTGAGGTGCGTAATTTGGTGGTGTCTGCTTTCAAGAAGCATTTTTGAACTTCATAATATTGCTGGAGTTATTATTGTCCACGAGCATCTGATTAGTCTCTTTGTAACTGTGCAATGCCACTTTAAATTTACTGAAATTTATGGGTTTGTCTTTTTGTGTAATAACAGTTGTAAATGGTTTAAAATCATCTGGAAGTCACTTGAGGGTCATTGATATAAACAAGCTATCGCTTATTATTTCACCTGAGAGTTTTAAGGCATTAGCGGTTGTTTCTGCCCTTATCATGTAGTCGGTAATAGTTTCATCCTCGTTATGTTTCAGAGACGTTAATTTTGTATATAGTGATAAAATTTTCGGTTTCCCTTTTGATAAATAATGTTCTCTTAATATGTTCAATGCTTTCCATCCATCATCCAAGGCATCTCTTATAATCAGAGACAGACTTCTATCATCTAAGCATCGAATCAGTTCTGCAAAAACAGTCGCACCTTCCTTTCGAGAAATTTGGAGATGTTAGGATTCTCTGTTGGAGATTGTATCACTTTGTGGAGTTTTCAAATCCCCAGAAATTTTACCTGCCACAATTCGAATTTAGATTCCGAAAAGACGATGGCTGGGCGCATAACCTGTTAAGTGTTGAGACATTATGTTGAACAAAGATGACGGTGGAGAAGCAGTGCAGTCCCGATACTGAGTGTAAAGTAATTGCCAGTAACAAAGATGGCAGCCAAGAATCAAATGCAGTCCGTGACGTAGTTAACGGCGAACTGATTGAATCCAAAATTTGACAATTTTTATAGTAACTGTGGAAGATTTTCATTGATTGGTTAGCACAGTCGGTGGTTATAAAAACGATCGTCGAAATCATTGGTGGCATACCCCCATTAGGAGTGAAAAACATTTAAACAAGTTATCTGTTTGGATTGTTGCGAAACTTTAGGGGCCGTGAGGTAACATTGCTTTCATTTGTGAGCAAAGTTTATTCATGTATAAAACAGCCTAACTACGTCAAGTCCATGAAAAAAGTTGATGAATACTTAACCATTAGAGAAAAAAGATTTTACAGTGCTCTCATTCCGAGTAAATCATGTTAAAAATCATTGGTTTTTCCAACTGGTGACTAAAAAAAAGTGGAGGGGGGCACTTATCTTTTGGCAAGTTTTTTTTTTTTTTTACCGACACTCTTCCATTAGTAAATGAATGAAAAGTCTCATTAGTAAATGAAAAATGTTTTGTCAACCTTTATATTTTTAAAAATAAAACAAGCAAAATCAGATTATTTGAACAATAAAAGGTTTAATAGAACTTTCTGAACGAAGGCTGTTTCAGGAAATATTTTTAAAACTAAAGTGAAACTGATCACGTGATATCGGTTCACAAAACTTTGACTGTCGGTCGTTTTTTTTTAAGTATTCAAAAAAAAAGTTGGAACTACATATTACGCTGACTGACGGTTCCGCTTAAGGTCTTTCGAAAACTACAAAAGAAAACAATCATTTTGCTACCTGTTAAAATAAATGCAGTAAGTGAATTTAATTTTTTTTCTTTTAGAAATTTACATTTCATTAAAATATTCTGCGAATGAAGCAATTAAACATTTCTTTTGGAACTTCTTTGCACAATAAAAACAAAAAAAATGAAAAATTTATTATAAAAGAAAAAAGTTTAACTTTTTTAAAAATCCTTTGAACCCTAACTTTGCAAACTAACTAGTCACTCAGAGACGTTCAACTAAAGGACTGTAGGGGCTTAGTCGACATTCACTGATGCCTGGTATCACAGTTGTGATGTAAGCATAGGTTAATGTTTCTCAACCCCTAACATAAAAAGATTTTCAGAAACAGCATTAAGGCGAAGGTGATTTCGAAAGTTCAATAAATGATTTTTATTTAACAATAGAAATAAACAATTACCAAAAATTTACTTTTTATATAGAAATAAAAAGGTAAATTAAGACATTAAATAAGAATAAAGGACGATAAGTATATAATTATATAATAAAAATAAATATAGAAATAAACCAACTTATTTAGATTTAAAATATTTTTTAAAAAGTCAAATAAATAAATAGGAATAATTTCAGACGATTGAATATAAAAAGCTTAAAATTTAATCAAAGATTTAGTAATTTTTAAATTTCATTTCGAAATAAGAATATTCTAGAAAGTGGAATAAAAATCAGAAAGCGATTAAAGCTGCAAAAAAATGTTAAATTTAAAAGAATTATCGAAGATAAAAATAAAATAAAACAAAAAAAATGAATATCAAAAGATAAACAAAACATGTTATTCCCCTTGAAATTTGATGTTATTGTATTTTTGTTGAATTAATCATGACTTACTTTTTATTTATATTTTTTAATTTATAAAATAACTCCTGAAATTGATTGTTATTAATTTCATCGTGCATCTTTAATTCATGGTTAAAATATTTGTTTTGACTTTTATCTTCAATGAAAGAAATTTTACGAAAAAAATAAAATCGTTTTCGAAATTCCCTTAATTGTATTTCTACTTTTTCTCTGTATCAAATTTTTTCGCTACACAATAACTTTCAACTATATAATGGTATATTTCAAAACAACAATTCCACGGGAATCGGAATCGTACTTGGTATCGGAATCGTTAATCAACATTTTCCTGGAATCGGAATTGGAATCGGAATTTGAATTTAGGAATCAGTCTCAACACTACTTCTAACCTTACTTTAAGTGGGCAATATGTCTCACCTTTGTATATTTTTTCGCACTTGCATGAAATCGTAAACGTACAGTTCTTAGTCATGATTTTTTCGATAGTAGCTAACCAACGATTCCTTTCTTAATAATATATGGATGGTGTGCATTGAAATTTAAAGATTCTTCAATGAAAATTGGCTTTCGACATACAGATGACCTGAACCCCTGATCAATGCGAGTTATCAATACACCTAGAGTGTTGACATGGTCCAGTAATGTTTGAACATCTTTCTTGGTGACACCAGAAAATTCAGTTGTAAATGACACTCTTTTGGAGGTTGAAATTTATATCAAAAGAATACAATTGCAAATTATGAAACATGTTAGCTTCATAGATTAAAGAAAGATTCTAAATTCTGTGCAGAAACATTCCTGGGTTTGATAAGATACACTTGAAGAAGGTCAGATGTTACATCGGCCGACATATGAAGAATGTCGATGGCCATCTTTGTTGGCTAACCCCTTCGTAATACGTGAATATTTGAGATAAAATAAAGAGCATTAAAAACTAAAAAAAATGAGCCAGGTAGGTATAAAAGTAACTTTTATTGGCTACGGTAACATTTATTTGTTGTATATTTATTTTTTGCCCTTTTTTAGTCTGTTAACTTCTCTGCTAAATCTTCGATGTTCATAAGCTTTCAACTCAATGCATCTTGCTATATATCTGTGCATCTATCAGTATATCTAGTTCATTGACTGTTTGTTGTCATACAACCTAGTATGCTGACTATATGTCTGCATATAGTGCTGTATGCACAGTGACCATATGTAGAGTGGGCATCTGTTGACATGCAATGTAGTGCATAGGGTATTTATTTGTCTTGTTGATGCATTGTGCAATATACTTTTTTGGTTCACATAGTTTGCTCACTCGATGTGTTTTGGTGTACATAGTTTGCTCACTGGATGATTTTGGGTGCACATAGTTTGCTACTAAGATGTTTATTAGTGCACATAGTTTGTAGGCTGGATGTTTGTTGGTGAACATAGTTTGCTAACTGGATGTTTTTTGATGCACATAGCTTGTTGACTGTATGTTTCTTGGTGTACATAGTTTGCTGACTTGAGGTTTATCGTGCACATAGTTTGTTGACTGGATGTTTTTTGATGAAAATAATTTGCTTACTGGATGTTTTTGTGCACATTGTTTGCTTACTGGATGTTTCTTTGTTTACACAGTTTGTTGACTTAATGTTTTTAGTGCACATAGTTTGCTACCTGGATGTCTTTTCATGCACATAGTTTAGTGACTAGTTGTTTTTTGGTGCTAATAGGTTGCTGACTGGATGTTCGTTGGTACACATTGTTTTTTAATAGAATGTTTCTTGGTGCACATAGTCTTCTGACTGGGTGTTTCATAGTGCACATCGCTTGATGACTAAAAGTTTTTGGTGCACAGAATATGTTGACTAGATTTTTAGGGCACATAGTTTACTTATTGGATGTTTTTTAATGCACAAAGTTTTTACTGGATGTTTCTTGATATACATAGTTTGATGACTTGAGGTTTTGGTGCATAATTTGGTGTTTTTGATCCAAATAGTTCGCTGACTAGGGATTTCTTGGTGAACATAATTTTATGACTTGATGTTTCTTCGTGCCCATAGTTTGTTGACTAGATGCTTTTTTTGTAAACATGGTTTGCTGACTGGATGTTTCTTGGTTCACATAGTTTGCTGAGTAGATGTTTTATGTGCACATAGCTTGTTGACTGGATGTTTCTTAGTGCACATAGCTTGTTGACTGGATGATTTTAGTAAACATAGTTTTATGACGGAGTTTTTTAGTGGACTTAGTTGGTTGACTGGATGTTTCTTGGTGAACATAGTTTATTGACTAGATGTTTGTTTTTGTACACATAGTTTGCTCACTGAGAGTTTTGTGGTGAACATAGTTTGTTTAATGGGTGTTTCTTAATGCACATTGTTTGTTGTCAGGATGCTTTTTAGTGCACATAGTTTGTTAACTGGGTGTTTTTTGATAAACATTATTTGCTGACTTGATATTGCTTGGGACACATAGTTTGTTGACTAGACGTTTCTTCGTTCATATAGTTAACTTAATGTTTTTTGTTAGACATAATTTGCTAACTGGGTGTTTCTTGTTTCACATAGTTTGATGACTCGATGCTTCTTTATGAACATAGGTTGTTGACTCGATGTTTCTTGGTGCACATAGTTTCTGATGTTTCTTGATCCACATTGTTTACTGGATGTTTTTCATACACATTGCTGACTAAGGGTTTCCTGGTGTACATAAATTGTTGGTTTAATGTTTCTTAGTGCACATAGTTTGTTGACTGGATGTTTTCATATACATAGTTTGCTGACAGGGTGTTTCTTTGTGCACATAGCTTTTTACTAGATGTTTTTTGGTGTACATAGTTTCCCGTCTGGATGATTCTTGGTACACAAAATTGGCTGATTGGATGTTTTTTCGTGCTGACTGGAATATTCTTGTTATTTTACTGCATGTTTCTTGGTGCAAATATTTTTTTGGCTAGATGTTTCTTTGGAGCTCATAATTTGTTGACTGGAAGTTTCTTGGTGCACAAAGTTTGTTGACCGGTGTTTTTTAGTGAATATAGTTTGCTGACTGGGGGTTTCTTGGTTCACATAGTTTGTTTACCGGATGTTTTTTGTGCACAAAGTTTAATTAGTGGATTTTCATTAATATATATTACTCTTCATAATAAATTCCTACTTAAATTTTTTTTTAATTTTCTGTCTGAAGGGTGTATGTATTGAGACAGAAAAAAGACAAAGAATACCTTACGTTTTTTATAGTAACACCAATGTTAATATAGTGTTCGTTAAGCTCCTGTCTCATGATCAAAAGGTACCAAAAAGATGAGAAAGATAAGGTGTGCTCACAAGTCACGACAGAGTGACATTTTTGTTGCAATCCCCACCGTTGTATATCAATTGATTAAACTATTGCTAAAAATTGACTTAATTTTACCTTACATTGGTCAGTGTTAATGTGTTGTCTGGGTTAATTGTAAATGGTAAGATTTTTTTCATAATATTTCCACTATGTTTGTCAGTGATGAGATTTGTCTAGTGTCAATCCATTTTTTGGACCAATTGTTACTATTGTTTTTTCTCAGATTTTGGGAGTTTTTCCTAGTTCCTGTATAATTGTTGGCATCATGGTGGTTTTGTTCATGTTCCCTTAGGCTATTTTCGCATTTTCTCACCACGTGCTCCCATCATCTCTTCAAGTCGACAATTCTATGCCATATCTCCATGATGATGTGATTTCAAGAAGCTTTCATTTCTCTTCTAATTCCCTTAGTATTCCCTTCTAATCATCTTTTTCGTCCTTATTGATTCAATGGTGTCAATTCCCAATTGCGTAGTTCTATGCCTTAAACTGCTGTTCCTTCTTCATATAAAGTAGTGCACACTTTTCTATCCCGAATTCCAGTCTAGCTTGTTGTGTTCATTTGTGTTTCTAGCTCCTTATTTGCCAAAAGTTTAAAATCATTAATATATGTACATAACGTGGTTTATTGTTTCCTTTGGGTTTATAAATTTGTATCCGGCATTGCACCTGAGTATGCTGTTCAGTGGCATTATGGTCACTGTAAAAAGTAATAAAGATGGAGAAACTTCCTGGAAAATGTCTTTCTGTTTTCTTATCTCAGTCCAAGTTTTGACTTCCACCTATTCATTCCAGTATCACCATTTCCATTGTTTTCGCTTTAAAATTGATAGTTTTGTCAGATATTTTGTATATGCAGTAGAACCCTAGGATACGGTATTAATCCGTTCTGAGGTTGGTGAAATCGCCGTATGGTGAAACCTAAGCAAAATTTTATACAGTACATATTAAAAATTAGTAACAAAATACAGCACAGTATATAATACACATGTATATAATCAGATAACATAAATAACACCGCAAATACCATAACCAGGGGCCAGACAAACATTATATTCCATATCGAAACCTGGAAGAACCGTATCCCAGGGTGCTACTATATTAAAGATTCAATTATTCAGATTGTGTTGAATGCTTTCCATTATTTATCTTTTTTCTAGCTTTTACCATATATTCTACTAGAAGTGTTTTGTTTCTGATGAGTCAGGTAGCTTTGATTTTGTTATTTCCTCTATCATTGTTTACAAAGTTTCTCTTTTGTTTGTATTGATGATTGTTAATATGGGGTTTCATATTAATATGGGGATCAGTGGATCATAAACTCATAGAGATAACAATCTTTTCTTTTTCCGATCCAAAAATAATAAAGTTTCCTCAGACTAATTCCACTCAATCTGATTAGCTCTCTGACCATTCCTATATTCTAGATTAACGGTATTTGCATGCTTAACGAACGCTAATGGCCCTCTGGGTAAATTGCTGCGTTCATTTTCTTGGATTTTACAGTGTAAGTTAGCATTTCCTCTCTTTCTCTCTCCCTTCCTATCTCTCTCTCTCTCTCTCTCTCTCTCTCTCTCTCTCTCTCTTTATCTCTCTTTCTCTCTCTTGCTTTTTACATTTATTTTTATGCCGATGAAAAAAATATTTAACGGCGGTGCTGAAGAAAAAACAGCAAAAATTTATTTCCTCTCTCTCTCTCTCTCTCTCTCTCTCTCTCTCTCTCTCTCTCTCTCTCTCTCTCTCTCTCTCTCTTGCTTTGTACATTTATTATATTTTTCAAACATAGTTGCGTTTTTCATATGTATTTATTTAAATATACTTTATTTAAACCTGCACAATCTATATAATCGTCACCGAATTAAAAATAAATGTTTCGGCAGTATCATCTACTGGATTCTCGACATTTCGCACACGATAACTTTTTTTATGGCTGGGGAGTAGGGGATAAATTTGTACATTAGGTCCACCTCCACAATTTTCTTTAGAATAACGACTATATAGGTTTTCGACTCTGCTGATTAAGAAAATCTCATTCAAATTTTGCAGAAACAATTACTCATAGAGATATAAAGACCTGTATTATGTACTGTAATTCAGTGCTGCCAGATTTGTATACACGCACGATAAACAAATCCACTTTTCTCCTACCGACACTACCACTCTCCTCCCCCTCCCTCTCATTTTTTTTTTTTAGCATTTGCGGGTTGTTATGCTGACAACGATTATCACGGTTATATTTGGAGGAATTATTTTTCCACCCACCTCCCCTCAAAAAAGGGGCTACCTACTCTGAAAGTCGTTCTTTACATGGGGATATTAGGAGTGTCTACTCCGAATGCTGTTCTTAAGATGGGGAGGTTGGTGATGTCTATTCCAAAAGCCGTTCTTAACATGGGGAGTTTGGGATGTCTATTTCAAACACGGTTCTTAACTCAAAGAAGTGCAGTGAAAAAAGTGCTAATTGTTTTGCTTTAAATGTTGAAAAAAGACGATATGAAAATGGAATTTACTTTAATACTATTGGTGGAAGAGTTGAAAAGAAGAGGAAGACTTGAACAACAAACAGAAACAACTAGGACTTCTACCACTGATTCTGATCACTCTAAACAGTTAGAATCCCTAACTTTTAAAATTTGTTTTTACTTTCCATTATTATTCTAATGGATCATTTTTCGTAATTTTATTAATTCATACTGATTTACGCATTCCCTTAATTGCTTTGTTTTTTAATTCAAACAGTACCTGCATGTTATTGTCCCAAACCAGCACTAATCGCCAGTGAAAGCCAGATTATTTCATTTCGGCCATGGCCGCTAGTGTCTGTAATTGTTCAGGGACGGCATTGGCCACCACCAACAACCGTAGTTTACTTTTATGCGAGGGGGGGAGGGGGCAGGCTTTCATCGAGTAACGCATGTTAACGGGTTCTGCTAGTTAGTATTATTATTAATGATGATGACTATTCTATTTCTGTTCACTTTTTTATGATTTTGGATTTCACTTTTGAGGATGATCGTGACCCCTCTTTTATTTTCGAATGATACTTTGACAGAGTATACCGTTCATGTTGGGGGGGGGGGTTGTAACAGTAGAAAATGAAAAATACGAATTCGAATAAAGGCTAATTTTATCTGTGGCGCGAGGGAAAAAGTTCAAATATTACATTTCAAGAACAGAAAGGATTTACTAGACATACAAAAAAAAAAAAACGAACGTATGGCAGCAACAATAAATTTTTACTTTTAACCAGATTGTTTCTCCACATTCAATGAATTCTGACCTTGTAGTCCATTAAATCTAGTTTGTAACCTAACCGACCACTGCATTTGTATTTTTGTTGTGCTCTTGAAGGGTCGATAATAAATAAGACAAAATGGTGGTATATTTTATAAGAGTGTTTATTTAGAGAAGTACAGAATAGTATGCTACAGAAAGATCGTCCCGAGACTGTATAGTAATGTTAGTCGCGAATAGGTTAGATCATCTAACCATTATTTTACTAAAGTAGTGACTCTGGGTAGGCCATACAGACAGAAACGTTATTGATGTAAGCCGAACAAACTACATACACACACACTCACGTATATATAGAGAAAGAATTATGTAAGATTTATAGCATTTTTTAAACATTATTTAATTCTATCTTTTAATAGTCAATTTATTTATGAAATATCAAGATGAAATTTTATTAGCAGATATGTGTTTTAAAATGAGGAAAACAAACATTGTTTGCAATAGATAAATCTGTCTCTTCTCGAACAAATAAGAGGACAATTTTACTATTAAATTTATAAATATTTATATCTGCATTTCAAATAATGTTATTATCTGCATGATAATCGCTTTTCTATAAATTAATGCCAAGTTACATACACAAAAAGGAACAATCTTGTTTTTTTATCCTTTTTTTTTTCTTGTAAAAATAATTTTTTTAACTTTAAAACTGATAATGCATAAACCTTTCTACAAGTTTCAGACTAATCATTGAATTAATTTATTTTCATGTCACAGAATGGTTCAAATCCAGACTTTTTTCAACACATTTTCTGACCAACAGTGAAATTGCTTTAAAATCATACGTTAAAAAAGTCGTAACATGCTGCTGTTGTTTGATATATTTTTAAGCATATTTTAGGAATGCGTTCTGAATTTAAATCCTTGTTCCCACACATTTTTAGCAAAAGTCTTGTTTGGATATAAGACAGCCCTTAGTTTTAGTTTCAATCATTATTATTAATTGCTAGTTGATAAATTTTCTCTTTCTTTGTTATTGCTATTGTTTCTTTCAAACCTTTGACTAATTTCTTTCAAAACTAAATGAAAGAAATGGCGATTTTTTTCTTTGTTACCAAAAGTCAAAAGAGTTTATTTTAAATTCTGTGTCTGCACGAAACTTGGTAGTTTCTGCCAGACATATACATTTTCGATTTCATATCAAATAATAAGAAAGTATATTTGAATGGTAAAGTTATTGAGGTTAGGGTTAAGAAGTTTTGTTACCTTGGTGATACTATTGGAAAATAAAGAAAAGTATGATAGCAAGAGTTAGCGGTTAGTGGAGTAAGTTCAGGGAATTTCTGCCATTACAAACCAGCGGAACATTATTACTATCGACCACAATGTGATGTATGGAAGTGAAGCCTGACCAGTGAAGATTGAGGATATGTGTTGCATGGAGAAAAATCATACGATCATGATATGATTCATGTGTGATGTGAGTCGTGTAGAGAAATGTGCCGAACAGAAACTTTGTTGCTTGAAAGAATAGTGAGACATTTTGCGTTAGTAGATGTAGAACAGTTGAGATAGCAGGATTCATTGGCAGGAGTAGGTCATGGAAAACATGAGAGGAAATGATAAGTATGGGTTTGTAAAAACGGGGATAAATCAAGATCTCGCAGTTATACGTTAGTTTGGAAATCAATTTCTAAAAAAAACACTCTACATATGCCAAAATGTAAAAAAAAAAGTCTCTGTTTTGTGTTTCTTCGATTGCATCAACATGCAGAAGTTTAAATGTAATGTGAACAAACATCTCGCTGCAAAATTCATCGCTTAGGACGGCACTAATTCACAGTAATCCTTTATGTGTCACTCGATATGTGCCTTGTTTAAGTGAACTTAAGTTAAAACAGATGATGATGATGATGATGATGATGATGATGATGATGAAAGCTCATTCTGTTTTTATGAAATTATTTTTTGCTCTGATGTGTTTTTCTTGTTATTTTTTGCAGTACATACTTAATTTTCAACTATTGATAAACTTATATGTTTTTCTTTTGATGTGTAAACGTGATAAGGCAGTTGTTTCTCTAATTTTTTACTATCATTTTAATTTATGATCAGACTTTATCACTGTAGTTATCTCTATAATAATACGCTAAGGCATTTGAGGTCATATCTACGTTATAGATTTTCACGCACGTTTAGAGGAAAAAAATAGGTCGTCTGATAAGGAAAGATGGCGATTGATGATGTTGCTAAAGTAAAAATAATCCGACTTTACTAATTTTAAAATGAATTGTTCCCAAATCAAATAATGTCGTGCCATCGACTAAACCAGTACAGTTTTAAATAGATGCATTTACAAAAATGATATTTGTTTCATTGATTTCAAGAATATTTTGCTGACAATGCCAATGCAATTATGAAAGAATAAAGACTTTAAAAAGGACGTGAATATCGTTTGCGATCACGTTAGAGATGTCGGGCATAAAATCGAATGACGTTTCAGATCACGTGAGAGGCATGAGTGACGCTTGAGAAGACAATCATGGGAGGGACATCACAGCGGTAACAAGAGAATGAAGAAATAAATGTTGCTGTACAACAACAAAAGTGAATTCATGTTCTTTTCTATTCTTTGTCTGCTTTGCGACTGAGGTTACAACGTGTTAGGTAAGATTACATTATTAAGCCTAACAGACATTTATTTCAAAAGGAATAAATTATAAATAAATTATAGAGATTGACCTAGAAATCACCTTGGAATTTCCGTGGGATGCAACTAGTTTTCTTAATATTTTGTTTCGAAATTAACATTTTTAGTTTAGAATGTTAACATGATTTATCGAGTGAAATAAAAAAAATATTGAATTAAATATTTTCAATTGAAACATTTATCTGAAAACGAAAGCAGTTTCTTGTTAATGCATAAAGCAATGTTAGTTGGCAAGACAAATTTCTTTTATGGAGTCAAATATGGCAGTGCGTTTTTCGGTTTCATATATTTATTTTCCTTGTCACCTGATGCCATAAAACATTCTTCAGCTGTCACTTTCAAAGATGAATTAAAACAACAAAAGTTTCCTCACAAAAGAATATAAAGATTATTGTTTTTCGCTAAAACTCAAAAGTTTTACTCGTATTATTCCTGATTATTTAATTAACCATCTATGGCAGCACTCAAAGAGCGTTAACCACCAATATCTTTTTCGTTCTCTTTCAACCTAGAACACATTGTACAATGGAGGGGGGGGGGTAACAAAGCTTCTCTCTTTTTATCGCCAATGTTCTGATCCTCACTTTGCTGCAGTTGAAAAAATGGCTCTCTACTTGTGGAGGAGCATTGTTTTGACACGCTTCTAGAATTCACTTTCGCTTCAGACTTGAAATAGATCAAATTTATTTAATTATTGGAATTCTTTGACATGAGTAATTTGTATATTTATTTATTTATTTATTTGTCGACTGTTATCCTCATCTTTACAACTGCAAAGAATAACAGTCCACAAATAAATAAATGGATCAAATTTGTTGTTAAGGTTGCTGGAAAAATGGTTTGCTACCTATATAAGAGTCAGATATGATCTAAGATGGAGTATTGCTGCCACATCTGAGGAAGTTTCATTAAGAGCATTCTTTCTTACATTGACAAAGTACTAAATCGACTTCATAATCTAGTGAGTGAAGATCCCTCCTGTTTCCTATAGCCCCTGTATCATAGAAACAATGTTGCTAGTCTTTCTCTATTCTTCTTTTCATGGTAGCTCTTCAACTGACCACAAGTCTCTGGTTCCTCCTATAAATTTTCACAAAAAAAAACATGTCTAGCTATAACTACTGCACATAATTTTCATTTCTGTTTTCTGTGAATCTAAAACCAAATGGAAGTTTCGTGAACAAAGTTTATTTTCAAGAATTTCCTAGCTGATTACAGCATAGACTTTTCAAGTCAAATGTTAACAAATATTATTGAGCTGTCCCCTTTATTAGCCAAAGTCTGTCACACTCATCATCTCAAATCCGCTCATAGCACTGTTTATCATTGCAAATTTAATTAACACTTATCCTCAATTGGTCATCTTATGTGGTGACTCATCAGTATAAGATATCTGTGAAATAAAAAAGGGATGAAAACTTTATTCATAATATTAGAATATGAATCAATAATTATTGAGATAATTTTTTAGACTTCATAATTCTTACTCAAGATAAAATCACTATTAACAATTTCCCTCACTCTCTATCTATACTAAATCTAAACATAGATTCCATGAACAAAGCTTCTTTCCTAGAACTGCCCACCTGTCATACTCTGTTCAGATGGCTTGCTTTCCAGCTGAATACAATATGGTTATTTTCAAGTCCAATGCAAACAAGTTCTTGCTGAGCCGTTTTCTTAAATCATCAAATTATACCAAATTCCCAATACTAACCATTACTATGATGTGTTCCAATGACTACCGTACACTTATTAATCCTTATCCTCGAGTGGCCTTGGACCTTTGATAAGTTGTAACTCCCTTGTAAAAAAAAAGTTGTTTCTACTTCATTCTTACATAGTTAAACTTAGGAACTCTTGCGTTCTGTAATGCTTGATGCAATCAAAATGGTTCATCGCATTCAGTTTGTAGCTAAATCCCGAACAGCTTTCCAGCTTCTGCCATTGATTTAAAGTTGAACATGGCATATTTTTTACTATTTTACAGTAAATGATCGCTAGCCTGAAGCCAAACCGACAACATTTAGGAAGGAGATTATAAATGGAGTCGCCAATGGAGTCGCAGAACGATAGCTATGGACATAGATTGTTTTCAAGTTTTGGAAAAGTGTCAGTCGATGATTTTGACATGAAATTCATATGTCTAGTGGTGCCATATCAACATCACCCTCTCATATGGTGCGGACCACTAGTGGGTTACGAGCGTATGGTACTTTTCATCTATTTCTGTTTTTCAAGAGGAGCGAAATTTCAACCACGTTTCCATATCGTTGTTGTTGTTGGTCCATTTTATTTGACATGAATTATTTTTACTCTTACTATTCTTAGTTCGTTAAAAACAGCCGCGGATATTTGTCACATTCTACATATTCTGTTGAGCACTATTTCGGATATTCTGGCTCGCTTTGTCTTCATTTCGTATGCAAGTTTCTTTCATTCTAAAGATAGATTTTCTGCATTATAGCTAGATCAAAATAGAAATTTCTTTTTTGCTGAGAGGATAGGGTTCTAAATGTGGAGCCTGGTGGTGAGTTTGTATCTAAATCACGTGACACAATAATAAGAGAGTGACTTAGGAAGAATGCCATAGGGACATGAGAGGCGTACCCATCTTTGCAAACTATATTAGGTGCAGGTATATATCTGGCAGACATTAGATCTGTGAAGAAACAGTGTATTCCTTTACATTTGGACACAATACGGATTTCTGTCAATTAAGTCTATCTTGTTGAATAACAAGTCAATGTTGGGAAAATATTTCATTTTTTTACTTTATGTAGCAAATGTAACCTGATAACGATAAAGAACAGTCCACAACAATGTTACGCATTGTTCATGATATGTAATTCGTAAGAAGTCCGGGCTTATTCAGCTCAGTTCTCTGCATATAATACCTGAAAAAATATTCAAATGCCCATTACTAATAAGTCTAACGTTTGTCAACAGTATTCGAATCAGAATGAGCGCATAAGTTGTTCAATAGTGGATTCTGTTGAATAAATTGTTAAATAAAAACACAAGAAAGTAATGTAGTTAATGAAATTTTATGCACTTATAATAGTTAAGTAGAATAATAAATAAAACAATGGTGGCGCTTATTTTGTTTTTGAGAGATTATGTTATTGTAATGCTGTGTATATCTATTTTATTTTATTTTTGAAAAAAAGAGGGAGGACGGTAGGCGACAACAATCCGTAAGGTACAGAAGAATATTTCTAGCATGTTGATTGCTATTATAAACAAAAAAGATGATCGCTGCTATTTTTGAAAATATTAATGTGAAATTTTTAGTAAAATAAATTAATGTTTTGTTTTTCAGTCCTATAAAATACTCCAAAAATGACCATACACTGAAAGGCCGCATTAAAAGAATTTTTATCCGGGATTCAACTGCACGTAAGTATGATTTTCAATCAATATTTTTTTTTACAGTTCTTTAGCAGTTTTCAGTTTGGTTTACACTGAAAGTATGGAATATTTCTGAACAAAAACCAGAGAGAGAGAGAGAGAGAGAGAGAGAGAGAGAGAGAGAGAGAGAGAGAGAGAGAGAGAGAGAGAGAGAGAGAGAGAGAGAGATAAACACAATTAAGGATTGTAAATTATACTTTACAAGAATTTATTGTTCGACAGGATACTCAAATAAGAAATATCAAGATCTCCTTAATCTGTGGAGTTTCTAAGAAGTGCGTTCTTCTCATCAGAGGAAAGATATTAGCAAATGAATATTATAGCGAAGCTATGAATTTGCTGGCACTTGCATAAAATGAAACTACATTATGTGAGAACTAGTTCTTTTCCTTTTCTGTAGTTATTCCCGATGGAGGACAAAGGCCACTTGGAATATTGAATAAAACTTATAATAAAAAATAGTAACGTAAAAACGACATTGGTTTATATTTATAACTAGCGAGGGGTACCCGGCGTTGCACGGGTGTTTGCAGGTGTGTGTGAAAAAAAAAACAAAGCCTTGACGACGCGCAGTTGGAAAATAGTAAAGTGTGAAAAAAAAACAGGTGCGCGTTTTTTGATTGACGTGACGGCGATAGGTATTCAGCAGTCAGCATTTTGTGCGGGACAGTTTTTTAATGAGGTCAATAAATCGGTTTGTTTGTTTTTAAAAACCCGCTCCCCCGTCTGATATGACGAAGTCGACAAACGTTCACTGGCTCTGGGCCTGTTAGAGTCGAGTTTCGCTTTTTGTTTATACCGAAAACCGAATGTAACGCGTGCCGATGCGGGAAATGTGGCATAATTAACGTTTGAAAGTCAATAAAATTAAATAGACAGGCGAGCTCCGTGGTTAAGTGTGAGATATTACAATTTATAGATGATATAAAAAGTTTTAAGAAGTTGTGAACCGAGCGAGTACTTCTCTGAAAGAAGCCTTTTGTGGACATCGAGGAAAAGCGTACATACATACATACATACATACATACATACATACATTTTCGCTTTTATATATATATATATATATATAGCAAAATTATCCAGCGTTGCATGGGTTAGAGTGTTGCATAACACAATGTACAACATCATATTAAGAAGAGTTTCTTAAGAACCGTGATGTTGTCAACCAAATATTTTACTCACTCTTAATCTAATGCTTTTTTATTAAATTTTCACCCCAAACAAGGCACAGTTCCACTTTGATGTAGGGGGCTACTATTAGGGGCATAAGTTGCAGGGATACTATGTAGGAAGTTGAACAGCAAGATGTCTGTTTACATTACATTTAAACTTCTGCATGCCAGTACAGTTAAGAAAGCAGGAACCCGGAAGAGAATTCCAAAGTTTAGTAGTTCTGAGGAATAAACTCTTAGAGTAGACTGCCTTCCTACATCTATGGATCTCCACTGTGTAGGGGTGGGACTTTGCTGCTTGTCGGGTTTGTCAGAGGTATTTACGTCGAGAGGGTACAAGGGGCTGTAGTTCGTTGAGCATACCATTAAAATACTTGTAAAACAGGCAGAGGGATGCAACATTTCATCGATGGGACAGAGGATGAAGCTTAGATGACAGTTTGGGACCTATTAGGTTGGCAACTCTCTTTTGAACCCTGTCCAGGTGTGAGAGACTCGTAGCAGATGTACCAGCCCAAATGTGACAACAGTACTCCATACATGGGCGAATGGTGGCTTTGTAGAGGTACAGGATACTTTCAGGCATAAATAACTTTCTAGCACGGTTGAGAGAGCCCACCTTCCTTGCATCAGTCTTGGCAATGCTCTCAATGTATCTGTTCCAACTCATGTTCCCTGGGAACATTAAGCCGAGGAGTTTGAAATCACTTATCTCAACAAAAACAATTCCGTCTCCAAATTGCAAACTGTATTGAAAGAAATTCAGTTAGTAGCGTTCAAAACATTTTTTTTGAAATCAGCCGTTAAAAGAAAATCGTGATTTTATTCTGAACTTAAGCTAGTAACGTTTTAAGAAGCTTACGATATAAAAGAAAAGGCTGATGGGGGGGGGGTTCTTCCGAAAGTAAGTTGGTGCCGTTATAAGTAATTTCGAGATAAGATGGAAGCCGGTATTGGACTAGAAAAAAGCTAGCATTTAATAAAACAGAAATACACAAATTAAATACTGAAATAAAATGGAGTTGTTAATATTTTAAATCTAAAATATAAAGCATGATTGAAATCACTTATCTCAACAAAAACAATTCCGTCTCCAAATTGCAAACTGTATTGAAAGAAATTCAGTTAGTAGCGTTCAAAACATTTTTTTTTAAATCAGCCGTTAAAAGAAAATCGTGATTTTATTCTGAACTTAAGCTAGTAACGTTTTAAGAAGCTTACGATATAAAAGAAAAGGCTGATGGGGGGGGGTTCTTCCGAAAGTAAGTTGGTGCCGTTATAAGTAATTTCGAGATAAGATGGAAGCCGGTATTGGACTAGAAAAAAGCTAGCATTTAATAAAACAGAAATACACAAATTAAATACTGAAATAAAATGGAGTTGTTAATATTTTAAATCTAAAATATAAAGCATGATTGAAATCACTTATCTCAACAAAAACAATTCCGTCTCCAAATTGCAAACTGTATTGAAAGAAATTCAGTTAGTAGCGTTCAAAACATTTTTTTTGAAATCAGCCGTTAAAAGAAAATCGTGATTTTATTCTGAACTTAAGCTAGTAACGTTTTAAGAAGCTTACGATATAAAAGAAAAGGCTGATGGGGGGGGGTTCTTCCGAAAGTAAGTTGGCGCCGTTATAAGTAATTTCGAGATAAGATGGAAGCCGGTATTGGACTAGAAAAAAGCTAGCATTTAATAAAACAGAAATACACAAATTAAATACTGAAATAAAATGGAGTTGTTAATATTTTAAATCTAAAATAAAAAGCATGATTGAAATCACTTATCTCAACAAAAACAATACCGTCTCCAAATTGCAAACTGTATTGAAAGAAATTCAGTTAGTAGCGTTCAAAACATTTTTTTTTAAATCAGCCGTTAAAAGAAAATCGTGATTTTATTCTGAACTTAAGCTAGTAACGTTTTAAGAAGCTTACGATATAAAAGAAAAGGCTGATGGGGGGGAGGGTTCTTCCGAAAGTAAGTTGGTGCCGTTATAAGTAATTTCGAGATAAGATAGAAGCCGGTATTGGACTAGAAAAAAGATAGCATTTAATAAAACAGAAATACACAAATTAAATACTGAAATAAAATGGAGTTGTTAATATTTTAAATCTAAAATATAAAGCATGATTGAAATCACTTATCTCAACAAAAACAATTCCGTCTCCAAATTGCAAACTGTATTGAAAGAAATTCAGTTAGTAGCGTTCAAAACATTTTTTTTTAAATCAGCCGTTAAAAGAAAATCGTGATTTTATTCTGAACTTAAGCTAGTAACGTTTTAAGAAGCTTACGATATAAAAGAAAAGGCTGATGGGGGGGAGGGTTCTTCCGAAAGTAAGTTGGTGCCGTTATAAGTAATTTCGAGATAAGATAGAAGCCGGTATTGGACTAGAAAAAAGCTAGCATTTAATAAAACAGAAATACACAAATTAAATACTGAAATAAAATGGAGTTGTTAATATTTTAAATCTAAAATAAAAAGCATGATTTAAATCACTTATCTCAACAAAAACAATTCCGTCTCCAAATTGCAAACTGTATGGAAAGAAATTCAGTTAGTAGCGTTCAAAACATTTTTTTTGAAATCAGCCGTTAAAAGAAAATCGTGATTTTATTCTGAACTTAAGCTAGTAACGTTTTAAGAAGCTTACGATATAAAAGAAAAGGCTGATGGGGGGGGGGATAAGTGATTTCAATCATGCTTTTTATTTTAGATTTAAAATATTAACAACTCCATTTTATTTCAGTATTTAATTTGTGTATTTCTGTTTTATTAAATGCTAGCTTTTTTCTAGTCCAATACCGGCTTCCATCTTATCTCGAAATTACTTATAACGGCACCAACTTACTTTCGGAAGAACCCCCCCCCCCCATCAGCCTTTTCTTTTATATCGTAAGCTTCTTAAAACGTTACTAGCTTAAGTTCAGAATAAAATCACGATTTTCTTTTAACGGCTGATTTCAAAAAAAATGTTTTGAACGCTACTAACTGAATTTCTTTCAATACAGTTTGCAATTTGGAGACGGAATTGTTTTTGTTGAGATAAGTGATTTCAATCATGCTTTTTATTTTAGATTTAAAATATTAACAACTCCATTTTATTTCAGTATTTAATTTGTGTATTTCTGTTTTATTAAATGCTAGCTTTTTTCTAGTCCAATACCGGCTTCCATCTTATCTCAAAATTATTTATAACGGCACCAACTTACTTTCGGAAGAACCCCCCCCATCAGCCTTTTCTTTTATATCGTAAGCTTCTTAAAACGTTACTAGCTTAAGTTCAGAATAAAATCACGATTTTCTTTTAACGGCTGATTTCAAAAAAAATGTTTTGAACGCTACTAACTGAATTTCTTTCAATACAGTTTGCAATTTGGAGACGGAATTGTTTTTGTTGAGATAAGTGATTTCAATCATGCTTTATATTTTAGATTTAAAATATTAACAACTCCATTTTATTTCAGTATTTAATTTGTGTATTTCTGTTTTATTAAATGCTAGCTTTTTTTTTTTTTTTTTTTGCCTCGTACATATGTTTATTTATCTACCGAGTTGATAGCAAAAATTACGAATTATACTCATTTTTAGTTCGTGTGAGGGGAATCTATCACCATACTTTCCCTTAAACACGTCCGTTGGACTTTTATTAAGTACAATACTTAATAGTTTTTTTTTTTGTTTTTTTTTTAATGGAGAGTAGAAAACGCATTGTGGATGCGTTATCGGCAGCTCCTGTTACTCTCGCTTCTTCTTATTTGTCCCTCAGTCCTCATTTTTTTAAATGAGTGATTTTTCGGACAAAGGGAGAAGAAAAAGCTGTTTTCTAGGTTGGCAGTATTTTTGCGAACAGTTGGCTGAGATGGCGGAAATTTTCTGTTTCTATGTCTATCCTTGTAGCCATGTCACTAGTAAGGGTGCTGGAGGTAAACGTTTTGTCTGGGCTGACGTTATCCGCCTGATAGTCAGGGACCCGAACCTTGGATTAACCACTAAGGAGGCTATCCTATCAGCAGGTGCAAAGTACTGGGGCTGCTGTATTGCCATTTGGTGAATGGATTCTGGACCATGCAGTAGCTTCTGGTGGGGCCTCTCGATGCCATACTAGTGGGTAATTGTTACGGCTTTACCTTATCATTAGCTACAAATAAAAAAAAAAAAAAAAAAAAAATTCTTCGTTTCTTTTTCTCTCTTAATTTCCCCTCTCTGTCCTGCTCTAATTAAATCTGTCGACCTATCCACAAATTCCAAAATTTCATCATGACAAGTTTCAAGAAAAAATACACGATTAAACCCGGTTCTCCAACTTCCAACGTAGACCCCTACTACCATGTCTCCTTCTCCAACATCAGGGGTCTTCGTTCTAACCTTCCAGAGGTTGAAACCCAATTACAGGAGACTAAACCAGACCTTTTATTTTTAAGTGAAACTGGCATTGGACAGGCTATTTCCCTAGATGAGTTTGCAATTTCAGGATACTCTAACTTAACTTCTAAATCTGACCCCCAAGATCGCCATGGGCATGGAATATGTGCCTATATTAAAGATAGCTTTCCATGTGGGAGGGACATCTCCAGGGAAGATCCTAACTTACCCTATATGTGCTTCCGGGTTGCTTTAGCTCACACTACTGCATTTATATTTACTCTCTATCGCCCCCACAACAGCGGAGTTACTATCTTTCAAAGCATATCTGAGAAAATTGACCAAGTCCTTTCTACTTATCCTTCAGCTAACATTCACGTATGTGGAGACTTCAATGTTCACAACGTCGAATGGTTGACCCACTCAAACAAGACCGATGATGAGGGGAGGTTCTGTCATGATTTCTCCATTGCCTATGACCTCACTCAGATTGTTCAGGAACCTACCCGTGTGCCCGATAATGACGGCCAGTATGCGAGCCTACTAGACCTTTTTCTCACAACTTGCCCTGAACTATGTTCAGTTTCTGTTCTGTCGCCTCTTGGATCTTCCGACCACTCTGTTGTATCAATTAAGATAAAAATGAAATGTAATAAGTCCCCAGACGTACCTCTTCATCGTACAGTATATCGATACACTAAGGCTGACTGGGATAGCTTCCGTACATTTATATCTGATCTACCTCTGCATTCCATGTTTAAAAAGGATGTGTCCTCTATAGTATTAGACCTAACTGAATGGTTAATTGTAGGTATTGACCATTTCATACCCTCTAAAAAGTTTCAGCAAAAACCTAACAGCCAGCCATGGTTCTCTCCAGAATGTGCTGCTGCCATTGCGCACAGAAATCACTTTTTCCACTGCTTCAAACGTAATAGATGTATGGAAACTAAAGCCGTTTTCAGGACTGCCAGCAACCATTGTAAGAAAGTAATAAGGAACGCAAGAGTGTTGTATGCTCAATCTGTTAAGTCCAAAGTAGCTGAGCAGAGGCTTGGTTCCCACCAGTTTTGGCAAATAGCAAACAGAATCCTGAATAGAAGCGTGTGCTCCATCCCAACTATTATCAATGGACCTGAGGTAATCTCGTCAGCATCAGACAAAGCCAAACTCTTTGTCAAGAACTTTGCAGCTAATTCTACCCTTTGCGACCAAGACCGCCAACCTCCAATATTTCCTCCTGTATCACAAAACACGCTATGTGATATACGTATATCTGTACGTGATGTTGCGAAGCTAATCAAAAACCTTGATTCGAGTAAAGCAACTGGCCCTGATGGTATTCCAATTATAGTACTCAAAAAACTTCAACTTGAATTAGCGCCCATACTTACAAAACTGTTTAAACGTTGTCTTAAGGAGAACAGTTTCCCATCTCCCTGGAAAATCTCATCAGTATGCCCTGTATTTAAGAATTCAGGTGATCGCTCATCCCCCTCTCAGTACAGGCCAATAAGTCTCCTCTGCGTCATGAGTAAGTTGCTAGAATCTGTGTTAAATACAGAAGTAATCAAACATCTCAACAAAAATAACCTTCTTAGTGACACTCAATATGGTTTCCGTTCTGCTAGATCTACAGCAGATGTCCTTACAGTTATATCGCATAGGATTAGCAAATCTCTCGACGGTGGCAATCTTTCTAGGGCAATTGCTCTTGACATATCTAAAGCCTTTGATAGGGTTTGGCATAAAGGTTTACTTCATAAGATCGCTAGCTATGGTATAGCTGGAAAAGTCTTCTCAATTATTAAATCATTTCTTTCTGATAGGTTCATAAGAGTAGTAGTTGAGGGGCAAAAATCAGAAGCTCACAGTATTAATGCCGGTGTCCCTCAGGGATCCATCCTGGGCCCAACTCTTTTCCTGATCTACATTAATGATCTTCCAAATCATATCCTTACATCATTTGTAGACATTTATGCTGACGACACTACCATTTATGGTAGCACATCTAAGACAGTAAACGACCAAGTTCTCTCCAATTCTCTCTCCTCTGATCTTGAGCACGTAGTACAATGGGGAAAGGAGTGGCTGGTTACTTTTAATGCATCTAAAACCAAGCTTCTCTCTTTACATCATCAACATTCTAATTCACATTTGTCATCAATTGAAATGAATGGCTCTCGTCTTCAGGAGGCCTCAAGTTTTGACAAGCTTCTGGGCTTGACCATTACTCCTGATCTTAAATGGAACACGTATATCAAATCTGTTGCCAAGGCCGCTGGAAAAATGGTGGGATCTTTCTATCGATCCAGTAGATATCTCACTGCTGATGCTATTCTCTACCTATATAAGAGCCAGGTACGTCCAAGGATGGAATACTGTTGCCACATCTGGGCAGGAGCTGCTAGAAAGGACTTGTCCTGCCTTGATAGAGTTCAAAATAGACTTCATAGCCTCGTAGGAGATGTCCTTTTCTCCTCCTTGCAACCTCTATCTCACAAAAGAGATGTTGCGAGTTTGTCTCTGATGTATCGTTATTTTCATGGAAAGTGTTCAACTGAGCTTCAATCTATGGTCCCCCCTCGCTAAACTTTCACAAGAAACACTCGTCTAGCTGTAAACACTATCAATAATTTCCCCCACTCTTTATCTGTGCCTAAACCTAAACGTAGATTCCATGAACAAAGCTTCTTTCTTAGAACTGCACGCCTGTGGAATTGTCTTCCGTTTTCCTGCTTTCCGGCTGACTACAATATGGTTGTGTTCAAGTCTAAAGTAAATAAGTTCTTGATGAGCCGTTCCATATAAGTTATTAAATTTACCAAATTTTCATTACTAATGATTACTATATTGAACAATTTCTACTGTACACTCTTTAACCCTTATCCTTGAGTGGCCTCTGGGCCTTGATAATGTGGTGATGCCTTTGTAAAAAAAAAAAAAAAAAAAAAAAAAAAAAGCCGAGGAGTTTGAATGAAGTACTTTCAGGTAATGTATCTTTATCCATAGCTATTGGTGGTTGAGAAGGTTTCTTGTAATTATTAAAGGAAACAAGCATAGTCTTGGCAGCATTGAACGTTACCATCCAATATTATCTCCATTCCACTAAAGACTGGAGGTTTCTGCAAGTGCCTTGGATATGTGTTCATTCATTTTCCCCTCATGCCTGTTATAGAACGTGGTGTCGTCAGTAAATATGCCCATCTAAGAGACAATTTTATCAGGGAGGTCATTTATGAATATCAGGAATAATAAAGGTTTAAGTATCGACACACCTGCATTTATATGATATTGTTTTGATGTGGGACCGTCAGAGACAACTTGGATTCTTGTTATTTAAGAAAGATTTAATGATGTTAAGTATTCGTCCAGTAATATCATAGGATCTGATTTTTATGAGAAGACCATCGTGCCCTTCCCTCCTCTACCTTATCCAGTGCATGGTATATACGTTTAGAGATTACAGTTAGGATATCTGCAGTAGAACGGGCTTGCATAAATCCATATTGATGGTCAGACAAAAGTTTAGCAACTGTGAGGTGGTAGACTAGAGCTTAATTAATTATAGACTCAAATATTTTGGTGGAAAAAGGAAGGAGGCTAAAAAAGTGATAATTTAATGGGTGAGTTCTTTCACCAGAATTCTTACAAACTGATACCACAGAAGCAGTTTTCCAACAGTCAGGGAAGCAAGATTCGTTAAGGTATTTGTTGAAAACTTTGGAGATAACTGGAGCATTTTTTAAAAGTACAGTCGAGATGAGATTAAGTCTAAATGCTTTTGAAGTGTCTAGGTTTTTTATGATATTATGCACTTGCGAAGGGGTGATTTTCAAATCATCTAGTGTGGTGTCTGTATGCAAAGGAAAATCAGAGAAAGAGTGGTTTGCTGGATCCAAAGTAGAATTTGAGGTAAACTAATGGGAAAGCATGTTAGCTTTCTCGGTTACTGTGCAAACAACCTTATGATTGTCGGATAGCGATAAATTGTTGATTGCCTATTATTTACTATACTGTTATAGATTTTCCAGAAATCACAAGTTCCTAATTTCTACACTTCGATGCATTTTCTGGTGGTTTTGGTATATTCTCTCTTAGCTGTCGTTATTTCTTTTTTACAATTACTTCTATAAATTTTTGTCTATTGTACTCGACTTATGTCAGATAAATCTGCGGTATGCATGCTGCGCTAGTAGAAGTAAACCATTTTGGAAAGTGGGATTTGCTATAGAACTTCCGTGTAGGAACATCTGCTTCAATTGCTGCTTTGAACCATTCAGTGGTCTCATTTGTACACTGTTCCATCGGAAGAGAAAAGATATTTCCCCAGGGGTATCTCTGATGTGATCTCTGATGTGATCTCTGATGTGATCTCTGATGGCATTCCAATCACAACATGATCAGCATTACTGAGTAAGCAATGAGTATTTGTTACACAATCCTCAGGAACTGTTGTCAGAAATAGGTCTAGAAGTGAGGCTTGCTGGTCCTTACAATCTGGGAGACAGGTTGGGAACGTTGCTGTCTGTGTCAAGGAAAGGGATATAGTAAATTTATGGACGACGCTACCAGCTGTGTCTGTGTAGTTAGAGAAGCCAAGCCAATGATTGTGGTGGGCATTACAGTCACTAAATATATGTATGTAGGCGCTAGAGTCAAAGGAGAAGGCTACATTTATCTCGTTGGAATACGATTTCCATTATTCTCATTATATATATATATATATATATATATATATATATATATATATATATATATATATCTTCTATAATATAAAGCTGAACGTCTGTTTGTGTGTCTGGTCACGAATAGACAATTATAGAAAACTGATAATGATAGAAGATGTATCGAGACACAGGAATGGGTATATTTGATCTGGCATAATGATGATTCATTAAAATTGTGGGGTCTGTGTACACGCCTGGTCAACAAAGTATGGAAATAAAAAATTCAAAAATTAAAAATAAACGTTTACAAGTGTTTTTGATATAGATGTACATAATAATACTTTGATAAGTATGTTTTAACTTAAATAGGGATGGTATAATAAAATTGTAGGGTCTGTGTTCGCGCCTGGCCTCCATAGAATGGAAATAGGCACAAACTTTAATAAAGACTTTTTCATATCTATCTGTGTAAGTATACTTTGATAATTATGTTTCAGTTTAAAGAAATATGGTATAATAAAATTATGGGGGTGTTCGTTTGTGCCTGACCTCCATAGAATAGAAATATGTCACAAAGTTTAACAAGGTGTTTTAATATAGATCCACAGAATATTGTGATAAGTGTTTCAGTGTGAACAGGTATGGTATAATAAATTATGGGGTTTATCTATTTTATTTTTACTTTCATCATATTTTGCTTTGGTTTTGATACCCCCAAATTCGAGGCTATCTCTTTACAACCCTTCGTTTTCATAACCTATCATACTTTCATAAATCAGAGTCCATTTTCTGTAGGCTGTTTTTTAATCCAGTCAACGACGGGTACTTTTGCTAATATATATATATATATATATATATATATATATATATATATATATATATATATATATATATATATATATATATATATGCTGAAAAGGAACGGCAGAGTATGTCGGTTACATGACCCATGTAAGTTGTCCAAAATAATGTTTTTATAAGTCTTTAAACCTGGTGAGTATTTAACTTAATATCCAGCAATAACATAATTTTGTAGTCTTGTTAGTCACAATAAGAAACAATATTCTGATGGAAATCTTTTGAAAAGTAATAAATGACCAACTGAGAAAACTTGATATTTGGAATTTGGAGACTACATACTATATTATACTACACTATTTATTGACACTAGCAGGATACTCGGCGTTGCCCGGGTGTGTGGAGGTGTAGTAAGGAATCCGGGGGGGGGGGTAATAAGAGTTGTAGTAGCGGAGGGTGAAATCAAAACAACAGTAGGCAGTTTGGGTGAAGAAGGGTGTTATAAATTAAAATAGGCAGGCTCGAATCCGTAACGCAAACAAAGAAAAAAAAGAAAAACGTAACATCTTAGTTGATGTCTCCATCACAAAACCAGTAGTCGAGAGCGTTGAAATTAAATGTAGTCAATCCAATGGTGACGATGACTTGCTAAAATGTCGGCAAAAAACACGACCTCTCCTTGTACAAAACTGCCCAATTGAGGGTGACAGAATCAATGTTTTGGGCCAATTTTCTGATATTTGTTGTCTTAAAGATCGAGCTTCAAAACGATACTGATCTTGTGAGGATCTGTTGCATGTGTCCAAAGTTTTTATGAAACATATAAACACACACACACAAAGACATTTTGCCCTTTATTTATACGGAAGATAATGCGTCTGTATATATATATATATATATATATATATATATATATCATTATTTTGGGGAGGTACAAAACTTTATTATAGCTATGAAAAAGGGGGCGACTAAGTTTTATTTTATCCATGATAAAAAGAAGGACGGAGGGAAAATATTTAATGAAGGTTAAGAAAAAAAAAAGATAATGGGGTAGAGTCGGCTGACCAGGTTTTGCCCTCACTTTTCAAAAGCCAAATCGAGGGTTTTTTTTTTATTTTATTATTATAGAGAAACGAATTTAAATGTGAAGAGCGACTAAAATAAAATCGCATTATCGGAGGGAAGAGGAAAATAAATGAGAGGAACAACTAAAATAAATCTATCGTTATGATATGAGGAGAAAACGCCTTAGAGACAAATTACGTTCAAACCTAAAAGACTGTTGGAGACGCCCTCTATGGGATTAATGGACTATCTCATGACATCACTTCCTCTGGTAGCGTCACTTCCGGTAACGAGTACCAGTGCCCAGAGTCAGATATTGGTATGCAGTCAAGGAGGTCGTGTGCAAATGCCCAACAGTTAAGGAATGGTATTGCTCAACCCACCTTGCTTGTAATATATGTGAATACATATTTGTGTTCCTTTCGTTTTATTACCATTTAACATCATAACAAAGACAATCCTTCTGCTTACAGAGAGAAGGTCTTGTAATACTGGCTGGCACTTGTCTTTATTAGTGGCAGTTGGAATGATAAAAGTAATACCAATGTTAACCTTGAAAAGAAAGAACTTTATTTGCTTTTTTTTACATGTTGGAGAGAGTACACTTCTTGTTCATAAGGTTTGCTGACAACGTGCGTCTTGTTAGTTCAGTGGCTTATACTGGCTACTTGCCTGTCATGCTGGCTGGGGCTTCGTTAAGGAGAAAGAGAGAGAGAAAGAAACAGTATAGGAGTAGGAAAGAGAGGTGAGGAAAACTCTTTTAACACACGAGTTGGGAACTGACTCGGGCACGGCCTACTTTTCGCCCTGGCCCCTGCTAGTTGTTAAGCAACAAAGAAAGAAAGAGAAAGGCTAAGAAACTATTATTTTGGGGGAATGGTATTATTTTTGTCCTACTTCATAGCTTTTGAGGGTGATTCAGGTCAGTCCTACAGTCTTCTTAACCAGACGTAACAAACAAAACTATAATTTTATTTAGACCTTAACACATCATGCCCTTATGATTTGTTTACAATCCAAATTGGATGAAGAACTAAAAATGATTACTAATACTTTTTCCAGTAGTGGGTACCCTCTTGATGTGATCAACGCCGTCATAAAAAGGAAAATAAATATTTTTTTCCCAAATAAAATCTAAGATGGCGGCAAATGTCCAATTTACATTCGTTTACTTTGGTTAGGGATAATAAGTGAAAAGTTCACCAAACAGATTAGCTCAGCTGCAGAACATTGTTATTTTGCCTCCAATGTATGTGTGGTGTTTGTGACAAAACCATTATTGCCATCTTCTCGAAAGGATGTTCTGCCCCCCCCATCATATGAATGTTATTTATCAATTTAAATGTAGTTGCAGTGCCAACTACGTGGGCAGAACAACCCTCAGGTTAGATGGTTGTGTCCAACAACACGTACCTAGTAAAATCCAGAATGAAATCTACCAATCAACGAACATTTGGAGCAATACGTATTGTTCCGCTATAACAGACCATTTGCTTAAAAACGCATGATGTGCAATGAATTTCAGCAGTGACTCATTTTCTATCCTGAGTCACGCTCACTCATTATTTCATTTGAAGGTCTTGGAAACTATTCACGTCCAGTTAAGGAAACCTTCTCTCTGTAAGCAGAGGGATTGTCTTTTAGGTTTGGACGTGATTTGTCTCTAAGGCGTTTTCTCCTCATATCATAACGATAGATTTATTTTAGTTGTTCCTCTCATTTTTTTTCCTCTTCCCTCCGATAATTTGATTTTATTTTAGTTGCTCCCCACGTTTAAATTCGTTTCCCTATAATAATAAATTTAAAAAAAAAAAACCCTCGATTTGGCTTTTGAAAAGTGAAGGCAAAACCTGGTCAGCCGACTCTACCCCATTATCTTTTTTTTCTTCTTAACCTTCATTAAATATTTTCTGTGTTGAGCAAAAAAAAAAATAAAGTGGTAGTAGGTAGACAGGCTCGAACCCATACCGTGAAGGAGGAAAAGAACGACAAAAAACGTGGCGTCTTTGCTGTTATGACAACCGCCAAACCGGAAGTGACGTAGGTTTAAATGAAGGTTAGACAATGGAAAGGAGAGGATGACTTTAAAAAATATCGGCGAAAAAAGTGAACCCCCGCCTGTAGAAAAGTGGCCAGTTGAAGGTGAAGATAATAATGTTTTTAGCCAATGTTTCAATATTCTTCATCTGAAAGGTCGACTTCAAAACGATACTGATCTTGTAAAAATCTGTCGAAAGTTTTAGGCAGACATGCAAACATTCATACATGCATTTATATATTGGTAACTAAAAATTTTCGACCCAAACCAATTAAAAAGCTTGCCCTATTTCTGAATACCCTTTATGTCAAATTTCAAATGTTTAGACCAGAAATTGTCTGAGTAATTTGGTAGAGACCGCAGAGATTAATTTTTTTTTCAACTTTAGATCCATGTCCAAGGAACCTATATCTAAAGTTTCAAGTGTTTAGACCCAGAATTGCTGGAGGAGTTTGGTAGAGTTCTCAAAGGTCAAATCGTTGAGCTTTGACCCCTTAACAGTCACATTTCTGGCCGAAAACCGATTATAAAGATTTTCCCAAATCTCAGTACCCTGTGTATCAAATTTAGAGTCTGTAGACTGAAAATTGACAGAGTTATTGCATAGGGAAATATACACAAACAGACACACAGACAAACAGACACGTTCACTTTTATAGATATGCTAGCATTTCAGACTGGCGTTGCCTGAGTGTTTGGAGGTGTATGTTGAGCAAAAAAAGAAAAAAAAAGTGTAAGTTGGAAGGCTGACTCGAACTCGTACCGCAAAGGAGGAAAAGAACAGGAAAAACCTAACGTCTTTGCCGTTACGACTACTGCCAAACCGGAAGTGATGTAGGTTTAAATTAAGGCTAGACAATCGAAAGGAGGGATGACTTTCGAAAATATCGGCAAAAAAAAGCGACCCCCCACCCCCGTAGAAAAGTGCCCAGTTGAAGGTGAAGATATTAATGATTTTAGCCTATTTTTCAATATTTGTTGTCTGAAAGGTCGAACTTCAAAATGTTACTGATCTTGTATAAATCCATTGCCTTTGTCAAAGGTTTTTGGCAGACATGCAAACATACATACATACATACATACATACAGTTATATATTGGTAACTAAAAATTTTCGACCCAAACCAATGAAAAAGCTTGCCCTATCTCTGAATACCCTTTATGTAAAATTTCAAATGTTTAGACCAGAAATTGTCTGAGTAATTTGATAGAGATAAATCAAGTTATTAAGTTAGATCCATGTCCAAGGAACCTATCTCTAAAATTTCAAGTGTATAGACCCAAAATAACAACCAAATTTATGGCCGGAAACCAATCACAAAGTTTTTCCCAAATCTCAGTACCCTGTATATCAAATTTCGAGTCTGTAAACTGAAAATTGACAGAGTTATTGCATAGGGAATTGTACACACACACACAGAGGAAAACACACAGACACACACAGACACTTTCACTTTTATAGATATACTAGCATTTCAGCCTGGCGTTGCCCGGGTGTTTGGAGATGTATGCTGAGCAAAAAAAAACAAAAAAAACGGTCAATTTTTTTAACTTTGACCCCTATTATGACCCCTTAACATTTATTGTTTGGCCTCAAATTAAGTCATTAAGTTAGATACATGTTCAAGGAACCTATATCTAAAGTTTCAAGTGTTTAAAGCCAAAATTGTCGGAGGAGTTTGGTAGAGTTCTCAAAGGTTAAATCGTTGAACTTTGATCCCTTAACAGCAAAATTTCTGGCCGAAAACCCATCACAAAGATTTTCCCAAATCTCAGTACCCTGTATATCAAATTTCGAGTCTGTAGACTTAAAACTGACAGAGTTATTGCGTAGGGAAATGCACACACACACACACACACACACACACGTTACTTTTATAAATATATAAATAGACTAGCATTTCAGCCCGCTGTTGCGGGGTGTTTTGAGGTATATGTTGAACAACAACAAAAAAAAAGCGGTCAATTTTGGGCTCAAATCAAGTTATTATGTTAGATCCATGTCCAAGGAACCTATTTCCAAAAAGTTCGAGTGTTTAGACCCAAAATTGATGGAGGAGTTTGGTAGAGTTCTCAAAGGTCAAATCGTTGAGCTTTGACCCCCTTTACAGCCAAATTTCTAGTCGAAAACCGACCACAAAGATTTTCCCAAAATCTCAGTATGTCAAATTTCGAGTCTGTAGACTGAAAATTGACAGAGTTATTGCGTAGGGAAATGTACACAGACACACACACAGACAGACACGTTCACTTTTATCGATATATAAATATATATATATATATATATATATATATATAATTTATAGGCTTGACTGTTTGTCTCCATATTTTCAAACTCTATCTCTTCCAAAACTAAAAGTCACAGAGTTCTTCAAATGATTGGCTTTTTTTACCATTGTTTTATGGGTTCTAGCCAGTTAAAATAGATTTAAGTGGTCAAAAATGGGTCAAAATTGCGAAAATCGTTATTCATTTTTACATTTTATATCTTAGGATATTTTTGATTTTTAATTTTTAATCAGTTCATATGCGTGTCACGTTGGTACAATGGTGACGTCACCAGCTTTGAATGCTACAGTTTTGCTTTCAGTTTTCCTTATAGCTGATGACACCCAAATGCTATTTATGGACAGGCAAAGCTGGGTGCCCCCCCCCGCTAATATATATATATATATATATATATATATATATATATATTAGCTGTACCCGGCCACGCGTTGCTGTGGCTCAGTTTGTTAAAATGGAACACATTCCTCAAGAAAAATTGCATTTTGTTCGTTTATTTACTTTTATTTTTTGCAATTTTTTTAATCAATAAAAGTTATTTTTTCCCCAAAAAAAAGATTAATTTTTTGCTATAAATGGTTAGGTGAAAGTTTTTTTTTCAGAAAAACTTGCACTTTTTTTTTTTAAAGAAATTTGGCAGTAAACGTTTCTCTTTTAAAACGGAATTTTTATTATAAAAAGAACAGATGAATGCTTTACATGAACACTTTAAATAGTTATGTGAATGTAGAGAAACGTTTGATTCTTTTTTTCATGAGAATATACAAATTATTTTTTTTTAACAGATGTTCAGAAAATAAACAGAAAAATACTTCCATCATTAATTATGCAAAAAAATAAATAAAATGTTGATTTAGTGTTTCAACATTATGCTTATAAATTACGATAAAACTTGCTGAGTATGCGCTGTTTTACGGTTGTTGTAAAAATGGAACGGAAACTTAAATTTCACTCCGTTTTAATCTTTCTTAATTTTTTAATTGTGCCCCCCCCCGCAACGAATATAATCAAAACAGTAACATTCAACAATTGTACTTTATGTATATAAAACACAAAATATTTAAAAAAAAAAAAAAAAGTTAATAACGAAAGGGAAATAATTCCATTTTTAAACGAAAAAGTCAGTTTGGTATATCTTATTGTTATTTTTTACATAAGTCCAGCTTACCATTCACATTGGAAATGTCGACATTTATAGGTTGTCGGGTACGTTTACAACGAATAAACACTCCAATCTAGTACATGTATCAGAATTTTTGTAGGAATTTTTGACACCCCCATCACGAAACTGCGAATAAAATATAAAAAACTCGTAATTTCTCTTTTAAAAGTGGGTTGTTTATTTTCTTAATGGATTATACTTCCCAAAAATTGTTTTAAAAGTAATAGAAATATTTTTTTTTAAAAAACAGTAATGAATTTTACGAACTCAATATTTTTCAATTTTTAAACTTTATAAATCTATCAAAATTTTTCTATTCCTTCTATTTTTACGATATTTTCAGGAACATCGTGAAATTTTATGCTCTTTCCAATAAACCGAATATAATATTTTAGACAAACGTTTTTTTTACATTCACGCCCCCGCCCATTTTCAAGTGTCTATTAAAAAGTAAATAATTAATTTACACACCAAAGTTTTATATATCACAAATTGAAGAGAAAAGGTCAATAAATAATATATTCAAATTTAAAACAAAAAAAGTAGTGTTTTTTTAGAAATTTACCTGTAAAGTTCGAAGTTTTTTTTTAAAACCACGTTGTTATTTCTTTTGTTTTGTTTTTTAATGAAACGTTGGTCCTTGCTCCTTTAATTGAAAAAAATTAGGGCTTGAATTACATTTTTCGAGTAGTTATAAGCTTGGAAAGACAGGGGGTCGAATAATTCACGCCTCCCATTTTAAAATGTCTATTAAAAAGTAAATAATTAATTTACTCACCAAAGTGTTATATATCAGAAATTGAAGAGAAAAGGTCAATAAATAATATATTCAAATTTAAAACAAAAAAAGTAGTGTTTTTAGAAATTTACCTGTAAAGTCCGAAGTTTAAAACCTTTTTTTTTTTTTAAACCACGTTGTTTATTTTTTTGGGTTTTTTTTTTTTTTGGTTTTTTTTAATGAAACCTTGGTCCTTGCTCCTTTAATTGAAAAAGAAATTAGAGCTTGAGTTACATTTTTCCAGGAGTTATAAGCTGGGAAAGACGGGGGGGAATTATTCAGTATTTTTCACGAAATTTCTGACACACCTACCAATCTACCCATGTTAGAACGGCTTTCGGAATAGACACCCCTAACCTTGCCAGCATACCCGAAAAGCTATAAAAATTCACGTGTCGAATGTGAACGATGAGTTGGACGTAATGTAAAAATGTACCGAATTTAAAAGGGAACAAAATTCAAATTTCCATTCCATTTTTACAACAACCGTAAAGCAGAGCATTCTATGCAAATTGAAAATTTACCGATATTGTAAACACATTATGTTTACATTAAGCCTGTGAGACCAAAATATCCTTTTCTGACATTTAAAAAAACCGCGAGGTCAGGAGAAAGAAATGTCTAGAAAATCACTAGATTTTTAACTTCTATCATCTGAAATTTTAAAAAATCGCTAATTCACCCCCCCCCAAAAAAAACTCCATATTTTAACTTCCTACACTAAAAAAATTATAAATATAGTATATTCAATATATAAAATGTTCCGTGTTTTCTTACTATATGTTTCTGGAATTATATTGAAGCGGTTAGCTCCCCAGAAGGTAGTTTTACCTGTTTTTTTCAGAGAGGGTGTTTTTGGGTTTGTTTGTTTTTTTTTTTGCAAGAAACAAATCATAAACTTAAACTTTTTATAATAAAAGTTAAATTGAAATATACTGCAAATTAAACATCACAATAATGGTACAACATATTTTGAAATGAGAAAAATAAAAAAAACAAAAAAACTTTGTTTTAGCATGCTAAAAGTATTTAGGTTGGTGGATAATTAAATTCTACTGTATTGGTATAAGATTTTTTTTTTTTTTTGCCGTTGTTTCTTGCTTTCGACTAAATACTTCTAAATAAAGCAGGGTTGCTTAGATCATATTTTAAAATAAACTTCGGAGGTTGGAATACCCCCCCCCCCCCCAAAAAAAAAATGCACTTGGAAAAATGGATTTTATAGCGAGATTTAAGAATGGTTAGCCGGAAAAAAGGTGAAAAACAAAACAAATAATCAATAAATAATTGTTACCAAAGGCAATAAATGCTACTTTTTTTTACTTACATAAATGAGTTTATTTTATGTTTTAAAGTATTTTCAAGTGCTTTTCTTTATTTTTTAATCTAAAATTGTGGGTGTGCGGGTGCAAAATATCTCCAGATTTTCTAGAATTCCCCACTAGATTGCAAACGAAATCTCCAGATCTAGCAGGAAACCCGCTAAATTGGAAACACTGGTCACGTGACAGGGAGCGGTAATAAATAACTGTTCCTAAATAAAAAAATTGCCTATCGGTACAAAGAAAACCACATATTTATCATAGAAAAATTAAGTATAATGTTATAATTAAAAAGAAATATATAAACACACACATGGATATAGTAAACATATTATACCAAAACGTGGAAGCCATCCGTCCAGTGTTTTTTTAGACTATTAATTGCGAACGAACCAAGAGTTACATTTTTATATATATAGATATGTGTGTGCGTGTATATATATATATATATATATATATATATATATATATATATATATATATATATATATATATATATATATATATATGTATATTTCGGGGTTAATGGCCAACTAGCGCCGTGTGTGTTTATGTGTATGCATGTGTGTGTTGGGGTGGAGAGGGCTCCCGTAAACCGTGGTGAAGGCAACCTTTCTAGGAGAAGCAAATCTCTGATTTAAAAAAACCATAAAGCGGGAGACCAGTATCTTTATGTTGTCAGGCAGTGGTATACAATCTCATGACTTATGTTCTTGTTTTTATTTATTTACATGTTTTTATTCATTCCACAAATCTTTCAATAAAACGTAAATTACAAGTGAATTCTATATTATTTTAGAAACAAACATTTTTTCATTGAATAAATAGAGGTTCTGTAATGGTTTTTCCTTTCGCGATCACAGTATTGAAAATACTGAAAAGAATGCATTTTAATTTCTCTGTTAAATAATTGGAAAAAATTATAATATTTCTAAGAACAAAGTAAGTAGTAAAAGAACATTTCAACAGATATTTTTATAAGTTTAATTTTTTTATTATTATTTCTGCACTAATAACTTTTTTATTCGTATGTATTGAAACTATGCTTGAATTTTTGTGTTTTTATTTAACTCTTCCGTGGTGTCCACGCCCTGCTGAAAAATGGCCGACGCAATTTTGATCCCAAAAGCCAGTCTATTGAACTTATAAAGGCCTCTGTGCATGTTTATGCATAGTAGCTTTAAATTATTTTCTTCTACCTTGATTTGAAGACATGCATCCGATGAATCTATTTTTTAAAAGATTTTGTCACAATTGAGTTTATTGAATATCTCCTCAGGGCTTGAGATGGGGTAGTGGTGGTCTTTTAGTGCCTAGATAAATCTTGTTGAAAAATCGGCACAAATTATAATTTGATTAAATTTCTTCCTCATATAGATAGTTGGCGCAGCCCACTCGCTGAAATCTGTCGTAAACAGGATACATGCTCTTTCAACTTGTCCAGCTCTTTATTTATTACTCCAGAATCGTAAAAGGGACGCTTCACTTTTTTTAAATATGTGCTTGACATTGTCATTTAACTGGAACTGTACATTTTTCTAAGCTACCCGAAACACCTCGGGGGAATTTTGTTTGAGTTTCTGTTTTAATGTTTCAGTATCAGTAGTTGAGCTTTCTAATTTACGACAGAATGTGCTCATAAGGCAGTCCCAAATGTTGAATCTTTCAATCTAATTTGTTCCCCATATATTTTCTGTGTATTTTAGTGCATACGTTTTGGGTTTCTTTGCAGTTCCATTCAAAGTTACACGGAGGGCAATTTCACTCGGAATGTTTATAGTGTCAACTGTTACGGAATGTGCTGTCTTTTTTGTTTCTGGGTTTCCTCGATTTTTTGGCATACCAACAACGTATTACTTCATGGCCAAATTTACCACAATTTTTACAGGTTTAATTTTTTCGCTGGGCAAAACCTCATTCACCAAATATAACATGATCCTGATGGTGGATTTTTTCATCTATTTGTGCTTTGTTTGTCGTAAATATTTTGTTGCATAATTTTACTTTTCTCTTTCTGTGGAGTTTGTCGGTTTGCTCTTGCTCTTTGTAATATGAGCGACTCTCGATTCCTGAATAGTTTTAGAGTCACTTTTAACAGATCTTATCCTATGGCAATCCTCAGCCAATTTTCTCCAGTTTACTTAACACATGTCGTCTAATTTCAGCGTCTTCTGCTTATATCAGACCTTGCACAAAAATAAGACATTTGAAGTCGTCTGCAGTTAAATCTCCTAACTTGAAATCGTTACAGTGTTTAATCATTGTCGCAACAAACGTCTAAATAATTTTGCTGGTCCTCTTTAATTATATTAAAACATTTCCATCTTTTATGGAAAAGTGAAAGTTTAGGTCCAAATAGTTCACATAATAACTTAACTGTCTTTGAGAACTCCAGATCCATTGTTTTCTTTGGAAAGATAAAACCAACGAATCTACTGTGTTCGCTAGTACTCAATTTCCTGAGTAATAAGCGTTCCGTTTTTCGTTGGATCATTCCTTGTAGTTCATGTTAAATGCAGAACACAGTATAGGTTTTAAAGATATATTGAAAAAGAATAAAGTTACAGAGAAAAATGGTGATGTAAGTTGAATCTTGGTAGAGAATTCCTTTCCTATTCCCCGATAGTACTTGGATCTCGATGAACCTAGTATATTTTTTAAAATTTTAATAACTTCTATAAATAATTCTTTTCAGATTGTTCACTATCAAAATAAATGAATTTTACTCTTGAAAATCCATACAACAACGTTATATCTATTTACTTTATGCAACAACAACACCCAAGCTAACAATTCATTTTGAATCTATTTCATAAATATTGAATAAAGTTTAGTATAAACCAGATTGCGTTACTTTCTTTTATTTTTTAAATGCAATTTTTAAAGTTTTAGAAAACTTAAAAACAAAACAAAAGAAGCTATAATTCACTATCGACATCTTTGTTGTATGTCTCGATTACACCAACGTGTGTGGCGTAATTTTCGATCGATTAGGCTTGCTTAACGAAGGTCGTGACAGAGTTTACAAAAGAAAAAGCATTTGAGACAGACTTCAAACCGCTTTAAACAATTTTAATTCTTTGAGATGGAGATAAATAAAATTCACATTTGTATTTATTTTACCTTAACGTTGTTTCTGATTAATACAGACTATTGTTAAATGCTTGCGTGTGAACGCAAACTTGTTTTCATGTTCAATAGTGTATAAATGAAAATGGCATATTGCAGGCGCTTCCTTTCTTTGTGGACAAAGCCATACTCTCTAGGAGAACGCCCATTATTTTGTTTGTTTTTGTTTTCTTTTCTTTTTTTCTTCTTTTAACTGATACATATATTACATTTGAATTCGTCTTGGATATATAATTTCTTTTGTTTGGGTTATCTTGACAACATTTTTGTAGGAGAATTTCATCAGTTTATACATGTAAAAAATGAATGTATACGTGTTACGAATAACGAGATATTAGCAGATAGTTATAGAATAAAATAGGGATAAACAGGGAGAGCGAGAGGAATAAGCTATTAGAAGTAGCAGCAGTAAACATTGTTATTGAAAAGAAGACCAATTGAGTAGACTGGAGGGGCAAAGTTGATTGCAAAACCGTCAGTGTGATGCAGGAAATTCTAGCTGAGGTAAAACAAAAAGAGGACTTTGTTATTGGAGCTTGGCACATACCTGAAATGATCATAGGAGTGGTGTAGTGTGATGCGAACACTATTGTGTGGTCATGGAGATTGGCAGTATGGTGGCGGAAGATGCAACATGGTTGAGGAAAAATGATTATAATCATATTAACGTGGCTGAATTAGATGCTGTTCTAAAAGGTATCAATTTAGCTATAAAATGGGGACAGAAATACCGAAATAAGAACCGATTCAGCTACTGTACTCAGTTGGGTGAACTCTACAGTGGAGGAGAGTGGAAGAATACGAACAAAAAGTGCTGGAGAAATGATTGTAAAGTGGAGATTAGGGATCCTTGGAGTTAATATCTGAATTTGAACTGTGAATAAAAGCAGTGTTTGTGCTACCAGAGAAAAAAAAAAGGCAGATGTGTTGATGCCGATAAAAAAACAGCGGTCAGTTGAGAAAGAAGAGGCCTCCAATATACTGTCTAGGAATTGGTGAATTGGAAGAGTTGCATGGCATGTGTCATATGGGAGTGGAAAGTACATTATATTTGGTGCGGAAAGTTGATCCTCATATAAAACGGGAAGAAATTCAGAAAGTAGTTAAGAACTGTGTCCAGTGTCAATCGATCCTGCCCCAAATATGCATAATCCTAGGGAAATTGGAGTTTCGAAGAATTGGACAAGATTAGCTATTGACCATAACACACTATCGTGAAGGAACATATTGGTCAATGATTGACTGTGGACCAAGTAGACTGGCGATATGGAGGGAGTTACGTGTGGAATCTGTATCTGCACAATTGCAGCCAAATTAGAAAATGTGATGCTTGAATAAGGTCCGGTGAGGTAGGTGATAATGGATAATGGCACTGCTTTTCGCTTCCAGACTATGCTAAAAAAAAAATGGAAAATAAAAAATTATTACAGTGCAGCCTATAGATCTGGAGCAAATGGAATAGTGGAGTGACATCATCGGACAGTGAAAGCAATAACCGAGAGAGGAAGGATATCACCTGAAGAAGCCACATTCTGGTACATGTGGCTCCCAAGGTTGGACAGAGAGAAGACACAGCGTCACATAGATGAATTTTTAATTATGAATGGAGGCTCCCAAGAGATATGTCCCCAGAAATAGATGAGCTAGGATCAGCCAGAATCCAAATAGGAGAAGAGGTTTGGGTGAAACCTCCTAATGCATGATGCACGAGACAAGCGGGAAGAGGGGTGATTTTGCGAGTGCAATTCCCTAACAACTTGAGTGTCGATGGAATGCCACAACATATTTTAGACTTAAGGTGTGTGGTCCATGTAGATGGTGAGGATATTGGCGCTGAGCCACAGAGTAATGAAGGTGAACCGGTGTCGATGTAAAGACTGCTGAAAGAACGCAATGTGCCTATCTAGGCACGGGATTATGTGATGTGAAATGATCTTTAATGATCGTGGGGTGTGTAGTCTAAAATGTAAAAAAAAAAAAAATACAAACCAGCAGCGAGGAACTCGAAACCTTTTGGCTGTAGATCAGGAGTCTAGATCCATCCTGCCTGATAGTGACGGTTGGGTTTCGCCCGACAGCTATAGAAAATGGGCAAATAGGTCATTCGGTGTCAGTTGAGGAGAATTGCTCTGGTTGCGTGTTGCTGCATTCGTGCTCGGGATCATATTCTATCAATTCGGCATTACTCGGGATCGTGTTCATTCATTTTGATGGTGTTGCTCGGGATTGTGTTCTGTCAATTCAATGGTGTCTCTTTGGCAGACATGAGTTCTATCAGATGTTCGTTGGATTCTCATAATACCAACGTATTTGACCACACATATTTTCTTGTTTTTTTTTTTTTGTTTTTTTTTTTAATATTTTTCTTCCATACCCGAAAGTTAACGAGAGACTTTCTCAAACTCCTAAACACACTTATCTTGGATTAGAACATTCTTAAGCCCTTTGAACTTTTATTATGCACGCACTCTTCATATTTTATTGCTTTGCCACAACTTGTATTCTGCATGACAATAAGATTCTCACATTGTGATTTTTTACGTTTAGCTTTAAATTTAATGAGAAATTATGTAAGCGTCTGCCTCTCTGGGCGTCTGCTGTGCCATCTTCTAATTCTTAAGCATGCGTGATTCACGTGTGAACGTAATTTCACGCTGTGCCCCCCCCCTCTGCTTCGTATTTAAAGCGGCAGAATACCGCATAGTGGGCATGTTTGCTTTTTTTTAGGCATTGACATTCGGGCAGTGGGAGAGGTTGGACGCACATTAGTGCTCCCAGACCTTAGAGGTCGCAACAGAGCAACCTGTTGCAACTTTCTCCCTGTTTCAAGCCCAGCACAAGGAAAATTCGCCACATTTTTCAACAGGTTGCCGTCGGTAATTTCTATACCGGATTGAATTAATTTCTGTGATGGCGTCTTCCTGGGCTAAATGCCTGCCAGGCGTATCTCTTTCCTGCAACCCTAAATATCGAGTTAAACAGCCTGCAGGTTCGGAGAGAACCTTCTGTGACTTCTTACAGGGATTCGTTGGATTGTCCTTTTTAATTGTCGTCGTGAAAATTTTATGCTATGCACGCGTTCGAAACTCAGACTTTGGGATAATTTTTTATGTGCACCTGCAAGTCTTTTTCAATGCGGAATTTGACATGAAATCCTGTTGTGTTGGAAAAAGAATCGTCGCTTTTAAATGAAGGAGTTCTTTTATGAAAGGACAATTCGAGTCGAATTTGTTTTGGAACAAAAATCGTTTTAAAAGAACTTTATACGATGCGGTCGACTTGTATGTATTAAAAAGTGGTTGTTTTAAACGTGGACTTTGCAGTGAAATTCCGTTGTCTTTTGAGAAAAGAAAATAAAGCAGTCGCTTATAAACGAGAGTTATTTATGAATCTACGATTCGAGTCGAACGCTTTTGTTTAAAAAAAATATCGTCGCTTTTAAAAGAACTTAGAATGCAATTCGGTCGACCTGTATGTAGGAAATCGTCGTTTTTTTAAGGAGAAATTTAAAATTAAATTCGGTGTGCTTAGGCGGGGAGATATCTTGCGTTGACTGGCAAGCGAGACTAGCGTAGGGGGGGGATATCTTGCGTCGGCTGGTAGGCGAAACTAGCGGGGGTTTAAATGTGAGGTGATCTTTAAGGCATTTTCCTAGGGGCTTGTATTCTGGAAAAAAGAAAAGGGAAATATATTCCAAGACTCCTTTTTCTTTTTTGTGTCTTGAGACGGGAATATGTGAGAAATCTGGGCTTCTGCTGTGCCATCTTCTAATTCTTAGGCATGCGTGATTCTTCGTATTTAAAGCGGCAGAATACCGCATAGTGGGCGTGTTTGCCTTTTTTATGCATTGACATTCGGGCAGTGGGAGAGGTTGGACGCACATTAGTACTCCCAGACCTTAGAGGTCGCAACAGGGCAACCTGTTGCAACTTTCTCCCTGTTTCAAGCCCAGCACAAGGAAAATTCGCCACATAAAACAAAAACAAAAACATAGGTTTCAGCGATTTTTTGGTGCTTTACAATTTCTTTCTTTTTTTTTTTAAATTGTCTTTATAGTCGTCATGGCAAGTTCCCGCTTAACGTGCAGAACAGGAAGTGGGTTTGAAGTAGGCACCGCCAAAACTGGGGGGGGCAGGTCAGTACTTTTTGACGGACCGTCTTTTTAAAAATCTACCAAAAATCAGGTAATTATCCGATCAATACGAAATTTTCAGCGATTATTAGGAGAAGAATGAACTTTATAACAGTGTACTTATTTTTCATAAACGATATTTATATATATATTTTTTTTTGCTTACAAAACCCCCCCTTGTTTTGAAGTGGGAACAAATATGCTTAAAATAATCATCTGAGACTGAAATCAACATATTGTGTTGTAAGGGACAGAATTATAGATTAAAAAAAAAAAAAAAAAAAAAATTGTTTGCATACCTTATTTTGACGTCTGAATATCAGAACTTCGATTGTGTTTAATTATCCCGCTTTTGAGTTTTGAAGTGTGAAATTCGGTGAATATGTTAAGTAAAATAATTAATTTAAGTTAAGCAAAACAAACAAAAAATTTTTTTAATATTTATACGAAAAAAGCTATTTTAAAATTTTTGATAAATAAATTAACAATTTTTTTTTAGTGAGCCGAATAATGCATGACCATTATTAAACAGGGCATGCTTTGAATAATCGATACCAAAAAAAAAAATTCGATAAATATTGTGCCCTTTGTGTTAAAAATAGCATCTTTTTTTTCGATCCCGTTTGAAAACGTTTGCCGCCTTTGACTATGGTGGACCAAACGCGCTGAAATAATTTTTTTTTATTCTGCTTTAAATTGCCCCCCCCCCATTTTGGGGAGTCTGGCCCCCACACACATACACATTAAAAACCAAACGCATACAAATGGTCACCCATCTGGTACTGGCCAGCCTCAGCTTAATAATACATTGAAATTTTCGTCACTGAAAAATAAGTTTTTTTTGGCCTGTTTGGTCTTCCATAGTTTGCTTTTTATCAGACGAAAACGTAAACAGAGTCGATCTGAACTCTACGTCAACGCGAATATCTGGTTACCTATATGAATAAGTGGAATTATTTGAAATTCAGGTACTTATATTATAATATTTTTGCATATTCTCTTAGAAAATCATCCTAAATCTTAGTTAGACAATAAATAAAATAATTAATTATTTCAAAAACCCTTTTTTTTAATATTTAAGTACGTTTTTTGTGCAAGACAAAAAATGTCAATTGTTAACTTTTTGGGAAAATTTAACATTTAAAATTGAATTAAAAATAGTAGAAAAAGTTTTACATTATTCTGTTTTCTATATGATAAAATTCAGGGTTTTATCTTTCTGGAAAAAAAAAGTTACTCAGAAATAATGGATTTTAATAAACGTAATTTCGTTTTAAAAAACAACAACAACTTGATTTTGCGGCCATTTTTGGCGGTGCCTAGTTTGAAGTCTTCAAACTGTTGAATCAAAAGTAAATTGTTGCCGAAATAAAAATTCTTAATTTACACATTTCAGTTATTTCATCTTTTCGATTTTAATTTGGGAGAGAATTTCACTTTACCAACTCTTTCATTCTTAATTTGTTATATTTGTAGTAGTAGTAGTAGTAGTAATAATAGTAGTAGTATCAATAGTATCCTTATTAGTAGTATTTTTTATTCTATTATAATTATTACTAACGAGGGAGGAGGCGCCCGGCTTTGCCCAGGCATAAAATACGCTTAAATATGATATTTTAATTTGTCTAGATTTCGTATATATTATCATAGAGTCGTGATTTAAAATATATATATATTTGGGTGCCATTAGCTAGAATCGAAATCGAATCTGTAGCATTCGAGGTTGATGACGTTACCATTGTACCAACGTAACAGGCATATAAACTGATTAAAAATTAAAAATCAACTAAGATAATTGTACAAAATGTATAATGTTTTTTTCAATTTTTACCCATTTTTGACCCCTTAAAAAATATTTTAGCCGGCTAAAGATCCATAAAAGAATGGTCCATAAAAAATCATTTGAGGCCTCCTCCTAGCACCACTCTGCGACTTTTAGTTTCTGAGGGAAGAGTTTGAAAATATAGACAGACAGACATATATCCTTTTATATATTAAATTATTTTTACTCTTCGAAATATTCGTTACACTCGTTCTAATGATTATTGTCTTACAGTTTTTTACTGTTGTTGTTTACATTTCATTTTATTAATGGGGTTTAATTACTTGACTTCTAGACCACCTCAACAGATAAAAAATAGGTCTCAGTCTAGAAGGATTTCTTAAGCATTGAAACACACCAGAACCATTGTTTTTAGGATTGATTAACATACTTTTTGTGCTTTTTTCCATTTCTTTTTCCATTAAGAAGGCATCATTTCTTGACTTAACGACTAATGTATAAACAACATAACAAAAATAACTCAGTCTAGAAAGATTTCTCCTTTATTAAATTACACCAAAACCAATGATTTCAAGATTGATTGTTCATACAATTCATTCATTTTTTTTTATTACTTCGTTGTATAAGGGTGTGGTGTGTGTCATGCACAGTTTTTTTTTGTTGTTTTGTTTTTTTGCCGTTATGCACATTTTTATGCAACGTTTCACATTTATTTTTTAGACATAATTATAATTTCATTTGTTTTTGAGACATAATTATAGTTTCATTTATTTTTCAGACATAATTATAGTTTCATTTGTTTTTGAGGAGGTGATGTTCTTTCAACAAATCTGTATTGGCTTTGTCCATCTTTCTACAGGACAAAGCCGATGCACGGATTCTCCTAGTGTTTGATAAATTAAATTCTACTTGAAATAGTTTTTAGTTTCAGTGTAGTGTTTCATTATCGATGTTGAGCAAAATTGAATATTTTATTTGAAGTTTGGTTAAAATATAGATTTTAATTACGTGTTCTTTGCAAGAATCAAATGTATTTCTTTTATAAAACGTTAATTTATATCGATTTTGAAAATATTTAGTGATGAACACATTTTGATAGTTATTCATAAAAATTCAGTAAAATATCACTTTCTTTGTCATTCATATATGAAAATATCACTTTTTCTAACCTTCATTTCAGTAAATTATTAGTTCTTCAAAGTTATGTATAGAAATTCATTTCTGTAATTAATTGGGATTCATTCTTTGTCTATTTTGCCATGTAGATAACTTTTGTGTGTGTAGGGTTTCGATTAAGATCCTTTTCTACATAACATTCAATAAATTCTGAAATAAACGAAAGACGCGGTTCCTTTATTAAAATAAGTGATAAAAGATGATCTCAACAAGATAGCAGCTTTCCTCATGTCTAATTTGTCCTCATGTTTAACTTTACATCTCTATTACCCAAAAATTATTTTTCAAACTGTAGCTACGCATAACTTAACACTTGAAATAAATGATCGAAGGATTTGGACAAAAGGTCATATTTTCCACATCTTAATCAAACCAGTTACAGTAAGCAAGAAACATTTGAGTCTCTAAATTTTACATCGTAAAATGATGAAATCTATGATTCTGTCCTTTGATTAAGTCAGTTTGTTCCAATAGCTAATTTCTTGTCGCGCTTGAAAGAAGAACCCCCTCCTAGCTCATATGTTGCAATTTAACTATGATCTGCTTTCAATTCTTTTATTTTTTATTACAATGGAAAAGGCGAACTCATCTTGCCATAGTCGTGTTTTTTATTTACATTTCCATTATTGTGTGTCATTTACAATGAATTCTTGTCATTCATAAGAGACAATAATAAATGCCCCCCACGGAGCAAATGTTACATTTCACTGAACAGAAAACAAAGGATAAATATGTCAGCTAGAATAAGATCGGTAGCAGAAGACAAACTGTCGCCCCTAATAATTATTATTAACCACTTTTATTGAAAATCACTAAACATGTAGTTTCATGTTTCATTGACTGATATGATATCTTTATTTATTATCACGTTTTATTATTTTGACCTTTCATTATTATTCTTTTTATTAATATCTTTTCATTATCATCCTTTTATATTATCTTTCCTGTTATTTTTTATTATTAAATTTTCATTTTCACCTTTCATAATCTCATACTTTATATTCCTTCTAAGAAAAAAATCTAGTAATCGATTGAATCTTCATTTTAATCAGTGTTTTATTGTTAAGGATGTGGAAATACTTTTAAAAAAGTTTTCTTTTTATGCGATTGACTTCTTGTTTTATCTCTAATTTTGGATAAGAAATAATATGTTAAACGACGAGCATACTTCTTTCAGTCAACTTGAACTCAAATCAATTCCATAGTTGAAGTCATTTTAATGCCAACTGACGTCTTCTTTTGCTGGTTGATTCCTTACAATTACTTGATCTATTCATATAAATGTTCAAATCCAATTGTCTGATCATAGCAGAGGTCTGACGATGCCATAGTGATTCTGTCTCATTGATTATGTACTCCAAAGACTCAAGTATAAGTTCTAGTACTGAGAAATATAATTGGAAAAAGAAATTTGTATGATTTGATGCCCTCTCCTCGATTTTGATGTAATGGACCATCAATCAGGTGCCCTTTCACTCTTCACGTCCCTGACTCATCTTCGTTGCTTTATTTATAACATTTCAGCTGATATAAATTTTTCCAGGTACATATTTTGCAGACTCGGAAACCTTTAAATTGAATATGAAAAAGGTTGAATATTTTAGTTGAATATGAAAAAGGTTTAACATTTTAGTTGAATGTGAAAAAGGTTTAATATTTTAGTTGAATATGAAAAGGTTTAATATTTTAGTTAAATATGAAAAGGTTGAATATTTTAGTTGAATATGAAAAAGGTTTAATATTTTAGTTGAATATGAAAAAGGTTTAATATTTTAGTTGAATATGAAAAAGGTTTAATATTTTAGTTGAATATGAAAAAGGTTTAATATTTTATTGAATATGAAACAGGTTTACTATTTTAGTTGAATATTAAAAGGTTGAATATTTTAGTTAAATATGAAACAGGTTGAATATTTTAGTTAAATATGAAACAGGTTGAATATTTTAGTTGAATATGAAAAAGGTTGAATATTTTAGTTGAATATGAAAAAGGTTTAATATTTTAGTTGAATATGAAAAAGGTTTAATATTTTAGTTGAATATGAAAAAGGTTTCATATTTTAGTTGAATATGAAAAAGGTTTAATATTTTAGTTAAATATGAAAAAGGTTGAATATTTTAGTTTAATATGAAAAAGGTTTAATATTTTAGTTGAATATGAAAAAGGTTTAACATTTTAGTTGAATGTGAAAAAGGTTGAATATTTTAGTTGAATATGAAAAGGTTTAATATTTTAGTTAAATATGAAAAGGTTGAATATTTTAGTTGAATATGAAAAAGGTTTAATATTTTAGTTGAATATGAAAAAGGTTGAATATTTTAGTTGAATATGAAAAAGGTTTAATATTTTAGTTGAATATGAAAAAGGTTTAATATTTTATTGAATATGAAACAGGTTTACTATTTTAGTTGAATATTAAAAGGTTGAATATTTTAGTTAAATATGGAACAGGTTTAATATTTTAGTTAAATATGAAAAAGGTTGAATATTTTAGTTGAATATGAAAAAGGTTTAATATTTTAGTTAAATATGAAAAAGGTTGAATATTTTAGTTGAATATGAAAAAGGTTTAATATTTTAGTTGAATATGAAAAAGGTTTAATATTTTAGTTGAATATGAAAAAGGTTTAATATTTTAGTTAAATATGAAAAAGGTTGAATATTTTAGTTTAATATGAAAAAGGTTTAATATTTTAGTTGAATATGAAAAAGGTTTAATATTTTAGTTAAATATGAAAAAGGTTTAATATTTTAGTTGAATATGAAAAAGGATGAATATTTTAGTTAAATATGAAAAAGGTTTAATATTTTAGTTGAATATGAAAAAGGTTGAATATTTTAGTTAAATATGAAAAAGGTTAAATATTTTAGTTTAATATGAAAAAGGTTTAATATTTTAGTTAAATATGAAAAAGGTTGAATATTTTAGTTAAATATGAAAAAAGTTTAATATTTTAGTTGAATATGAAAAGGTTGAATATTTTAGTTAAATATGAAAAAGGTTGAATATTTTAGTTAAATATGAAAAGGGTTTAATATTTTATTGAATATGAAAAAGGTTTACTATTTTAGTTGAATATGAAAAGGTTGAATATTTTAGTTTAATATGAAAAAGGTTTAATATTTTAGTTAAATATGAAAAAGGTTGAATATTTTAGTTAAATATGAAAAAGGTTTAATATTTTAGTTAAATATGAAAAAGGTTGAATATTTTAGTTTAATATGAAAAAGGTTTAATATTTTAGTTAAATATGAAAAAGGTTGAATATTATAGTTAAATATGAAAAAGGTTTAATATTTTAGTAAAATATGAAAAAGGTCGAATATTATAGTTAAATATGAAAAAGGTTGAATATTTTAGTTAAATATGAAAAGGTTGAATATTTTAGTTGAATATGAAAAAGGTTGAATATTTTAGTTAAATATGAAAAAGGTTGAATATTTTAGTTAAATATGAAAAAGGTTTAATATTTTAGTTAAATATGAAAAAGGTTTAATATTTTAGTTAAATATGAAAAGGTTGAATATTTTAGTTAAATATGCAACAGGTTTAATATTTTAGTTAAATATGAAAAAGGTTGAATATTATAGTTAAATATGAAAAAAGTCTAATATTTTCGTTAAATATGAAAAAGGTTGAATATTTTAGTTAAATATGAAAAAGGTTGAATATTTTAGTTAAATATGAAAAAGGTTAAATATTTTAGTTGAATATGAAAAAGGTTGAATATTTTAGTTGAATATGAAAAAGGTTGAATATTTTCGTAAAATATGAAAAAGGTTTAATATTTTAGTTGAATGTGAAAAAGGTTGAATATTTTAGTTGAATATAAAACAGGTTGAATATTTTAGTTAAATATGAAAAAGGTTGAATATTTTAGTTGAATGTGAAAAAGGTTGAATATTTTAGTTAAATATGAAAAAGGTTGAATATTTTCGTTAAATATGAAAAAGGTTGAATATTTTAGTTGAATGTGAAAAAGGTTGAATATTTAAGTTGAATATGAAAAAGGTTGAATATTTTAGTTAAATATGAAAAAGGTTGAATATTTTCGTTAAATATGAAAAAGGTTTAATAGTTTAGTTGAATATGAAAAAGGTTTAATATTTTAGTTGAATGTGATAAAGGTTGAATATTTTAGTTAGATATGAAAAAGGTTGAATATTTTCGTTAAATATGAAAAAGGTTGAATATTTTAGTTGAATATGAAAAAGGTTTAATATTATAGTTGAATATGAAAAAGGTTGAATATTTTAGTTGAATATGAAAAAGGTTGAATATTTTAGTTGAATATGAAAAAGGTTTAATATTTTAGTTAAATATGAAAAAGGATTAATATTTTAGTTGAATATGAAAAAGGTTGAATATTTTAGTTGAATATGAAAAAGGTTTTTATCTTTTATTGAATATGAAACAGGTTTACTATTTTAGTTGAATGTGAAAAGGTTTAATATTTTAGTTAAATATGAAACAGGTTTAATATTTTAGTTGAATATGAAAAAGGTTGAATATTTTAGTTTAGTATGAAAAGGGTTTAATATTTTATTGAATATGAAACAGGTTTACTATTTTAGTTGAATATGAAAAGGTTTAATATTTTAGTTAAATATGAAAAAGGTTGAATATGTTAGTTAAATATGAAAAACTGTTAATATTTTAGTTGAATATGAAAAAGGTTTAATAGTATAGTTGAATATGAAAAAGGTTTAATATTTTAGTTAAATATGAAACAGGTTTACTATTTTAGTTGAATATGAAAAGGTTTGATATTTTAGTTAAATATGAAAAAGGTTGAATATTTTAGTTAAATACGAAAAAGGTTGAATATTTTAGTTAAATATGAAAAAGGTTTAATATTTTAGTTGAATATGAAAAAGGTTGAATATTTTAGTTGAATATAAAAAAAGGTTGAATATTTTAGTTAAATATGAAAAAGGTTTACTATTTTAGTTAAATATGAAAAAGGTTGAATATTTTCGTTAAATATGAAAAAGGTTGAATATTTTAGTTAAATATGAAACAGGTTTAATATTTTTGTTAGATATGAAAAAGGTTGAATATTTTAGTTAAATATGAAAAAGGTTTAATATTTTAGTTAAATATGAAAAAGGTTGAATATTTTAGTTGAATATGAAAAAGGTTGAATATTTTAGTTAAATATGAAAAAGGTTTAATATTTTAGTTAAATATGAAAAAGGTTTAATATTTTAGTTGAATATGAAAAAGGTTGAATATTTTAGTTAAATATGAAAAAGGTTGAATATTTTAGTTAAATATGAAAAAGGTTGAATATTTTCGTTAAATATGAAAAAGGTTTAATATTTTAGTTGAATCTGAAAAAGGTTGAATATTTTAGTTAAATATGAAAAAGGTTGAATATTTTAGTTGAATGTGAACAAGGTTGAATATTTTTGTTAAATATGAAAAAGGTTGAATATTTTCGTTCAATATGAAAAAGGTTTAATATTTTAGTTGAATATGAAAAAGGTTTAATATTTTAGTTTAATGTGATAAAGGTTGAATATTTTAGTTAGATATGAAAAAGGTTGAATATTTTCGTTAAATATGAAAAAGGTTGAATATTTTAGTTAAATATGAAAAAAGTTGAATATTTTAGTTGAATATGAAAAGGGAGTAATATTTTAGTTGAATATGAAAAGGTTTAATATTTTAGTTGAATAGGAAAAAGGTTTAATATTTTAGTTAAATATAAAAAAGGTTTAATATTTAAGTTGAATATGAAAAAAGTTGAATATTTTAGTTACATATGAAAAAGGTTTAATATTTTAGTTGAATATGAAAACAGTTGATTATAGTAATTAAATGCAAATTATTAATAATCATTAAAACACAATTATCAATAGTAATTGCAAGCAAATCATCAATAGTAATTAAATGCAAATAATCAAGAGTCATTAAAAGCAAATTATTAATAGTCATTAAATGCAAATTATCAATAGTCATTAAATGCAAATTATCAATAGTCATTAAAAGCAAATAATCAATAGTCATTAAATGCAAATCATCAATAGTCATTAAATGCAAATTATTAATAGTCATTAAATGCAAATCATCAAGAGTCATTAAATGCAAATCATCAATAGTCATTAAATGCAAATCATCAATAGTCATTAAATGCAAATTATCAATAGTCATTAAATGCAAATTATCAATAGTCATTAAATGAAAATTATTAATAGTCATTAAATGCAAATCATCAATAGTCATTAAATTAAAATTATCAATAGTCATTAAATGCAAATTATCAATAGTCATTAAATTCAAATCATCAAGAGTCATTAAATGCCAATTATCAATAGTCATTAAATTCAAATTATCAATAGTCATTAAATGCAAATTATCAATAGTCATTGAATGCAAATCATCACGAGTCATTAAATGCAAATCATCATCTATTAATAATTTGCATTTAATGACTATTAATAATTTGCATTTAATGACTATTGATAATGTGCATTTAATGACTCTTGATAATGTGCATTTAATGACTATTGATAATTTGCATTTAATGACACTTGATGATTTGCATTTAATGACTATTAGTAATTTGCATTTAATGACTATTGATAATTTGCATTTAATGACTATTGATGATTTGCTTTTAATGACACTTGATGATTTGCATTTAATCACTATTAATAATTTGTATTTAATGACTATTGATGATTTGCATTTAATGACTCTTGATGATTTGCATTTAATGACTATTGATAATTTGCATTTAATGACTATTGATGATTAGCATTTAATGACTCTTGATGATTTGCATTTAATGACTCTTGATGATTTGCATTTAATGACTATTAATAATTTGCATTTAATGACTATTGATGATTTGCATTTAATGACTCTTGATGATTTGCATTTAATGACTATTGATAATTTGCATTTAATGACTATTAGTAATTTGCAAATTAAAAGCAAATTATCAATAAGCATTAAATGCAAATTATTAATAGTCATTAAATGCAAATCATCAATAGTCATTAAATTCAAATCATCAATAGCATTAAATGCAAATAATCAATAGTCATTAAATGCAAATGATCAATAGTGATTAAATGCAAATCATCAAGAGTCATTAAATGCAAATCATCAATAGTCATTAAATGCAAATTATCAATAGTCATTAAAAGCAAATTATCAATAGTCATTAAATGCAAATCATCAATAGTCATTAAATGCAAATAATCAATAGTCATTAAAAGCAAATCATCAAGAGTCATTAAATGCAAATCATCAATAGTCATTAAATGCAAATAATCAATAGTCATTAAAAGCAAATTATCAATAGTCATTAAATGCAAATCATCAATAGTCATTAAATGCAAATCATCAATAGTCATAAAATGCAAATTATCAATAGTCATTAAAAGCAAATTATCAATAGTCATTAAATGCAAATTATTAATAGTCATTAAATGCAAATAATCAATAGTCATTAAATGCAGATTATCAATAGTGATTAAATGCAAATTATTAATAGTCATTAAATGCAAATTATCAATAGTCATTAAATGCAAATTATTAATAGTCATTAAATGCAAATAATCAATAGTCATTAAAGGCAAATTATTAATAGTCATTAAATGCAAATAATCAATAGTCATTAAATTCAAATCATCAATAAGCATTAAATGCAAATAATCAATAGTCATTAAATGCAAATTATCAATAGTCATTAAATGCAAATTATCAATAGTCATTAAATGCAAATTATTAATAGTCATTAAAAGCAAATCTTCAAGAGTCATTAAATGCAAATCATCAATAGTCATTAAATGCAAATTATCAATAGTCATTAAATGCAAATTATTAATAGTCATTAAATGCAAATCATCAATAGTCATTAAATGCAAATCATCAAGAGTCATTAAATGCAAATCATCAATAGTCATTAAATGCACATCATTAATAGTCATTAAATGCAAATTATTAATAGTCATTAAATGCAAATTATCAATAGTCATTAAATGCAAATTATTAATAGTCATTAAATGCAAATTATCAATAGTCATTAAATGCAAATTATCAATAGTCATTAAATGCAAATTATTAATAGTCATTAAATGCAAATTATCAATAGTCATTAAATGCAAATTATCAATAGTCATTAAATGCAAATTATCAATAGTCATTAAATGCAAATTATCAATAGTCATTAACTGCAAATTATTAATAGTCATTAAATGCAAATTATTAATAGTCATTAAATGCAAATTATCAATAGTCATTAAATGCAAATTATCGATAGTCATTAAATGCAAATTATTAATAGTCATTAAATGCAAATTATCAATAGTCATTAAATGCAAATTATTAATAGTCATTAAATGCAAATTATCAATAGTCATCAAATGCAAATTATTAATAGTCATTAAATGCAAATTATTAATAGTCATTAAATGCAAATCATCAATAGTCATTAAATGCAAATTATCAATAGTCATTAAATGCAAATTATCAATAGTCAGTAAAAGCAAATTATCAATAGTCATTAAATGCAAATTATTAATAGTCATTAAATGCAAATCATCAAGAGTCATTAAATGCAAATCATCAATAGTCATTAAATGAAAATTATCAATAGTCATTAAATGCAAATAATCAATAGTCATTAAATGCAAATTATCAATAGTCATTAAATTCAAATCATCAATAGCATTAAATGCAAATAATCAATAGTCATTAAATGCAAATTATCAATAGTCATTAAATTCTAATCATCAATAGCATTAAATGCAAATAATCAATAGTCATTAAATGCAAATTATCAATAGTCATTAAATTCAAATCATCAATAGCATTAAATGCAAATCATCAATAGTCATTAAATGCAAATTATCAATAGTCATTAAATTCAAATCATCAATAGCATTAAATGCAAATTATCAATAGTCATTAAATGCAAATTATCAATAGTCATTAAATGCAAATTATTAATAGTCATTAAATGCAAATTATTAATAGTCATTAAATGCAAATTATCAATAGTCATTAAATGCAAATCATCAATAGTCATTAAATGCAAATTATTAATAGTCATTAAATGCAAATCATCAATAGTCATTAAATGCAAATCATCAATAGTCATTAAATGCAAATCATCAATAGTCATTAAATGCAAATTATCAATAGTCATTAAATGCAAATAATCAATAGTCATTAAATGCAAATCATCAATAGTCATTAAATGCAAATTATCAATAGTCATTAAATTCAAATCATCAATAGCATTAAATGCAAAAAATCAATAGTAATTAAATGCAGATTATCAATAGTCATTAAATTCAAATCATCAATAGCATTAAATGCAAATCATCAATAGTCATTAAATGCAAATTATCAATAGTCATTAAATTCAAATCATCAATAGCATTAAATGCAAATAATCAATAGTCATTAAATGCAAATTATCAATAGTCATTAAATTCAAATCATCAATAGCATTAAATGCAAATCATCAATAGTCATTAAATGCAAATTATCAATAGTCATTAAATTCAAATCATCAATAGCATTAAATGCAAATTATCAATAGTCATTAAATGCAAATTATCAATAGTCATTAAATGCAAATTATAAATAGTAATTAAATGCAAATTATCAATAGTCATTAAATTCAAATCATCAATAGCATTAAATGCAAATAATCAATAGTCATTAAATGCAAATAATCAATAGTCATTAAATGCAAATTATCAATAGTCATTAAATGCAAATCATCAATAGTCATTAAATGCAAATTATTAATAGTCATTAAATGCAAATTATCAATAGTCATTAAATGCAAATCATCAATAGTCATTAAATGCAAATTATTAATAGTCATTACATGCAAATTATCAATAGTTATTAAATGCAAATCATCAAGAGTCATTAAATGAAAATCATCAATAGTCATTAAATGCAAATTATTAGTAGTCATTTAATGCAAATTATCAATAGTCATTAAATGCAAATCATCAATAGTCATTAAATGCAAATTATTAATAGTCATTTAATGCAAATTATCAATAGTCATTAAATGCAAATCATCAATAGTCATTAAATGCAAATTATTAATAGTCATAAAATGCAAATTATCAATAGTCATTAAATGCAAATTATCACGAGTCATTAAATGCAAATCATCAATAGTCATTAAATGCAAATTATTAATAGTCATTAAATGCAAATCATCAAGAGTCGTTAAATGCAAATCATCAATAGTCATTAAATGCAAATTATTAATAGTCATTAAATGGAAATCATCAAGAGTCATTAAATGCAAATCATCAATAGTCATTTAATGCAAATCATCAATAGTCATTAAATGAAAATTATTAATAGTAATTAAATGCAAATTATCAATCGTCATTAAATGCAAATCATCAATACTCATTAAATGCAAATTATTAATAGTCATTAAATGCAAATCATCAATAGTAATTAAATGCAAATCATCAATAGTCATTAAATGCAAATTATTAATAGTCATTAAATGCAAATTATCAATAGTCATTAAATGCAAATTATTAATAGTCATTAAATGCAAATTATCAATAGTCATTAAATGCAAATTATCAATAGTCATTAAATGCAAATTATCAATAGTCATTAAATGCAAATCATCAATAGTCATTAAATGTTAATCATCAATAGTCATTTAAAGCAAATTATCAATAGTAATTAAATGCAAATTATCGATAGTCATTAAATGCAAATTATTAATAGTCATTAAATGCAAATCATCAAGAGTCATTAAATGCAAATAATCAATAGTCATTAAATGCAAATTATTAATAGTCATTAAATGCAAATCATCAAGAGTCATTAAATGCAAATCATCAAGAGTCATTAAATGCAAATCATCAATAGTCATTAAATGCAAATTATCAATAGTCATTAAATGCAAATCATCAATAGTCATTAAATGCAAATCATCAATAGCATTAAAGGCAAATTATCAATAGTCATTAAATGCAAATTATCAATAGTCATTAAATGCAAATTATCAATAGTCATTAAATGCAAATTATCAATAGTCAGTAAATGCAAATTATCAATAGCATTAAATGCAAATTATCAATAGTCATTAAATGCAAATTATCAATAGTCATTAAATGCAAATAATCAATAGTCATTAAATGCAAATCATCAATAGCATTAAATGCAAATTATCAATAGTCATTAAATGCAAATTATCAATAGTCATTAAATGCAAATTATCAATAGTCATTAAATGCAAATTATCAATAGCATTAAATGCAAATCATCAATAGTCATTAAATGCAAATTATCAATAGTCATTAAATGCAAATAATCAATAGTCATTAAATGCAAATTATTAATAGTCATTAAATGCAAATTATCAATAGTCATTAAATGCAAATCATCAATAGCATTAAATGCAAATTATCAATAGTCATTAAATGCAAATTATTAATAGTAATTAAATGCAAATTATTAATAGTCATTAAATGCAAATCATCAAGAGTCATTAAATGCAAATCATCAATAGTCATTAAATGCAAATCATCAATAGTCATTAAATGCAAATTATCAATAGTCATTAAATGCAAATACTCAATAGTCATTAAATGCAAATCATCAAGAGTCATTTAATGCAAATCATCAATAGTCATTAAATGAAAATTATTAATAGTAATTAAATGCAAATTATCAATAGTCATTAAATGCAAATCATCAATACTCATTAAATTCAAATTATTAATAGTCATTAAATGCAAATCATCAATAGTAATTAAATGCAAATCATCAATAGTCATTAAATGCAAATTATTAATAGTCATTAAATGCAAATTATTAATAGTCATTAAATGCAAATTATCAATAGTCATTAAATGAAAATCATCAAGAGTCAGTAAATGTTAATCATCAATAGTCATTAAATGCAAATTATTAATAGTCATTAAATGCAAATTATTAATAGTCATTAAATGCAAATTATCAATAGTCATTAAATGCAAATCATCAATAGCATTAAATGCAAATTATCAATAGTCATTAAATGCAAATTATTAATAGTAATTAAATGCAAATTATTAATAGTCATTAAATGCAAATCATCAAGAGTCATTAAATGCAAATCATCAATAGTCATTAAATGCAAATCATCAATAGTCATTAAATGCAAATTATCAATAGTCATTAAATGCAAATACTCAATAGTCATTAAATGCAAATCATCAAGAGTCATTTAATGCAAATCATCAATAGTCATTAAATGAAAATTATTAATAGTAATTAAATGCAAATTATCAATAGTCATTAAATGCAAATCATCAATACTCATTAAATTCAAATTATTAATAGTCATTAAATGCAAATCATCAATAGTAATTAAATGCAAATCATCAATAGTCATTAAATGCAAATTATTAATAGTCATTAAATGCAAATTATTAATAGTCATTAAATGCAAATTATCAATAGTCATTAAATGAAAATCATCAAGAGTCATTAAATGCAAATCATCAATAGTCATCAAATGCAAATTATCAATAGTCATTAAAAGCAAATTATCAATCTATCTATCTATCTATCTATCTTCTATCTATCTATATCTATCTATCTATCTATCTATATATCTATAAAAACAGAGATGTGTGTGCCACAGACGATTTCTGATTGGTTAATCCAATAATCACATCTCCTAAAAAACAATCGTTTCTACGCTCTTACCTTTACCATAAAATATTATGGCTTTATTTATTGTCCATCTTGGAAGGGTTTAATTTTTTAATAACTTGTTATTTAAAAATTAAAAAAATACGAAACTATTATGCGAAACTAAACTACACGAAATACGCGCACACACGCACACACACACGTTCACTACCGTCACGTTGTTATGGCAACCAAACCCGCTGACTTCTTTTTCTCATTTCACTCGTGGTCTTAAATTAGATTCGAATAAGTTGCCAAAAAACAAATATATAACAAATAAATGTTATCAAAGGCAAGTTATTAAAAAATTAAACCCTTCCAAGATGGACAATAAATAAAGCCATAATATTTTATGGTAAAGGTAAAAGCGTAGAAACGATTGTTTTTTAGGAGATGTGATTATTGGATTAACCAATCAGAAATCGTCTGTGGCACACACATCTCTGTTTTTATAGATATATAGATAGATATATAGTTTAATTTTTTAATAACTTGTTATTTACAAATTAAAAAAATACGAAACTATTATGCGAAACTAAACTACACGAAATACGCGCACACACGCACACACACACGTTCACTACCGTCACGTTGTTATGGCAACCAAACCCGCTGACTTCTTTTTCTCATTTCACTCGTGGTCTTAAATTAGATTCGAATAAGTTGCCAAAAAACAAATATATAACAAATAAATGTTATCAAAGGCAAATTTTTCGTGTTTTTATTCAATTTAACATGTTTAATCAGCTCGAAAAGCATACAGTGTTTACCGATGTATTGGAAAATTCAAGATGGCGGCCGATTCTCTCTTTAACACGGTAAGTTTGGAAAAAGGTGTAATAAATAAAAAACTGGTTAAAATACTGTTAAAAACTCGCTCAATATATGTTACCGTGACATAGGTTGACATATATTCGGCGGGTTTTTAATAGTATTTTGTATAGTTTTTTATTTATAACACCTTTTCCCAAACTTACGGTGTAAAAGAATGTGTGAGACGCCATCTTGAATTTTCCAACACATCAGTAAACACTGTATTCTTTTCGAGCTGAATAAACATGTTAAATTGAATAAAAACACGAAAAATATATCCAGTTTTTATCGGTTTTTTACCTTCTCTGCAGAAGTACAAAAAAAAAAAAAAAAAAAAAAAAAAAAACGGAAGGTACTTTTACAGAATGTTAAACTAACCCTAACCGATGTTTTATGTTTAGTTTAGGAAAAGTCAGAAGAAATAAAAGTCATTATTGCATGAAATATACGTATTTAGTTGAAGTATTGTTTATGTCAATTCTTTCGAAGAAATTTAGCAAGAATACCTGTAAACCAGGAAATCGGTAAAATGTCATCATGGATGAATACTTGTCTATTATAATTTCTACCCTTGACAAAAACTTAGCCATAACAAAAGAGATTTATTGTTCAGATTGTTTTTGAGATTGATTTCTAAAAAGATATTTTATAAATAAAATCGACTTTAAAATTAAAGACTTAAATTACAATAATTGAATTTAAACATTCTTATTTCAATATTTGGCACATAACACCTGCAAAAATGATCACAATGTCAGGATTTCATTTTATTTCAGAATCGATGGCAAATACTAATATTTAACATTAGTTTATCATTTAAGCCGATAAAAAGCCCTTTTTTTTCCGAGTCATAAAAGGATTTGGAGTTTCCTAATCAACCTTTCGGGTGCAGTTGCACGCTCTCAAAATAACTAAAGTGTTGGCTTTAAAAAAATTGGTTCATTAAAACTAAACAGGTTTAGTTTTAATAATAAAAAAAAAAAATTAAAAAAAAATCGCTTTGGTAATTAGATATGTCGTATGGTTATCCCTAATCGCTGAATAAAACCGCTAACGAGTTGAATGATTACGACATAAAATTAAACTCGGGTTCCTGAAACGGAAACTTCGTTTGTTTTTGTTTTTTTTTCTTATCAATATATTTACATTGTTATTTTGTTTTCATTTTCAATCATTCGAACAGTTTTCTTTTTCAAGTAATCCAAGTTACAAAATTCCCACTGTTTACTATGCTAAAATCACAATGACTAATGTATACCTATTAACCCTTATCCTTGAGTGGCCTCTGGGCCTTGATAAGTGGTGACACCCATGTAAAAAAAAAAAAAAAAAAAAAAAATCACTCGAACAGTTTTCTTTTTATAATGTACAGTTTTAAAAGTTTAAAAACTATATAGTTTTTACTTCAGGAAAATTAATGGGTCAGTTTTTACGATGTGCCCTGTTAAAATACTGTTAAAAACTCGCTCAATATATGTTACCGTGACATAGGTTGACATATATTCGGCGGGTTTTTAATAGTATTTTGTATAGTTTTTTATTTATAACACCTTTTCCCAAACTTACGGTGTTAAAGAGGGTGTGAGACGCCATCTTGAATTTTCCAACACATCGGTAAACACTGTATGTTTTTCGAGCTGAATAAATATATTACATTGAATAAAAACACAAAAAAGATATCCAGTTAGGTAGAAAAGTAACTTATCTTGCCTTTGATAACATTTATTTATATATTTGTTTTTGACTATTTTTTCGAATCTATGTGTACAGTAATCTTGCCAGGATGCGGAGGAAAATGAATGAAGGGGGAGGGGAATAAAATAAAAACATTTTGGAAACAGAGTAAGTTTGAAAGAATTGCTTTGCACAGAAAGAAATTAATGAAAAAATAAAATTAAATTTCTTTTCTTTCTTGATTTTTTTTTTAGTTTTTTATGAAAAAGGAAGTCAAAATTAAGACTATAAAAAACAATTTTTATTAAGAGCGAACCTCAGTCGTCAGGTCTGTAAAAAAAAGACGTGGAATAATAAATGTTTTCTAATACAAATTGTTTTTACTTATGTGTTCATTTGTCTCTTTGAAGTTCGTTTGTTTAATATATCGGTTTGCAATATAATTTTGTCATTCTGTCAGACTCAAATTTTAAATCTATATATCTATAAAAGTGAAAGTGTGTGTGTGTGTGTGTGTGTGTGTGTGTGTGTGTGTGTGTGTGTGTGTGTGTGTGTGTGTGTCCATTTCCCTACGAAATAACTCTGTCAATTTTTAGTCTACAGACTCGAAATTTGATATACAGGGTACTGAGATTTGGAAAAATCTATGTGATCGGTTTTTAGCCAGAAATTTGGCGATTAAGGGGTCAAAGTTCAACAATTTGAGCTTTGAGAACTCTACCAAACTTCTCCGACAATTTTGGGTCTACACACTTTAAATTTTAGATATAGCTTCCGTGGACATGAATCTAACTTAATAACTTGATTTGAGCCCAAAACAATAAATTTTCAGGGGTCATAATAGGGGTCAAAGTTTAAAAAATTGCCCCCTTTTTTTGCTCAGCATACACCTCCAAACACCCGGGCAACGCCGGGCACCCATGCTAGTAGTAATTAAAAGCAAATCATCAATAGTCATTAAATGTTAATCATCAATAGTCATTTAAAGCCAATTATCAATAGTAATTAAATGCAAATTATCGATAGTCATTAAATGCAAATTATTAATAGTCATTAAATGCAAATCATCAAGAGTCATTAAATGCAAATAATCAATAGTCATTAAATGCAAATTATTAATAGTCATTAAATGCAAATCATCAAGAGTCATTAAATGCAAATAATCAATAGTCATTAAATGCAAATCATCAATAGCATTAAATGCAAATTATCAATAGTCATTAAATGCAAATTATCAATAGTCATTAAATGCAAATTATCAATAGTAATTAAATGCAAATTATCAATAGTCATTAAATTCAAATCATCAATAGCATTAAATGCAAATAATCAATAGTCATTAAATGCAAATTATTAATAGTCAGTAAATGCAAATTATCAATAGTCATTAAATGCAAATTATCAATAGTCATTAAATGCAAATCATCAATAGTCATTAAATGCAAATTATCAATAGCATTAAATGCAAATAATCAATAGTCATTAAATGCAAATAATCAATAGTCATTAAATGCAAATCATCAAGAGTCATTAAATGCAAATCATCAATAGTCATTAAATGCAAATCATCAATAGTCATTAAATGCAAATTATTAATAGTCATTAAATGCAAATCATCAAGAGTCATTAAATGCAAATCATCAAGAGTCATTAAATGCAAATCATCAATAGTCATTAAAGGCAAATTATCAATAGTCATTAAATGCAAATTATTAATAGTCATTAAATACAAATTATTAATAGTCATTAAATGCAAATCATCAATAGTTATTAAATGCAAATCATCAATAGTCATTAAATGCAAATTATCAATAGTCATTAAATGCAAATTACTAATAGTCAGTAAATGCACATTATCAATAGTCATTTAATGCAAATTATTAATAGTCATTAAATGCAAATTATTAATAGTCATTAAATGCAAATCATCAAGAGTCATTAAATGCAAATCATCAATAGTCATTAAATGCAAATCATCAATAGTCATTAAATGCAAATTATTAATAGTCATTAAATGCAAATTATTAATAGTCATTAAATGCAAATTATTAATAGTCATTAAATGCAAATTATCAATAGTCATTAAATGCAAATCATCAAGAGTCATTAAATGTTAATCATCAATAGTCATTAAATGCAAATTATCAATAGTCATTAAATGCAAATTACCAATAGTCATTAAATGATAATTATTAATAGTCATTAAATGCAAATTATCAATAGTCATTAAATGCAAATCATCAAGAGTCATTAAATGCAAATCATCAATCGTCATTAAATGCAAATCATCAATAGTCATTAAATGCAAATCATCAATAGTCATTAAATGCAAATTACCAATAGTCATTAAATGATAATTATTAATAGTCATTAAATGCAAATTATCAATAGTCATTAAATGCAAATTACTAATAGTCAGTAAATGCACATTATTAATAGTCATTAAATGCAAATCATCAAGAGTCATTAAATGCAAATCATCAATAGTCATTAAATGCAAATCATCAATAGTCATTAAATGACAATTATCAATAGTCATTAAATGCAAATCATCAAGAGTCATTAAATGCCAATCATCAAGAGTCATTTAATGCAAATCATCAATAGTCATTAAATGAAAATTATTAATAGTAATTAAATGCAAATTATCAATAGTCATTAAATGCAAATCATCAATACTCATTAAATTCAAATTATTAATAGTCATTTAATGCAAATCATCAATAGTAATTAAATGCAAATCATCAATAGTCATTAAATGCAAATTATTAATAGTCATCAAATGCAAATTATTAATAGTCATTAAATGCAAATTATCAATAGTCATTAAATGAAAATCATCAAGAGTCAGTAAATGTTAATCATCAATAGTCATTAAATGCAAATTATCAATAGTCATTAAATGCAAATTATTAATAGTCATTAAATGCAAATTATTAATAGTCATTAAATGCAAATTATCAATAGTCATTAAATGAAAATCATCAAGAGTCAGTAAATGTTAATCATCAATAGTCATTAAATGCAAATCATCAATAGTCATTAAATGCAAATTATCAATAGTCATTAAATGCGAATTATCAATAGTCATTAAAAGCAAATTATCAATAGTAATTAAAAGCAAATTATCAATAGTCATTAAATGCAAATTATCAATAGTCATCAAATGCAAATTATCAATAGTCATTAAATGCAAATTATTAATAGTCATTAAATGCAAATTATCAATAGTCATCAAATGCAAATTATTAATAGTCATTAAATGCAAATTATCAATAGTCATTAAAAGCAAATTATCAATAGTAATTAAAAGCAAATCATCAATAGTCATTAAATGCAAATCATCAATAGTCATTAAATGCAAATTATTAATAGTCATTAAATGCAAATCATCAATAGTCATTAAATGCAAATCATCAAGAGTCAGTAAATGTTAATCATCAATAGTCATTAAATGCAAATCATCAATAGTCATTAAATGCAAATTATTAATAGTCATCAAATGCAAATTATCAATAGTCATTAAATGCAAATTATCAATAGTCATTAAATGAAAATCATCAAGAGTCAGTAAATGTTAATCATCAATAGTCATTAAATGCAAATTATCAATAGTCATTAAATGCAAATTATTAATAGTCATTAAATGCAAATTATTAATAGTCATTAAATGCAAATTATCAATAGTCATTAAAAGCAAATTATCAATAGTAATTAAAAGCAAATTATCAATAGTCATTAAATGCAAATTATCAATAGTCATCAAATGCAAATTATCAATAGTCATTAAAAGCAAATTATCAATAGTAATTAAAAGCAAATCATCAATAGTCATTAAATGCAAATCATCAATAGTCATTAAATGCAAATTATTAATAGTCATTAAAAGCAAATTATCAATAGTAATTAAAAGCAAATCATCAATAGTCATTAAATGCAAATCATCAATAGTCATTAAATGCAAATTATTAATAGTCATTAAATGCAAATCATCAATAGTCATTAAATGCAAATCATCAAGAGTCAGTAAATGTTAATCATCAATAGTCATTAAATGCAAATTATCAATAGTCATTAAATGCAAATTATTAATAGTCATCAAATGCAAATTATTAATAGTCATTAAATGCAAATTATCAATAGTCATTAAATGAAAATCATCAAGAGTCAGTAAATGTTAATCATCAATAGTCATTAAATGCAAATTATCAATAGTCATTAAATGCAAATTATTAATAGTCATTAAATGCAAATTATTAATAGTCATTAAATGCAAATTATCAATAGTCATTAAAAGCAAATTATCAATAGTAATTAAAAGCAAATTATCAATAGTCATTAAATGCAAATTATCAATAGTCATCAAATGCAAATTATCAATAGTCATTAAAAGCAAATTATCAATAGTCATTAAATGCAAATCATCAATAGTAATTAAAAGCAAATCATCAATAGTCATTAAATGCAAATCATCAATAGTCATTAAATGCAAATTATCAATAGTAATTAAAAGCAAATTATTAATAGTCATTAAATGAAAATCATCAAGAGTCAGTAAATGTTAATCATCAATAGTCATTAAATGCAAATTATCAATAGTCATTAAATGCAAATTATTAATAGTCATTAAATGCAAATTATTAATAGTCATTAAATGCAAATTATCAATAGTCATTAAATGAAAATCATCAAGAGTCAGTAAATTTTAATCATCAATAGTCATTAAATGCAAATCATCAATAGTCATTAAATGCAAATTATCAATAGTCATTAAATGCAAATTATCAATAGTCATTAAAAGCAAATTATCAATAGTAATTAAAAGCAAATTATCAATAGTCATTAAATGCAAATTATCAATAGTCATCAAATGCAAATTATCAATAGTCATTAAAAGCAAATTATCAATAGTAATTAAAAGCAAATAATCAATAGTCATTAAATGTTAATCATCAATAGTCATTTAAAGCCAATTATCAATAGTAATTAAATGCAAATTATCGATAGTCATTAAATGCAAATTATTAATAGTCATTAAATGCAAATCATCAAGAGTCATTAAATGCAAATAATCAATAGTCATTAAATGCAAATTATTAATAGTCATTAAATGCAAATCATCAACAGTCATTAAATGCAAATAATCAATAGTCATTAAATGCAAATCATCAATAGCATTAAATGCAAATTATCAATAGTCATTAAATGCAAATTATCAATAGTCATTAAATGCAAATTATCAATAGTAATTAAATGCAAATTATCAATAGTCATTAAATTCAAATCATCAATAGCATTAAATGCAAATTATCAATAGTCATTAAATGCAAATCATCAAGAGTCATTAAATGCAAATCATCAATAGTCATTAAATGCAAATTATCAATAGTCATTAAATGCAAATCATCAATAGTCATTAAATGCAAATTATCAATAGCATTAAATGCAAATTATCAATAGTCATTAAATGCAAATCATCAATAGTCATTAAATGCAAATCATCAATAGTCATTAAATGCAAATAATCAATAGTCATTAAATGCAAATTATCAATAGTCATTAAATGCAAATTATTAATAGTCAGTAAATGCAAATTATCAATAGTCATTAAATGCAAATTATCAATAGTCATTAAATGCAAATCATCAATAGTCATTAAATGCAAATTATCAATAGCATTAAATGCAAATAATCAATAGTCATTAAATGCAAATTATCAATAGTCATTAAATGCAAATCATCAAGAGTCATTAAATGCAAATCATCAATAGTCATTAAATGCAAATCATCAATAGTCATTAAATGCAAATTATTAATAGTCATTAAATGCAAATCATCAAGAGTCATTAAATGCAAATCATCAAGAGTCATTAAATGCAAATCATCAATAGTCATTAAAGGCAAATTATCAATAGTCATTAAATGCAAATTATTAATAGTCATTAAATACAAATTATTAATAGTCATTAAATGCAAATCATCAATAGTTATTAAATGCAAATCATCAATAGTCATTAAATGCAAATTATCAATAGTCATTAAATGCAAATTACTAATAGTCAGTAAATGCACATTATCAATAGTCATTTAATGCAAATTATTAATAGTCATTAAATGCAAATTATTAATAGTCATTAAATGCAAATCATCAAGAGTCATTAAATGCAAATCATCAATAGTCATTAAATGCAAATCATCAATAGTCATTAAATGCAAATTACCAATAGTCATTAAATGCAAATTATTAATAGTCATTAAATACAAATTATTAATAGTCATTAAATGCAAATCATCAATAGTTATTAAATGCAAATCATCAATAGTCATTAAATGCAAATTATCAATAGTCATTAAATGCAAATTATTAATAGTCATTAAATGCAAATTATCAATAGTCATTAAATGCAAATTATCAATAGTCATACCATTGAAATTATCAATAGTCATTAAATGCAAATCATCAAGAGTCATTAAATGCAAATCATCAATAGTCATTAAATGCAAATCATCAATAGTCATTAAATGCAAATTACCAATAGTCATTAAATGATAATTATTAATAGTCATTAAATGCAAATCATCAATAGTCATTAAATGCAAATCATCAATAGTCATTAAATGCAAATCATCAATAGTCATTAAATGCAAATTATTAATAGTCATTAAATGCAAATTTTTAATAGTCATTAAATGTTAATCATCAATAGTCATTAAAAGCAAATTATAATAGTCATTAAATGCAAATCATCAATAGTCATTAAATGCAAATCATCAATAATCATTAAATGCAAATTATCAATAGTCATTAAATGCAAATTATTAATAGTCATTAAATGCAAATTTTTAATAGTCATTAAATGTTAATCATCAATAGTCATTAAATGCAAATTATCAATAGTCATTAAATGCAAATCATCAATAGTCATTAAATGATAATTATTAATAGTCATTAAATGCAAATTATCAATAGTCATTAAATGCAAATTACCAATAGTCATTAAATGATAATTATTAATAGTCATTAAATGCAAATACTCAATAGTCATTAAATGCAAATCATCAATAGTCATTAAATGCAAATTATCAATAGTCATTAAATGCAAATTATTAATAGTCATTAAATGCAAATTTTTAATAGTCATTAAATGTTAATCATCAATAGTAATTAAATGCAAATTATCAATAGTAATTAAATGCAAATTATCAATAGTCATTAAATGCAAATCATCAATAGTCATTAAATGCAAATCGTCAATAGTCATTAAATGCAAATCATCAAGAGTCATTAAATGCAAATCATCAATAGTCATTAAATGCAAATTATTAATAGTCATTAAATGCAAATCATCAAGAGTCATTAAATGCAAATCATCAAGAGTCATTAAATGCAAATCATCAATAGTCATTAAATGCAAATTATTAATAGTCATTAAATGCAAATCATCAAGAGTCATTAAATGCAAATCATCAAGACTCATTAAATGCAAATCATCAATAGTCATTAAATACAAATTATCAATAGTCATTTAATGCAAATAATCAATAGTCATTAAATGCAAATCATCAATAGCATTAAATGCAAATTATCAATAGTCATTAAATGCAAATTATCAATAGTCATTAAATGCAAATTATCAATAGTCATTAAATGCAAATTATCAATAGTCATTAAATTCAAATCATCAATAGCATTAAATGCAAAAAATCAATAGTCATTAAATGCAAATTATCAATAGTCATTAAATGCAAATTATTAATAGTCATTAAATGCAAATTATCAATAGTCATTAAATGATAATTATTAATAGTCATTAAATGCAAATCATCAATAGTTATTAAATGCAAATTATTAATAGTCATTAAATGCAAATAATCAATAGTCATTAAATTCAAATCATCAATAGCATTAAATGCAAATAATCAATAGTCATTAAATGCAAATTATCAATAGTCATTTAATGCAAATTATTAATAGTCATTAAATGCAAATCATCAAGAGTCATTAAATGCAAATTATCAATAGTCATTAAATGCAAATCATCAATAGTCATTGAATGCAAATTATTAATAGTCATTAAATGCAAATCATCAAGAGTCATTAAATGCAAATCATCAATAGTCATTAAATGCAAATCATCAATAGTCATTAAATGCAAATTATTAATAGTCATTAAATGCAAATCATCAATAGTCATTAAATGCAAATCATCAATAGTCATTAAATGCAAATTATTAATAGTCATTAAATGCAAATTATGAATAGTCATTAAATACAAATCATCAAGAGTCATTAAATGCAAATCATCAATAGTAATTAAAGGCAAATTATTAATAGTCATTTAATGCAAATTGTAAATAGTCATTAAATGCAAATCATCAATAGTCATTAAATGCAAATTATTAATAGTCGTTAAATGCAAATTATTAATAGTCATTAAATGCAAATCATCAATAGTCATGAAATGCAAATTATTAATAGTCATTAGATGCAAATTATCAATAGTCATTAAATGCAAATAATCAATAGTCATTAAATGCCAATTATCAATAGTCATTAAATGCAAATTATTAATAGTCATTAAATGCAAATTATCAATAGTCATTAAATGCAAATTATCAAGAGTCATTAAATGCAAATCATCAATAGTCATTAAATGCAAATTATTAATAGTCATGAAATGCAAATTATCAATAGTCATTAAATGCAAATCATCAAGAGTCATTTAATGCAAATCATCAATAGTCATTAAATGAAAATTATCAATAGTCATTAAATGCAAATTATCAATAGTCATTAAATGCAAATTATTAATAGTCATTAAATGCAAATATCAATAGTTATTAAATAGAAATTATTAATAGTCATTAAATGCAAATTATCAATAGTCATTAAATGCAAATCATCAAGAGTCATTTGATGCAAATCATCAATAGTCATTAAATGAAAATTATTAATAGTCATTAAATGCAAATTATCAATAGTCATTAAATGCAAATCATCAATACTCATTAAATGCAAATTATTAATAGTCATTAAATGCAAATCATCAATAGTCATTAAATGCAAATTATTAATAGTCATTAAATGCAAATTATCAATAGTCATTAAATGCAAATAATCAAGAGTCATTAAATGAAAATCATCAAGAGTCAGTAAATGTTAATCATCAATAGTCATTAAATGCAAATTATCAATAGTCATTAAATGCAAATTATTAATAGTCATAAAATGCAAATTATTAATAGTCATTAAATGCAAATTATCAATAGTCATTAAATGAAAATCATCAAGAGTCAGTAAATGTTAATCATCAATAGTCATTAAATGCAAATCATCAATAGTCATTAAATGCAAATTATCAATAGTCATTAAATGCAAATTATCAATAGTCATTAAAAGCAAATTATCAATAGTAATTAAAAGCAAATTATCAATAGTCATTAAATGCAAATTTTCAATAGTCATCAAATGCAAATTATCAATAGTCATTAAAAGCAAATTATCAATAGTAATTAAAAGCAGATCATCAATAGTCATTAAATGTTAATCATCAATAGTCATTTAAAGCCAATTATCAATAGTAATTAAATGCAAATTATCGATAGTCATTAAATGCAAATTATTAATAGTCATTAAATGCAAATCATCAAGAGTCATTAAATGCAAATAATCAATAGTCATTAAATGCAAATTATTAATAGTCATTAAATGCAAATCATCAATAGTCATTAAATGCAAATCATCAATAGTCATTAAATGCAAATTATTAATAGTCATTAAATGCAAATCATCAACAGTCATTAAATGCAAATAATCAATAGTCATTAAATGCAAATCATCAATAGCATTAAATGCAAATTATCAATAGTCATTAAATGCAAATTATCAATAGTCATTAAATGCAAATTATCAATAGTAATTAAATGCAAATTATCAATAGTCATTAAATTCAAATCATCAATAGCATTAAATGCAAATAATCAATAGTCATTAAATGCAAATTATCAATAGTCATTAAATGCAAATTATTAATAGTCAGTAAATGCAAATTATCAATAGTCATTAAATGCAAATTATCAATAGTCATTAAATGCAAATCATCAATAGTCATTAAATGCAAATTATCAATAGCATTAAATGCAAATAATCAATAGTCATTAAATGCAAATTATCAATAGTCATTAAATGCAAATCATCAAGAGTCATTAAATGCAAATCATCAATAGTCATTAAATGCAAATCATCAATAGTCATTAAATGCAAATTATTAATAGTCATTAAATGCAAATCATCAAGAGTCATTAAATGCAAATCATCAAGAGTCATTAAATGCAAATCATCAATAGTCATTAAAGGCAAATTATCAATAGTCATTAAATGCAAATTATTAATAGTCATTAAATACAAATTATTAATAGTCATTAAATGCAAATCATCAATAGTTATTAAATGCAAATCATCAATAGTCATTAAATGCAAATTATCAATAGTCATTAAATGCAAATTACTAATAGTCAGTAAATGCACATTATCAATAGTCATTTAATGCAAATTATTAATAGTCATTAAATGCAAATTATTAATAGTCATTAAATGCAAATCATCAAGAGTCATTAAATGCAAATCATCAATAGTCATTAAATGCAAATCATCAATAGTCATTAAATGCAAATTATCAATAGTCATTTAATACAAATTATTAATAGTCATTAAATGCAAATCATCAATAGTTATTAAATGCAAATCATCAATAGTCATTAAATGCAAATTATCAATAGTCATTAAATGCAAATTATTAATAGTCATTAAATGCAAATTATCAATAGTCATTAAATGCAAATTATCAATAGTCATACCATTGAAATTATCAATAGTCATTAAATGCAAATCATCAAGAGTCATTAAATGCAAATCATCAATAGTCATTAAATTCAAATCATCAATAGTCATTAAATGCAAATTACCAATAGTCATTAAATGATAATTATTAATAGTCATTAAATGCAAATCATCAATAGTCATTAAATGCAAATCATCAATAGTCATTAAATGCAAATCATCAATAGTCATTAAATGCAAATTATTAATAGTCATTAAATGCAAATTTTTAATAGTCATTAAATGTTAATCATCAATAGTCATTAAAAGCAAATTATAATAGTCATTAAATGCAAATCATCAATAGTCATTAAATGCAAATCATCAATAATCATTAAATGCAAATTATCAATAGTCATTAAATGCAAATTATTAATAGTCATTAAATGCAAATTTTTAATAGTCATTAAATGTTAATCATCAATAGTCATTAAATGCAAATTATCAATAGTCATTAAATGCAAATCATCAATAGTCATTAAATGATAATTATTAATAGTCATTAAATGCAAATTATCAATAGTCATTAAATGCAAATTACCAATAGTCATTAAATGATAATTATTAATAGTCATTAAATGCAAATCATCAATAGTCATTAAATGCAAATCATCAATAGTCATTAAATGCAAATTATCAATAGTCATTAAATGCAAATTATTAATAGTCATTAAATGCAAATTTTTAATAGTCATTAAATGTTAATCATCAATAGTAATTAAATGCAAATTATCAATAGTAATTAAATGCAAATTATCAATAGTCATTAAATGCAAATCATCAAGAGTCATTAAATGCAAATCATCAATAGTCATTAAATGCAAATTATTAATAGTCATTAAATGCAAATCATCAAGAGTCATTAAATGCAACTCATCAAGAGTCATTAAATGCAAATCATCAATAGTCATTAAATGCAAATTATTAATAGTCATTAAATGCAAATCATCAAGAGTCATTAAATGCAAATCATCAAGACTCATTAAATGCAAATCATCAATAGTCATTAAATACAAATTATCAATAGTCATTTAATGCAAATAATCAATAGTCATTAAATGCAAATCATCAATAGCATTAAATGCAAATTATCAATAGTCATTAAATGCAAATTATCAATAGTCATTAAATGCAAATTATCAATAGTCATTAAATGCAAATTATCAATAGTCATTAAATTCAAATCATCAATAGTCATTAAATGCAAATTATTAATAGTCATTAAATGCAAATAATCAATAGTCATTAAATTCAAATCATCAATAGCATTAAATGCAAATAATCAATAGTAATTAAATGCAAATTATCAATAGTCATTTAATGCAAATTATTAATAGTCATTAAATGCAAATCATCAAGAGTCATTAAATGCAAATTATCAATAGTCATTAAATGCAAATCATCAATAGTCATTGAATGCAAATTATTAATAGTCATTAAATGCAAATCATCAAGAGTCATTAAATGCAAATCATCAATAGTCATTAAATGCAAATCATCAATAGTCATTAAATGCAAATTATTAATAGTCATTAAATGCAAATTATGAATAGTCATTAAATGCAAATCATCAAGAGTCATTAAATGCAAATCATCAATAGTAATTAAAGGCAAATTATTAATAGTCATTTAATGCAAATTATCAATAGTCATTAAATGCAAATCATCAATAGTCATTAAATGCAAATTATTAATAGTCGTTAAATGCAAATTATTAATAGTCATTAAATGCAAATCATCAATAGTCATGAAATGCAAATTATTAATAGTCATTAAATGCAAATTATCAATAGTCATTAAATGCAAATAATCAATAGTCATTAAATGCCAATTATCAATAGTCATTAAATGCAAATTATTAATAGTCATTAAATGCAAATTATCAATAGTCATTAAATGCAAATTATCAAGAGTCATTAAATGCAAATCATCAATAGTCATTAAATGCAAATTATCAATAGTCATTAAATGCCAATTATCAATAGTCATTAAATGCAAATTATCAATAGTCATTAAATGCAAATAATCAATAGTCATTAAATGCCAATTATCAATAGTCATTAAATGCCAATTATCAATAGTCATTAAATGCAAATTATTAATAGTCATTAAATGCAAATAATCAATAGTCATTAAATGCCAATTATCAATAGTCATTAAATGCAAATTATCAATAGTCATTAAATGCAAATTATCAATAGTCATTAAATGCAAATAATCAATAGTCATTAAATGCCAATTATCAATAGTCATTAAATGCAAATTATTAATAGTCATTAAATGCAAATTATCAATAGTCATTAAATGCAAATAATCAATAGTCATTAAATGCCAATTATCAATAGTCATTAAATGCAAATTTTTAATAGTCATGAAATGCAAATTATCAATAGTCATTAAATGCAAATCATCAAGAGTCATTTAATGCAAATCATCAATAGTCATTAAATGAAAATTATCAATAGTCATTAAATGCAAATCATCAATACTCATTAAATGCAAATTATTAATAGTCATTAAATGCAAATATCAATAGTTATTAAATAGAAATTATTAATAGTCATTAAATGCAAATTATCAATAATCATTAAATGCAAATCATCAAGAGTCATTTGATGCAAATCATCAATAGTCATTAAATGAAAATTATTAATAGTCATTAAATGCAAATTATCAATAGTCATTAAATGCAAATCATCAATACTCATTAAATGCAAATTATTAATAGTCATTAAATGCAAATCATCAATAGTCATTAAATGCAAATTATTAATAGTCATTAAATGCAAATTATCAATAGTCATTAAATGCAAATCATCAAGAGTCATTAAATGCAAATCATCAATAGTCATTAAATGCAAATCATCAATAGTCATTAAATGCAAATCATCAAGAGTCATCAAATGCAAATCATCAATAGTAATTAAAAGCAAATTATCAATAGTACTTAAAAGCAAATCATCAATAGTCATTAAATGCTAATCATCAATAGTAATTAAAAGCAAATCATCAATAGTCATCAAATGCAAATCATCAATAGTAATTAAAAGCAAATCATCAATAGTCATTAAATGCAAATCATCAATAGTCATTAAAAGCAAATTATCAATAGTAATTAAATGCAAATTTTCGATAGTCATTAAATGCAAATTATTGATAGTCATTAAATGCAAATCATCAATAGTCATTAAATTTCAATCATCAATAGCATTAAATGCAAATAATCAATAGTCATTAAATGCAAATTATCAATAGTCATTAAATGCAAATCATCAAGAGTCATTAAATGCAAATCATCAATAGTCATTAAATGAAAATCATCAATAGTCATTAAATGCAAATTATTAATAGTCATTAAATGCAAATCATCAAGAGTCATTAAATGAAAATCATCAATAGTCATTAAATGCAAATTATCAATAGTCATTAAATGCAAATTATTAATAGTCATTAAATGCAAATCATCAAGAGTCATTAAATGCAAATCATCAAGAGTCATTAAATGCAAATCATCAATAGTCATTAAATGCAAATCATCAATAGTAATTAAAAGCAAATTATCAATAGTACTTAAAAGCAAATCATCAATAGTCATTAAATGCAAATTATCAATAGTCATTAAAAGCAAATTATCAATAGTAATTAAATGCAAATTTTCGATAGTCATTAAATGCAAATTATTGATAGTCATTAAATGCAAATCATCAATAGTCATTAAATTTCAATCATCAATAGCATTAAATGCAAATAATCAATAGTCATTAAATGCAAATTATCAATAGTCATTAAATGCAAATCATCAAGAGTCATTAAATGCAAATTATCAATAGTAATTAAATGCAAATCATCAAGAGTCATTAAATGCAAATCATCAATAGTCATTAAATGCAAATCATCAAGAGTCATTAAATGCAAATTATTAATAGTCATTAAATGCAAATCATCAAGAGTCATTAAATGAAAATCATCAATAGTCATTAAATGCAAATTATCAATAGTCATTAAATGCAAATTGTCAATAGTAATTAAATGCAAATTATCAATAGGAATTAAATGCAAATTATCAATAGTAATTAAATGCAAATTATTAATAGTCATTAAATGCAAATTATTAATAGTCATTAAATGCAAATTATCAAGAGTCATTAAATGCAAATCATCAATAGTCATTAAATGCAAACTATCAATAGTCATTAAATGCAAATTATCAATAGTCATTAAATGCAAATTATCAATAGTAATTAAATGCAAATTATCAATAGGAATTAAATGCAAATTATCAATAGTAATTAAATGCAAATTATCAATAGTAATTAAATGCAAATTATCAATAGTTATTAAAAGCAAATTATCAATAGTCATTAAATGCAAATTATTAATAGTCATTAAGTGCAAATTATCAATAGTCATTAAATGCAAATTATCAATAGTAATTAAAGGCAAATTATCAATAGTCATTAAAAGCAAATTATCAATAGTCATTAAATGCAAATTATTAATCGTCATTAAGTGCAAATTATCAATAGTCATTAAATGCAAATTATCAATAGTAATTAAATGCAAATTATCAATAGTCATTAACTGCAAATTATCAATAGTCATTAAATGCAAATTGTCAATAGTCATTATATCGAAATTATCAATAGTCATTAAATGCAAATTATTAATAGTCATTAAGTGCAAATTATCAATAGTCATTAAATGCAAATTATCAATAGTCATTAAATGCAAATTATCAATAGTCATTAAAAGCAAATTATCAATAGTCATTAAATGCAAATCATCAATAGTCATTAAATGCAAATCATCAATAGTCATTAAATGCAAATTATCAATAGTCATTAAATGCAAATTATTAATAGTCATTAAATGCAAATCATCAAGAGTCAGTAAATGGTAATCATCAATAGTCATTAAATGCAAATTATCAATAGTCATCAAATGCAAATCATCAATAGTAATTAAAAGCAAATTATCAATAGTCATTAAATGCAAATTATCAATAGTCATTAAAAGCAAATAATCAATAGTCATTAAAAGCAAATTATCAATAGTCATTAAAAGCAAATAATCAATAGTCATTAAAAGCAAATTATCAATAGTAATTAAAAGCAAATTATCAATAGTCATTAAATGCAAATTATCAATAGTATTTAAATGCAAATTATCAATAGTTATTAAATGCAAATTATTAATAGTCATTAAATGCAAATTATCAATAGTCATTAAAAGCAAATTATCAATAGTCATTAAAAGCAAATTATCAATAGTCATTAAAAGCAAATTATCAATAGTTATTTAATGCAAATTATCAATAGTCATTAAAAGCAAATTATCAATAGTTATTAAATGCAAATTATCAATAGTCATTAAATGCAAATTATCAATAGTTATTAAATGCAAATTATCAATAGTTATTAAATGCAAATTATCAATAATTATGAAATGCAAATTATCAATAGTCATTAAAAGCAAATTATCAATAGTTATTAAATGCAAATTATCAATAATTATGAAATGCGAATTATCAATAGTCATTAAAAGCAAATTATCAATAGTTATTTAATGCAAATTATCAATAGTCATTAAAAGCAAATTATCAATAGTTATTAAATGCAAATTATCAATAGTCATTAAATGCAAATTATCAATAGTCATTAAAAGCAAATTATCAATAGTTATTTAATGCAAATTATCAATAGTCATTAAAAGCAAATTATCAATAGTTATTAAATGCAAATTATCAATAGTCATTAAAAGCAAATTATCAATAGTCATTAAATGCAAATTATCAATAGTCATTAAATGCAAATTATCAATAGTAATTTTATGCAAATTATCAATAGTCATTAAAAGAAAATTATCAATAGTCATTAAATGCAAATTATCAATAGTCATTAAATGCAAATCATCAAGAGTCATTAAATGCAAATCATCAATAGTCATTAAATGCAAATTATTAATAGTCATGAAATGCAAATTATCAATAGTCATTAAATGCAAATCATCAAGAGTCATTTAATGCAAATCATCAATAGTCATTAAATGAAAATTATTAATAGTCATTAAATGCAAATTATCAATAGTCATTAAATGCAAATCATCAATACTAATTAAATGCAAATTATTAATAGTCATTAAATGCAAATCATCAAGAGTCATTTAATGCAAATCATCAATAGTCATTAAATGCAAATTATCAATAGTCATTAAATGCAAATTATCAATAGTCATTAAATGCAAATTATCATTAGTAATTAAATGCAAATTATCAATAGTTATTAAAAGCAAATTATCAATAGTCATTAAATGCAAATTATCAATAGTCATTAAATGCAAATTATCAATAGTCATTAAATGCAAATTATCATTAGTAATTAAATGCAAATTATCAATAGTAATTAAATGCAAATTATCAATAGTCATTAAAAGCAAATTATCAATAGTCATTAAATGCAAATTATTAAATATCATTAAGTGCAAATCATCAAGAGTCATTAAATGCAAATTATCAATAGTAATTAAATGCAAATCATCAATAGTCATAAAATTTCAATCATCAATAGCATTAAATGCAAATTATCAATAGTCATTAAATGCAAATTATCAATAGTCATTAAATGCAAATCATCAAGAGTCATTAAATGCAAATCATCAATAGTCATTAAATGCAAATTATTAATAGTCATTAAATGCAAATAATCAATAGTCATTAAATGCAAATCATCAATAGCATTAAATGCAAATCATCAATAGTCATTACATGCAAATTATTAATAGTCATTAAATGCAAATTATTAATAGTCATTACATGCAAATAATCAATAGTCATTAAATGCAAATCATCAATAGTCATTAAATGAAAATTATTAATAGTCATTAAATGCAAATAATCAATAGTCATTAAATGCAAATCATCAATAGCATTAAATGCAAATCATCAATAGTCATTACATGCAAATTATTAATAGTCATTAAATGCAAATTATTAATAGTCATTAAATGCAAATAATCAATAGTCATTAAATGCAAATCATCAATAGTCATTAAATGCAAATTATTAATAGTCATTAAATGCAAATCATCAATAGTCATTACATGCAAATTATTAATAGTCATTAAATGCAAATTATTAATAGTCATTAAATGCAAATAATCAATAGTCATTAAATGCAAATCATCAATAGTCATTAAATGCAAATTATTAATAGTCATTACATGCAAATAATCAATAGTCATTAAATGCAAATCATCAATAGTCATTAAATGCAAATTATGAATAGTCATTAAATGCAAATTATCAATAGTCATTAAATGCAAATCATCAATAGTACTTAAATGCAAATCATCAAGAGTCATTAAATGCAAATCATCAATAGTCATTACATGCAAATTATTAATAGTCATTAAATGCAAATTATTAATAGTCATTAAATGCAAATAATCAATAGTCATTAAATGCAAATTATCAATAGTCATTAAATGCAAATTATTAATAGTCATTAAATGCAAATCATCAATAGTCATTACATGCAAATTATTAATAGTCATTAAATGCAAATCATCAAGAGTCATTAAATGCAAATCATCAATAGTCATTGAATGCAAATTATTAATAGTCATTAAATGCAAATCATCAATAGTCATTAAATGCAAATTATTAATAGTCATTAAATGCAAATAATCAATAGTCATTAAATGCAAATCATCAATAGTAATTAAATGCAAATCATCAATAGTCATTACATGCAAATTATTAATAGTCATTACATGCAAATAATCAATAGTCATTAAATGCAAATCATCAATAGTCATTAAATGAAAATTATTAATAGTCATTAAATGCAAATAATCAATAGTCATTAAATGCAAATCATCAATAGTCATTAAATGCAAATTATTAATAGTCATTAAATGCAAATTATTAATAGTCATTACATGCAAATAATCAATAGTCATTAAATGCAAATCATCAATAGTCATTAAATGAAAATTATTAATAGTCATTAAATGCAAATAATCAATAGTCATTAAATGCAAATCATCAATAGTCATTAAATGCAAATTATTAATAGTCATTAAATGCAAATTATTAATAGTCATTACATGCAAATAATCAATAGTCATTAAATGCAAATCATCAATAGTCATTAAATGAAAATTATTAATAGTCATTAAATGCAAATCATCAATAGTAATTAAATGCAAATCATCAATAGTCATTACATGCAAATTATTAATAGTCATTAAATGCAAATTATTAATAGTCATTACATGCAAATAATCAATAGTCATTAAATGCAAATCATCAATAGTCATTAAATGCAAATTATTAATAGTCATTAAATGCAAATAATCAATAGTCATTAAATGCAAATTATCAATAGCATTAAATGCAAATCATCAATAGTCATTACATGCAAATTATTAATAGTCATTAAATGCAAATAATCAATAGTCATTACATGCAAATAATCAATAGTCATTAAATGCAAATCATCAATAGTCATTAAATGAAAATTATTAATAGTCATTAAATGCAAATTATTAATAGTCATTACATGCAAATAATCAATAGTCATTACATGCAAATAATCAATAGTCATTAAATGCAAATCATCAATAGTCATTAAATGAAAATTATTAATAGTCATTAAATGCAAATTATTAATAGTCATTACATGCAAATAATCAATAGTCATTAAATGCAAATCATCAATAGTCATTAAATGCAAATTATTAATAGTCATTAAATGCAAATAATCAATAGTCATTAAATGCAAATCATCAATAGCATTAAATGCAAATCATCAATAGTCATTACATGCAAATTATCAATAGTCATTAAATGCAAATAATCAATAGTCATTACATGCAAATAATCAATAGTCATTAAATGCAAATCATCAATAGTCATTAAATGAAAATTATTAATAGTCATTAAATGCAAATAATCAATAGTCATTAAATGCAAATCATCAATAGCATTAAATGCAAATCATCAATAGTCATTACATGCAAATTATTAATAGTCATTTAATGCAAATTATTAATAGTCATTAAATGCAAATAATCAATAGTCATTAAATGCAAATCATCAATAGTCATTAAATGCAAATTATTAATAGTCATTAAATGCAAATCATCAATAGTCATTACATGCAAATTATTAATAGTCATTAAATGCAAATTATTAATAGTCATTAAATGCAAATAATCAATAGTCATTAAATGCAAATCATCAATAGTCATTAAATGCAAATTATTAATAGTCATTACATGCAAATAATCAATAGTCATTAAATGCAAATAATCAATAGTCATTAAATGCAAATTATGAATAGTCATTAAATGCAAATTATCAATAGTCATTAAATGCAAATAATCAATAGTACTTAAATGCAAATCATCAAGAGTCATTAAATGCAAATCATCAATACTCATTACATGCAAATTATTAATAGTCATTAAATGCAAATTATCAATAGTCATTAAATGCAAATTATTAATAGTCATTACATGCAAATCATCAAGAGTCATTAAATGCAAATTATTAATAGTCATTAAATGCAAATTATTAATAGTCATTAAATGCAAATTATTAATAGTCATTAAATGCAAATCATCAATAGTCATTAAATGCAAATTATCAATACTCATTAAATTCAAATTATTAATAGTCATTAAATGCAAATCATCAAGAGTCATTAAATGCAAATCATCAATAGTCATTACATGCAAATTATTAATAGTCATTAAATGCAAATTATTAATAGTCATTAAATGCAAATTATTAATAGTCATTACATGCAAATTATTAATAGTCATTAAATGCAAATTATTAATAGTCATTAAATGCAAATTATTAATAGTCATTACATGCAAATTATTAATAGTCATTACATGCAAATTATTAATAGTCATTAAATGCAAATTATCAATAGTCATTAAATGCAAATAATCAATAGTCATTACATGCAAATTATTAATAGTCATTAAATGCAAATTATTAATAGTCATTAAATGCAAATAATCAATAGTCATTAAATGCAAATCATCAATAGTCATTACATGCAAATTATTAATAGTCATTAAATGCAAATTATTAATAGTCATTAAATGCAAATAATCAATAGTCATTAAATGCAAATCATCAAGAGTCATTAAATGCAAATCATCAATAGTCATTACATGCAAATTATTAATAGTCATTAAATGCAAATTATTAATAGTCATTAAATGCAAATTATTAATAGTCATTAAATGCAAATCATCAATAGTCATTACATGCAAATTATTAATAGTCATTAAATGCAAATTATTAATAGTCATTAAATGCAAATAATCAATAGTCATTAAATGCAAATTATTAATAGTCATTAAATGCAAATTATTAATAGTCATTAAATGCAAATTATTAATAGTCATTAAATGCAAATAATCAATAGTCATTAAATGCAAATTATTAATAGTCATTACATGCAAATTATTAATAGTCATTAAATGCAAATTATTAATAGTCATTAAATGCAAATAATCAATAGTCATTAAATGCAAATAATCAATAGTCATTAAATGCAAATTATTAATAGTCATTAAATGCAAATTATTAATAGTCATTAAATGCAAATCATCAATAGTCATTACATGCAAATTATTAATAGTCATTAAATGCAAATTATTAATAGTCATTAAATGCAAATAATCAATAGTCATTAAATGCAAATTATTAATAGTCATTAAATGCAAATTATCAATAGTCATTAAATGCAAATTATTAATAGTCATTAAATGCAAATTATTAATAGTCATTAAATGCAAATCATCAATAGTCATTACATGCAAATTATTAATAGTCATTAAATGCAAATTATTAATAGTCATTAAATGCAAATAATCAATAGTCATTAAATGCAAATCATCAATAGTCATTAAATGCAAATTATTAATAGTCATTACATGCAAATAATCAATAGTCATTAAATGCAAATCATCAATAGTCATTAAATGCAAATTATGAATAGTCATTAAATGCAAATTATCAATAGTCATTAAATGCAAATAATCAATAGTCATTAAATGCAAATCATCAAGAGTCATTAAATGCAAATCATCAATAGTCATTACATGCAAATTATTAATAGTCATTAAATGCAAATCATCAATAGTCATTAAATGCAAATTATTAATAGTCATTACATGCAAATTATTAATAGTCATTAAATGCAAATTATTAATAGTCATTAAATGCAAATTATTAATAGTCATTACATGCAAATTATTAATAGTCATTACATGCAAATTATTAATAGTCATTAAATGCAAATTATCAATAGTCATTAAATGCAAATAATCAATAGTCATTAAATGCAAATTATTAATAGTCATTGAATGCAAATTATTAATAGTCATTAAATGCAAATCATCAATAGTCATTAAATGCAAATCATCAATAGTCATTACATGCAAATTATTAATAGTCATTAAATGCAAATTATTAATAGTCATTAAATGCAAATTATTAATAGTCATTACATGCAAATTATTAATAGTCATTAAATGCAAATTATTAATAGTCATTAAATGCAAATTATTAATAGTCATTACATGCAAATTATTAATAGTCATTAAATGCAAATTATTAATAGTCATTAAATGCAAATTATTAATAGTCATTAAATGCAAATTATTAATAGTCATTACATGCAAATTATTAATAGTCATTAAATGCAAATTATTAATAGTCATTAAATGCAAATTATTAATAGTCATTAAATGCAAATTATTAATAGTCATTACATGCAAATTATTAATAGTCATTAAATGCAAATGATCAAGAGTCATTAAATGCAAATTATCAATAGTCATTAAATGCAAATCATCAATAGTCATTACATGCAAATTATTAATAGTCATTAAATGCAAATTATTAATAGCCATTAAATGCAAATAATCAATAGTCATTAAATGCAAATAATCAATAGTCATTAAATGCAAATCATCAATAGTCATTACATGCAAATTATTAATAGTCATTAAATGCAAATTATTAATAGTAATTAAATGCAAATCATCAAGAGTCATTAAATGCAAATCATCAATAGTCATTAAATGCAAATCATCAATAGTCATTACATGCAAATTATTAATAGTCATTAAATGCAAATTATTAATAGTAATTAAATGCAAATCATCAAGAGTCATTAAATGCAAATCATCAATAGTCATTAAATGCAAATCATCAATAGTCATTACATGCAAATTATTAATAGTCATTAAATGCAAATTATTAATAGTCATTAAATGCAAATTGTCAATAGTCATTAAATGCAAATTATCAATAGTCATTAAATGCAAATTATTAATAGTCATTAAATGCAAATCATCAAGAGTCATTAAATGCAAATCATCAATAGTCATTACATGCAAATTATTAATAGTCATTAAATGCAAATTATTAATAGTCATTAAATGCAAATAATCAATAGTCATTAAATGCAAATCATCAATAGTCATTAAATGCAAATTATGAATAGTCATTAAATGCAAATTATCAATATTCATTAAATGCAAATCATCAAGAGTCATTAAATGCAAATCATCAATAGTCATTACATGCAAATTATTAATAGTCATTAAATGCAAATTATTAATAGTCATTAAATGCAAATTATTAATAGTCATTAAATGCAAATTATGAATAGTCATTAAATGCAAATTATCAATATTCATTAAATGCAAATCATCAAGAGTCATTAAATGCAAATCATCAATAGTAATTAAATGCAAATTATCAATAGCATTAAATGCAAATTATCAATAGTCATTAAATGCAAATCATCAAGAGTCATTAAATGAAAATCATCAAGAGTCATTAAATGAAAATCATCAAGAGTCATTAAATGCAAATCATCAATAGTCATTAAATGCAAATTATCAATAGTCATTAAATGCAAATTATCAATAGTAATTAAATGCAAATTATCAATAGTAATTAAATGCAAATTATCAATAGTCATTAAATGCAAATTATCAATAGTAATTAAATGCAAATTATCAATAGTCATTAAATGCAAATTATCAATAGTCATTAAATGCAAATTATCAATAGTCATTAAAAGCAAATAATCAATAGTCATTAAAAGCAAATTATCAATAGTAATTAAATGCAAAGTATCAATAGTAATTAAATGCAAATTATCAATAGTCATTAAATGCAAATTGTCAATAGTCATTAAATGCAAATTATCAATAGTCATTAAATGCAAATTATTAATAGTCATTAATTGCAAATTATCAATAGTCATTAAATGCAAATTATTAATAGTCATTAAATGCAAATTATCAATAGTCATTAAAAGCAAATTACCAATAGTCATTAAATGCAAATCATCAATAGTCATTAAATGCAAATCATCAATAGTCATTAAATGCAAATTATCAATAGTCATTAAATGCAAATTATTAATAGTCATTAAATGCAAATCATCAAGAGTCAGTAAATGCAAATATCAATAGTCATTAAAGGCAAATTATCAATAGTCATTAAATGCAAATTATCAATAGTCATTAAATGCAAATATCAATAGTCATTAAATGCAAATTATCAATAGTCATTAAATGCAAATTATTAATAGTCATTAAATGCAAATTATCAATAGTCATTAAATGCAAATCATCAATAGTCATTAAATGCAAATTATCAATAGTCATCAAATGCAAATCATCAATAGTAATTAAAAGCAAATTATCAATAGTCATTAAATGCAAATTATCAATAGTCATTAAAAGCAAATAATCAATAGTCATTAAAAGCAAATTATCAATAGTCATTAAAAGCAAATTATCAATAGTCATTAAATGCAAATAATCAATAGTCATTAAATGCAAATTATCAATAGTTATTAAATGCAAATTATTAATAGTCATTAAATGCAAATTATCAATAGTCATTAAAAGCAAATTATCAATAGTCATTAAATGCAAATTATCAATAGTCATTAAATGCAAATCATCAATAGTCATTAAATGCAAATTATTAATAGTCATTAAATGCAAATTATCAATAGTTATTAAATGCAAATTATCAATAGTTATTTAATGCAAATTATCAATAGTCATTAAATGCAAATTATCAATAGTCATTAAATGCAAATTATCAATAGTAATTAAATGCAAATTATCAATAGTCATTAAATGCAAATTATCAATAGTCATTAAATGCAAATTATCAATAGTTATTAAATGCAAATTATCAATAGTTATTAAATGCGAATTATCAATAATTATGAAATGCAAATTATCAATAGTCATTAAAAGCAAATTATCAATAGTTATTAAATGCAAATTATCAATAATTATGAAATGCAAATTATCAATAGTCATTAAAAGCAAATTATCAATAGTTATTAAATGCAAATTATCAATAATTATGAAATGCGAATTATCAATAGTCATTAAAAGCAAATTATCAATAGTTATTAAATGCAAATTATCAATAGTCATTAAAAGCAAATTATCAATAGTTATTAAAAGCAAATTATCAATAGTCATTAAAAGCAAATTATCAATAGTCATTAAATGCAAATTATTAATAGTCATTAAATGCAAATTATCAATAGTTATTAAATGCAAATTATCAATAGTTATTAAAAGCAAATTATCAATAGTTATTAAAAGCAAATTATCAATAGTCATTAAAAGCAAATTATCAATAGTCATTAAATGCAAATTATCACTTGTCATTAAATGCAAATTATCAATAGTTATTAAATGCAAATTATCAATAGTCATTAAATGCAAATTATCAATAATCATTAAAAGCAGATTATCAATAGTCATTAAATGCAAATTATTAATAGTCATTAAATGCAAATTATCAATAGTCATTAAATGCAAATTATCAATAGTTATTAAAAGCAAATTATCAATAGTTATTAAAAGCAAATTATCAATAGTCATTAAAAGCAAATTATCAATAGTCATTAAATGCAAATTATCAATAGTCATTAAATGCAAATTATCAATAGTCATTAAATGCAAATTATCAATAGTTATTAAATACCAATTATTAATAGTCATTAAATGCAAATTATCAATAGTCATTAAATGCAAATTATCAATAGTCATTAAAAGCAAATTATCAATAGTCATTAAATGCAAATTATCAATAGTCATTAAATGCAAATTATCAATAGTAATTTAATGCAAATTATTAATTGTCATTAAATGCAAATTATCAATAGTCATTAAATGCAAATTATCAATAGTTATTAAATGAAAATTATCAATAGTTATTAAATGCAAATTATCAATAATTATGAAATGCAAATTATCAATAGTCATTAAAAGCAAATTATCAATAGTTATTAAATGCAAATTATCAATAATTATGAAATGCGAATTATCAATAGTCATTAAAAGCAAATTATCAATAGTTATTAAATGCAAATTATCAATAGTCATTAAAAGCAAATTATCAATAGTTATTAAATGCAAATTATCAATAGTCATTAAAAGCAAATTATCATTAGTCATTAAAAGCAAATTATCAATAGTCATTAAATGCAAATTATCATTAGTCATTAAAAGCAAAATATCAATAGTCATTAAATGCAAATTATCAATAGTCATTAAATGCAAATTATCAATAGTCATTAAATGCAAATTATCAATAGTTATTAAATGCAAATTATCAATAGTTATTAAATGCAAATTATCAATAATTATGAAATGCAAATTATCAATAGTCATTAAAAGCAAATTATCAATAGTTATTAAATGCAAATTATCAATAATTATGAAATGCGAATTATCAATAATCATTAAAAGCAAATTATCAATAGTTATTTAATGCAAATTATCAATAGTCATTAAAAGCAAATTATCAATAGTTATTAAATGCAAATTATCAATAGTCATTAAAAGCAAATTATGAATAGTTATTAAATGCAAATTATCAATAGTCATTAAATGCAAATTATCAATAGTAATTTTATGCAAATTATCAATAGTCATTAAAAGAAAATTATCAATAGTCATTAAATGCAAATTGTCAATAGTAATTTAATGCAAATTATCAATAGTCATTAAATACAAATTATCAATAGTCATTAAAAGCAAATTATTAATAGTCATTAAATGCAAATTATCAATAGTCATTAAATCCAAATTATTAATAGTCATTAAAAGCAAATTATCATTAGTCATTAAAAGCAAATTATCAATAGTCATTAAATGCAAATTATCAATAGTAATTTAATGCAAATTATCAATAATCATTAAATGCAAATTATCAATAGCCATTAAATGCAAATTATCAATAATCATAAAACGCAAATTATCAATAGTCATTAAATTCAAATTATCAATAATCATTAAATGCAAATTATCAATAGTCATTAAATTCAAATTATCAATAGTCATTAAATACAAATTATCATTAGTCATTAAAAGCAAAATATCAATAGTTATTAAATGCAAATTATCAATAGTAATTTAATGCAAATTATCAATAATCATTAAATGCAAATTATCAATAGCCATTAAATGCAAATTATCAATAATCATAAAACGCAAATTATCAATAGTCATTAAATTCAAATTATCAATAATCATTAAATGCAAATTATCAATAGTCATTAAATGCAAATTATCAATAATCATTAAATGCAAATTATCAATAGTCATTAAAATCAAATTATCAATAATCATTAAATGCAAATTATCAATAGTCATTAAAAGCAAATTATCAATACTCATTAAATGCAAATTATCAATATATAGAATATATATAGAATATTTACGCAAGTGATGCAGTATCACACATAACTAGTGCGAAGATGGCATGATAAGCTATATGTGACATGATATATCATATTTGGCAATAGGCAGAGAAAACATTTGATTTTTCTTATTTGATATCGACTAATTCTCTAACTAAAAATATATTAATATAACTTTCGGATATTCTATTTGCACAGCTAGAAATATGTTTCTATATTATTATTACTGTATTTATTGAGATAAAACAATTTAATATATTTTTGTTCTCTAATGTTTATAATGACAATATCATTACGCTCTGTTAGCTTGGACAGTAGAATATGCCGACTTCACCTCTGCAAAAAGATAAAATTCTCTAATGGGCCTATGTTAGCTGTGGGTAATCAGATAATGGCTAAGATTTTGGTGGCCGAGCAATCAATGTCCTGGTCACGTGGTTTGCAATATTCTACTTTGTCCTTGATTTGATCTAGATAGGAGGTTGAAGAGGCCCAATCTGGCCAAGGATCTAGGCGTGATATGCTCTAAGAAAACAAAAAGTTTAATACGATTGTACCATTAAATCTAATCTTTCTTCGATCGGACATGAGTCCTCTCTGTAACTTTTAGATGTAGCTGAGAATTAATCATGGCAAGGAAACATAGTTTTGATCATTACTTAGATGTTACTAAATATTAGTTCTTTGGCACTAGCACTAAACTAGCAACGACTGAAAACTGTACTTAATGCACATGTATATTGATTGTGTATGGCCGTATCAACGAAGGTGCTTAAAATTCCCCCATGCTCTGTATTGAACTTGAACTGTGTGGTGAACCAGTGAATAATTTTGCGTTTTTTGAAAAACTATTTTAAACCCCAAAAAAGCAAGTGAATATTGATACTCACCTAAACATTGTGTTTCAATAAAGACACCGGGTTGGCATCAGGAACGGTATCCGATCCATACACAATGCTTTAATTAAGGAAAAATTTTCCAAAGCGATGCAAATTTCAGGTTGTTTGCGTGTTGGAGCTTGCATCGAAGATCTTCTAATGTACGAACCTATGTTGATATATTTTTTGGTCTAGCGTTCTCCAAGTACACAGTAAATATATTAGATTTTTAAACTTTCTTCGGTTTAGAAAAACTTTTTCTTGTTTTATGGAATCATTCCTTATTATATAGAAAGATAAATTCCATAAAAATCCTTCTAAAACTTGAATATTTCTTTTAGTTTTAAAAAAATATTTTAAGCAACTTTTTGTTATTTCAAAGATTGGTATAACTTTCTGATGATAGAATAACCATTTTTTGAAAAGTTCGATTTTAAAGTACCTTAAATGCATTGTTGAACATATTAAGGAAAAATATATATTCAGTCTTGAATAATTTTTTTTTCACTCATATATTAATGCTCTATTTCCAATATTAAGCATTTTTTATTCAAACAGTGATATTTTTTGCTACCATCCTCTGAGATATACTTAAAATATATTTATGAAGTAGTTTTTTATATCAGTGAATATATATATATATATATATATATATATATATATATATATATATATATATATATATATGCATATGTATATATGTATATATATGTTTACAAGTTAGAAAAGCATTTCATCCAAGGCATGAAAATTGTTAAACAAAATGTTTTTACTATAGGCTTTAAAAAAAATGGTACAAGATTCAATTTGAAATTTATTTATCTTCAAAGTGCACTTTTATAAATTTTACTAAGTAAGGTATAAAAATTTAATTTAAATTGAATCAAAAAATTACCTTGGATTTATTTTATGTAATGTACATTCTGTTGCACTTTTAAAAAAATCATTGAAAATTTTATATCTATATCATTACTTGCTAGATGAAAGATAATGTTTTTAAAGTGCGCCAAAATGTTTTAACTTAAATAGGGATGGTATAATAAAATTGTGGGGTCTGTGTTCACACCTGGCCTCCATAGAATGGAAATAGGCCCAAATTTTAATAAAGACTTTTCATATCTATCTGCATAAGTATACTTTGATAATTATGTTTCAGTTTGAAGAAATATGGTATAATAAAATTATGGGGTGTTCGTTTGCGCCTGACCTCCATAGAATGGAAATATGTCACAAAGTTTAACAAGGTTTTTTTTTATATAGATCCACAGAATATTGTGATAAGTGTTTCAGTGTGAACAGGTATGGTATAATAAATTATGGGGTTTATCTATTTTATATTTACTTTCATCATATTTTGCTTTGGTTTTGATACCCCCAAATTCGAAGCTATCTCTTTACAACCCTTCCTTTTCATAACGTATCATACTTTCATAAATCAGAGTCCATTTTCTGTAGGCTGTTTTTGAACCCAGTCAACGACAGTACATATAGTGTCTAGTACATATATATATATATATATATATATATATATATATATATATATATATATATATATATATATATATATATATATATATATATATATATAATTTAATTTTAACTCTTGTGGAAACAGTTGATTGCATTAAACAGATAAACTCGAACAAACAAAGCCCCTGGGCTGGATGGCATTCCTATTTATTTGCTGAAACATGGTGGTATCAATGTACATTGTGTGGTGCACTCATTGATACTGTCAGTATGGCAGGCTCATCCGTTTGCCCAAGATTGGGTAGATGCCATCCTGGTTGTGTTGTACAAAGGAAAGGATACAAGGTCTGATTGTAAAGGTATCTCTCTGCTAACTGCGGTTGGAAAGGTATTTGCACGGCTCTTGCTAAACCGATTGGAGAAGTATATATGTGCTGATATCCTTCCAGAATCCCAGTCTGGTTTTAGAGGTGGACGATGGTATTTTCTGCTAAAAAGCTTTTGGAAAAATGTATTGAGCAGCGTATGCCTCTTTGCCAGTTGTTTGTGGACTTTACCAAGGCATTTGATACAGTCAAACGTGAGGCTCTCTGGAAAGTGCTGGAAAAATTTGTCTGTACACCTGCTTTTACAGAAAAGTTCAAGCAACTTCATTATAGTATGAAAGGTCGTGTCAACTTCAATGGTCGGCTTTCGGAAGAATTCCCCAATGATAATGGTGTGATGCAGGGTGATATAGCTGCACCAACATTGTTTTCGCTCTATCTCTCTACTGTGCTCTGGTATGGTTTTCATGATTGCGATATGGGTGCTTATATTAGATTTCGAATGACTGGAAAGGTGTTCAACCTCAGAAGATTCCAAGCCAAAATACTTGTTAGTGATGGACTTGTTAAGGAACTGTTGTATGCTGATGATGCTGATCTGGTAACACACTCCCCAGTAGATATGGAGCTAGTGATGGATCTCTTTACGAATGCTTGTATCTGCTTCGGACTGGCAGTTAGTATTAAAAAACTAAAGCCATGTACACTCCCGCTCCTGCTGATCTGTATGTGGAACCTGATATCTTTGTCTGTGGAAAGCACCTGTAAGTCATAAAAAATTTTGTCTACCTTGGGAATATCTTATCAAATGATGGCACTCTTGATGTGGAATTAAGACAGAGAATCAGCAAGGCATCATATGCTTTTGAAAGGTTACGAGAGAGTCTGGTCTGATGGTGATCTAACTCTGACAACTAAAATGTCAGTATATCAAACATGTGTATTGCCATCCCTACTCTATCCCTCTGAAACTTGGACCTTGTGCCAGTTACATATAGAATTGCTCGAGAGGTTCCATCAGCACTGCCTTAGACACATTCTTGGTTTAAAGTGGGATAGCTTTGTCCCTAATACATATGTCTTAAATAAGGTCAAAACAACCAGTATGGATACTATTGTTAAGAACCAGATGCGTTAAGCGGGTCATCTTATCCAGTTTGAAGACTATCGACTCCCAAAACAGTGTTCTATGGTCAGCTTTTTCTTGGAAAAAGACTCCAGCACAAGCCCACAAAACGTTTTCGTGATAGCATCAAGGAGAGTCTGGTGAGCTTTCATATTTCTGTTGACAGTTGGGAGTTCCTAGCGTATGATCGCAAGCAGTGATATACAGGGGCACAGAACACTTTGAAGCAGCCAAAATAGACCGAGCAAAGCTCAAGAGAGCATGTAGGAAAACCAAACCCTGCCAGCCAATCATGGAGATCTTTGGATGTGTGAGGTGTGTGATCGGGGTCTGTTGTTTAAGGCAGGTTTTGGTAATTACATGAAAGTGCACGATGATACAGGTTCCGCTGCTGTGAGTTTCATCTGAATTAATGAACGCTTTCAGTGTCATGTCTGCTTGAGGGTGTGCAAGTCGCTGGCAAGGCTGAAAAGTCATCTTTGGACACATGGACTTTCAATGACTGAGGGAGTGGTACTCGTCTGACAAGACGTTGCAATCATCATATATATATGTATATATATATATATGTCTATGTATATATGTATATGTATATATGTATATATGTGTATACATATGTATATATATGTATATATGTGCATAGATATATGTATATATATATGTGTATATATATGTATATGTATATATGTATATATGTATGTATATATGTGTATATATGTGTATATGTGTATATATATGTATATATGTGTATATGTGTATATATATGTATATATGTGTATATATGTGTATGTATATATGTGTATATATGTATATATATATATGTATATATATATATATATATATATATATATATATATATACACTTGTGCCCGATATTATTCATACCCCCCTTGAAAATTGAGTTTATTAGGTGTAACTTTTGTAAGAATTTATTGTTTACGTCCATATTGATACATATTCTTAATAAACCTCTTCTGATCATTTTCGTCATTTTAAAATCTCGGGATACTTGTAATAAAAGAAATATACAGCTATTTATAAAATCTGCAATGTTCAAAAATAATCATACCCCCTTATTTTTTCAGTATTAATCGAGTTTCTGACTGTTTGTTTTCTGTTTGATTCTTATTTTGAATGCTTTTATACAACCTTTGATTAATTTCATTTCGTTTTTTGCATTTTTCAGAAATTAAAATTATATCAACTGAAAACCAATAAAAGAATAAAAATTATTAGAATGAGGAAGAAAAAAGAGCTTAGTAATGATCTTAGGACTAAAATTGTGAATTCACATAAGGATGGTTTAGGTTACAAGTCAATTTCCAAGAAATTTGAGGTCCCTACAGCAACAGTACAGAGCGTCATCAAAAAATTCCAGAGCCACCACACAACAAACAACTTGATTGGTAGAGGAAGGAAAAGGAAACTGTCTGCTAGAGCCACCAGGAATATTGTAAGAAGTGTTAATGCAAATCCAACCACCACTAATAAGGACATTTTAGAAAATCTGGAGTCTTCTGGCATAAAAATATCAAGGCAAACATTGCAAAGGACTCTGCATGAAAATGGTCTGAAAGGAAGAAGACCAAGAAGGACTCCATTGCACACCGGAAAACACCTTGCAGCACGTCTAAAGTTTGCTAGGACCCATGTGAATTCTCCAGAGTCCGTTTTCTCAAGTATTTTTTGGACTGACGAAACAAAAATTGAATTGTTTGGCCATATGGATGCTTCTTACGTTTGAAGGAAGAAAGGAGAAGCTTACAACCCAAAGAACACCATACCCACGGTGAAACATGGTGGTGGTAGCCTAATGTTTTGGGGCTCCTTTTCGGCTAGTGGTCCAGGTAGTTTGGTCAAGATAGATGGAACCATGAAGAAGGAGCAATATTTGGAGATACTCCAGAAAAACATTAGACAGGATGCGGAGAAGCTCCATTTAGGACCAAACTGGGTCCTTCAACAGGATAATGATCCAAAACATACTGCCAAAATAGTCAAGAAATGGTTTGAGGATAATCAAATTAATGTTTTGGAATGGCCTAGCCAGAGTCCCGACCTGAACCCTATCGAAAACCTCTGGCACATATTGAAAACTGAGGTTAAAAAGCGGAAACCTAGAAATTTGAGGGATTTGGAGAACTACTGCATTGAAGAATGGTCAAAAATCAGTGTTGATGCTTGTAAAAACCTTGTTGATAAATATCCCAAACGGTTACAGGCAGTTATTAAGAATAAAGGGCATGCTATTGACTATTAGTAAGAGAGGTATGAATAATTTTGAACTAGTGCCATTATTGTTTTTCTTTGTATAATGTTTCAAACTTGCATAATTTATTTATTTGTTGAGTTTAAATTAAATTCTTATGCTTGATTTATTGTTTGAAATCCCTTTAATATTGTCTACCTTTTGGTTTGAGCAATATTCTTATAGAAATCTCAAAGATCCGAGGGGTATGAATAATATCGGGCACAAGTGTATATATATGTATGTATATGTATGTGTATATACTCATACTGCATTGTGGGCCAAGGTTATTTAACCAAAGGCTAAGGGTGAGGTAACCCGTACAGAAACCCCCAGAGGAGCTTAGGCCCTGTAAGCTGCGGCATATATGACCCACTGGCATGTGGAATTGCTCTGGTGCCCAGCAACCTAAGTCCCAGTCATGGATCAAATGGCATGGTGGGTGGAGAGGGCTCTCGTAGGCCGTGGTGAAGGCAACCTCTCTAGGAGAAGGAAAACTCTGATATAAAACTTGTGGTGACTGCTGCATCCAATGATGTTGACTTGCTCTTCTTTTTGGATCAATGTGGCAGTTGTTTAGAGAGTGGGATTGTCTCGGTGCAAAGTCTTTCCTCACTATAAAAAGCCTCAAGCACAGGCATTGCTTGATATAAATTAGATACACTTTTTACCATCTCATGTATCTTGATAGCAAAAAAGCTGGCTGTAGCCTAAAACGGCAAAACATTCAATGAAGTTTTCTTTTTTTTTTTTTTTTTTTTGTTGGCAAATATGATTATGAACGTAAATGGCAATAAGGGAACTGGAACTTCCAGGGCCTGGCCCGGCAGGTGTCTCAGGGATCCACAGCCTGGACCTGGTCATCATCATGCTACTGCGAGAAATATATGAAAATGACCATCGGCTGTTGGAATGTGAGGATGCTGCTTGACTTGCCGTTAGCGTCCAGAGCATAGATCTGCTCTTGTATCTAAGGAACTTCAACATTATGACATGGACATAGTTGCTTTGTTTGAGACCAGGCTAGCTGATGAGTTGGCTGGGGCCTACACCATTTTCTGGAGTGGTAGAGCAGATGGATGTAGAAGGGAATCAGGCGTAGCTTTTGCTATAAAGGCACCAATTCTTTCTAGCCTGGAAGAACTTCCCTGTGGTGTGAGTGAGCAGATCATGACTATGAGGTTACCTCTGGTAAATGGTCCTTATACAACTTTTTTGAGTGTCTATGCACCCATTATGGGTGCAACAGAAGATGAAAAGGTTGCTTTCTACCTTGCTTTGTGCAGTGTAGTTAGACACATTCCCTCTGCTGACAAGATCTTCATTCTTGGAGATTTTAATGCTAGGGTGGGAAGGGATTTTGAAACCTGAGATGTGCTGGGTAAACACGGAGTGCGCAAATGTAATAGCAATGGTCTGATGTTGTTGCAGTTTTGTCCAGAGATGGGTTTTAAAATCGGTAATACCATGTTTCAGCATAAGGACAAATATAAGACGACCTGGATGTATCCTGATTCCAAACAATGGCACTTAATAGACTATGTGTTAGTCAGAAAACATGAGATGAGGGATATCTGCAGTGTTCGTGTCATGTGTGGTGCAGAGTGCTGGACTGACCATCGATTGGTCCATGCAAAGGTTAAGTGTGTTGTGAAGCCCAAGATGAGGGGACCTGGTGTGGTAATCCCAAAGCGACTTAATGTTGCCTGTCTAAGGGACAATATTGTGAGGGAGAAACTAGTTAATGAGATGGAAGAGATTGACTGTGAAAACACTTGGCCTGCTTTTAAGGAGTCTGTCTATGAAGCATGTGAGAGAGTATTAGGTTATTGTGAACGTAAAGATCAGGATTGGTTCAATGAGAATGACACTGAAATTCAGGATCTGCTTGATTCAAAGGCCAGGGCATTGCATGCTTATCTCGGGGGTGGTTTGATGGATGGTGAGCAATATTGATTGAAGGACAATTTTAAGGCAAAGGAGGTTGCGAAACATGCAGGATGAATGGTAGAGGCAGAAAGCTGAGGAAATACAGCTTGCCTCGGATTCGGACAACAAAATGAATGTCAGTGATGTGCAGGCGCTTGAACGGACCCAATGTCTAAACATTGAAGCTCACATTATCAAACATAGACTGAGATGGAGTGGACATGTGGTGAGGATGTTAGACAGTCGACTTCCCAAACAACTCCTTTATGGCGAGCTCGCCAAGGGAAGATGTCTGGCTCAAAAGCTTAAAATGAGATTCAAAGAGAGAGTCTTGCTTTGGATCGTGGAGAAGGTGTGGGCAAGTTTGAGGCAGATTGATCCCAGTATGAGCGGCTGAAACGTGATATCTGGAAAGCGAGGGTGAAAGGAGCAGTGGATGGGCAGGGGTACCAAATTGGTCTGGAGTGTGAGGTGTGCGGAAGATTATGTCTGAGCAGAGCTAGGCTGATGAGCCACCAGACTACTCATCGGCGCAGTGGGCCACAAGCCAGTCTTGTGTTGCCAGATCTAACCTATGTCAACTGCGGACGGATGTACAAAACAGCAGGGGGTTTGAAGCAGCATTTGATTATATATAGAAGTGTCCATCAAGAACGTGCTGCTAGTGGCGCATCACTCAATGTTTTTTGTGTTTATGTATATCTTCTTTTTTTTATGCTATATCAAGTAATGGCAATGTTCGAAAACGAATTTGCTGCCATCATATGTGTATATATATGTGTATATATATGTGTATATATATGTGTATATATATATGTGTATATATATGTGTATATATATGTGTATATATATGTGTATATATATGTGTATATATATGTGTATATATATGTGTATATATATGTGTATATATATGTGTATATATATATGTATATATATATGTGTATATATATGTGTATATATATGTGTATATATATGTGTATATATATGTGTATATATATGTGTATATATATGTGTATATATATGTGTATATATATGTGTATATATATGTGTATATATATGTGTATATCAGATCATGTAATATGCTACTGATACCATGTAACCCAGTACTACCTGCCTCATGGTCGGGTAACCAGCAACTAAACTGGTAACCCCACCAGACTTGTTTGGTGAGGAGGGTGGCTAGTCTCCCTGAAGGATTAAAAACAAGACCTTCACACGGGCGAATAAACCCTTTTTCAGGGTCAACGGCCAACTAGCACCGTGTGTGTTTGTGTGTGTTGAGGTGGAGGGGACTCCTGTAAGCCGTGGTGAAGGCAACTTTTCTAGGAGAAGCAAATCTCTGATTTAAAACACCATAAAGCGGGAGACCAGTACCCGCATTAAGCTGGTCTGCAGTTTAATTTGTTGCTGGCTATCTTGCTCTTGCTTGTTGCTGGATCTCAACATTTTGAACCGAGAGAGAGACTTAGCTTTCGTACAAAGCTAAGACTCTGTAACATCATCTGTGTATAGATACTCCCTCAAGCATTTGTCTATAAAATGGGTCCTGTGGCGATTGAAAAATTGTGATGCGTGGAGGCTTGAAATGCTGAAAGCATGTAATAATTGATCTCAATGACCATCTTCAATGTCATGCCTGCTTGAGCGTGTGAATTCCCTGGTAGGACTAAAAAAAAAGTCATTTTTGGGCTCATGGACTCAGTGTCTGAGGGAGTGGCACTCGTCTGACAAGACGTTGCAATCATCATATATGTGTATATATATGTGTATATATATGTATGTATATATGTGTGTGTGTACATGTGTATATATATATGTATATATATATGTGTGTATATGTATATGTATATATCTTTATGTATATATATATATATATGTATATATGTGTATATATATGCATATATGTGCATAAATATATGTATATATATACGTGTATAAATATATGTATATGTATGTGTATATATATGTATATATATGTATATATGTGTACATATGCATATATATATGTATATATATGTGTATATATATGTATATACATGTGTGTATATATATGTATATGTATATGTGTATATATATGTATATATATGTATATATATGTGTATATATATGTATATATGTGTGCGTATATATATGCATATATATATGTGTGTATATATATGTATATGTGTATGTGTATGTATATATATAGGTATATATACATATATATACACATACATATATATTCACATATATATACACATACATATATATACACATATATATACATATATATATATGCATATGTACACATATATATACATATATATACATATATATACACATACATATACATATATTTATACACGAATGGGCGAATGAACTCTTTTTCTGGGTCAACGGCCAACTAACACCGTGTATTGGGGTGGAGAGGGCTCCCGTAAGCCGTGGTGAAGGCAACCTTTCTAGGAGAAGCACATCTCTGATTTAAAAAACCATAAAGCGGGAGACCAGTACCCGCATTAAGCTGGTCTGCAGTTTAATTTGTTGTTGGCTATCTTGCTCTTGCTTGTTGCTGGATCTCAACATTTTGAACCAAGAGAGAAACTTAGCTGTCGTACAAAGCTAAGACTCTGTAACATTATCTTTGTATATACTCCCTCAGGCATTTGGGCTCATGGATTTTAAATGTCTGATGGAGTGGCACTCGTCTGACAAGACGTTGCAATCATCATCATATATATGTGTATATGTATGTATATTTGTATATATATATGTATATATATGATTATATATATGCGTATATATATATATATACACATATATAATCATATATATACATATATATATATATATATATATATATATATATTCACTGATATAAAAATGTATTAGGAAATAATACTTTTGTAAATGTAAATAAATCGTATCATAAAACAGTTGTTAAGACGATAAAATATGTTCAGCATTAGGAATAGAGCACTGTTATGTTTAAATAAGAGCAAAAATAAGCAAAATTATTGTTAGATCATCAGCAAATTGCTCATCACATTTTCATAAAATATAAGAAAATCGAGGATAAATCAATAAGTGTCTTTTAAATCTTTCCTAATATCTTGCAATTGAATAGTGGCTGCCTAATGAGAATCTAACATTTATTTTTGTTGTATAATACGTTCTAATATATTTCTTTTCCCTGGGAAATAGAACGTTCAATGTTTATCAGGAAGGATATTGTTTGGGTTTTTTTTTGTTTTTATTTCTGTTTTGTTTTGTTTTTTGTTTTTTGTTTTTTCATAAGAATAACATTAACTGAAATAATTTACATAGTTTTCAGAAAAAAACAAAATGAAGTGAAAGTTTTTTATCTTTACAAAACTGGCTTAATTTTCTGATGAGAAGAATATTTTTAAATCGTTTAAATTCAAGAAACACGTATGGATGTATCCACAGCTTTGTTGCATTTTAACAAAATATGGTAATAAATTTGCAAATTATCTATATATATATATATATTTTTTTTTTTTTTACATGGAGTTCACCACTTATCAAGGCCCAATGGCCACTCAGGGATAAGGGTTATTGTGTGTACAGTAATCAAAGGGATAATGTAGCAATAGTATTGGAGAAGTGGTAAGGTGTCATTACTTAGGGGGGGCGGTTCATCAGGAATTTGTTTGTGTTAGACTTGAAGACATTCAGGTCGAAGTCGGGAGGGAAACAGGCAAGCGGAACAGAGTTCCACAGGCGTGCAGTTCTAAGAAAGAAGCTTTGTTCATGGTATCTACGTTTTGATTTAGGCACAGATAGGGAGTGAGGAAAATTATTGACGGTGGTTTCAGCTAGTCGGGTGTTTCTTGAGAAACATTGGCCAGAGAATGGAGCTCAGACGAGCACCTGCCATGGAAATAACGATAGAACAATGACAGGCTCGCTACGTCTCTTCTGTGGGAAAGAGGTTGCAGGGTAGAGAAAAGGACATCCCCCACCAAGCCACGGAGTCTGTTTTGTACTCCGTCAAGGCAGGATAGGCTGTTTTTTGCAGCCCACGCCCAGATGTGGCAGCAGTACTCCATCTTTGGACGTACTTGGCTCTTATCAGAGAGGCGGTAGAACTCTCTATATAGGGATGGCCCGTACACGCCTATATACGCCTACAAAACAAAACTATCCAAATCTCAACTAAAATCAACTAAAATCAAGTTTCAAAAAGCACATATTCTTACAGAAAAGCATCTTACGAATCCAGCGAGTGTCAGAACGTCGGTTAAAATGTCAAAAGAGAGCAAAAAAGAAGGGTACAAAAATGGCCAATTGTTCTTCTTTCTTCTTTCTTCTTCTGCTTTCTTCTTTCTTTTGAGACGATGTATCTCGGTGTACGAACAGTCTCTGACAACAGTTCAAGCATCAATCGACTGCTCTTTACACGGAGAAGTGCAGTGACCCATCGCTTTTTAGCTAACTCCATAATTAAATAAGATTACGTGTAATAACAAGTTTTAAACACTATATACCCAATGTAGACAGACCACTTCGAACACGGAACTTCTCTCAAAAGGGACAGCTCCAAATAATACACCGGATGCTCACAGACATTCCAGTTTGCCAGTGGCCTATATTTCTTGGACGCTGAATATTTGAGGTGAACGTTAAGGTTTTTTCTTTAAACAGTAACCCACCAGTGTTAATGAAACTACGAAATCTTTATCTCAATTGATCAAAATTGTTATAAGAGTAACCTATCAGCAAGTACGACGTCAAAAAACAATGTTATAAAAACAAATAATTCTTCAGATTTTGGACTGTAAAATATGTACAAAATGTCAATGCTGTGACCAGGATTCGAACCTAGGTTAGCACGGCCACAATGTGGGGTCCTAACCTCTAGATGATCACGGCTAACACTGACGTCTGTCGCTCTTGGCAGAAAGACACATGACTACTGTCAAACTATTGAAAAATAAGGAGGAAACTTGAAATTCTCACGCATGCGCAAAAATACACTATAGCAACCATTGTTAAATGCAGCTGAATCTCTTCGCTCGCTAAGAAAAGTAGATCAGACCAGTTCTTCTAAGAACTCACCAAACGCCAAAGGAAATAAGTTAAATTAACCGCAAAAGAAACTGCAAGAAAGTCATTTTCTAAGAACTCACTGGAAGCTGACCAAAAAGAATCAAAATCCAAGCCCTAGCCACAAAAATAACTAGATATTGTGGCTACTATACACAATCTACTAATAAAAACAAGTAAGTTTTCTAAAATAAACTACAATAAATTAACCAAGTAACCTCACACTGTCACTAATTAGGACTTCATATAAAGATAACAACTACACTATTGGTGTATATACCGTTCCACACTTTAACTATTGGTGACGGGGCAGTATCTCAATTCTACGAGAGTTGTCTTGCTATAAGATAAGTGATATTATAGTAAGATACACATAAGTGTTATATGTTTACATTTAATAAAAAATGCCAAAGTCAGCACGTAGTAAAAAAGCTCAGAGAAATATAGACTATGAAAAAAACAAAGTCAAGGTATTATCTGAGCAAAAAGAATACTATCAGAAAAATGCTGAAATAATAAAAATTAAATATCATGCAAATCCTGAGGCAAAGAAGGCTGCCTCACGTGCTGACTCAAAAGCACGGTATAACAGGGATCCCGAGGGGAAAAAAACTGCCTCACGTGCTCTTTATAACAAAGAACCAGAAAAAAAGAAGGCTGCCTCACGTGCTGACTCAAAAGCACGGTATAACAGGGATTCTGAGGAGAAAAAAGCTGCCTTACGTGCTCTTTATAACAAAGAACCAGAAAAAAAGAAGGCTGCCTCACGTGCTCTTTATAACAAAGAACCAGAAAAAAAGAAGGCTGCCTCACGTGGTCTTTATAAGAAAGAACCAGAAAAAAAGAAGGCTGCCTCACGTGCTGACTCAAAAGCACGGTATAACAGGGATCCCAAGGGGAAAAAAGCTGCCTCATGCACAAACTATTATAAATATAAATATCAAAAACTGCCAAAGCTTTGCCAAAACGCCAAAGAATGAACCAAGAAAAATTTAATAGTGAAGGTATGAACATTTTAGAACTTTATAATACTCTAACTGTTTTATCAGAGAGGCGGTAGCACTCTCTATGTAATATAGAACCGATGGAGGACCAAGAGGCAACTCCTAAGGCCCAAAACCCAAAGACCTAAAACCCAGCAGGAAGCGACCTGCTACTAATGGAGGCGGCAATGAGCCGCCTCCTAAAAAAGACAATACTATCATGAATGTAAGTTTAAAAATAAGACTGTAAGTAAAAATACTAATTAACAAGAATAAAAAAGCATTGGAAATGCAAAAGGATATAGGGATGGTATGCCAAAAAGTATACAAACAAGATAGCTATGAATGGCTAGGCACATGGAAATAGAATTGCATCCAAAGTATAGCCCTATAGCTTTTTACAACCGTAATGATGGCACGGAATGAAGATTGGAGAAAAGCTATAGGGGTATACTTTGGATGCAATTCTATTTCCATATGCCTAGCCATTCATAGCTATCTTGTTTGTATACTTTTTGGCATACCATCCCTATATCCTTTTGCATTTCCAATGCTTTTTTATTCTTGTATAGATAGAGAATTGCATCATTAGTGAGATATCTTCTGGAGCGGTAGAAGGATCCCACCATTTTCCCAGCGACCTTGGCCACAGACTTGATGTATGTGTTCCATATAAGATCAGGTGTAAAGGTCAAACCCAGGAGCTTATCAAATCCTGGGGTCTCCCTTAGACGAGAGCCATCCATTTCAATTGATGCCAGATGGGGATCAGAGCGTTTATGATGTAGAGATAGGAGCTTGGTCTTAGATGCATTAAAGGTAACCAGCCACCTCTTTCCCCACTGTACCACGCGCTCAAGCTCAGAGGAGAGAGAATCAGAGAGAACATCATCATTTGCTTATTATTGTTATTAACAATATATTTATTTTTGTTATGACTTCATATATATATATATATATATATATATATATATATATATATTTCTTAAAAAACATATCTATTTATCTGTTAATAAAGTTTGGTACAAACAAAATTTTAAAATAATATTTTGATATTTCAGGAGAACTCTCTCTTATCAAAATTCAGACTTTTTTTCGTTTTCAGAAAAGCACTCTCCCATAATGTTTCATATATTTGTTGAAACGTGTCGCATATATTGTCTCTGGTTATTTGTTTTTGCTCATCTCCCATTTTGTCATTCTATTTTTTTTTTTTTTTTTTGCATTGTAGTCTTATTAAATAGGCACACACACACACACACACACATATGATAATAGCATTTAAATGCAAATGGAGATGAAATTAAATGAAAAATAAAAACAACTATTTTTTATTTATTTAAGAGAAAACCTAAAAATGAGGACATTAAAAGAAGAAAATAAAAACTAAAAATGCAACGCGTGTGGTTGGACATGTTTAATTTGCAGGAACCATAATGTTAAATTCTAGTAGATTATGTGAGAAATTTTTTAAAAATATATAAATTCTTTACAAAATGTATTATATATGGATGACAATTGTAAGAACTGGATTTGAACTTGAATGGTCCACCAGTATTTACTATTAATAGAGATACTATGCTGTTGTCTAAAGTTGAACATTGTGTTAACGTCGAGTTCCTGGACGATTGTGTACAATTAGTGGTTCATAGTAACTGTATGAATAACGTTTATTAACTGTTAAATAATCAAGGGTTGTAGTGAAGTAGAAAAAAATAAAAAATAAAAAAAATATATATAAGCCACAGCTGTTCCTTCCAAAAGGTCGAGCTCTTCAACGTCCAAAAATAATTCACCGTCATTTCTTCCAACAGTCGTTTCACTCTCTGCACTCTTCACACCTGCTTAAAAAAAAAGAAAAAAAAGTACCGTTTATATGCTGCCCATTTCTCCACTTATGCAAATTGACTATCAACCAGAGCCATCTAGTTTTCCATTTCTCCAAACAGCCAATTTGCAAAGGGGGACAACTCAAACCACACAGAGCCATCTAGTTTTCCATTTCTCCAAACAGCCAATTTGCAAAGGGGGACAACTCAAACCACAAGGATGCTTTCGTTTTAATTTGCAACATGTATCTTAAATGCAATTAATGTAATTAAATATTGTTCAACATTTCTTCTTATTTTAATGAATATATTTTTAATATTATTATTCAGGTAGAGTGGCTATCATTTTTGATTTAATCATTCGACTCCTAGCATGTCTACTCTACGCCATTCGTGTGGTGATTGATGATCAAGAAGACTACAATTGGTAAGCATAATACACTTCATAATGAAATAATAATACACTTTATAATGAAATAATAATACACTTTATAATGAAATAATAAATAATAATACACTTTATAATGAAATAATAATACTCTTTATAATAAAATAATGATACACTTTATAATGAAATAACACTTTATAATGAAATAATAATACACTTTATAATGAAATAATAAGTCACTTTATAATGAAATAATAATACACTTTATAATGAAATAATAAGTCACTTTATAATGAAATAATAATATACTTCATAATGAAATAATAATACACTTTATAATGAAATAACACTTTATAATAACAAAAACATGCAACAATGAAATACTGTATGATTAAAGTTTAATCAGTGTAAGGAAGCGGGATACACAGGGGATTTTCATGAGTTAATGCAGAAGATGCAAATTTTTGTGAACGGCTCTTTATATTGTCATTAGTTTTTTAATCATGAAAAAAGGTATTACATAGAAGAATTATTATTTCTCTTTTTGCTTTTTCTTACAATTGTTTTTGAAAGTGATATTCATAGTTTCCATTGTTATATGCATTTGTTATTAGCTAGTCTCCTGTCTTAAACCGAAGATCATTTCCACAATTTTTAGGACGATGTTGACCGACTCTACGTGAAAAAGAAAGAAGGTGTGAGAGGACTAGTTTGTATAGAAGACTGTGTGAATGACACAAAAAAACAATTAGCAAAACACTGAAAGGATAATCATGGCAGCGAGAGACACGGAAAAAACCGAGAAAATAGAAAGTAGAGAGACAAAGGATAAGACAAGAAAAGAAAAATGGGAAGAGAAACAACTACATGGACGATTCATAAGGATGACAAAAGATAAGAATAACGAAAACACTTGGACACGGATGCAAAAAGGACACTTAAACTGAGAAACTGAATCTCTAATAACTGCAGAACCAGATAACACAATAAGAACCAACTATATCAAAGCAGAGATTAACAAAGAACAAGAAAACAGCAAATGCAGACTCTGTAGACAAAGAGGCAAAACGATAAACCATAAAATAAGCAAATGCAGCAAACTGGCCCCCAAAAAATACAAGAACATGCACAAATAAGTGGGGAGGGCAGTACACTGGGAATTATGCAAACAACTGCATCTCGAACGCACAGGTAGATGGTACAAGCATAAACCAGCTACAGTACTTGAAAACGAAAATCACAAATTCGTATGGGACATGGACATCCAAACAAAACCCATCCAAGCAAGAAGACCGGATAATTAACAAGAAAGAAAAATCTTGTCAAATCGTAAACTTTGTTGTTCCAGCTGACCACAGGGTGAATATCAAAGAAATGGGAAAAAATGGAGCAAATACACAGAACTAGCCAGAAAGCTGAAAGGGATATGGATGATGAAGAAAATCAGGATAGTACCTATAATAGTAGGAGCACTAGGAACAATTCCAAAAAGTTGTGAAAAAGAATGGCAGAAATTAAAATCAGGGGAATGGCTGGAAAGCTACAACGAATTACAATAATGAAAACAGCTGAAATATTAAAGAAAACCCTTGAATGCACAGATTAAAACATGAGCGGGCCTGACAAATTGCTAGAGTGACAAAAGATGAAGAAGTGTTACATGGAAGCAAGAGCATTAAAGCTGAATATCTCTAAGTTTTCTATCCCTTCCCATTGCTCCATCACTGCCCCCCCCAAAAAGAGTGATACCAAATAGCCGAGAAGGGTCAAGGAGATGGAAAGGCCGAGGAGATAGCACTGACCAGTCATCAGCTGGATAAGCGCAAAGAGAACTGGGACCTTAAGGAGACTTATTGCCACTCAAATTCCAGTGGAGACTAATGGCTTCTGCCAGCGAGAAATCAATGGTAAGAGGCTGTTGCAATAACGCAAATTCATTCGCAAATTTTACCAAAAGAGGTGGAGAGAACTGGAAACCTGGGGGGGCTTGTTGTCAATTAGCTTCCAGGGAACACCACATGTTGTTGTCAAGGAGAGATCTCTGATGACCTGTGTAATAGCTCCTTGTGAGCCAATAATAATAATACCATAAACTAGCACCACACCAAATAAGTGAGGAGGGTCAAGGAGGATGGAAAGATTGAGAAACAAAAGCACTAGCCAGTCCTCCGCTGGATGAGTGCAAAGAGGACTGGGACCTTGGGAAGGCTTATTGCCACCCAAATTCTAGTGAAGACCAATGGTCACTGCCAACAAGAAATCAATGATAAGCGGCTGTTGCAAAAACGCAAATCCATCTGTAAAGGTTATCAAAAGTGGTGGAGAGTACTTTGTTGTCATTCAGACTCCAGATAACACCACAAGTTGTTTTCAATGAGAAATCTTTGATGACTCATGTAACTACTCCTAATGAGTAAAATAATAATAATAATAATAATAATAATAATAATAATAATAATAATAATAATAATAATAACTGAGAATTATGCACACAATTGCACCTTGAATATTCTGACAAATGGTACAGGTACAAGCACAAACAGGCAGCAGTACTTGAAAACGAAAATCACAAATTTCTATGGGATTTTGATATACAAACAGATAAACCCAGCCAAGCAAGAAGACCAGACATCATAATAGTTAATGAGAAAGAAAAGTTCTGCCAGATCGTAGATTTTGCTGTTCCAGCAGACTGCAGAGTGAATATCAACTAGCCAGAGAAGTGAAAGGGATATGGAAGAGGGAGAAAGTCAAGATAACACCAATAATAGTTGGAGCACTAGGAACAATACTGAAAAACATTTTAGAAAAGAATGGGACAGATTGAAATCAGAGAGATGACCGAGAAAAATACCATAATGAATAACAATAGTGAAAACAGCTGAAATATTAAAGAAAACCACTGAATGTTGAGACTAATGCATATAAGTCGGACATATAGAAGCTGCCACAAAGGTAAAACACAAATAAACCGCACATGGAATTACAAAACTGAAATATATAATTATAAGTCACCTGCCTCCCAAAAAAAAAGAATTGTAGCGTCAGTATAATCTGATGCCACATCAAATAATCGAGGAGGGTCAAGGATGAGGGAAAGACTGAGGAGAGTAAGCACTAACCAGACCTCCATTAGATGAGTGCAAAAAATACTGGGACCTTAAGGAGCCTTAATGCTGCCCAAATTCCAGTAAAGACTAAAGAGAAATCAATGGTAGACGGCCGTTGTGATGATGCAAATTAATTTGCAAAGGTTATTGAAAGAGGTGGAGAGTACTGAAAATCTGAGGAGGCTTGTTGTCACTTAGACTCCAGGCAAAACCACGTGTGAAAACTCCTAGTGAGTAATAATAATAACAACAAGGCCAACAGTTACTGACTCGTGTGAAACTCCTAGTAAATAGATAAAAATAAATTTAGTTTAAATTTATTAAAAAAATAAATTTTTAATTTTTCTAATAAATTACAAAAAAAAAAATGGATTTCAAAAATATTTTCAGTTTATATATTACTTTCCGCATTTTGGGTTTAATTATTATCATTTTTGTTTTGCTTTTTGTAATATTTGAATTTTTTTAGTTAAATGTAAGTATTCCGATATTGGTTAGTGATTAATTTTTACAATACTGATTAGCAATTGATTTATTACGATATTATTAAGTGATTTATTATTACGATATTGTTTAATGATTATTTATTACGATATTGTTTAGTGATTAATTAATGCGATATTATTTAGTGATTAATTTATTACGAGATTGTTTAGTAATTAATTATTACAATATTATTTAGTGATTAATTATTATGATATTGCTTAGTGATTAATTATTACGATATTGTTTAGTGATTAATTATTACAATATTATTTAGTGATTAATTATTACAATATTATTTAGTGAGTAATTATTACAATATTATTTAGTGATTAATTATTACAATATTGTTTAGTGATTAATATTTACGATATTGTTTAGTAATTGATTATTACAATATTATTTAGTGATTAATTATTACAATATTGTTTAGTGATTAATTATTACGATATTGTTTAGTGATTAATTATTACAATATTATTTAGTGATTAATTATTACAATATTGTTTAATGATTAATTATTACGATATTGTTTAGTGATTAATTATTACGATATTGTTTAGTGATTAATTATTACGATATTATTTAGTAATTAATTATTACAATATTATTTAGTGATTAATTATTACAATATTGTTTAGTGATTAATATTTACGATATTGTTTAGTAATTAATTATTACAATATTATTTAGTGATTAATTATTACAATATTGTTTAATGATTAATTATTACGATAGTGTCTAGTGATTAATAATTGCGATATTGTTTAGTGATTAATATTTACGATATTGTTTAGTGATTAAGTATTACAATATTATTTAGTGATTAATTATTACAATATTGTTTAATGATTAATTATTACGACATTGTTTAGTGATTAATTATTACGATATTGTTTAGTGATTGATTATTACAATATTGTTTAGTGATTAATTATTACGATATTGTTTAGTAATTAATTATTACAATATTATTTAGTGATAAATTATTACGATATTGCTTAGTGATTAATTATTACAATATTATTTAGTGATTAATTATTACGATATTGTTTAGTGATTAATTATTACGATATTGTTTAATGATTAATTATTACAATATTGTTTAATGATTAATTATTACGATATTGTTTAGTAATTAATTATTACGATATTATTTAGTGATTAATTATTACGATATTGTTTAGTGATTACTTATTAGGATATTGCTTAGTAATTAATTATTACAATATTATTTAGTAATTAATTATTACGATATTGTTTAGTGATTAATTATTACGATATTGCTTAGTAATTAATTATTACAATATTATTTAGTAATTAACTATTACCATATTGTTTAGTGATTAATTATTACGATATTGTTTAGTGATTAATTATTACGATATTGTTTAGTAATTAATTATTACAATATTATTTAGTAATTAATTATTACAATATTATTTAGTAATTAATTATTACGATATTGTTTAGTAATTAATTATTACAATATTATTTAGTAATTAATTATTACGATATTGTTTAGTGATTAATTATTACGATATTGTTTAATGATTAATTGTTACGATATTGTTTAGTGATTAATTATTACAATATTATTTAGTGATTAATTATTACGATATGGTTTAATGATTAATTATTACGATATTGTTTAATGATTAATTATTACAATATTATTTAGTGATTAATTATTACGATATTGTTTAGTGATTAATTATTACGATATTGTTTAATGATTAATTATTAGGATATTGTTTAGTGATTAATTATTACGATATTGTTTAATGATTAATTATTACGATATTGTTTAATGATTAATTATTACGATATTGTTTAGTGATTAATTATTACGATATTGTTTAATGATTAATTATTACAATATTTATTAGTGATTAATTATTATGATATTGTTTAGTGATTAATTATTACGATATTGCTTGATGATTAATTATTACGATATTGTTTAGTGATTAATTATTACAATATTGTTTAGTGAATTATTATTACAATATTGTTTGGTGATTAATTTATTACAATATTGTTTGGTGATTAATTTATTACAATATTGTTTCGTAATTAATTTATTACAATATTGTTTGGTGATTAATTATTACCATATTGTTTAGTGATTAATTATTACGATATTGTTTAGTGATTAATTATTACAATATTGTTTAGTGAATTATTATTACAATATTGTTTGGTGATTAATTTATTACAATATTGTTTGGTGATTAATTTATTACAATATTGTTTGGTAATTAATTTATTACAATATTGTTTGGTGATTAATTATTACGATATTGTTTAGTGATTAATTATTACGATATTGTTTAGTTATTAATTATTACAATATTGTTTAGTGATTAATTATTACAATATTGTTTGGTGATTAATTATTACAATATTGTTTGGTGATTAATTTATTACTGTTGAATTGTTATGTGGGTGTGTTGATGCTTGAATTATAGCAGAGACGTTTAGCTGAACAAATGATTTATTAATATATATATGCATAAGGAAAAGATATACACATATTTACTAGCCCATGTCCGAGCGGGGAAGTGAGGTCCTTGTATATATTCACACGCTGAGGAGCCAGAGCTGTTGCGCGTATGAAAGTAGTTCTATGATATTACTACATCCCCCTTACCAGATAGATAAAAAAAACATTGTTCAAATGTTTATTATATGCACCAGTACATATATTATTACTATCTTTTTGGCCTATGTATTTCACGGCCACATTTTGTGTTATATGTTGATTGTTTTGGTGTTAGTTGGTGTAAGCTATTGTTTGTGTTAGTGTGTTTACTTTGTGATGATGTGATGTGATCATTGAAATGAACCTGCTTACGGGTAGATGTTCCAGTCACCCTTATTTGGACTCTGTTTCGTCTTTTTGAAGATACATCTGGGAGTTGAAGGATGTATGATCTGGGTTCTTCACGTTTACTTAAACTGTTGCTGGTTTCCATTTCCCTGTTTGATTATGTAGCACTTGAACATTTTGTCCAGGGACAAGTGCTGGTAAATCATGAGCTGTTCTGTCACGATACATTTTCTGCATATCCTGTCTATGTTCTAGTTGTTCATGGATATGGTCAGGGTTGGGAAATCTGGGATTTGGAATTTTCACAATTATGTTTGATCCCATAATGCGGTTGTTTAAAAGTTTACCAGGGCTTGGTAACTTGTGACTGATTGGTGTTGTTCGTAGACATAGCATTGCTAAATTAGGGTCTCTGCCTGCTTGCTTTGCCTTGATTAGTGTCTTTTAACTGTTTGGATTTGACGCTCAACAAAGCCATTAGATCTTCGGAAATTTCGGGATGACGTTATGTGGTCAAATTGCCATTGTTGGGCAAATTCTCTGAATGCTTTACTGGAATAGTGTGGTCTGTTGTCACTAATGATTCTGGTGGGAATACCATGCACCGAGAAAATCTGTTTCATTGCTGAGATGACCATGTTGCTTGTAGTTAAGCTAGTCATTTTCCTTATAATTAGAAATTTGCCGTAATCAGTAATTATTAGATATTCTTGATCATCACAGTGAAACAAGTCAGTTCCCACAACTTCCCATGCTCTGCTGGGGATGTCATGTGGTTGTAGAGTTTCCTTTAGTTGTGCTCGAAGATTTTCTTCACATATTGAACATTTCTTGATCATGTTTTCAATATTAGAATTAATCTTCTCCCAGTATACAGCATCTCTGACTTGAAGACGTGTCTTTTCAATACCTTGATGGCTGTAATGAAGCTGGTTTAAAATGATTTTCTGTTGGTTTCTGGAATAATAATCCTTGACCCCTTCATGATGATACCATCATTGACAGATACTTCATCTCTGTATGACTAGTATGATCGTATTGCTGGCGGTACTTTATTGAATCTGGCCATCCTGTTGTTATGATTTCTTGCAGCTGATCAAGTACTGGATTAGCCTTTGTATCGTAATAATTAATCACTAAGCAATATCGTAATAATCAATTACTAAACAAGATCATAATAAATCAAACACTAAACAATATCGTAATAAATAAAAAACTATACAGTATCGTAATAAATTAATCCCTAAGCAATATCGTAATCAAATCAATCACTAAACAATATCGTAATAATAAATTACTAAGCAATATCGTAATAATAATCACTAAATAATATCGTAATAATGAATCACTAAACAATATCGTAATAATTAATCACTAAACAATGTCATAATAAATTGATCACTAAACAATATCGTAATAATAAATCACTAAACAATATCGTAATAATTAATCACTAAGCAATGTTTTAATAAATTAATCACTAAACAATATCGTAATAATTAATCACTAAGCAATATTTTAATAAATTAATCATCATCATCATGACAGGCTCCTTGTCTGGACCAATGTGACTCTTCCTCTCCAGAGTTTCCTGTCTTCCATCAGTTGCCTCAGATCTTCAGGTTCACAGTTGGCGTCGTATGCTATTTGTTGGATGTACGTGGATCTAGGTCGTCCTCTGCTTGCGCGTCCGTGTCGTGGAGTCCATAGCAATATATCACTCACCAATTCATGCTTGCTCCTCAGACAATGACCGGCAAATCGTAGGCGTCTTTCTCTAATGGTATTAGATATGGCAGGTAGATTGCCATAAAGTTGCTGCTTCGTGGGATGATTTTGCCAAGATATATTTAATATTGTTCTTAGCATAATGGTGTATGTGCCGTCTAGTTTTCTTTCCAATCTTTTGGTGAGTGTGCAGGTTGTAGCACCGTAAACAAGAACAGACTCTACCACTGCCCTGAAGAACTGTCTTTTCAATCACTAAGCAATATTGTAATAAATTAATCACTAAGAAATATCGTAATAAATTAAACACTAAACAATATCGTAATAAATCAATCACTATTCAATATCGTAATAATTAATCACTTAGCAATATCGTAGTCGTAGTAATATCATAGAACTAGTTTCATACGCGCAACACCTGTGGCCCCTTGGCGTATGAATATATACAAGGACTTCACTTCCTGCTCGGATATGGGCTAGTTAAAATGTGTATATCTTTTCCGTATGTATGTATATGTATATATCAATAAATCATTTGTTCATCTAAGCGTCTCTGCTATAATTCAATTATTAACACACCCACACAACAATTCAACATGGTGGCAACGATGAGGTTTTTAAAAAGAAACATGGTTTTAAAAAAACAAAAAAAAATCAAGACGTGACGGGAAAAAAAACAAACAAACAACGGAAAACAAACTCCGATAAAATGCTATGGTAAAATGCCATGCAAATACAATGGAACAGACTGGCACAACAATGTTTTTTACATTGTAGACGCACAAGTGCCAGCAGTTCTAGGATTACCTCACTAGAACAGCTCAAATTACTCACCCTACACTGCACAATCAGGAAAGAGGATAGACATCAGCCTCCTGTTGCAACACCAGTCAATACAATAAAAGACCTGATGCAGATGCACCCAGATCAGTTTGATAAAATTGGTTCCATGCCAGGCTCTGTGCGACTATCACTCAACAAAAGCATATCACCGCACATCGATGCACCTAGAAAAACACCAATTGCTCTAAAAGACAAGATAACGCAGGAACTTGATAACATGGTCGAAAACAATATTATCAAAAAGGTGACAGAACCAACAGTCTGGGTTTCGAGTTTAGCATACTCACATAAAAAAGATGGGAGCCTGAGAATATGTTTAGACCCAAGATACCTGAATACAGCACTCAAAAGACCACATCATGCCATTGCTGCAGTGGAAGAGCTAACACACCATTTTTCAGGTGCCAAGCTATTTTCTAAACTCGACGCTAAGCTGGTTATTGGTCGATACACCTGGACAGTGTTTATCAACCACTAACAACATTCCAATCTCCTTATGGTAGGTACTGTTTTCAGAGACTACCATTTGGATTGAGTGCATCGCAGGATATTTTCCAAATGAAGATGGACCAGATACTTGAACAAGTTGATGGTGCAGTGGGAATCACTGACGATGTTGTTGTCTATAGTAAAACGGATGAAGAACACAACCAGATTCTACAAAACCTCAAGAATGCACCATTTCTTTGGGAAGAACACCACAAGGAATGTTTTGAAAAACTCAAAACAGCAGTTAGCCAAAATTCTACATTTTTTAACACGATTGAAATACCAACACTACAAACGGACGCAAGTTTAAAAGGACTTGGAGCTGAATTAATGCAAAACAAAAAAATCTATGCATATGCACCAAAGTCTCTAACGGACACTGAAAAGCACTATGCATGCATAGAAAGAGAATTTCTTGCAATTGTATTTGAGGTCCAAAAATTCCACATATACTTATACGGCCGTAAATTTAAGGTACTCACCGATTATAAGCAACTTATCATGATTTTACAGAAGTCACTGACTAGTGCAACTCATAGACTGCAGCGAATGCTGATCAGGTTACAGAAATATCAGATGTATATAGATTACATACCAGGACGGGAAATGACTCTAGCCGTCTCCCTAGCACTGAAAACACAGACACAATTGACTTAGACATGCGAGTCCATTTAGTGAGATTCAGCCTGAACGGGATAAAAAAGGATATTATTTAGTGATTGATTTATTACGATATTGTTTAGTGATTGATTTATTACGATATTGTTTAGTGATTAATTATTTGGATATTGTTTAGTAATTAATTATTACCATATTGTTTAGTAATTAATAATTACGATATTGTTTTTGGATTAATTTATTACGATATATCTTAGTGATTTAATTATTACGATATTGTTTAGCGATTTATTTTTACGACATTGTATAGTGATTAATTGTTACGATATTGTTTATCGATAAATTATTACGATATTGCTTGGTGATTAATTATTACGATACTGCTTAGTGATTAGTGATTACGATATTGTTTATTGATTAATTTATTACAGTATTATTAAGTGATTAGTTACGATATTGTTTAGTTCATTTGTTCATTGCGATATTACTTAGTGATTAATTTCAAAGATATATTAAAGTGATTGATTTATTACGATATAATTTAGTGTTTGATTTATTACGATATTTTTTAGTGATTGATTATTACAATATTGTTTAGTGATTGATTATTACGATATTGTTTAGTGATTGATTATTACGATATTGTTTAGTGATTAATTATTACGATATTGTTTAGTGTTTAATTTATTACAATATTGTTTAGTGTTTAATTTATTACGATATTGTTTAGTGTTTAATTTATTACGATATTGTTTAGTGATTGATTATTACGATATTGTTTAGTGTTAAATTTATTACAATATTGTTTAGTGATTAATTATTACAATATTGTTTAGTGTTTAATTTATTACGATATTGTTTAGTATTTAATTTATTACTATATTGTTTAGTGATTAATTTATTACGATATTGTTTAGTATTTAATTTATTACAATATTGTTTAGTGTTTAATTTATTACGATATTGTTTAGTGATTGATTTAATACAATATTGTTTAGTGTTTAATTTATTACAATATTCTTTAGTGTTTAATTTATTACGATATTCTTTAGTGTATAATTTATTTACAATATTGTTTAGTGTTTAATTTATTACGATATTTTTTAGTGATTAATTATTACAATATTGTTTAGTGATTGATTATTACGATATTGTTTAGTGATTAATTTATTACAATATTTTAGTGTTTAATTTATAACGATATTGTTTAGTGATTAATTTATTACGATATTGTTTAGTGTTTAATTTATTACGATATTGTTTTGTGATTGAGTATTACGATATTGTTTAGTGATTGATTATTACGATATTGTTTAGGGTTTAATTTATTAACATAATTGTTTAGTGTTTAATTTATTACGATATTGTTTAGTGTTTAATTTATTACAATATTTATTAGTGTTTAATTTATTACGATATTGTTTAGTTATTGATTATTACGATATTGTTTAGTGTTTAATTTATTACAATGTTGTTTAGTGATTGATTATTACGATATTGTTTAGTGATTAATTTATTACAATATTGTTTTTAGTGTTTAATTTATTACGACATTGTTTAGTGTTTAATTTATTACAATATTGTTTAGTGTTTAATTTATTACGATATTTTTTAGTGTTTAATTTATTACAATATTGTTTAGTGATTAATTTATTACGATATCATTTAGTGTTTAATTTATTACGATATTGTTTAGTGTTTAATGTATTACAATATTGTTTAGTGTTTAATTTATTACGGTATTGTTTAGTGATTCATTATTACGATATTGTTTAGTGATTGATTTATTACAATATTGTTTAGTGTTTAATTTATTAGGATATTGTTTAGCATTTAATTTATTACGATATTGCTTAGTGATTAATTATTACAATATCGTTTAGTGATTAATTATTACGATATTGTTTTGTGATTAATTATTATGATATTGTTTAGTGATTAATTATAACGATATTGTTTAGTGATTAATTAGTACAATATTGTTTAGTGAGTAATTATAACGATATTGCTTAGTTATTGATTATTACGATATTGTAAAGTGATTATTTATTACGATATTGCTTAGTGATTAATTATTACGATATTGTTTAGTGATTAGTTATTGCGATATTGTTTAGTGATTAATTATTACGATATTGTTTAGTGATTAATTATAACGATATTTTCAGTGATTAATTATTACGATATTGTTTAGTGGTTAATTATTACGATAGTGTTCAGTGATTATTTATTACGATATTGTTTAGTGATTGATTATTACGATATTGTTTCGTGATTAATTATTACAATATTGTTTAGTGATTAGTTATTACGATATTGCTTAGTGATTAATTATTACAATATTGCTTAGTGATTAGTTATTACGATATTGCTTAATGATTAATTATTACGATATTGTTTAGTGATTGATTATTACGATATTGCTGAGTTATTAATTATTACAATATTTTTTAGTAATTAGTTATTACAATATTGTTTAGTGATTAGTTATTACAATATTGCTTAGTGATTAGTTATTACGATATTGCTTAGTGATTAATTATCATGATATTGTTTAGTGATTCATTATAACGATATTTTCAGTGATTAATTATTACGATATTGTTTAATGGTTCATTATTACGATATTGTTAAGTGGTTAATTATTACGATAGTGTTCAGTGATTTATTGTGATGATATAGTTTAGTGATTTATTCATTACGATATTGTTTAATGATTTATAACGATATTATTTATTAATTATTACGATATTGGTTAATGATTAATTATTACAATAGTGTTTAGTGATTGATTTGTAACGATAATGCTTAAGGATTAATTTATTACGCTATTGTTCAGTGATTAATTTATTACAATATTGTTTAGTGATTAATTATTTCGACATTGTTTAGTGATTGATTTATTAGGATATTGTTCAAGGATTAATTTATTACGATATTAGTTATTGATTAATTATTATGATATTGGTTAATGATTAATTATTACGATAGTGTTTAGTGATTGATTTCTAACGATATTGCTTAATGATTATTGTACTATCATATTGTTTAGTGATAATTTCTTACAATATTGTTTAGTAATTAATTTATCACGATGTTTTTCGTTATAAATTGGGACGATATTGTTTAGTGTTTAATTTATTTCGATATTGTTTAGTGATAGATTATTAAGATATTGTTTAGTGATTTATTAATACGATATTGTTTAGTGATAAAGTATTAGGATATTGTTAAGTGATTCATTTATTAGGATATTGTTTAGTGATTAATTATTTCAATACTTTTAAGTGATTTATTATCACGATATTGTTTTCTGATTAATTTTTTCCGATATATCTTAGCTCTTACTTTTAACAATATTGTTTATTAATCAATTATTACGATATTGTTAAGTGATTTTTTTACGATATTTCCTATTGATTAATAATTATTATATTATTTAGTGATTAATTATTACGATATCGTTTAGTGATTAATTTATTACGATATTGTTTAGTGATTAATTATTACAATATTGTTTAGTGATTAATTATTACGATATTGTTTAGTGATTAATTATTACAATATTGTTTAGTGATTAATTATTACGATATTGTTTGGTGATTAATTATTACAATATTGCTTAGTGAATAATTTATTACAATATTGGTTAGTGATTTATTAATACGATTTTGTTTAGTGGTTAATTATTACGATATTGCTTAGTGATTACTTACTATTGTTTAGTGATTAATTATTACGATATCGTTAATGCTTAGTCATTACGAGATTGTTTAGTGATTAATTATTACCATATTGGTTAGTGATTAATTGTGACGATATTGTTAAGTGCTTGATTTATTACGATATAGTTAAGTGTTTAATGTATTACAATATTGTTTAGTGATTAATTATTACGGTATTGTTTAGTGCTATTTTTATGATATTGTTTAGTGATTAATTTATTACGATATTTTTTAGTCATTGATTTATTGCGATATTGTTTACTGTTTACTTTATTACGATATTTTAGTGATTAATTATTACGATATTTTTTAGTGATTGATTTATTACGATATTGTTTTATGATTGATTATTACGGTAATATTTAGTGATTAATTATTAGGATATTGCTTAGTGAGTAATTATTACGATATTGTTCAGTGATTAATTTTACGATATTATTTAGTGGTTAATTATTCCGATATTGTTCAGTGATTATTTTTGACGATATTTTTAGTGGTTAATATTACGATATAGCTTAGTGATTAATTATTACGATATTGTTTAGTGAGTAATTACTAATTAAACGGAGTTGCTATAAACTATAATTAATTTTTTACGATATATCTTAGCTATTACTTTTAACAATATTGTTTATTGATCAATTATTACGATATTGTTAAGTGATGTTTTTACGATATTGCTTATTGATTAATTATTATTATATTGCTTATTGATTAATTATTATTATATTGTTTAGTGTGTGATTTGTTACGATATTGTTTAGTGATTATATGTTTCGATGTTTTCAGTGATTAATTATGACGATATCGTTGAGTGATTGATTTATTACGATATTGTTTCGTGATTCATTTATTACGATATTGTTTAGCGATTATATTTTTCGATATTTTTAGTGATTAATTATGACGATATCGTTGAGTGATTGATTTATTACGTTATGTTTTAGTGATTAATTATTACGATATTACTTAGTGATTAATTATTACGACATTGTTTAGTGATTAATTTTTACGATATTATTTAGTGATTAATTATTCTGATATTGTTTAGTGATTATTTTTTACGATATTATTTAGTGGTTAATATTACGCTATTGCTTAGTGATTAATTATTACGGTATTGCTTAGTGATTAATTATTACGATATAGCTTAGTGATTAATTATTACGATATTGTTTAGTGGGTAATTACTAATTAAACCGAGTTGCTATAAACTATAATTAATTTTGTTTATTATAATATTGCTTTAATCTTTGTTTATAAATCTTCTAATACTTGTGGATTTGTGAAGAATTTGAAAGCCAAAAGTAATTTTCTGTCTCTCATATCAAATCCTCAATGGACACAAAATCATTCAGTTGTATTCTTCATCTGTCTAATAAGAAATTATAGCAGAATTTATGTTTGCAATATTTTCATCAATTACTAAATGAATAAAATGTTACAAATGTAATTTTACTTGTATATATATATGAACTGATTTGTTATATATATTGTGAAGTACGTTTTTTTTTTTTGTTTTTAACAGTAAGTTAATGTGAGATAAAACAGTTCAACGCTTATATGGTTTAATATTTATAATTATAACGACAGATAAAATGTAGATTAATTAAAGAAGAATCACTTTAAAACCAAAGCAGCATAAATATTGAACATATCCTTAGATCCTTAATAACCATCATAGTATTTTAGAAAGAAAAGTTATTCTTACCTGATGATATAGTGCACAAGTAATAAGAAATACGTTAGATATCTAATTAAAGAATATAATATACACATACTTTTTAAAGAAATAAGAATTTGATTTCTCTCTTTTTCTTAACGATTTTTCAATTATTTTCTTAAAATAACAGCTTTTTTTTATTTAATCAATTGAAATGTTTATTGAGATGAATAATTTGTATTATTTATTCATTTATTGCGGACTATTATACTCATCTTCTGGTTGTTTCACGACGTTTCGGCCAACTATTCTTTTTTTTTAATTTGTTTATATGAGCTTAAACTTATTGTTTTTTTTATACAGTGATGGACATCCATGTGAATCTGTTGACGAAAATACAAATGAGACATCTTCCTCTCTCATTAACTGGTGAGATGATACATTCAATTACTGATCATTTTATTGTATTTACTAGCATTGAATTATGAAATTGAGCCTTGAATTTTGCATTTGATGCTCACTGGATGTTTTGAACAGGATTGTTAATACATCCATTAAGCGGGTTTTGTAACATTTATTTCTTACCTATGTTTTACAGGGTTAGATTTGTCCTTAGAAAAAAACAATAAATTACAGGAAGACAAATAGGATTTTAGAGGCAAATAATAATGTTTATTATGATGATTAAAGAACAAATATATTATCTATTAAATATTCTACTAAATCTGAGTTAATCAACGTTTATTTCCCTAAAATTCTTTTTTCCTTTAATGCGTAAATATTACTTTGTTCTGCGATAGGATACGTTTGAAATATTAAGATATGTTTGAAAAAAATCTATTTTAATTATTCTAATTTTTATTATCAGAACAACTGTGTTATTTATGTCTTTCCCTCACCCTCTATCAGTGTGTTGATACAACCACTCTCTAATGTTTCTTAATATTCTTGTGAGCATCTATAGAAAGATTGACTCTTTTCAGTTACTTCTATAAGTAGACTGACATTATTTTGAGTTAGGCAATAAGGATTTCTTAACAGATGTATCATCGTTTATAAATTTTCAAGCGTATTCAGTGGAACAAATATCAGCAGTGATTATGACCCAAGAGGTCACATGGCTGATAATTTAGTACAATGATCTAAGGATCATTGTTGGTTGTGTTTTTGATAATCTATAGAAAAATTGAGACATTATTTTAATTTTCATAAAACTTTGGATTCAAAACTCACCAATAACAAAACCTATTATGGTTGGTATATATATATATATATATATATATATATATATATATATATATATATATATATATATATATATATATATATATATATATACTAGCTGTACCCGGCCACGCGTTGCTGTGGCTCAGTTTGTTAAAATGGAACACATTCCTCAAGAAAAATTGCATTTTGTTCGTTTATTTACTTTTATTATTTTTTGCAATTTTTTTTTTATCAATAAAAGTTGGGGGGTTTTCTCCAAAAAAAATTAATTTTTTACCATAAAATGTTAGGTGAAAGTTTTTTGTTTTGTTTTTTTTTTTTTCAAGAAAACTTGCACTTTTTTTCTAAAGAAATTTGGCAGTAAACGTTTCTTTTTGAAAACGGAATTTTTATAATAAAAAGAACAGATGAATGCTTTATATGAACATTGTAAATAGTTAGGTGAAAGTAGAGAAAAGTTTGTTTTTTTTCAAGAGACTCTACAAATTTTTTTTCAACAGATGGTAAGAAAAACAGAAAACATACTTCCATCATTAATTATGCAAAAAAAAAAAATAAAGTGTAAAACTTTCTGTTATTAATGTTTGCTAAAAAATAAATACAGTAAACTTCGCTGAAGTGTTAGCATATGCTGCATCTTTAAAAGTTGGTTCATGCTGACAATTAAATAAAATAAACGTCTAAAAATTAGTAAAAATAAGTAACATCATGAATGACGGCTCTTGGGGGGAGGCAAGTAAGTAGGAACAACACAATCATTTGTGTAAAATAATTAATATTTGAGAAATTGTAAACAATAACAAAAACACCTGATACAAAATGCAGTAAAATTCAAGTATCTTTTATACGTGCTGAAACTGTGTTTAAGTTATTTTTATTTCATTTCTTTTATTAAAAGTTGTCTTTCCAACAATTAACTGGTTGCATGTCATTTAATCATTGGGGACTTCACTCTTGGAAAATTATATAAAAAATCTATGACTATCACTAACTCTAAATTTGGGAGTGCAACTCGAACTTAGGGTTAGTGGTAGATAAGTCATTTGTTAGGTGTGTCAGACATTTTGTGAAAAATATTTAATAATTCCATCCGTTTTCCAAGCTTATAACTCCTTGAAAAATGTAATTCAAGCCTTAATTTTTCTTTTCAATTAAAGGAGCAAGGACTAAGGTTTCATTAAAAAAAACAAAAAAACAACGTGTTAAAAAAAAAGTTTTAAACAGGTAAATTTCTAAAAAACACTACTTTTTTGTTTTAAATTTGAATATATTATATATTGATCTTTTATTTGTGATATATAAAACTTTGGTGAGTAAATTAATTATTTACTTTTTAATAGACATTTGAAAATGGGGGGGGGGCTTGAATAAAAAAAAAAACGTTTGTCTAAAATATTATATTCGATTTATTCGAAAGAGCATAAAATTTCACATTGACGTAAAAATAGAATCAATAAAAAGATTTTGATAGATTTTTAAAGTTTAAAAATTGAAAATACTGAACTCGTAAAATTCAATTAATTTCGTAAAATTCAATTAATTTCATTACTGTTTTTAAAAAATAAAAAAATAATATTTCTATTACTTTTTATACAACTTTAATAGTTTATTTTGGAAGTATAATCCATAAAGAAAATAAACAACCCACTTTTAAAAGAGAAATTGCGAGTTTTTTATATTTTATTCGCAGTTTCGCGTTAGGGGTGTCAAAAATTCATACAAAATTCTGATACAGCTAGTCATTTAAGGCTTACTCCTTAAGCGATAAGCGGACATTTGTTTATTATTTTTTTTTTTATTCAGTGTGTAAAATCCACTTTGAACAACATATTTGGAAATTAGAAAAATAAAAAAAAAATTTTTAAACTTTGTTTTAGCATGTTAAAAGTATTTAGTTTGGTAGATAATTAAATTCTACTGTGTTTGGTATAAGTTCTTTTGTTTTTTTTGCTGTTGTTTCTTGCTTTTTAGAATTTTTGACTAAGAGGGTTTGCTTAGATCGTATTTTAAACAAAACTAAGGAGGTTGGAATGCCCCCCCCCCCTAAAATGTACTTGGAAAAATCGATTTTATAGCGAGATTCAAGAATGGTTAGCCGAAAAAAAAGGTGAAAAACAAAACAAATAATCAATGAATAATTGTTACCAAAGGCAATAAATGTTACTTTTTTACTTACATGAATGAGTTTATTTTATGGTTTAAAGTATTTTCAAGCGATTTTCTTTATTTTTTAATCTAAAATTGCGGGTGTGTGGGTGCAAAATATCTCCAGATTTTCTAGAATTCCCCACTAGATTGCAAACGAAATCTCCAGATCTAGTGGGAAAACCACTTAATTGGAAACACTGGTCACATGACGCAAGCGGTGATAAATAATTGTCCATAAATAAAAAAAAATTGCCTATCGGTACAAAGAAAACCACCTATTTATTATAGAAAAATTAAGTATAATGTTATAATTAAAAAGAGATATATAGAAACACGCATGAGTACAGTAAACATATTATACCAAAATGTCAAAGCAATCATTTATTTATTTAGACTATAAATTACGAACGAACCAAGAGTTACATTTATATATATATATATATATATATATATATATATAATAGAACCCCAAATATAAATAACACCGTAAGGCGAGGCAAATACCGTAACCAGGGTTCAGTCAACATCGTATTCCACATCGAAAATTGAAAGAAAACAAACCTTAGTGCCACCGTATCCCGAGGTTATACGATGTATCTATCTATCTATCTATCTATCTATCTATCTCTTTATATATATTAGTCCTCGCGTGAAAGAGCAGGACACAAAATGTTTTAAATAATAATAATAATAATAGAATAACAATAACAAAGACGAGGACTACTATTGACCATAACCAGTTATATAACCAGATATATAGTCCTTTTGAAATTTTCTTCTCTATTTTTCTCGTTATTTACTGAATATTTTTAATGAAACCTATATGAAATATGTTCCTTATTAAATTTTTAAGATTTTCTATTCTGAAAGAAGTTTAAAAAAATTTAATCTAAAAAAGTTATTTTAAAGTTTTTGTTTAAAAAAATTCAGATTTTCTCATTATTCAGACCTGTATTACAAAGAGGGGGTTGCAAAAAATGAGTTGTGGTGTGAGGAGAAATACAAACTGAAACAGAGAGAATATTCAGACCTGTAATAATACAAAGAGGGGGTTGCAAAAATGAGTTGTAGTATGAGGAGAAATACAAACTGAAACAGAGAGAATATTCAAACCTGTAATAATACAAAGAGGGGGTTGCAAAAATGAGTTGTGGTGAGAGGAGAAAACTGACATAGAAGGAGAGTTTTAAAATATAATCTTGAAAAGATAAGATACAAGTTAGAAAAGCATTTCATCCAAGACATGAAAATTGTTAAACAAAATGTTTTTACTATAGGCTTTAAAAAAATAAAGGTACAAGATTCAATTTGAAATTTATTTATCTTCAAAGTGCACTTCTATAAATTTATCAAAGTAAGGTATAAAAATTTAATTTAAATTGATTCAAAAAATTACCTTGGATTTATTTTATGTAATGTACATTTTGTTGCAATTTAAAAACATTATCTTTCATCTAGCAATTAATGATATAGATATAAAATTTTCAATGATTTTTTTTTTTAAAGTGCAACAGAATGTACATTACATAAAATAAATCCAAGCATGGATTAGCCTCATCAGCCATCTCAGGACCCACCGACCCCCGACGCCGAACTGATTGATACCTTGGTCATCGTCGACTTCGACGGACGAGCAAGAGATATATACATAGCTCTATGTATATATGTATGTATGTATGCATGTATATATACATAGTATTTATATATGTATGTATGTATGTATATATGCATGTATATATATATATGATGTATGTATGTATGTATGCATGTATATATATATATATACATAGCTCTTGGTATGTCAGGTCATGTCATATGCTACTGGTACCATGTAACCCAGTACTACTTGCCTCATGGTCGGGTCACTGGCGACTAAACTGGTTCCCCCACCAGACTTGTTTGGTGAGGAGGGTGGCTAGTCTCCCCGAAGGATTAAAAACAAGACCTTCCAAAGGGCGAATGAACTCTTTTTCTGGGTCAACGGCCAACTAGCACCGTGTATATTTGTGTGTGTGTATATGTGTATTGGGGTAGAGAGGGCTCCCGTAAGCCGTGGTGAAGGCAACATTTTTAGGAGAAGCAAATCTCTAATCTAAAAAACCATAAAGCGAAAGACCAGTACCCGCATTAAGCTGGTCTGCAGTTTAATTTGTTGCTGGCTATCTTGCTCTTGCTTGTTGCTGGATCTCAACATTTTGAACCGAGAGAGAGACTTAGCTGTCGTACAAAGCTAAGACTCTGTAACATCATATTTGTATAGATACTCCCTCAGACATTTGCAATCATGGATTTTAAATGTCTGAGGGAGTGACACTCGTCTGACAAGACGTTGCAATCATCATGTATATATGTATGTTTATATATATGATGTATGTATGCATGTATATATATATACATAGCTCTTGGTATTGACGTGTTCAGTTGGGAAAGTGCTTCCAATGATCGTAAAAAGTGGCGCTACTTGGTCTATCATGGCTGTGATAGTTTTGAGAAGAAAAATATGAGCATGCAAAAATGAAGCGTGATATCCGGAAGAAGAATCTGTCAGATATATCAGGTCTGTCAGAGGATTTCATGCAGTAAAATGTGATTTATGCGGTAAAATGACTTTATCCGGAGCTGGCCTAGCGAGCCACAATCGTTCACATGGAGATCAATCTTTCTTTGATGGGGAAAACATTGCAGGGTACAGATGTTCTGTTTGCTCTGTGGTCTGTAAATCGAGTGGAGGCCTGAAGCGTCATATGAGCGTCCACAGTAGACCAGCACCAGTTGACATCCATCAATTTCAGCTTAAGTGTGACCTTTACAACAGACTGTATAAGAGCGGGGCTGGTCTGAAGAGCCACTTTCGTTCCCACAGAAAATAGGAATTGATGCATCTTGATCATATCTCCACATGTACAAGTGTATATATGTGTATATAATATAAAAAAAGAAGATATTTCAAAATACATGAAAATGAATGAGTAATCAACAATAAAGCAAGGGAAAGATGGTCTGCTTCTGTCAAGAAGTGACAATCACCATCACCATGTGTGTATATATATATATATATATATATATATAAAATGAAAATTACAATTGAATTTACCAAAATGATCCAAGATGGTAAAATTAAAGTAAATTATAAATGTTAAAGAATTAATATTTATAAATTTATCTCAGCTAGATATAAAAGCTTGATAAAACCAAATAGGAAATAGAGCTTATAATATGAGCAAACAATAAATAAAATATGTTAAAAAACACTTTGAAATGAGTTAAAAACATATTTAATCTCAAAAGGAAACACTAGATAAATCGATAGTCCTTAATCCGCGGAGACGAGTTCATAATTAACGGATACTCTAATTTAACAGCTAAATCTGACACCCAAGATCGCCATGGGCATGGAATATGTGCCTACATAAAGGATGGCTTCCCGTGTGGCAGGGATATCTCTAGAGAAGATCCTAATTTACCCTATATGTACTTCAGGGTTGCACTTGCTAACACCACTGCATTTATATTTGCCCTCTATAGGCCCTACAACAGCGGAGTTAATATCTTTAAGAGCATATCTGAGAAAATAGACCACATACTGTCTTCACATCCCTCGGCTAACATCCACATATGTGGTGATTTCAACGTCCATAACGTGGAATGGCTGACCCATTCAAATAAGACAGATGATGAGGGAAGGTTTTGTCATGATTTTGCCATTGCTTATGACCTCACTCAGATTGTTCGCGAACCCACCCGTGTGCCCGATACACCCGGTCAATATGCAAGCCTCTTAGACCTTTTTCTCTCAACTTCCCCTGAGCTATGTTCATGTTCCGTTCATTCTCCTCTAGGATCCTCCGACCACTCCGTCGTATCAGTTAAGATAAAAACGAAATGTAAGAAGCCCCCAGACGTACCCCTCCACCGTACTGTATACCGATACTCCATGGCTGACTGGGATAGCTTCCATACATTCATATCTGATTTACCTCTGCACTCCATGTTTAAAAAGGAAGTGTCCTCTATAGTATCAGATCTGACCGAATGGTTAATTGTAGGCATAGACCAATTCATACCATCTAAAAAATTTCAACAAAAACCTAACAGCCAGCCATGGTTCTCCCGAGAATGTGCTGCTGCTATCACGCACAGAAATCACTTTTTCCATAGCTACCAACGTAATAGATGCACTGAAACTAAAGCTGCTTTCAGGTCTGCCAGCAACCACTGTAAAAGAGTAATAAAAAATGCAAGAGAGCTATATGCCCAGTCTGTTAAATCCAAGGTAGCTGATCAGCGGCTTGGTTCTCACCAGTTTTGGCAAATAACAAATAGGATCCTGAACAGAAGTGTGCGTTCTATCCCAACCATTATCAATGGACCAGAGGTCATCTCGTCAGCGTCAGACAAGGCCAAACTATTTGCAAAGAACTTTGCAGCTAATTCTACCCTATGCGACGAAACCCATCAACTCCCAATATTTCCTCCTATAACACAGAACAAGCTAGGTAACATACAAATATCCGTGCAGGAGGTCGCCAAGCTAATAAAGAACCTAGATTCCAGTAAAGCAACTGGCCCTGATGGCATCCCAATTATAGTGTTAAAAAAGCTTCAACCAGAACTTGCTCCCATACTTACGAAACTATTTAAGCGCTGCCTTAAGGAGAAGTGCTTTCCGACTCCCTGGAAGACCTCTTCAGTTTGCCCTATATTTAAGAATTCAGGTGATAAGTCATCTCCCTCTCAATACAGACCTATAAGTCTCCTGTGTGTTATGAGTAAGTTGCTGGAATCCATATTAAATAGAGAAATAGTCAACCACCTCGGCAGGAATAACCTTCTTAGTGACACACAATATGGTTTCCGCTCTGCAAGATTTACCGCAGATGTGCTGACGGTTATATCCCACAGGATAAGTGAATCTCTTGACAAAGGCTTCCTTTCTAGGGCAATTGCTCTTGACATATCAAAGGCCTTTGACAAGGTATGGCATAAGGGTCTACTTCACAAGATTTCCAGCTACGGTATAACGGGAAATGTTTTCTCAATCATTAAATCATTTCTCTCCGATAGGCTCATAAGAGTAGTGGTCGATGGACAAAAATCGGAGGCCTGCAATATAAATGCTGAAGTCCCCCAGGGGTCAATCCTGGGCCCAAATCTCTTCCTGATCTACATCAATAACCTCCCTAAACACATACTTAAATCATTCGTTGACATCTATGCTGATGACAGAACCATCTACGGCAACACATCAAAGGCTGTGAATGACAAAGCTCTCTCTGATTCTCTCTCCTCTGATCTCGAGCGCGTGGTTCTGTGGGGGAAGATGTGGCTGGTTACCTTTAATGCATCCAAAACCAAACTCCTATCCTTACATCATCAACGCTCTGATCCCCATCTGGCATCAATTGTGATGGATGGCTCTCGTCTGGGTGAGGCTCCGTGTTTTGACAAGCTTCTGGGTTTGATCTTTACTCCTGATCTGAAATGGAACACGTACATCAAGTCTGTTGCCAAGGTCGCTGGAAAGATGGTGGGATCTTTCTACCGCTCGAGAAGATATCTCACTACTGATGCAATTCTCTATCTATATAAAAGCCAAGTACGTCCAAGGATGGAATACTGTTGCCATATCTGGGCAGGAGCTGCTAAAAACAGCCTATCCTGCCTTGACAGAGTACAAAATAGACTTTGTGGCTTAGTGGGGGATGCCCTTTTCTCTACCCTGCAACCTCTCTCCCACAGAAGAGTCGTTGCGAGCCTGTCCTTGTTTTATCGTTATTTCCATGGCAGATGCTCGTCTGAACTCTAATCTCTGGTCTCCCCTCGCCAATCTTTCACAAAAAACACCCGTTTAGCTGAATCCACTGTGAAAAATTTCCCCCACTCTATATCTGTGCCTAAATCAAAACGCGGATTCCATGAACAAAGCTTCTTTCTTAGAACTGCACGCCTGTGGAACTCTGTTCCGTCTGCCTGCTTCCCTCCGGACTACAACTTGGATGTCTTCAAGTCCAATGTTAACAAATTCCTAATGAACCGCCCCCTTAAGTAAACACTTCAGCAAATCTCCTCACTAACTTAATGTACTTGCAATAACCCTTATCCCTGAGTGGCTTCCGGGCCTTGATAAGTGGTGATCACTGTGTAAAAAAAAAAAAAAAAAAAAGTTTCGAAGAAATACTCTCCTTCTAATCAGAGGGTAGGAATTAGCAAAATACGGGATCGGATTTTGCATGTAGAAGTATTTGATGAAACAACAAGTAAGTCAAAGATCTTACTTGAAAACAAAATAAGTTAAGCAGAGGGAATATGGTAAAGAAAAAGGTGATTACACATGAATAGATAGTCTGGTGGAAGATAAAAAAATCCAGTGACGGTAAAATCCAAATGTAAAACTTCAAGAAAGTTAAAATAATTTCCATTTGTACAAGTAAAATCCAAGGAAATCCCGTAATTGGAAGAAGATGGTCCATAATAATCCAAAGGCAAATATGTTTTTAACTCATTTCAAAGTGTTTTTTAACATATTTTATTGTTTGCTCATATATATATATATATATATATATATATATATATATATATATATATATATATATATATAATGTATGTATGTATATATATATATGTATACATATGTATATATGTATATGTATATATATATATATGTATATGTATATATATATATGTTACCATGTAACCCAGTACTACATGCCTCCTGGTTTTGTCACCGGTGACTAAACTGGTTCCCCCACCAGACTTGTTTGGTGAGCAGGGTGGCTATTCTCCATGAAGGATTAAAAACAAGACCTTCACAAGGGTGAATGAACCCTTTTTCGGGGTCAACGGCCAACTAGCACCGTGTGTGTTTGTGTGTATGTATGTGTGTGTTGGGGTGGAGAGGGCTCCCGTAAGCCGTGATGAAGACAAACTTTCTAGGAGAAGCAAATCTTTGGTTTAAAAAAACCATAAAGCGAGAGACCAGTACCCGCATTAAGCTGGTCTGCAGTTTAACTTGTTGCTGGCTATCTTGCTCTTGCTTGTTGCTGGATCTCAACATTTGGAACAGAGAGAGAGAGACTTAGCTGTCGTACAAAGCTAAGACTCTGTAACATCATCTGTGTATAGATACTCCCTCAGGCATTTGTCTATTAAAATGGTCCTGTGGCAATGGAAGTCATTTTTGGACTCATGGACGTTAAGTGTCTGAGGGAGTGGCACTCGTCTGTCAAGACGTTGCAATCGTCATATATATGTATATATGTATGTATATGTATGTATATATATGTATCTCCTTGAAAGTATTACTCCAAGTAATATCTATCAGGATTTTCATCTGAATTCTATCAGTATCTTATCTCGCTTATATATGTGTGTATATATATATATGTACATATATATATATATATATATATGTACATATATATATATATATATATATTACTGTTATACTTCACTGTATGTATAATTTTTACTCACCGAGTATTGATTCCACCTAACAATTTATAACGTCTTTGCCAGAATCTAAAAGAAAAAATAACTATTAATTTTGAACTAATTTACATAGTATTTCTATACACACTATAAACACGTGTGTAAATTAGATGGTAAAATAATAAGATTCTTTGCTTCTACATTATCTATAAAAAGCTTATTATTTTTAGTTATCCAATAAGAATTTCTTTTTCTCATTTTACTCAAAGATCAAGTGTTAACCCCAGATCTTTATACGAAATGCATATTCAAATATTCGAATATTCGATTAAAGTTCTCCTTTAACTTCTCAAACACTGAGTTAGTAAAGAAGTTGAGAACATCATTTTCCCCAATTGACAATTTAAATATGTTAGAGTATATTTTTTTGGTCTTACTGGATTCCAGAACAAAAATTCATCTAGTCTTGTGGAATATTCAACTTCGTGCTGTTACTTGAGGTAACATCACTTAGAGAAAGTACACCATTTCTTGTAAAAGCCAATGTTGCTTAGCGATATCGAGGAGATCTAATTTAGGCCGCGAATTCTATGTTGTTTTGAATATTTGGTCAGAGTTTTTTTAAGGGAAAAATATTCTCATGCAAGATTTTCCTGACAAACCCTTGTACAGAGAGACGCTAAACACTCAAAGATAGCGTCCAGTAGGCATTCAAGTTCTCTCTAGTAGGTATTCAAGTTCTCGCCTAGATATTCAATAATAACTTATGTAATTTTCAAATGAAACGCATAAAAAAACGTATAAAAAATATTCTTTAGTTCTGAGATTTAGTTCATTTTGAAAAACAAATCCATTTTTATCTTCCTAACATGTAATTAACTGAACAAGTCACTCATCATTTATATATTTCTCTCGCCTTCTGTCACCTTGTTAATTCAACCACTCTATTATTTCTTAATGATTCTGTTAATTAACATTGTTTGCAAATACACGTGTAAGTTCCTTTTATGTATAAGAACGATACAGAAGTAAAGTGACTTTTTATTTTTAGTTATGCAACAAACATTTTATAATAAATGTGTTTATGCATTTTCGAATCAAACCGATGTAAAAAACGGTGGTAGTAACTGTGACCCAACGGATCATGGGTACTGTGTAATGATCCATTTTCAGATCAAAAATATGTAACCATAAAAAACTGGGTTAATATTAAAATATAATTGCGAGCCAGCTTTTGCTGATACAGCAGTCAAGCCTTCTCAAACGTATTAAGTGTCTCTCTATCAGTCTTTCCGTATCACTTGCCTTATTTCTTCTATCTTCTACTGTGAAACGTTTTTTATGATCACTATTCTCTTTAATGCGTTTTACAGAAACAACTGAATTGTTTGAGATCTAACAAAGAAAAGAAAAGCAGAAAAGAGCCAAAACTTTGCATAAAATAAATGAAAAATTGTTTTATTTAAAGCAAATTATTCCACCATTAAAAAATTAACTGATGTCATAATTATTGATTACATAAAAAATTAATATGATTTGATACCGTATTTTGTATGGAGATACTTGACAATATTATCTATTTGATTTGATACTGCATGCTATGAAAGCCACAGTGTGTTTGCCGTACAAACTATAAATCAGTGCAAAACATTCACAACACTCGTCTAACTACAACCACTATCAACAATTTCTCCCACTTTCTATCAGTGCCTAAATCTAAATGCAAATTCCATGAACAAAATATCTTTCTTAAAACTGCCTGTCTGTGGAACTCTGTACTGCGGACCTCTTTTCTAATTACAACATGGTCGCTTTCAAGTCCAATGTAAGCAAGTTCTTGTTTCCCATTAAACTTCATTTTCTAATAGTCTTCAGGCCTTGATAAGTGGTGATTCCTTTCTAAAAAAAAATTATTATGCATGTATGTTCAACAAATTTGACATCGAAACCATTTGCTTAAATATATTTGAAACATTCATTATTTATGTGAACAGCTGTGACAAACTGTTTCATCAAACCAAGTTTGCTTTAAATAGAAGAAATAATGATTTTGTATCGTTCACTCTATAAACGGTTGGTTTATCACATTTTTTCTATGACAGCAACGCATTACTTGTTCCAACAAATCAAAATAACTTGGTTATTCTATTCATGCATATTTTATATATTATTCCGGTTGACCAAATTTTTTATAAACATAAATGAATCAGTTGTTTTCGTCCATTTGAATAAATCTATACTTTTGTATGTCCATATTCTTCTTCGATACAATAATCAACAGGAATTGTACCTGATATTTATCCTGGGCGGGTCTTTTCAACCATCAAATGCTTTATATCTAATAGGCTTATAAAAATAGTTGGTAATGGATAGAAGAAATTTTCAAATTCAATGTTAACAAATTTTTGTTAAGTTGTCCTCTTATATAATCAAATCATGCTCAATTTCAACCATCATCTCCAATCTTCAAGGTGTTTGTCAAATTGTTGTAAATATTGGAATATAAAAGAGTAAATTATTATAAAAATTTATCAAGTTCCATCTTACAAACCAAAAATATATTAGGCATCAGTTATCACCAGATAATAAGTAAGAAGTCAGATAAGCATCGATGAAATATTGGTTTTATGTCTGGGCATAGTTTCACTGGTGATGCATTCATTCTGAGACAAATTGTAATATAATTAATAGCACATTTAGTGAAAACTTTAATGGTAACATAAGAGTACATCAGGAATCTGTAATGAGTCTGTTGCTTTTCATTTGTATTTAAAAATCATTGTCCAAGAGTTTTGGGTTAATGAGAAAAGATGCTGCATGCTGATGTTTTAGTACTTGCCTTTGAAACAATGGAAGATTTACTTGTTAAGTTTAAAAGTTGAAGAAATATTATTTAAAGTAAATGATTGAAAGTGAATGTCACCAAGACAAAAGTATTGGAAATCCTCCAGAAAGAGGGAAATTCCCATGATCAGTTCGTGGTAAGGGGGGACAACTTAATTTTCCGTGTTACTTTTAAAAATTGGATACACAAAAAGTATAATGGAATTAGAGGTTGAGAGAGAATGATCAGTTTGTGTGCGAGAAGAGGCAACAAATAAATGCAACATACAGAGAAAATATATGTGGATGGCAAATTGAGGTTATTCTGAAATTTTGATACTTTGGTGAGTGGAGCAGGTGTGAGTGTGATAACTAGAATTAGGAGTGGATCGAGTTCAGGAGACTTTTGCCATTACTGACTAACAAAGCATTACCAATTTCGACTGAAAGAAGGAAGTCTATCAGGCATGTGTATTAGTTATGTAGTTATAATGTATGGAAATTAAACCTGGCCAGTGAGGATTAAAGAATGCGATGCATGAAAAGAAATTATATAAGAATGCTATGATGGACATGTAACACAAGTTTTAAAGACAGAATCAAATCTGATAAGTTCAGAGAAAAATTAAATCCAGACAGTATAGAGAGATGCATACAGAACAGTAGGCTTCGATGGTATGGTCACAATGAAAGAATAAGAGTTCTTGGGTTAGTAAATATAGAACAATTGAGATAGAAGGGTCAGCCCACAAAGGAGGGCTGAGGGGAACATGTGAGGAAATGATGTGGACTTAAGAGAAAGAGGGATAAAGACCTGGCTTAAGATAAGTTAGCTGGGAAGTCAATTTTTATAATCCTTCCAACACAGGCCAGCATGTTAAATGATTATTAAACTGATAGATGATGATGATGATGATGATGATGATGATGATGATGATGATGATGATGATGATGATGATGATGATGATGATGATGATGATGATGATGATGAAAAAATTATTGATTTTAATGCAGTTCAATGAAATTTAACAGTCAAATTCACTTTCTAGCTTTTAAAGTCGTCATAAAGTTTTATTGCAATTATTTTCTTTTTCAAATTTCTGTAAACTATATTTATGGTCTATTTTTTCTGTTTCGTGTCTAATAAATAAAATAAAGCCAATTTTATATCAATTTTAGGCTATAAATAAAAACTGTTGTTTATTATAATAGATATCGACGACGTGTCAGTTTCATTTGATATATTTGTTTTATTTGTTTATGAAGAATGAAAATAAAATGCATGGATTTTATTTATTCTCCTTGGAAATCGTTTGTTTTAATCAACATTCATCTTTTAAACCTTCCACAGAATATGTGTTATGTGATCAGATTTGTATAAACATTTCATCAGACAAATTTATTAGCAAAAAATAGCAAAGTGCAACAAGCCATGCTAACCCGACAGTTTAAAGATGGATACACCTACATATACTGTCTGAATGTTTTTCCGAGAAGACTTTTATTTGCACAGATTCTAATTTTAATATTCTCCTGTCTAGTTGCTAGTGTCTACTTGGGCCATTGATAATAGCCCAACGAACGCTAATTCTTTCAATAATGATCTAACGCTATCAAACGATTTTTATACTTTTTATATTTTTATTTATAGTATGTAGCATTACCTACTTTAAGCTGCTCTTTGTTATATACTTGTGAGAAAACAAAGAATGACAATAAAACGTTGCTGGTGAGGCAAAGTAAAAGATTTAGTTAAACAAATTTAAATTTTATTGAAGTGTATAGAATATAGTGTCTGTTTTTGACTGTCAATATTAATGAAATAGAAAGGTTAAAGATCAATCCATATGCCCACGTGGAATGTAATAAGTGAACTGGTGTGCGTCAGTATAGTTGGATGTTAGGACCCAGAGAGGAACCTGTTAAGTTATGTATGGGCCTCAGAATTAAGATGTTGAAGAAAGAGATCTAATTTTCATAGATTATGACATTTTTGAACTGTCGAAAACGGCCACCATATCTTTGGGTAATATCAGGTTCATTGCACTGGACATGTCATAAGAGTAGACAAAATTATTGTCAGTAGAACACTTTTTGCTGTTTTTAGCGAAGAGTACAACTGTATCATTTTTAAACAAAATCTTTGAGTTCTGAAGCTTATAGTTCTCCTTCCATAAATATATATATCTCTTACTAAGATATTTGATTCTAACATATTCAGAGAAAAAAATAGACAATGACATTGCTTAATAGAAAATAGTTTTTAATTTGTTTTTACATTTCTAGAGAATTCACTTTCGTTTCAGACTAACAATTTATTCTTAAAAAATCCCATTCTGTTCTTTTTTTTTTTCAGACAGACACATTTAATAATAGGACTCACTGTAACATGGTTATAAATCTTTCAAATTTAATGGAATTAATCTATGATTTTTTTATTGAAAGAATGGCATATCATTTATTGTTTTATCAATCTGATCGCTATGCTAAATGCATGTCTTTTAGTGCCATGCTCTTGTATGCATGCCTATATCTTATCGTTCATGTAGGTATGTTCTGGCCTGGGTGCATCGTCCCTTTGGATTATGGATAATACAAGTTGTTCTTTCATTCATAATGCTTTCCAAACTGTTGCTACAACTTTATGTTGTACGTAAGGTGAGAATGTACATAGTTGATATTGCTAACAATAAACTTTAGTCTAACTCTCACATATGGATGCACTAATAACTAATAATACTAATAAAGGCTTGTGTAGCTGTTAATTATGAGATTAATTTAATCAAATAACTAATAAAACTCATTACTATACTAACTTAAACATTTGGTTCTTTTCAAACAGACAATATTCTTTCATCTGATTTAAGAGAAGAAAAGGAAGTCATATTTTCATTTTAGAAATACAATTGTAACTATGAAATGGAGCGATTATCTATTGACTGATAAATGTTATTTCATTTGTGTGTTTAAGATATACAGATAAAAATATGAAAGGAAGAAAGGCCAAATTATAGGATGTTCATACAATAGTCCCAAGCTATTAAAATAAGTTTTATTAAATTATTGCTTTAATTTCTGAAAACTTTTAATGAAAATTACTTTCTTTACAGAATGTTGTATTGTTATTTTTGACTTGCATAGCATGAATCATATATTAACTTGACATTAAATGGAATTTATTTTAACTGACATAATATGGATTTTTTATATTGATTGACAAAATATGGATTTTATTTTAACTGGCATGATGTAGATTTCTTATATTGACTATATCTATATAAATTTGAGTTTTGTCACACTTATATTGATATTAAAAGCCTACATTTTCTATTTAAAAATTCAAAAAATGAACAGTTTAATAAAGTCAAGGATATACAAACAATTAAATAAAGGTTAACTAATTTTCATATTTTTTGAAAACCGAATTTTCATTAATACATTTTTATGATTTCTTATTGAATGATTAGTTTCATTTAACTATTACGCTCAGTTCTTTCTATGCATATTTTCTGCATTGTATAGTATTTAGACTGAAAACGTTCTAGCACAGGAATATGCATTTATAAATATCTATATGTATGTATAAAAGTGACCACGTCGCTGTGTGTACGGATGGTCTCTATCAAACTCCTCTCTAAATTTTTGATTTTCAGACTTGAAACTGGGACCTGTGGAACAAATTCGATTTGTTTTTTTTACTGGTAAAATAGCTACTAAGGGACCAAAATTGAAAAAGATACGTTGACTTTGGCAGTAATAAGTCGATTAAATCTGTTACATCTGCATATGTGCAAATATACAACGGTTAAGGGTTAAACAACGTTATTTTTTTTTTCAATTTTTGTATAGGTACGGATTTAGGTCATATGGTAATGAATAAGACTGCAGAGGTTTGGTTTCGATTTTAGCTGATGTGCACCTAAGTCAATTATTTTTTTACTTTTTACATCAATGCAATATGTTGGGTACAATATAATATATACAATGTAATATATATGAAATCTGCATCAATTAAAATTTTTAAGTGCATATTACAACCGGACGACTTACTGGCGTAATAAAGATATTTGCTGGCGTAATATAGATTTTATATTTATTGATATAATATGAATTTTTTATATTGACTGAGATAATATGGATTTCTTATATTGAGTACATAATGTAAATAATGGCTGGCATAATATGGCATTTATTTTAACAGACATAATATAGATTTTTTCTATTGACTGATAACATGAATTTTGTACTGAATGACAGAATATGGATTTCTTATACCAACTGACATAATATTGATTTAATATTGCTGGACATAATATGACTTTATATTGACACACATAATATCTAATTTATATTGACTATAATATCAATTTTTATATTTACTTACATAATATAGATATCCACTGACATGATACATTGACTTACATAATATAGATATTGACTAACATAGTATTAAGTAACAGAATATAGATTTGATATTCATTTACATAATATATATTTATTTTTAAACTGCTGCACTAACCCTAATGCGAGTTTAACCGGCTTCCTCTGAAGGTGGAAGTTTACTGGGGAGTATGAAATTCACAAGTGGTCCCCAGTTGCATGGCTATCCCTGTTAGAGGAGATGATGACGTTAGGTTTTCACAATTCTTGCAGGGAGTTTCCCAAATATCTGGTACTGACCAGTCTCAACGTTGCTTAACTTAGGTGATCTAGTGAAAACTGGTCTGTCAACGTGATTATGCTGTGTATATATATATAGAGAGAGATATTGGCTGATATAATATGGATATTATATTGACAGACATAATATCGGTTTTATATTGACTATAATATTGATTTCTATATTGGCTTACATAATATAGATATTGACTGTAGTGGATTTCTTATATTGACTTATATAATATGGATTCTATATTGGTTTATATAATATAGATTTTATATTGATTGGCATAATATGGATTTCTGATGTTGACTTACATAATATAGATATTGCCTGATATAGTATGGAATTTATTTTGACTTACATAATACAGATTTCTCATAATATAGATATTAGATGGCATAATATTGAGTTACCTAACTTTGTATTGACTCACATAATGTGGATTTTACATTGACTGACATAATAGAGATATTTGTTGATATCATATGGATTGACGGACATAATATCAGTTTTATATTGACTAGACTATCGATTTCTATATTGACTTACATAATATAGATATTGGCTGACATAGTGTGGAATTTAAGTTGATTAACATAATATCGATTTCATATTGATTGGTATAATATGGATATTGGTTGATATTATATTGATTTTATATTGACGAATATTGATTTTTTTTAATATATTGACTAGAATATCGATTTTTTCATTAACCTATTGGATGACATAATATTAATTTTATATTGACTTATATAATGTGGATTTTATATTGTTTGACATAATATTGATTTTATATCATCTAGATTTTAAATTGACTTACATAATATAGATATTGGCTCACATAGTATGGAATTTACTTTGACTTACATAATATGGATTTTATATTGACTGACATAATGTGAATTTCTTATTCTGCCTGATATTGCATGGATTCTATATTTTGATAACATAATATAGATTTTATATTAATTGGCGTATCATAAAAATGAAACTGTTATGAAAAATTAAGTCACTGGTCTTCTCATTAAAACAGATTTATGATTAGATCCGTACAGATTAAAAATTATGTATAAAAAATATATATATATAAAAATATTAATATTAAATGCATTTCTGATTTTTTTTATTTCTTTAGTAGTTTTACAAGAATTTTAAACACAAATTAAAAACAAAACTAATCGTGAAAATATTTTGTTAATGTGTAGCCAAATTTCAAAAATGCATAGAAGAAGACATCAAATTATGTTGACTTTGGCAGTAATAAGTCGATTAAATCTGTTACATCTGCATATGTGCAAATATACAACGGTTAAGGGTTAAACAACGTTATTAGCGATTCTATAAATTTAATCTTTTTATTCTATTTTTTTTTTAGAGTACAGCACAAATTTCAAAAGTGTTTAGTAATGATGAAGAGAAAATATAATTGATATCTGAATTAGCCAATATTTCTTTATTCTTTGCTTTCTCCTCCTCCTCCTCCTCCTCCTCCTCCTCCTCCTCCTCACACTGTAAAAGAGTCATTTCTGTATTACTAATCTGTTCTAATTTCATGTTGCCTAATTGCTTGCATACATGTATTATATTTTATTTTATCAAATATTTTTTTAAAAAATGGCAAATGCAAACCATATCATAGCAATATTTAATATTTCTGTGTTTCAAGTTTATTACTCGCATATTATATGATGAGAATGATTTTGATTCTTTTTCTGACAATCATTGTTTCTACTTCAGCAATGAATACTTTTTAGAAATTTAATATGTTTTCATTATAACTAAAGAAAATATTAGGTTGATAAAAGTCAAAGAGTAAAGAAAATCAGAAGTGACACCTCTTGATATGGACACTTGAGATGATTGCTCACTATCAACAACGCTTTCATACTATTACAACAGGAATAACATTTATAAATAACTCAAATACATGAACCAAATTACAGCATAGCAAGAAAATTTGGTTTACACAAAAGGGAAATTGTTAACCATTATCCAAGACATATTGTCCCAGAAGATCTAAAACACACCTTAATGAAGGAGCAAGTCCATAGCAAATAAAAATAACCAATCGTATCTGATGAGAACATGACCTGACATGCCGTATGACAACGTCTGTCATGAAGATAGCAGAACTGGCTCATTATAGGATGAGTTTTTCTAGAGTGACTTGATATTTACATCTTAATGTCTGCACATACATGCCAACTCAACAAACTGAGCTGAGATCCTTGTGTATCCCTCTTGTGAATAGACTCCATTCGATCACAAAGAGGTAGATGTCTTTAATATGGCACCGGTATGGAAGCTGCTATCCTGCATCAAATAATAAATAAAGGGTCTTCAAAAAGAAGTGCACTGACAGACTGAATGCATCAGTTTGAAGGTAAATCAATTTAACATTTTTAGATCAACATCTGTTAGTTTGTCATCCTTTTTGCAAACGCTATCGGCTGTGTTCGACGAATTAGCAATGTTGATGATATGGTAACTGAACTAGCAAGCAGTAAACATTAGGGTTATGACCAAAAATGTCACGAACTTCCAGTAAAGTTTTGACATGCATAAAAGTCCTTGTCATATACATAACTGTCAGAATGTAAATATTGACAGCTTCTACCTGCTTAGAACCTTAGTGTTCTATGCACGCCTCTCCCCGACTAAAATCCCTGTGTTTCCTGCACTTCCAGGAAAATCATTTATCAGGAGGGTCAATTTAGTGTGTCATGACTGCCGGTAATCGATCATCTGAGCAAAGAATGCTCAATAGAGATTCCACTAAGAAGTGGAACTAAACATAAACCTATGTCCATCTTTTCCCATGTCACAGACGAAAAATAACTTGCCAAAGATGACATAGAAGTGCTACATTAGTATGAAACAAACAATTAGTGAAAATCCTAGCAAGAGAGAAAAGAAACCCTTGCTATACTGTCATCATCTTTAACCCAACAGTTAAATGCAATGGATATATCTTTCAGAGCAGAGTCACATCAGTTAAAACCATGGACCAGAAATCCCAAACTTATTTAAGTACCCAGATGAATACCAACCAATTATCAGATTTATGACATAACAGTTGACCAGATGAAAATAAAAAGTGCACTGTTGTTATGCACCTCAACCAGTTCAAGGAAGACACAATTTTTCATTTATCTACATAAGTTTCCTCACCTGTTAAAATGGTATTAAGGGAATTGGACTTATCACTTTCCATTAATTACCAAGACTCACATTGCAACAGAATTTCTAACAGTGGCAATCGGTGAAATACTGTAGAACTGATGAAGCCTAAAGCTATCTTATGTTCCCCCGCTTTTCTCACAAGTGCCAGTTTATTAATGAGCACTTATGATCTAACACGTGATTAAGATTTTTTTTAGCCTAACTTGTATGAATATTTGTTCATACTTATATTTTCATTTGTTCCGTGTTCACCTTGAAAGGAAATATTTCTTCTTCTTCTTCTTCTTCTTCTTCTTATCATCATCATCATCATCATCATCCTTATTATTATTATTACTATTATTATTATTATTATTATTATTAATATTATTATTATTTCTATTTTATTATTAATATTATTATTATTATTATTATTATTAATATTATTATTATTTCTATTTTATTATTATTATTATTATTATTATTATTATTTCTATTTTATTATTATTATTATTATTATTATTATTATTATTATTATTATTATACAACTCCAAAACACGATGCTTTGTTGCTACTCCAAAATCCAAATTCAAAATCAACCCAATCTCTAAAAGATCAAGCTTTTTATTTCAAACCGGAGGCATCTAATTTGCATACTAGGTGATAATATCACAAGCATATAAAGAGAAAAGGTGGTCATTTTTTTTTCTTCATTCTTTTTGACTGCATGGGACCCGACAGGCTGCACAAAAACAGGTTTGTACCAATTTTTAAGGCATTTAATCACAGAAGAGTAACTTACTTTTGGTAGCATTTTAGGCCACGATTATTATTATTTCTACTTCTGCATTTGTTTTCCTAATTGACGGATTCTTTATTTTTTTTTATATTTCTCTGTTTACTCTACTGAAGAGGTTAGTACAAACTTGCATCTACGCCGATTCTTTGAGTCACTTGCTGTAACAATGTTTTATTACTATTTTTTAATGTCATTTTATTTCGGTTGATAATCTTCATTTTCTCTTCACATCTGATCAGCTCGCTCTGATTTCAACTATAATTTTTTTTGTTCATCCAACCTTGGCTTTAAAAGACAGCAGTTTTTACATTTATTTTCTCTTCTACAACAACAAAATTGAATGTAAACAGATCTTGATCATGTTCGATTCTATAAACGTGTTTGCTATAGAATAAGTGTATTTTAAAGCTAGAACTAATTTTGGATGTTAGGATTTTGATAGATTATATTGCTTCACTAACCTAAAGAAAATGGTCAGCAAACCGATAATGCAGGTTGGTATTGACATAGGAAATATTGTTAGACAAAACTCTTGTTGGTGTTTATATGCAGATTTTTAAAATATGTTTGAGGAGAAACGCCTATCTGTTTAGTGCTCCTATCTCGTTTGATTTCAGTTTGAAATGTAAGGCATGGTAGAGAACAGAAAGTGATGTGCCTGTTTTTGATTTTCAGTTTTGAATGAATTGTAAGCCGAATACAAGAAAGACATGATTAGATAATGGCTGACTGCTGCTGTATACGGAAGAAGTACTTGGTTTACCAATGTTACAGATATTGCTGATGGCAGTCATACATAAAAACAACATGTCCTTCCTTTGATGCGTTAATGAGAGTTGGATGCAACAAGAAAAAATTTAGATGTCCTCATGGAAAAATTGTGAAAATAGGGATGACGCAAAGTATCGATCTTGGACATGAAAAAAAGCCTATAAGTGCATAGCAAGAAATCGTCATGACTATCATACAGTTGTGATCATGGAAAGTAAAGACTGTTTCATAAGGTTGAGTTTAATAATGAGGTTTATGGTTGAGGCCCAAGTTTATCTAAAAGGAAATAAAAGCATCTACGTTAATGAAGATTTGAGGTCTGCAGTGACTAAAGCAGCAAATACTGAGATTCGGGCTAATGAGGAGATGTAAAAAAACTATGTAAGATGATGCTAGGCTATGTGGACTAGAAATAAGGGGACAGATGACGTGAAACTAATGAGGCAGACGTTCTTTTGATTAGTGCAGGAAGGAGTGAGTTTTTTTTATGCGAGGCAAACATGTCACCAGAATGTGCAACAGGATGGTAAAAATCTTAGCATATGAGTGGATGCAAGTTCTTTGGTGATTTGGGGATAGTTTGAGGCTAATGGATTTGTTGGCAACGATTCATGCTGCTTATGTCTGACAAAAGATACACAGCATCAGCGCATATTAATTGGCAAATAAAAGTATTACCACATCTCCACATTCACTCATTGCACATGTATCAGTGGATATCCGATCACCTAACCAGTAAGACTTGATTAACTAGTAAGCCAGCCAATGAGATTCCCATAAGTAAGTTGCTAGACACACTAAATGCGTTCATAGATGAATATGACGCCAAGGTTGTTACAACCTTAGTGGATTTGTAACAGGATTCCAAAGAAAATCTCGCTTAAATCACAAAAAGCTGAATCTTAGTTGATTAATCGATATCGTAGAATTAATGTTGACCCGAAACAACCTTTTTTAGTCAACAGAAAGGAGGTCATCTTCCATTATGATATTTCTCATCCTCACATAGCACTACTCACATAAGTCTCCTCGGGGAATTTGGTTGAGAAATCTTGCCACATCTTGCATATACTTTTGACCTACCTCTCTTGGATTATCACTTATTTTGAGGATTACAAAACCATTCAGATGACCTTAGAGGCGTTGTAATATGAGCTAAATTTATATCACATCACAGAATTTTACAGGCATTTCAAAGCTCGTTGACAGATGGAAGCAAGTTGTAGAGAGCAAAGGCGTTATTGTTATGAATAAAGATTTTCAAAAACGGATTTTTATTTTCAAAATACAATTTTCAATCATCAAAAACGTTTGCGCCAACCTGATATTTTTATTGTTTAATTCCTAAGAATAAAAACTGAACTTTTTAAGTCAGGTATTGTTAAATAACAAAAAAAACTAACACTAATTTATTAATGAAATATAGGGATGATTAAAATTATTTAGTATGAGAGTTACAAGCATAGTAATCGTTTTTTTTTTTTTCATCCAACAACTAAAACTTTACCTGTTTATTATTTTTTTATCCAACAACTAAAACTTTAGCTGTTTATTATTTACTTTATTATATTATTATGCTCACACGATGTTAGATGTTTGCTTTTTATTCTTGTCTGATGTATTGAATTATTTTGACAATAATTCAATAATGATTCAATAATAATTCAATAATGATTCAATAATGATTCAATAATTCAATTTTTTCTTTTTAAGTGATTTTTTTTTTATTTAATTTCTCTCCAGCAAAAAATCATCCAACGGATTTTCAGGATGTCTACATTGCTTGAGATTGTGTGCAACGTTCCAGTAATTTCAACGGTCAGTATCTATTAAAGTATAAATTGATTTTGTTTTTATCAATGTAATCTCATTTTAATATTTATAGCATCAACAGATTTTTTTTCATTTCTACATTCTGACTAATTCATAGTTAAACAAAGTTAAAAGAAAAGAAATATTTTATTAGTGTGTCAAAAATATGCTATTATGTATAGAGCTATTTTTAGCATTTTTAATAAAACACTATTTGAACGTTGCTAAGGACATATTAAAAACATTTACCCATAAGAAATATGATTAAAAATTTTTGGAAAACTCCTAAAGGGTTACCAACTGAAGAAATTTTAATCACGGGAAAATACAGGAAAAGATGGTCTTTTAAAATGGGAACAACATGCTTATTACTGGAACTTTCTTATGTCGTGTACACTTCTCTAATAACACTGTTTGCAACACTAATCTTTAATGCTTACTCCTTCAAATGTTAAAATGCAACTGACAATTTCTAATAAGCTCATCTTTTATAGATAAAAAAAGTAGGCTAGTCATTTTTTTTAAAAACTTTTTTACCCCAAACACAACCATATGGATGTAAGGGCTATTATTTAGGATTGTGTCTAACAGGAGACTGTGACAGATTGAGCATTACTTCTTAGTCAGGGAATCAGGAAACAGGGAGGGAATTCCAGTTTAGAAGTCCGAGGAAGAAACTATTAGAGTAGAAGGTTTTCCATCATCTAGAGAGCTCAAGAGTGGAAAGAGGATTTTACTTCTTGTTGGATTAGTCAAATATGTACATCAAGGGGGCACAAGTGCTATGAGTTCATCAAAGCACATTCCATTAAAATACTTGTAAAAGAAGCATAGGGATGCAACATTGCGGTGATAGGGCAGGGATTAGAGCTTGGACGATAGTATGAGGCCTATTCGATTTGAGACTCTTTTTTGGACCGTTATGGCGCGAAGTCGCTGTTTCTCATATCCAGGTTCTGCCAGCTCTTTTATGGCAGCGAAAAGTGAAGATTATTTGCATCGCTTGATTCGATTTCTTGCTCAGCACATTCATTAAACGCACTGAAATCTTATGAATATAATAAACAAGATTAGAATAAAACATTGTAAATAAAAATGCTCACCTATTTGACTTTTTTTTATTTCACAGATTTTCTCTCCTACGAAGCTACAGAACATGTTCTATCCTGTTTTCCTTAATTGTTGGCTGGCAAACGATGCAATGTACACTCTTTTTGTAAGTATTTATTTAGTGTAATTACTTTTAAATTTAGTAGAACATTCATCGTTTAGAAGAAAGAAAAAATACCGGATGTTTTGTTTCCTAAATAAATAGAATTATTTTTGTAATTATTAATTTAATTAATTTAATTGAAAAGTTTAACAGTTTTCATATATAAAATTACTTTTACAATAATTGTTTTGCTTGTGATTTACAGTGAAAAACATTTTGATGCAAAAGAACAAAAATCATACTTGGAAAATTATTTATTGAACAAAATTCTTCAAAAATCCATTTTTTTGTCGTCAAAACAAGATGTAAATTATTTTTTCTGCTTTTCTGTCTTTATCGCTGGATATTTTTTTGCCATATGCACTGGTTTATATCATTATCTACATTTCCCACACACTCATTGACACTCTATAACATAAAGACTAGAGAGCACTCTGACTTAATGACGCTAGTGGATTGTTAAGATCGATGACTATAAAAGCCAAAACAAAGAGATTCTCCCTTTTTTTCTTCCTTACCTGAACCAACACACATGCACAAAATGTAAAGTACGTGAGACATATTCTCTCAACTTCATCAACATAACCACACACTCTTTTCAGACTTTCTTAAATCTATGTATGCGTCGGTATGCACATAACCATCGCCATCGTAATAGATGGCCTATCAGCTGAAAAATGACGTCATCGCCGAGGTCCTAGCAAGCAAGATATGTGGAACACTTAGACTGTCGATAAGAACAGAAATTTCTACTAATAGCCCAAACGTTAAATTTCCGTCTGTCAATTTGAAAAATAATAAATTTTCCCTTATAACATTCCTGCTATTCTGATTAGTTTAGATCAGACCGATCTCTCATTCCAGATTACAATTTTGTAAACTAACGTGCAAACCATTGTCCAATATGGCAACTACTGATGCAGGAGGCCGGCGTTTTACATTAAATAAAGTGATTACTGAACCGCATGGAGGTATTTGCTTCTCACTCCCTCTCTCAATCTATTCCCCCCCTCTCTCTCTCTCTCTCTCATTTCAATACACTGTTTGAATGTAAACAAAACAGATATAACTCTGGCTCTGACTCTGTCTATCTCTCTATCTCTTTCTCTAAATGTGTTTAGAGGGAGAAAGAGTGAGAGAGACAGAGTCAGAGCGAGAATTATATCTGTTTTGTTTACGTTCGAACAGTTTATCGAAATGAGAGAGAGAGAGAAAATCATTGTCACGGATTAACCTTTATTTCATAACTCTCCCCGTTATTTGGTTTAAAGAGAACAAAAACACGATGTCATATCGATGCCGCTGTGGTGGAGCAGTGGATAATAGAGCAGAGTCACACCCTATGGGTTTCATGTTCGTCCCCCATGTAACGAATTTTTTTTTTTTTGTTTGAAGTTTTAACATTTAAACAGGGTTATGCCTTAAATAAATGTGTATAACATTTCGTGTTTTTTCTCTCCATTTTTCTCAGTTTTTATCGAATTCAAACAGCTTCATTACTTCTTCCCCTTTTGTTTTTATTTGTATAACACGATAAACCTTCATTTGTGTTTGGGGTGCTTTCTTTTATTTGTTCTTTGGGTTTATTTTTATTGTTTTATTTTGGTTTTATTTCTTTTTTGGGTATGATGGTAAGTGAAATATTTGATACCAAGTACTGAATAAAAAAAAATAATAAATGATAAATGCACGAAAGAAGATTTGTTTTCATTTCCTTAGGATAGGATTCCATGTTTTTGTTCTTATATAAATTTCTGTTTCCTTATAAACTTTAGAGACAAACTATTTTTAGTCGTGGAGGCCGGTAAGCAACCAGTCAACATTACCACAGCTTCAACGGTTAAATGGTTGATGTTTTTTCACCTCTCTCCACATGGGCAACCTACTGAGTTCCGATAGCCGTTCTTACCATGAGGAATTAGAGGTGTCTATTCTAAACCCGTTCGTAACATGAAGGTGTTGGACAGCAACAACAGCAACAACAACAACAACAACAAAAACAGCCATACTTTAATTTTTTTCAAGAGAGAGTCACGCTTCCACTGTAAACCTATAGTATTTTGATCCAGAGGGGAAAAACTGCAACGTTTTTATTATATATATATATATATATATATATATATATATATATATATATATATATATATATATATATATATATATATGAGCAAACAGTTAATAAAATATGTTAGAAAACACTTTGAAATGAGTTAAAAAGGAAATATTAGATGGATGGATAGTCCTTAATCCGCAGAGTTTCAAAGAAATACTTTCCTTCTCATCAGAGGGTAGGAATTAGCAAAATGCGGGATCGGATTTTGCATGCAGAAGTATTTGATGAAACAACAAGTAAGTCAAAGATCTTACTTGAAAACAAAACAAAGTGAAGCAGAGGGAATATGATAAAGAAAAATGTGATTACACACGAATGGATAGTCAGGTGGAAGATAAAAAATCCAGTGACGGTAAAATCCAAATGTAAAACTTCAAGAAAGTTAAAAGAATTTCCATTTGTACAAGTAATATATATATATATATATATATATATATATATATATATATATAAAAGGCAAAATGTGTGTGATCATTTCGTGCATGTCTTCAAAAGGCTTCTTTCACACGCGCTCCCGGGGTCGTTACTATCGCTTAAAACTGTGTATATAGGTCCTATATCATAATATCTAGGAATTAGGAAAGCGCGTAGCGTATAGATTTATTTACGTTGATTTTTACAAAATTATTGCTATTTTGGCTTCTCGCGTGTTGATTGGGCTTTTTAGTATAAATAAAATGAAACTAAACTCAAACGGACGTGTTCGCGGCAATGCGCCGGGAACAGACGCTTACGCTGCGTGGCTTGTATTTGACCTTCTTAATTAGGTCAAATGGAAGCAGCAAAGTTAACTTTTATTACGCACGCCTGTTTTTATAGTTATAGTTACATAAATAAATTCAAACACGTCTACGCTGTATGTCGCGGTGGCCCAATGGTAACATCGCACTTTTTTTTTTCACACATTAATTTCCAACTCAAGGATACGGGTTCGATTCTCATACTCACCTACCAAAACATTTTTTTTATTATTATTTACCGCCCCCCCCTGGAGTTTTCATTTACCTCAAGACACCCGGGCATCGCCGGGTACCCCCCGCTAGTATATATATAAAAGCAAAAATGTATGTGTGTTTGTGTGTATGTATGTATGTTTGTGTGTCTGCGAAAAACTTTCGACACACGCGACGAAAATTCACAAACTCGGTATCATATTGAAGCCCCATCCTTCGCTTGAAAAATATCGAAAAATTGGCCAAAAACGTTAACTTTTTCACCCCGAAATCGACAATTTTCCACAGGGGGGGGGTCAACAAAAACGGGTTTCTCGTAACGATGCCCGATTCTACGCATGCGTCAGATGACGTCATGACCTGATTTACTTTAAATAGTTGAAAAACCGAATACATTTCACCTCCGTCGTTTTAGCGCAGTTGGTTAGCCTGTTTGTTCATTATCTAAACGTTTTTGGTTCGAATCGTGGTGTGAGATGGGTTTTTTTTTTTTTTCGATTTTTTAAATTTAAATATTGAACCCGGTATTATTTAACCCATTTTTCACGTAACGTTCGTTTTCCTGGTTTTTTCTTTTCTTTTTTTTTTACTGCGTTTATTCTTAGCGACACCCGGGTATCCACCAATTTTTTAAATTTTAATATCGAAACAGGCTTATTTAAGCCATTTTTCACGTGTTCGTTTGCCTTACGTTAGTTTTTTTGTGTGTTTTTTATGTTTTGATTACCCCCTCCCCGCTTAATTAAAACGTTGTTTTCTTTTCTTACTTCGCTTATAACAATGCTTACATCGTCGTCGTAACGCTCGACGACTTTCAAACATCTTTCACTAACTCATTCTGGCTGGCCGATTTTATTTTCAAACTTCGCCTCAGGGCTTCGGGTTCCATCCTAACCCCCCCCCCCCCCCGGTTTCTTTTTTATTTAACACCACACACACCTACAGACACCCGGGCAATGCCGGGTACCCCTGCTAGTATATATATAAAAGCGAAAATGTATGTATGTCTTTCTATTTTTTCATTTTTCTTATCATTTTGTTTAAGCCAGGGATGGGGCATCCTACCAGATGCCAAACATACACCTGCTATTTTAGACACTCCAACCGAGAGATCTTTTTAAGATTCTAACCGTCCCTTTAAGTGCAATTGTTTGAATCTCCTTTGCACTTGGTTTACCTGGTATATTTGTAAGATAGTTTGTAAAATTCTTTTTCATAAGTCCGGTTGCTCCTATAATTACTGGAATGATAGAGATCTTCTTAAGGTTCCAGTTTCTTTTCATGTCATACATAAGACCCTGGTATTTGGTAATCTTTTCCCTCTCAGCTCTGTTTAACCCAGCATCATTCGGGACACTAACTTCCACCAAGGTTGCTTCCTTCTCCTTCTTGTCCCATATTACACTGTCGGGTTTTATAGCTCCGTTTTCTAGGTACGTGGCTGTAGGGATTGCATAGTCATAGTGGATGGTATATGACTTGTTTCCGACTGTTCTTTCGGGTATATGTTCCCATGACTTCTTGCTGCATTCGATATTTAACTTATTGCAGATCGTCCAGTGGAGATATTTGCATACTTCATTGTGTCACATTGTATAGTAGCCGTCCCCTAGCAGAACCTTACAGCTAGAAATCAGGTGGCTCACACTCTCTACTTCTGTGTGGCAGAACCTGCATTTGTTGTCTTTGCTGAGACCATGTTTGTATGTGTGTTTGTGTGTCCGCTAAAAACTTTCGATGAAAACACGATGAAAATTCACAAACTCGGTATCATATCAGTTAGTTAGCGCATTGGTTCATTATCTAAATGTTTTGGGTTCGAATCGTGATGTGAGATGTCTTTTTTTTTTTTTCGATTTTTTAAATTTAAATATTGAACCAGTGTTATTTAAGCCATTTTTCACGTAACATTCGTTTTTCTGTTTTGTTTTTTTACTTCGCTTATCCACCTCTGACCACACACCCAAAAACACCCGGGTACCCACCGATTTTTTAAATTTTAATATCGAAACAGACTTATTTAAGCCATTTTTCACGTGTCGTTTTTCTGTTTTCTTTTTTGTTTTTTCGATTTTTACATCGTTAGTGTTTTTTTGTGTTTTTTTTCGATTTTTACATCGTTCGTTTGCCTTACGTTAGTTTTCTTTGTGGGTTTTTTTTTCGATATATTAATTACCGCTTAAGTTGTAACGTTCATTTTTATGTTTGCTTTTGTTACTTTGCTTATAACAAACAAACCTAGTCATTGACCTCATTTGCTGAATAGCTATTGCTTACATCGTCGTCGTCGTCGTCGTCATCGTCGTAATGCTCTACGACTTCCGTGCGGACAACTGTCAATTTGGTTCTTACTTAAATAAATTCAAACATCTTTCAGTAACTCATTCTGACTGGCTGAACGGTTCATGTTATTTTCACATTTTATTTTCAAACTTCGCCTCAGGGCTTCGGGTTCGATCCTACCCCCCCCCCCCGGTTTCTTTTTTATTTAACAGCACACACACCTCCAAACACCTGGGCAACGCCGGGTACTCCCGCTAGTACTTCCATAAATCAGAGTCCATTTTCTGCTGTCTGTTTTGGAATCCAGTCAAAGATGGGTACTTTTGCTAATATATATATAAAAGCGAAAATGTGTGTATGTATGTATGTATGTATGTATGTATGTATGTATGTATGTGTGTGTGTTTGTATGTCTCGCAAAAACTTTCGACACGGGTCACGGATTTTCACGAGATTGGTATTATTTTAAAGCTCGATCCTTCGCCCGACAAATATCGAAAAATTGTCCAAAAATATTAATTCCTTCACCCTAAAATCATCAGTTTTCTACAGGGAGGGGTCAGCAAAAACCGGTATCTCATGACACGTTCGCTTCTACGCATGCGCAAATGACGTCGGAACATGATTTAGTTTAAATATTAAAAAAAAAAAAACCTAATTTCGTCAACGTCGTCTTAGCTCAGTTCATTAAAGAGCGGCCTCATTATCTAAAGGTTTTGGGTTCGAATCGTGGTGTTAGATGTCCTTTTGTTTTTATTTTTCGATTTTTAAAGGTTTAATATTGAAACTGGGTTATTTAAGCCATTTTTCACGTTCTATTTTTTTTTTTTTGGTTTTTATTTTCAGATTTTTTAAAGAAGTTCTAACGTCCGTTTTTCTGTTTTCTTTTTCCATCACATTCGCGTTTTCTTTTTTTGTTTTTGTTTTTCCGATTTTTACATTTAATATCGTTCGTTTGCCTTACGTTAGTTTTTTTTGTGTGTTTTTTTCGATTGTTTAAAGTTTTAACATTTTTTTATATAAAATATTTAATAATTTAATATTTAATATTTAAAAATATTTACTTCGCTTATTCTTATGTTTTGATTACCCCGCTCGCCCGAGCACACATACCTCTAAACACCCGGGCAACGCCGGGTACCCCCCGCTAGTATATATATATATATATATATATATATATATATATATATATATATATATATATATATATATATATATATATATATATATATATATATATGGATATTGGATGAGTTTCAGTACAAATTATCGTGTTCTTTATTTTTTTTTTTTAATACAATTTTGAAGTTTTCTAATGCTTTCTATAAAAATTCCTGTTCTTATCAACAGTCTAAGTGTTCCGTATATCTTACTTGCTAGGACCTCGGCGATGACGTCAATTTTCAGCTGATAGGCCATCTATTACGATGGCCATGGTTGTGTGCATATCGACGCATACATAGACTTAAGAAAGTCTGAAAAGAGTGTGTGGTTATGTTGATGAAGTTGAGAGAATATGTCTCACATACTTTACATTTTGTGCATGTGTGTCGGTTTTGGCTTTTCTAGTCATCGATCTTAACAATCCACTAGCGTCATTAGGTCTGAGTGCTCTCTAGTTTTTATGTTATAGAGTGTGTGGGAAATGTAGATAATATACTGGAATCCTGAAGATATGTATTGTCATTTAGAATCCAGAGAAAGTCGCCAGATGTTATCAGTGATAATTCCATGGTAAATAGCTGGTGCAAGAATGCAAAGTGAGTTGCAATGATAACTAAACACAATGGAGAGTACTTTAAAATCTGGAGAGACTTGTTATCGCGCAGATTGCAGGGAACACCACTTGATTATCAGAAATCAATAACTTACAATGATTCATGTAAATTGTATGCTGAATGTTTTTTTTTATTAATTTTATTTTTTTGTTATTTTTCAGAATGACATTCATGTCACTGGTAAAAGATTCCAAAGTATATCTGTTACACTCTCACAACAATTGCTCATGTTGATTGGATCTTTATGCTGTTTAATATTCACAACGTAATACAATTTTGCACTCTGTACTAATCATTTCAATAGAGATGAAACTTAAATATGGATACCTTTTAAAAAGTACAGTGCTCTTTATCATAAAATTATTCATCATATTTACATATACAAACATATACTTGCAATATTTTTATTAAGATAAACATGTATAATAAGTTATATGATCTAATATATATTTGACTTTAGAATTTAAATAGCATTAAATCTAACACATCGATATTTGATTTTGTCTAGACATTTTATTTTTTTTTTTTACTTCTATCATGTTCTTTAGAATACCAAAAGGTTTTTCGGTTCAATTTATTTTGGGAAAAATAATCTGGTGAGAAAGAGTGTTATTATGGTGATAATTTTAAACATTGACTTCAATAATGAAAGCTAAATCTTTACATCTTAAAATATGATTTATTATATCATATATTATTTGAGTCAATGTTAAGCATTTATTTTACATTTTTTCTTCTCTACATACAACTTCCAAACCACTTTGCCTATTTCTATGTATGCGTGTTCTTCACCTATATATTATTTTATTATTTTACTTTTAATATAAGTGAGATAATAATGCAATAAAGAATAACATTTTATAAATACAGATGTGATATTAAAATTTTGTAAATGACTTTTTAAAGACCATGTATATCAATTATCTCATTGTCATGTTGAAATCCTCAAATTCTTAAAACACCATTTATATTGATGTGGATGCTATGAAACTAGTGCTGTTTGATTCGATTTTCTTCAATTTATTTCTGTTTGACAGAATATGTGGAATCCAACACATCCAACGGGCCACAACTGATTTGGAAAAGCAACAAAATTTGTTTGAATCTTTTTACTTTGTAATAGTCACCATCACCACAGTTGGATATGGAGATTTCTATCCTGATTATTGGCTGGGACAACTTTTTATGTTACTTATGATAGGAGTGGCTTTTGTCTTCCTTCCCAGACAAGTAAGACAACCTTTATTTCTATTTAAAACTATGACATTATTTTGTTGAGTGATGTATTTTGTTGTGAAAAATTGGTAAAGCTTATCATATATGGATGTGTGTGAATCTTTAATGTGTCACTAAGATTATTCTTTAAATTGTTTTTACTATTAAATTTAAGTTTTTTATCATCTTGAGAAATAATTTTTTATTTTTTTTACACGGTGGTCACCACTTATCAAGGCCCGGAAGCCACTCAGGGATAAGGGTTATTGCAAGTACAGTACGTTAGTGTGGAGATTTGATGAAGTGTTTACTTAAGGGGGCGGTTCATTAGGAATTTGTTAACGTTGGACTTGAAGACATCCAATTTGTAGTCAGGTGGGAAGCAGGCAGAGGGAACAATTTTAAGATGCGATCTCCACATTTTGAATTTACTCACGTTTATCAATCAACAACTTGGATTATTGAATTATTTCGTTTGCATTTATACAGATAATCAATCAACATTTTCTTTGGATTTGTACCACATTTTTCAATTTTTTTTTCATCGAGCCTGGACTTCACTTGGAATATCATTTTACATTTCTGCATTATTATCAACTTTTATACAAATATGACTTTTCTCATAATTTGTAATTTTCAATTTATCGTAACGAAGCAGTATGCGTGTGAGAAAATCAGCAGCAGCTGTAGAATAACTGGCTAGTGAAAATATTAGCAGCAACAGCAGTCGTCTTGGCACATATGCAAATATCAAGCAAGTGTGTATGCGCTAATGTCACAAGGAGAGAAAATGTTTTGAAAGATAATGAAATGCATTGCTTTGGAAGAACCACAAATAAATGCATTTTGTTTGCATCGTTTAAAAAAATGCAGAGTCAGATTTTTATTTGTTTTCTTTTTTTTTTTTGTTCCTTTGTAACAAAGTACCAGACAATGTGTGGCTTTGAGAGGTTTGAAATGTAATGACACGTTTAAAGTGTAACAGCCACAAGCCACATTAAATTATACGCTGACCAGCAAAATCATAATTTGCCTATGAATATTATTTTGCTAACTACTTTCCTCTCAGGATAAGAGCCACTTTTTGAAAGTCCATGCAATAAGGAAAATTTTAACTTTTTAACTTGTATTCCTTGTTGAATAATAAATTCTTGTAAATTCTAATTTATAGAGTTTAAATTGAATTTCTTATATGCTCTATTTCGAATATTGAGCTTTTTCTTCTGGTTAGGATTGTCTTATAAGAGTTAGTATTAATATTCAAACTCAGAATTTCTCGATTTGTAAATTTGAAAAAAAATTTTAAATTTATATATAAATTGCACCCTACTTCACCACCACCACCACCACCACCACCACCACTCCGCCCCAAAAAACTAATGCTGTACATATTGTTTATACCTGTCTTGTGACAATTATTCTGTTAGTGTATATCAAAATGATACTTTGAAGTTATTTAGTTCTCTCCTACTGCAAAATTGTGACACTGGGGTTGGAAAGTGGGAGTGAGAAATTAGCGCCCCTGAGGAGGGGCACTCTGACCTGCAAAATGTGCCTGGGCTGCCCCGTCTGCATTTCACAACAAAGGTATATATGGCGGTCAGCAATAAACCAACTCTTTCTTTAAGAGAGATGGTAAAACCTGAGAGAGTGGATTTCTTAGAACCGCACAGACCCAGCATTATACCAGAATCGACAGCAACCAGGTCATCACAGGAATGGTTTAATATCTTAATCGACTTTGAAATACGATATATGAAGTACAGAAGAAGGATTTATATGCCTGTCTCGTTTGTATAACTTCTTTTTAAGCAGTTTATAATTATTAATATTTAGTGTTATTCATTTGTAATTTTATTTTCTCTATATATCTGAAATAGCTTCATTGATATCAACTTAAACTTAAATTATTTAAAATAATTTAATACAAAAAATAAATAATTAAACTTTTCTTAAAATATTTGCTGATTTATTTTCAAGGGAGGTAAGTTAACTTTAAGTAGGAAAATATATATGAGGTATAAGCCAAAAAAAATCACAAGTGGGAGAAGCTGACTAACTGACCTGCCTGTCTCTCTCTTTCTCCTGTTAGCAACACTACAGAGAGAAAGAGTGACTTCCTTCAATTAATGATTGATACTACATTTTTTTTACCTTAAATTCAATGGAAACTTTTAAACAATTGTTCAAGCGAATTAATTTCTTCTTTCTTTTCAGTTCTTTTACAATAAACTTATGAATAAAATATTTATTATTCAACATTTTGATTTCAAGATGTGTGTGTGTGTATGTGTGCGTGTGTGTGTGTGTGTGCGTGTGTGTGTCTGCGTGTGTGTTATGAGAAAGGTTTTGATTTTCACTTGTTTTCAGACAGAGTTTTATAGTACTTAAAAAATATGCGTTATTTTTAATGATGGTTTCATGTTTTGTATGATCTTCAGAACACAAATTTGACATCAAAATGTTTTAATTTCTTCTATAGTCAATTTTGGTTATCAGCAGTTACCGTATGGTTTATTTCAGATGTGATTTCTGAAAAAAATATTTTCACTTATTTTTTATTTCTTATTTTTTCATTATTATGTCATGATCAGTGCCTTGCTTTTTATTTATTTGCTTCTTTTTTTAATCTCATGGATTGTTAAATTTCATACAATTACTATGGTTATCTCCCCTTGATTAGTGAATTTTTTTTTTTTTTTCGACAGATAGTTTTGCCCACTGATAATATGCTGATTTTTATTACCCAATATTTTGTATTTTTGAGAATTGTATGATGGTCTTAGAGGATGCCAAACTTGCACCTACCATGAAGATCTTTTGAAATAAATTAAATATTTGTATCTAATAGATTTAATTAATTTAATAGAGAAAAACATTCCTTTGAGTTATATTAATAATACATTTTTAAAATGATAGGTGCACGTACGTGAGCATATGTTTTTGTGTGGTTTGAAATGCTACCAAAAGCAAAATAAGTTGCTCTTCTGTAATTAAACACTTTTAAAAAATCAGTCGTAGTAGTAAACCCTGTTTATGCACAGTCGGGTTAGAGTTCCGTACAGACAAAAAGAATAAAGAAAAATGTTTTTTAAATGCCTGCCTTTTTTGTTTATATTCTTGTGATATTGTGACCTAATATGCAAATAAGATGTTTCTGGTTGGATATAAAAAGTCTGATTTTTCAGAAACTGGGTTGATTTTGGATTTGGATGTCAGTGTAGTAAGTATTTTCAGCAGTGTGTGGTGTTTTAGAGTTGAGTTTTGACAGCAGAGTGTTAAATTTGGGAGTAGAGTTTTGACAGTGGAGTGTCAAGATATGGAATAGTGAGTTTTTGGCAGTAGTGTATGGAATTTGACTATTTTACCCACAGTTTGTTAAAATCCTAAATTATTGAATTGATCATGATGAATTATAGAATAGGCAACAGCATATGTAAAGTGAGCACATTTCTTTAGGAGGTGCCATCAAAACTGTACCATAGCCCTCAAAGAAAGAAACAAATATTAAAATTTAAAACTAATGCTATATTTATTGCTTATACCTGTCTTGGGACGAGTATTCTACTAGTTTATTTATGTAATTGATGGTAATTTACCACATGAAAAAAAAAATTGAAATTCAAAATGAGACAAGTTGCAGTGAAAAATGTTCACCTTTTTTTTCTATTTTTGTTTTCTAAGCTTGAAAGCATTGCTTCAACATGGATTGACAAAGGAAAGGAAGGAAAAGACTTCAGTGCAACACAAGCTAAATCGACGAAACACGTTGTCGTCTGCATTGCTTCAATTTCACCAGATATTGTCATGGATTTTCTCAATGAATTCTTTGCTCATTCAGAATTGGAGGTAAAAAAAAAATTTTTCGACAAAATTCATCAGTTATTTTTACAATATAATATGGACGCATAAAAATGTAAAATATAGAATTGCAAAAATTATAATGAAAATGATTGTTTAATGATTTGTTGAAAATAAAAATGTTGTGATAATAAAGGACATTTCCATTGTCCTTTTAAATAAAATTTATTTGGATAAAAGTGGGTGAAATATTTTATGCCAACCTGTGTGTCCATTTATTCATATATATTTTATAGGGAGAGGGATCTATTTTTCTTCTCATTCAGGCTTAGGGTTAGTGGTAAAAAAATGTTAGAATATCCCTAAAATGGGGGAGTATTTTATATTAAATTTTTTTTGTGAAAGTCATCCCCCACTTAAAATTCTAAAATAATTGTAATTTTTGTTTATTTCACCTAAAAAAAAATTGAATCTCATTTGAAGTGGGACAGAGATTTAGCAAAGCGTGTTTACCTACAAATTTACCAATTACAGTTATATGCTTTCAAATATCAGGTAAGATCACAATCTGCTTATCTCTCTTTACATCATATAGCATATTCTCTCCTATTACTTCTCTTTCTTGCATTAACAAAGTATTAAATCGACCTATTCCCTTCCCTATAGCCTCTTTCTCACAGAAAAAATGTTGTTACTCTCTCTCTCTCTCTCTCTCTCTCTCTCTCTCTCTCTCTCTACTTTATTATTATTTCCATGGAAGGTGCTTAACAGAGTTCCAATACCTAGCATCCCCCACCACACACCTGAAAAACATGCACAGCAAGAACATGTCTAGCTACAACCATTGAAAAGAATGTTCCTTTCTTGTGTAAAACCAAATGCAATTTCTATTAATAAGATTTATTTCCTAGAACTTCCAAATGGTGTTGCTTCCCAGCTGATTACAACATGGTCGTTTTCAAGTCCAATACTTGTTGAGCTCATTCCACTCATCATTTCTAATCCTCTTGTGGTGTTGTTCATTATCCAACTGACAATGTTTTAACCTCTATCCTTGAGTAACCTTCAAGCCTTGATGTGGTGGGTATTTAGCCCTCTCCCACCACAAGAACTGTGACACTAAGGTTGGAAAGTGGGATTTAAAAAAGTCAGTGCTCCAGAAGAGGAGCCTTAACTCTGCAAAAGATACCTGTGCAGCCACGTCTGCATTTCCGGCAGGGTGCCTCAGGCAATTAGCAATAAACTAACCCATTCTCAAAGAGAGAAGGTAAAGCTAGGGAGGATCGACCTCCTATATCTACATAGAACCGGCTTTACACTGCAAACGAGGACCAGGTCATTACAGGAATGTTCTAATCTGTTGCTTTTGGGGGTCAAGGGTAAAAATCCCGGGACAAGCCTTGATAAGTGGTGATCCATTAATATATATATATATATATAGTCATCCACATACAGTACTGTTTCGCTGTTTCACAGCTCATCAGTGCAGCTAGACAGGCAACTGCCTCAAACCAGGATCGGAACCCAACCGCCCAAATGATAGTCAAAGCTTTTCAGCATTATGCTATACGGCTGCTGTGTGGGTAATGAATAAACAATGTTTTGACATCGTCTAAATGCCGCCGCTCGATTTGTTTACACAAAGAGCGTCGCTTTAATATGCTAATGGCAGTTTATATATATATATATATATATATATATATATATATATATACATAAATAAAATTTTTAAAAAAGTTACGTCTTATACTCCAGGCTCTAAGTCATGTCGCCTCTGCACAACCGAAGCTATAACTATAATTACTTCTCCTCAAAGTAACAATATGATAAATTCTTAAAAATGAACTGATCTTTTTCTGTAAACATAAGTCCAAATTTAATTATGGCAATTTTGAAATTACATAGTTATTACTTTTACCTTTTATATAGATATATAATTTTTTCTTTAACTTTATCGTTTTTCTACATACTTTCTTAATACTTTATAATTTAATAATCCTTTATTTTAATTCTTTATTTCTTCTTTGCTTGGCCGGTTTTTTATCTGCAATTTCTGTTTTAGTCTTTAAATATTCCTATCTATCTAATATATCAATCTACCCACACTTTCATATCTTGTATGTATATTTACTTATATTTTACTATATGAATTTACTTACTTACTTACTTTCTTACTTTTTCCTGAATTTGCAGATACCGGCCATCCTCTCCCCTTAAATAATTTTTATTTTTTATTTTATTTTTATTTATTGTTTATTTATTATTTATTTTCTATTTATTTATTAATTAATTAATTTATTTATTTATTTATTTTACATTTAGTGTCTTTTAACAACTCTTGCTGACATTTTCTTAAGTAATAACCTGTACATTTCTGTTGACCTATATTATTTTGCCCTATATATTTTTTTCGTGCCTTTTAACATTTGCTATCTGGGTCATCTTGACATTTGTTTTTCTATTTTATATTTAATTCTATTACTATTTTTTTTCCTCTTCTTCCCTGATCTTTCTTATTTATATATTTGACTCGGCAGTAGTGTGAAAAGCATATCTTATTTTTCTTTTATTAATATTATTGGAATTTTTCCCCTTTTCCCTTGTACATATTTGTGAATTATTCCATGGATTTCGGACTTTGGATTATTTTGGACCATCCTCCAATTACAGGATTTCCTTGGATTTTACTTGTGCAAATCGAAATTCAATTAACTTTCTTGAAGTTATATTTTTGGATTTTACCGTCATTGGATTATTTATCTTTCACCAGACTATCCATTCACGTGTAATCACCTTTTTCTTCACCATATTCCCTCTGCTTCACATTTGTTATTATCAAGTAAGATCTTTGACTTACTTGTTGTTTCATCAAATACTTTTGTATGCAAAATCCGATCCCGCATTTTGCTAATTCCTACCCTCTGATGAGAAGGAAAGTATTTCTTCGAAACTCTGCAGATTAAGGACTATCCACTTATCAAGTGTCTCCTTTTCAGATTAAATATGTTTTAACTCTTTTTCAAAGTGTTTTTAACATGTTTTATTAACTGTTTGCTCGTATATATATATATATATATATATATATATATATATATATATATATATATATATATCATTTTTTAATTTTTTTTATAAAGGCCCGTGCTCAAATGGAACATGCCATAGTAATCGTTACTAGTGAAAATTTGGTAAATTAGATTACTTAAGGGGGACGGCTCATCAAAAGTTTTCACGTTAGACTTGAAGCCAATCATATTGTATTTAGTTGGAAAGTAGGAAAATGGAACAGAAAGAAGCTTTTTTCATGGAATCTACATTTAGGTTTATGCACAGAAAAAGAGTAGGGGAAATTATTGATAGTAGTTTCAGCTAGATAAGTGTTTTTCTTAAAAGTCAGGACAGGGGGGACCATAGATTGGAGCTCAGATGAGCACTTGCCATGAAAATAACGATAAAGCAAGGACAGACTCGCAACATCTCTTCTGTGAGAAAGAGGTTGCAGGGAAGAGAAAAATGGCATCCCCCACTAGGCTACGAAGTCTATCTTGAATTCTGTCAAGGCAGGATAAGCTGCTTCTAGCAGCTCCTGCCCAGATGTGACAACAGTACTCCATCCGTGGACATACTTGGCTCTTATATAGGTAGAGAATTGCATCAGCAGTGAGATATCTACTGGAGTGGTGGAACAATCCCACCATTTTTCCAGCAGCCTTGGCAACGAATTTAATGTACATGTTCCATCTCAGATCAGTAGCAAAGGTCAGACCTAGAAGCTTGTCAAAACATGGAGCTTCCTCAAGATGAGAGCCCTTCACTTTGATTGATGCCAGATGGGCATCAGAGCATTGACGATAGATGTTTTGTTTTAGATGCATTAAAATTGACCAGCCACCTCTTTCTCCATTACACCGCATAATCAAGATCAGAGGAAAGAGAATCAGAGGGAACTTTGTCATTTATGGCCTTTGAAGTGTTGCCATAGATGGTAGTGTCGTTAGCATAAATGTCTACAAATGATCTTAGGATGTGATTTGTGAGATAATTTATGTAGATCAATCAGGAACAGAGTTGGGACCTGAGGAACTCCAGCATTAATATTGCGAGCTTCTGATTTCTGCCCATCAACCATTACTCTTACTCTATCAGAGAGAAATGATTTAATAATTGAAAAACATTTCCAGCTATACAATAGCTGGAGATTTTGTGGAGTAGACCTTTATGCTATACCCTATCAAAGGCCTTTGATATGTCAAGTGCAATTTCCCTAGAAAGGAAGGCTCCGTTGAGAGATTGGCTGATCATATGAGATATAACTATTAGCACATCTGCTGTAAATTTAGCAGAACAAAACCCATATTGCATGTCACCAATGGGGTTATTTTTGCTGAGGTGGTTGACTACTTTTCTATTTAACAGATTCTAGCAACTTGCTCATGACTCACAGATGACTGATTGATCTATATTGAGATCACCTGAATTTTTAAATACAGGACATACTGATGAGGTTTTCCAGGGTGTTGGGAAGCAATTCTCCTTAAGACAGTGCTTAAACAGCTTTGTATTGAGGTTTTTGATTAGCTTGGCAACATCACACACAGATAGATATATATATATATATATATATATATATATATATATATATATATATATATATATACTCGGGTTTTTTTATATTCAAAAGTAATGGACTAATGAATTCAACGAGGTTGTTAGATAGTGCTCAATAAAAAGAGCTGATAATACTTGTTTATTGTTATATAAATATGCTCACATCTCGCTGCTACAAATAGCCACTTGTTTCAATCAAACAACAGATATCATCAGGCAGCGACTTGACTATTCAAATGTTCAATGAATAATGGATTTTTATTTTAGGTAGGAACTCTTTAAAAGTTGGAGTTAAAAAACTTAAAACACAAAACTTTAATTATAAGATGTAAAGAGGGAGGGGCAATTTAAATAAAGTTAAATTTATTTAAATTGCCCCTCCCTCTTTACATCTTATAATTAAATTGACAAAAAAAAAAAACATTGTTAAAGAAGATTTCAAGTTGTCCTTCCTGAAGATGACGAGCAGGCAGCTTACGGCATTGCAGAAACTCTCTTGAATCGAATGAAGGATGACACGGACACTGGTGAAATCATCTTTTCTGACGAGAAAATGTTCACTGTCGAGTCCAAATTCAACTCGCAGAATGACAGAATTTTGGCAAAGAGCACGGATAGCATTCCCTATTAAATGAAATCTGTTTTCCATCGCCAAAAACTTGCCTCGGTAATGGTTTAAGCTGGTATCTCTGAGAGTTGAAGATCAGCTTTCATTTTTTTAAAGAAGACGCAAAAGTTAATGCAAACTCGTACATGGAGGATATTTAGACTCCTGCAAATGTCGAAATGAAGAAGCATTTCAAGGATAGGCCCTTTACATTTTAACAGGACGATGCGTCCTCTCCCACTGCAAACAATTCAGGATTGGTGTGAGAATCACTTCCCTTTTTGAGGAAGGAAGTGTGGCCTCCTTCATCTCCAGACTTAAACCCTCTGGACTTTTGTGTCTGGTCCATCTTAGAGAAGAAGACTTGCGCTACAGCTCATGATAATACTGAAGCTCTGTAGAAGTCCCTTAAGTGAAAATGGGCCAAAATTCCCCAATAAACCTTCTGTGCCACAATAAAGAGTTTCAGAGAAAGAATTGAATGAATAATTGCAGCCAAGAGTAGCCATATTGAAAAATAATTCAGTAGTAATATTAAATGGGTTACTACGACATTGTGTGACGATTTAATGTGTTACTACGACATTGTGTGACGATTTAATGGGTTACTACGATATTGTGTGACGATTTAATGGGTTACTACGATATTGTGTGACGATTTCTGTTTGATTTCATCCTCTATTAGTTGTTAACTTAACATTTTTACAAGATCGGGGACTTTCTCTGCACCCTGTATATATATATATATATATATATATATATATATATATATATATATATATATATATATATATATATATATATATATATATATAATTTGATTGTTGTTTATATTTTAATTTAATTGCAGAGTTATGTTGTTGTGTTCATGGCATCTTCAGACCTCAGTTCAAATATTAATGGCATATTGAAAGATCCTAAATGGTCTCATCGAGTACATTATTTAAAGGGTTCTGCCTTAAAAGATGCTGATCTGAATAGAGCAAGGTATTAACCTTTTATTTATCTTACTTTTACACTTTCACTTTTTAAATTGGCTTTTGCAAAGATTTAAAAATTATTATAATCGATATTTGGTGTCATTCTTTAACTGAAACTGCATCATATTTTCTTTTGTAACCAGAAAGATTGAGAGTTATCAACTTGCACTGTTAATTTTAAATACAAACAGTAACGCTGTTTGGGAGATATAATTTACATAAGGATTTTAAAAAGATGGTTTTAATGATTTGGATATATTTCTAATTCTATTGTTATATATAATATATATATATGGATCAGGTTCACTTAAGTTGAGCAACGATGAACCTGGCTAGTACTACATGGGTGACCATTTGGGAATGCTTGGTACTGTACATACCAAGCTGGATGTAGAAATTTCCAGGTTGGTATCTGGAAGTGTATTTAATCCACTGGGAGAGATGCACCCTCAGTCTTCGTTAAGACATGCATTTAAGAGAAGGGACACCCTGATGTAAAATCTGAGGCCTACTGTATGCTATGTCTGTCTGGAAGTCATTGCACTGACAAAGATTAGTAGTTGTACCAAAACGTGTGGTTAGTTGTGCACAAAGCTTTCACCATTATAAACAAATCACCTGAGTGGATTTACAAACAACTTAATTGTTGTGGCAGAGCTCATATGTTGAAATCGACGGGAGAGTCCATCATATATATATATATATATATATATACAATAAATGTTATTTTATGCTGTAACACCACGCCAACCATTCTAGTTTGTGATTTTAGGGGGTTTCAAGGCCGTTGAAAATGAATCTCGCATTTAAACCTGTCGCAAATTTACTGTTCTGTTGTTTTTAAGACCTGCTTCTAGTGAATATCTTTTTACAAATAACTGTCATTTTGTAGCTGTTCCGCATGCGCGCCTCCTCACCAATAATCATAGTCATCATTCAAATGAACATATTTTGTCTTTTAACTTAAATAAGTTTGGCATCGGAATTCTTTTACTTCTCCGTATAGTTCTATGATAGTTTGATTGTTTAAATAAATACAAAGTATTTTTTTATTAAAGTAAAAATATATTAGTGACCCTTTATCAAACTTTTTTACCTATTTTTAATGAAAATAAGTAAAAAAAATCTCTTTAAAGCAACATAAAATACGTACAATGATTTGACATGCAAAGTACAAGCGATAAATGTGTTGTTCGATCGGCTAAAAGGCAATACAAAAATGTCGGAAAATTTGTTTTTAATATTATTTTTACATATTTTTCATTTTAAATAATTTTAAACAAGGTTCAAGAACTTATGACGTCAATAAGAACATTGGATCTAAGGTTAAGATTCTAAATCTTGGGTGAGTTTGGCTAATATGTCAAACTCATCGCAGATTTGGAATCTTAGTCAATCGTTTTATTCTGATGCCGCAACACACATACACAACTTTACTTAAGTAGTAGCATTCGCATGTGCCTGTGTGTATAACTCCCAATGACCAAAGAAATATAAAGCCATATGTGTGTACAAATCTCCTGGGCAAGAAATATTAATGCCCATGATAGGATACTTCTGTCAACGGAGATATTACAATTCATACGTAATTTCTATATATAGCATTCTTCAATCCACATCTACATTAATTGACTATGGTCATTAGCATATCACATTAAATTAAATCTATTTAAATAATTAGCTCGATGATATTACTTATTCGACATAATAGATTTGTTTTAACTGTACTAATTAAAAAAATTTTTTAATTATTTAGTTTATTTAAATTGCAATTTCTATTTGATTTAACTTATTTTATCTGAAATCTGAAATCCTTAAATTTTCAAACCAGAAAACCAAAGGGAAAATAACTGTGATAGTTTAATTAAAAAATTGTTTTAAACGGGGCACATTATTATATATTTTCTGTAATAGATTTGTTTCATTTCGAAATATTCTTCTAAGCTGAATTATTATTTTTATTTTTAATTCGAAGGAAATTTTTTCCACTTATTCTTGATTTTTAAGTAACCTTTTTTTATATGTTAGAGAAAAAGGTAAATATGAAGAATCACTCCACCCTCGAAAATTCCTTTAAAATCACCACTTTTTTCAGGGGAGCTGAAAACGAAAATAATGTCTAAAATTACGGCAAACGAGTTATTTCCAATATATGAAAAAGAAAAAATGTTAGTTTCAAAAAGTGGGAGATCACTTTTCTATAATAATTTAAAGTAAAATTGGGGGGGGGGGACTTTCTTTCCACCCTCGGAAAATCTTTTAAAATTACCACTAACCTTAAAAATTCCGGGAAACAAGTAGTTTATAGGATATGGAGAAATGCACCCACTCATTTGCCGTAATTTTAAACTTTATTTTCGTGCTTAGCGCCCTGAAAACCTATAAAAGTGATAATTTTAAAGGATTTTTCGAGGGTGAAGTGATTCTTCATATTTAACGCGAAAAATAATCAAAACTAATGTCCTCATTTACTTGCATCCCCACGAGAGCAGAGTTAGTCAGACACAGGGCCAATTTTCCATGGGAGCAAAATCCATCATCCTTTCTTTTTTTTGTTTATAAAATTTAATTGGTGTTGCCCAGGATTTATTATAATCGTTATACCATAGCAAGTGTGTTTAATTGCCTACGAAATAGATTTTCTTTATAATTTATTTAATATCTTAAATTAAAAATGGTCAATTTTTACGACGTGACCCAGCGTCGTTTAACCCCTAAAAACAAATAAGGACTCGCTTTTTGGGGGCCTATTTTTTTTTGAGGGGGGATTACATTAGAAATACAAAATGACGAAAAATTTCATTTAATTGTTTTTGGAATTAATTTTTGGTAGATCTTTTTTTTTTCTTATTTTTTTGGAGGGGAGGGCCTTTCAAGTGCCCAATATATGGAGAATAGTTTCTTCTCTTTGTAGCCTTTCTGCCGAAATATCTGGTGAAAAGGTTATCACATACTTCTTCTTATATATATATATATATATATATATATATATATATATATATATATATATATATATATATATATATAATGACTGTAGCCTGCTGCTTTACTTCCTGGGTCAAGAATCTCCTTGCGAGAACTTGTATCGCATTATAAATGGTGCCAGTCACTGAAGTCTTGGATTCAAATTTCACTAGATCTTGTAGTAACTGATAAGTGGTGCCCTCAATAAGTGCCAGAAATCAATAATCGAAAAAATCTGATTAAAAAAGGAACAGTTGATTTTGACAAAATTTAACACTCTCATACATCCCAACATCACAAAGAGCTTTAGTATAATAATAGATGATTTGATGAAGAAATTGTACAAAATTTGATTATTGAAATTTTAAATTTAATTTAAAAACAACTTTAATTTAACAAAATTTAATAAAATATGTACATTCTACATAATTTTATTAGTTAAATTTTCAAAAATTCTACTTTTTTAAAACAGAAAAAAATTTCTCCAGAATAATTTGAAAATTCATTGAAAGCGTTGCTATAAGACCAAAACTAAGAAAAAACAAAAAAGATATAACTTATTTCAAATTTATTTACAATGGTAGTTTCTGTTTGGCAACCAAAAAACTGAAGAACTGGGAAGTGTGAAGATCCACCATCTCCTTTGGTGAGCAACTAAATTAAAGACTAAATGTTATATAGATTGTGGTATGAGTTTTATTCATTTTCAGAATCCTTTTTATTTTTTTTTTGTCTTTCTATTAAACTTTCTGATAAAATGTTATTAACAAGAAGTCATATTATTTGGATTATTCGAACTACTGTTCATTCATCTTGAGATGTAGCTTCTTATCTTTTTCAAGTGTATGTTGTTGATTTCAGGGGGGAAATTCCTGCAGGGACCCGTAACGTAACGGATAATATATTTGGTAAAATTCAGTTGTAAGTAACACTCTTTTGGAGGTTGAAGGTTCAATCCTCACTGCGAGTAAGAATACAGTTACTAATTACTTAAGACTTCTACCAGGTCATGGCCGACGATGTGAGAACATGCTACCACCATGGATTAAATAAACGGTTCTATTCAAAATTTCATGCAGATCTCCGAGTTCGACAGAAAATTCCCGAATTTTACAAGATATACCTGAAGAATGTTGGAGATTACATCAGCCGAAACGTTGTGAAAATAACATTCAAGATTATAACAATAGTCCTAATACTCCAAATAATTCGAATTATCTTTATTTCAAAAATTCAGAAACATAATGGAAAGACATCGTGAATATAAAAGAAATTTCATTTTATTTCTAGAGTACAAGATGCACAGGCATGTTTTCTCTTGGCTGACCGAAGTTCCAAAGACAGGAGTGAGGCTGTAAGGAATTTGAATTTAACTAAATTAGTTTTAAACTTGAAAGTTCTAATAATATTAATGGGTACATGAATGTAACAATAAAACAGCTTTTAGAATGTGTCTATCATATTCTTCAGTTAGCTCAATTAGAAACCTGGTGGGTATATATTTATGGCAATGATAATAAAAAATTTAAAAAAATAAGAAAACATTTTTTCAAAAGAATTGATGAACATTTTGCAACAAGAATCATTTTTATTTTTTGATTTTCCTTTTTCTCATATTTTTTGTCTTTTTGTATATCTTTCTCCATATTTTACATATTTATGTTTATGGTGTTTATTTGTGTTTTCTTTGCATTTGTTAGTCTTATAATTTTCATGAACAAATGTTGTCAATTTTTATGGTCGTTTATTTTATGCTACAAATATGCGAATTTGTTTCGTTCTTATTTTTTGTCGTTCTTCTTCCATTTTAGATTTAATAAAGACAAATATTTTGATTTTAACAAATGGTTTTAATGCATTTTTTAATGAAGTTAAATCTGAATGACTCGAAGAAAATCAATCATCTACACTTTAAATTCTTTTCTTTTTCCTCGCTTTTTTACTTTTTGTTCATTTTATTTTTCACTTGATGATGCAACGAAAAACTGAAAACGTTCATGATACACATGAAACATGCATTTTTTTTTATTTTAACACAAAAAAGAACATTACAAAAAATTTTTTAAATAAAAATGTATAATTATGTATTAGAATTTTGTTGTTACTTTTTTATGTATTGAAAAAAAAACGTTTATAATATTTTTTGTTTTGAGGAATTTCGAAATGACTATAAAAATCTCCATTAATAGTTTTATATTTAAAACTGGAAATCTTATTAAAAATACAAAATATATCTAATATTTGTTATATTGATTTTTGTTTATTTGTTCACAGTTGTGAAATATTTATTAAAAAATTTCTAAATTTTGGACACTGACTTTTAAACAATTTTAATTTCTGCAGGACCACCATACAATTTTAAGGTCTTGGGCTGTAAGAGATTTTGCTCCCAACTGTCCTCAATATCTTAATCTTTTTATGGTTGAAAATCGCATGCACATCAAATATGCAGGTGAGTCAAAATAATTGTGTTTTATTTGACTCCAAGATTTTATTTCTTTGTGTTTCTAATGAATTTCTTTTATTCAAGAAAATTAAAGTTTGTGACATGTGAATCGAGAAAAAAAATGACTGCTTTCCTAAAATTTTCCTGAAATGTTTAATTTTCAGACTGTGTGGTTTGTGAAGATGAATTTAAATATGCCTTATTTGCTAACAATTGTATGTACCCGGGCATCTCGACTCTAGTCACTCTTCTGCTGCATACTTCCGAAGTAGAGTAAGTAATTTATTAAATCTTTGATGTCAGTATTTTCACTTCTAAATATAAATTTGAAGAATTTTCCTTTCAATCTCTTCTAAAGATAATGCTTTCTTTTGTTTTTGCTTTTAGTATTCAAATTCCTCTTCTCAACTTGTATGTAATTATCGCAACGTTTCGGCCTATGTAACCTCCGACCTTCTTTAGATTGGCCATGTCAAACGTGGGAATTTTTGTGTCAAATGCAGGAATGTGTATGGCATTTCAAACAAAACCTTTTATTTAAGGTGCAACGGCTAAAAGTGCTAAGTTATAATCAGTTCAAAGTGACACTTTTATGGAGGTTGAAGAGCCATTCCTCATTGAAGGATAAGAATATAATTTCAATTTACTTAAGACTTCTAACTGGTCATGACTGACGGAACGAGAACAATCTAGTCCTGTGGATTAAGTAAAGGATTCAGTTCAAATAATGTAAATCATCCAAAAAATCAATCTTCATTGTAAAACATAAAAAACTGCTTTTATATTAAATTTTTATTTTCTTCCACTATTAGAGCCAATTTAGTAACACAAATATGAAAAAATCGTTTTTAAAAAAGTGATTTCACATTTACTTACATGTAAAGAATGCTAACTAAGAAAACGGAGAAAAAGATTTAAGATTCACAAAATAATCCGTACAAAAGTCAAATTTGCATTTTAATTACATTGTGAAATGAATTTCACTGTTTTATTTAAAAACGTGACAGTGCAATGAACACAGCTTTTAAACACCAATTTTTGTTAAATCATTTATTTTTTTTGTTTCTGTTAATTTTTTTTTTAAATAAAATTTTGTATCTTTCAGTTTCGGTAAAAAAGCTCCAGAACGCTGGCAGAAAATTTATGGACGGCATTCCTGCAATGAAGTTTACCATATTTCTCTGCAAGATAGTTTATTCTTTGGAAGATATGAAGGCAAATCTTTTCCAGAAGCTTCAAATGATGCACATGATAGGTAATAACGAGGTGCACTTCAATCTATACAATTTAATTGGTATACTTAAAGTTTACAATTGAATCTATAAAACAACTCCCCATTCCTTCTCTCTCTCTCTCTCTCTCTCTCTCTCTCTCTCTCTCTCTCTCTCTCTCTCTCTCTCTCTCTCCCTCTCTCATATATATATATATATATATATATGTACTAGCTGTACCCTGCCACGCGTTGCTGTGGCTCAAATTGGCGCAATGGAAAAAGTTCCAAAATGAGAAAAAGTATGTTTCTTATAGGTTTAATTTTCCATTTTGCATGGGTACACAGTTTTTGTTGTTCCATTTTCTTAGCTGATATAGAGATTTTCCGGTTTGGTGACTCTTGAATATGTAATATAAATTGTCCATGTGAAAAAACAGTCAGTGTGTAACTGTAAGGCCCACAATTGTAAAGATTGTTCCCTGTGCTTTGTTGATGGTTATTGCAAATGACAATAAAATTGGAAAATTCAATTTCCTAAGAGAGGGTGGAGAGAAACAGAAGATGAACTACACTTCACCGTTTTTTTCCTCGTTCAGTAGCGAAGAAATCTTTCGAGACTGAGGCAATTTTAATTTTTTGTTACTATCCAGAGTACCCCCATTTTTTTTTTCTCGGGAGCTAGATTTTTCACACATTAGAAACTGACCGGATTATCTGTACTTTCACCTTACAAATTAATAAAAGAAAAAGATATTGTAAAATTTGAATTTAACGTGAAAATACTATTTTAAAAAATAGCACAATAATATAAGTGCATAAGTGCCACTTTAGGTACTCCTTGGGCGTTTAGTTCCATGGCGACCAGCATAATTATTTAATGGTCGCTCCCTTAGCCCCCCCCCCTAGTCAAGGCTAATGCATGCGCATGTAACATTTTTTATTTACTGACGTTGGCTTAGTAACTAAACGATTTATTGATAATTTCGTAACCCTTAAACGCATGCCGAAAGATTTAAATTGGTTCATTATTGTAATGAAAAAAAAAAGTTTCATTCAACACAAAACCAAAAACACATATTAATGATAAATGATTTATTATTCTATTCATTGAAATTTACTAATTGTTAAATAAAAATTTTTTTTAAAAGTTAATAAAAAAATAGTTGCTTATGTGCGCATGTAAAAATGTTTGTAAAAATGAGAAATTATTTTAATGATTTAAAAAACTTGGTATCTTTTTTTTAGATTAGGTCCACCTTATAATCACCCCCAACCTCCTCAACTTAAGAACAGCTTCCAGAATAAACACTATTTTTGGAGGGGGGGGGGAACTATTTGCAAAATTTAACTGATATTTGTTGTCAGCATACCCACCCGAAAATACTATTAAAAAAAAGAAAAAAAAAGGAGGGGTTCAGTACCCGTTGCAGAGAAGTAGATTTATTTATCAATAAAAGTTGCGGAGAAGTAAATTTATTTATCAATAAAAGTCGTCATTTAAAAAAGAAAAATGTGGAGGTGGACCTAAATGTAAATATTTACCAAAAAGATTATCCACTCATGTAAATTAAAAATGTCTGTAAAAGTGAGAAATTATCCATACAAGTTTAGTTTTTTTTTTTTTTTAATATTCATGAAAAGAGTTAAGTACCAACGTAAGTAAGTACATGAATTACAAATGTTTGTAAAAGTGAGAAATTATTAATAAATGTTTCGTAACTTTCGTCTTTTAATATTCAGAAAGAGTAAAACTTTTGGTACTCCTTGGGCGTTGAGTTCCATAGCGACCAGCAGAATTATTTAATGTTGCTCCCTTTGTCCCCCCCCCTTAGTCGAGGCTAACGCATGCACACGTAACATTTATCATTTATTTACTGACATTGCCTTTTGCACTTTTACAAACATTGGCTTAAACCCTTTTCATGAATAAAAAAAGTAACAAAACCTGAATTTGTCACTTTTACAAACATTTATTTATTCATGTTGGCTTAACTCTTTTCATGAATATTTCAAAAAAACAAGCTTGATACTCCTTGGGCGTTGAGTTCCATGGTGACCAGCAGAAAAAAATAATAGTCGCTCCCTTAGTCCCCCCTCCTAGTCAAGCCTGACGCATGCGCACGTAACATTTTGTATTTACTGATGTTGCCGTTGTAACTAAACGATTATTTGTCACTTTTACAAACATTTATTTATTTATTTTGAAAAAAGTTTTACTCTTTATGAATATTAAAAGAAAAAAAGTTACTAAACATTTATTAATAATTGCTCATTTTTACAAACATTTGTTTTTAAATTTCTTTTTAAATGACGACTTTTATCGACTTTTTTTTTTAATAGTAATTGCGGATTGGTATGCTAACAACAAATATCAGTTAAATTTTGCAAACCCAAAGTTTATTACAAAAACGTTTTGTTTTTGCACTATTCAACAATTTGTTCATCTGCGCATGTAAATTAAAATTATTTGTAAAAGTGAGAAATTATCAGTAAATGATTTTTTTTTTATTTATTTTTTTTTTTACATTAGGTCCACCTCCACAAATGTTAAGAACGGCTTTCAGAATAAACACCCTCAACCTCTCCATGTTAACAACGGATTTCGGAATAAACACCATTGGGGGGGGTGATATTTACAAAATTTAACTGATATTTGTTGTCAACATACCCATCCACAAATACTATTTAAAAAAAAGTTGATAAAAGTCGTCATTTAAAAAGAAATTTAAAATCAAATGTTTGTAAAAATGAGAAATTATTAATAAATGTTTAATAACATTTTTCTTTTAATATTCATAAAGAGTAAAACTTTTTTCAAAATAAATTAAAAAAAAAATATTTGTAAATGTGACAAATAATCGTTTAGTTACGGCAACGTCAGTTAATAAAATGTTACGTGCGAGGTGGGGTGAGGGACTAAGGAAGCGACTATTATTTTTTTCTGCTGGTCACCATTGTAACTCAACGCCCAAGAAGTACCAAAATGTAATTTTTTTTGTCAAATAAATAAATTTCAAGCAATTTTTGCAATAAATAATAAATAGCAACTTTGTTAATTTTACAACTCGCCCCAGCATATTATAAACACCCTAACCTCCCCATGTTAAAACGTCTTTCGGAATGAACACCCCCAAACTCCCCATGTTAAGAACGGCTTTCGAGGTTTGTGGAAGGGCGTGTTTAATTTGAAAGCCGTTTTTAACATGTGGGGGTTAGGGTGTTTATAATACGCTGAGGCATGTCGTAAAAATGAAACAGTTTAGAAAAAGTTAAAACAAACTTTTTTTATGGTAAACAATGCCGTGATAGAAACTAAACAATTAAAATGATATATTTGGAAATTATAAAACGTAATGTTTCATGATTGAAAAGCCTTAAGATAAATAAAGGAATTTAAAATTTAAAAATTGGTAAGATACATAAATGAATTTAAATTTAAAAAATATGGGATTTTTTTTGTGCTAATGCAGAGAGTGATCGGCACTATTTTTTAAATCATATATCTACGTTTAATTAAAGTTTTATGATATGTTTTTTATTCAATTGTAAGGTTAAAGTACAGAATAGGTACAAAACACCCTCCCTTCCCCATGTTAAGAATAGCTTTTTAAATAATAACGTTATTATTTCAGCATGGATCACTCTCTGCATGAGTACATGTTTTTTTTTTTTTTACTTATCTTGTAATTTGAGAGTAGTTGAAATGGAAGTTACCGGAAATAAAACCGGGCAGTCTCGCAGAAACGACTTACGAAAAATATTTATATTTTAATTTATATTTTTATAATTCGCAATGTTAAATTATTTTAATAACATGCAAACATTCATTGACTTTACAGATAGATTTTCTGAAAATTTCAATTAAATTGGTTATGTAGAAATATGGTTTTATCGATTTGGAACAAACCAAGAATTACATTTATATATATATATACTAGCTGTACCCTGCCACGCGTTGCTGTGGCTCAAATTGGCGCAATAGAAAAAGTTCTAAAATGAGAAAAAGCATGTTTCTTATAGGTTTAATTTTCCATTTTGCATGGAAACACAGTTTTTGTTTTCCATTTTCTTAGCTGATATAGAGATTTTCTGGTTTGGTGACTCTTGAATATGTAACATAAATTGTCCATGTGAAAAAACAGTCAGTGTGTAACTGTAAGACCCACAATTGTAAAGATTGTTCCCTGTGCTTTGTTGATGGTTATTGCAAATGACAATAAAATTGGAAAGTGCAATTTCCTAAAGTGTAATGATGTATCCGGTGGAATCATAGGAATGCATGGAATGAAGATATATTCAGAAGATGAGACAGAGGAAAGGAGAGAGATAAAGGGAGTTAGAGAGAGAAAGGGGCTCAAAGAGAGATGGGGAGGGTGATATAGAGAGAAAGATAGATTGAGAGAGGGAAAGGGAGAGATGGATAGAGAGAGATATTAAGAGAGGAAGAGAGAGGGGAGAGAAACAGAAGATGAACTACACTTCACCATTTTTTTCCTCGTTCAGTAGAGAAGAAATCTTTTGAGACTGAGGCAATTTTAATGTTTTGTTATTACCCAGAGTACCCCTTTTTTTTTGGGGGGGGAGGGGGCTAGATTTTCCTCACATTAGAAACCGACCGGATTATCTGTACCTTCACTTAACAAATTAATAAAAGAAAAAGATATTGTAAAATTTGAATTTAACGTGAAAATACTATTTTAAAAAATAGCACGATAACATAAGTGCATAAGTGCCACTTTAGGTACTCCTTGGGCGTTGAGTTCCATGGCGACCAGTATAATTATTTAATGGTCGCTCTCTTAGCCCTAGTCAAGGCTAATGCATGCGCACATAACATTTTTTTATTTACTGACGTTGGCTTAGTAACTAAACGATTTATTGATAATTTCGTAACCCTTAAACGCATGCCGGAAGATTTAAATTGGTTCATTATTGTTGTAATGAAAAAAAAAAGTTTCATTCAACATAAAACACATATTAATGATAAATGATTTATTATTCTATTTATTGAAATTTACTAATTTTTAAATAAAAAAAGTAAAAAAATAAATTAATAAAAAAAATAGTTGCTTATGTGCGCATAAAAAACTTGTTTTCTTTTTTTTTGTTTTTGCTTTTTTAGATTAGGTCCTCCTTATAATCACCTCCAACCTCCTCATTTTAAGAACAGCTTCCGGAATAAACACCACTTTTGGAGGGAGGGGGGACTATTTGCAAAATTTAACTGATATTTGTTGTCAGCATACCCACCCGAAAATACTATTAAAAAAAAAGGAGGGGTCAGTACCCGTTGCAGAGAAGTAGATTTATTTATCAATAAAAGTTGCAGAGAAGTAAATTTATTTATCAATAAAAGTCGTCATTTAAAAAAGAAAATTGTGGAGGTGGAAAAAATCATCCTGAAGTTTATTACAAAAACGTTTTGTTTTCGCACTATTCAACAATTTGTTCATCCGCGCATGTAAATTAAAAAATATTTGTAAAAGTGAGAAGTTATCAGTAAATGATTTAGTCTTTTTTTTTTAATTTATTTATTTATTTTTTTTTTTTTACATTAGGTCCACCTCCACAAATGTTAAGAACGGCTTTCACAATAAACACCCTCAACCTCTCCATGTTAACAACGGATTTCGGAATAAACACCATGGGGAGGGGTGATATTTACAAAATTTAACTGATAAAAGTCGTCATTTAAAAAGAAATTTAAAATCAAATGTTTGTAAAAGTGAGAAATTATTAATAAATGTTTAATAACATTTTTCAGTGCTAATGCAGAGAGTGATCCGCGCTATTTTTTTAAATCGTATTTCCACGTTTAATTAAAGTTTTATGATTTGTTTTCATTCAATTGTAAGGTTAAAGTACAGAATAGGTACAAAACACCCTCCCTTCTCCATGTTAAGAATGGCTTTCTAAATAATGTTAATGATTCAGTACTGTTCCTTGTCTGCTTAAGTTTAACTTTTGTTTATTAAATTGTTAGGTGAAAGTCCAGAATAGTTACAAAAAACCCCTATCTGCATGTTAAGAATGTCTTTCTAAATAATAACGTCATTATTTCAGTGGGGTAGCTTCTCTGCATAAGTACCATGTTTTGTTTTTAAATTGTTAGGTGAAAGGACAGAATTGTTACAAAATACCATCCCCATGTTAAGAATATCTTTCTAAATAACATTATTTCAGCACAGTATTTTCTATGCATACGTACTATCTATTTTTGTTTATTAAATTGTTAGGTGAAAGTATAGAATAGATGCAAAACTCCCTCCCCATGTTAAGAATAACTTTCTAAATAACGCCATTATTTCAGCACTGTACCTTCTCTGCATAAGTACTATCTTTTGTTTATTAAATTGTTAGGTGAAAATATAAAATAGTTACAGAACACTCTCCCTTTCCCATGTTAAGAATGGCTTTCTTAATAGCGTTATTTCAGCACGGTACCTTCTCTGCATAAGTACCATCTTTTGTTTATTAAATTGTAAGGTGAAAGTATAGAATAGTAACAAAACGTCCTCCCCATGTTACGAATGGCTTTCTAAATAACGTTATTATTCTATTATTATATTATTATGGTACTTTCTCTGCATAAGTACCATGTTTTGTTTATTAAATTGTTAGGTGAAAGTACAGTACTCATGCAGAGAGTGATCCGTGTTGAAATAATGTTATTATTTAAAAAGCCATTCTTAACATGGGGAGGGGAGGGTGTTTTGTACCTAATCTGTATTTTAACCTTACAATTGAATAAAAAAAACATATAATTAAACTTTAATTAAACCTGGAAATACGATTTAAAAAATAGCGTGGACCACTCTTTGCATTAGCACCAAATATTATTTAAGCAAGTTACCAATCCGTAAAAAAAAACTGTACTTTTACCAACCAATCTTATATCGAAAAACAAAAAACTCAAAAAGCAAGCGACAAACTTTTTTTTTTTGCCTTATATAATAAAGAAAAAATGTGTAAATTAAAAATTTGGAAGATAAACAAATGAATTATGTTTTTTTTTTGTTTTTTTTACTTATCGAGTAAACAGAAAATGAAATCTACTTTGTTTTGTCAATTCGTGGCTGTGAAATGAATCGAACCGGAAGTTCAGTTTTATCAGCAAAACAGCTTCGCACTAACGGTTACGAAAATATATTTATTTTATTTTAATATTTTAATAATTCGCGAGGTAAATTTATTTTAATAACATAAAAACATCCCTCGACTCTAAAGATGGGTTGTCTGAAAATTTCAAATAAATTGGTAATGTAGAAATATGGTTTTATTCGCTTATAACGAATCAAGAATTACATTTTTATATATATAGATTAGCTGTACCCAGCCACGCGTTACTGTGGCTCAGTTTGTTAAATGGAACATATTCCTCAAGAAAAATTGCATTTTGTTCGTTTATTTACTTTTATTATTTTTTGCAATTTTTTTTATCAATAAAAGTTGTTGTTTCCACCCCCCCCCCAAAAAAAAAATAATTTTTTACCATAAAATGTTAGGTGAAAGTTTTTCGTTTTTTTTTTCAGGAAAACATGCACTTTTTTTTAAAGAAATTTTGAAGTAAACGTTTCTTTTTGAAAACGGATTTTTTTATTAAAAGAACAGATGAATGCTTTATATGAACATTGTAAATAGTTAGGTGAAAGTAGAGAAAAGTTTGTTTGTTTGTTTTCAAGAGACTGTACAAATTATTTTTTTTCAACAGATGGTAAGAAAAACAGAAAACATACTTCCATCATTAATTATGCAAAAAAATAAATAAAGTGTAAAACTTTCTGTTATTAATGTTTGCTAAAAAATAAATACAGTAAACTTCGCTGAAATGTTAGCATATGCTACATCTTAAAAAGTTGGTTCATGCTGACAATTAAATAAAATAAACGTCTAAAAATTAGTAAAAATAAGTAAAATCATGAATGACGGCTCTTGGAGGTAGGAACAACACAATCATTTGTGTAAAATAATTAATATTTGAGAAACTGTAAACAATAAGAAAAATACCTGATACCAAATGCAGTAAAATTCAAGTATCTTTTATACGTGCTGAAACTGTGTTTAAGTTATTTTTATTTCATTTCTTTTATTAAAAGTTGTCTTTCCAACAATTAACTGGGTGCATATCGTTTAATCATTGGGGACTTCACTCTTGGAAAATTGTATAAAAAATCCATGACTATCACTAACTCTAAATTTGGGAGTGCAACTCGAACTTAGGATTAGTGGTAGATAAGTCATTTGTTAGGTGTGTCAGATATTTCGTGAAAAATATTGAATAATTCCACCCCGTTTTCCAAGCTTATAACTCCTCAAAAAATGTAATTCAAGCCCTAATTTTTTTTTCAATTAAAGGAGAAAATTCATTTAAAAAACAAAAAAAAAAAAACGTGGTTTTTAAAAAAAAAAAAGGTTTGAAACTTGGGACTTTACTTTTTTGTTTTAAATTTGAATATATTATTTATTTATCTTTTATCTTCAATTTGTGATAGATAAAACTTTGGTGAGTAAATTAATTATTTACTTTGTAATAGACATTTCAAAATGGGGGGCTTGAATTTAAAAAAAAACGTTTGTCTAAAATATTATATTCGGTTTATTGGAAAGAACATAAAATTTCACATTGACCCTGAAAATATCTTAAAAATTGAATGAATAGAAAGATTTTGATAGATTTTTAAAGTTTCAAAATTGAAAATACTGAGCTCGTAAAATTCAATTAATTTCATTACTGGTTTTTTTTAAATAAAAAAATAATATCTCTATTACATTTTATTCAAATTTAATAGTTTATTTTGGAAGTATAATCCATAAAAAAAATAAACAACCCACTTTTAAAAGAGAAATTACGAGTTTTTTATATTTTATTCGCAGTTTCGTGTTAGGGGTGTCAAAAATTCATACAAAAATTCTGATACAGCTAGTCATTTAAGCCTCCTTACTCCTTAAGCGATAAGCGGACATTTGTGTATTATTATTTTTATTATTCAGTGTGTAAAATCCACTTTGAACAACATATTTGGAAATTAGAAAAAAAAAAAAAAAAAAAAAAACGTTGTTTTAGCATGTTAAAAGTATTTAAGTTGGTAGATAATTAAATTCTACTGTGTTTGGTATAAGTTTTTTTTTGTTTTTGCTGTTGTTTCTTGCTTTTTAGAATTTTTTACTAAGGGGGGTTGCTTAGATCGTATTTTAAACTAAACTACGGAGGTTGGAATACCCCCCCCCCAAAAAAAAAAATGTACTTGGAAAAATCGATTTTATAGTGAGATTTAAGAATGGTTAGCCTAAAAAAAAGGTGAAAAATAAAACAAATAATCAATAAATAATTGTTACCAAAGGCAATAAATGCTATTTTTTTTACTTACATGAATGAGTTTATTTTATGTTTTAAAGTATTTTCAAGCGCTTTTCTTTATTTTTTAATCTAAAATTGCGGGTGTGTGGGTGCAAAATATCTCCAGATTTTCTAGAATTCCCCGCTAGATTGCAAACGAAATCTCCAGATCTAGCAGGAAAACCGCTAAATTGGAAACACTGGTCACGTGACGCAAGCGGTGATAAACAATTGTCCATAAATAAAAAAAATGGCCTATCGTTACAAAGAAAACCACCTATTTATTACAGAAAAATTAAGTATAATGTTATAATTAAAAAGAGATATATAGAAACACGCATGGGTACAGTAAACATATTATACCAAAATGTCGAACCAATCATTTATTCAGTTATTTAGACTATTAATTACGAACGAACCAAGAGTTACATTTTTATATATATATATATATATAAGAACAAACAGTTAATAAAACATGAAAAAATACTTTCAAAAAGAGTTAAAAAAACATATTTGATCTGAAAAGGAAACACTTGATAAGTGGATAGTCTTTAATCCGCGGAGTTTCAAAGAAATACTTTCCTTCTGATCAGAGGCTAGGAATTAGCAAAATGCGGGATCGGATTTTGCATACAAAAGTATTTGATGAAACTGCTAGTCAAAGATCTTACTTGATAACAAAAAGTGAAGCAGAGAGAATATGGTGAAGAAAAAGTGATTACACATGAATGGATAGTCTGGTGAACGGTAAATAATCCAATGACGGTAAAATCCAAAAATATAACTCAAAGAAAGTTAATTGAATTTCCACTTGCACAAGTAAAATCCAAGGAAATCATGTAATTGGAAGATGGTCCAAAATAATCCAAAAGGCCGAAATCCATGGAACAATTCACAAATATGTACAAGGAAAAGGGGAAAAATTCCAATAATATTAATAAAAGAAAAATAAGATATGCTTTTCATACAGCTGCCGAGACATAATGTAAATAAAAAAGGTCAGGGAAGAAGAAGAGGAAAAAATCTTTTTATTTTATATATATATATATATATATATATATATATATATATATATATATATATATATATATATATATATATATATGGGTAGTTTTTTTGTTTATATCCGTTAGAAGCACTGAGTGAAATTTGAAGAATAAAACCTGTATAAATACATTTGAAGCCAATACTGCAACGCGAAATTTTTTAATAAATAAACGGGTGTTTATTTTTAAAGAAATATATTTCGGAGTAAGACTACTTTGTCAATCTTTTTTTTCCTCTTCTTTCTCGACATAATGTAGTGGAAGATAGTTGGATGAAGAGTCCACATGATGTTGTTAACTGCGGGGTTTTTATGAAGCCGGATAGATGACGTATAGTCGCGCATTTTGAAAAATATTTCGCATTGCAGTTTTGGCTTAAAATGTATTTATACATGTTTTATTTTTCATATATATATATATATATATATATATATATATATATAATTGCTTACACATTAGGAAGATTATAAATAATTTTGAAAAAATATTGTTTTTTTAGTTCATGTTATTAATAGATTTGAATTTTTATATATATATATATATATATATATATATATATAATAAAAATCTTGATATTGAAAATGTATTCAAATTCTCAAAAAAAACTTATAAACCTATAAGGAAGGTATATAGAATCTTAATTATTTGACAAGGAGTAAAAATAAAACAAGAAAACCTTATTCCATGGACTTTCGAAGAATGCAGTTAAAGAAAATCGCTCCAGATGCGTTGGATATAAGGAGCTAACAAGAATAAAAGATGATTATCTTAAAAACAAGAAATGCCTATTGGCCTTGAAAAAACCATGGTTATAGGTAAGAGGAAAACAATCATCAGAAAGAGAGTTTCGTAATCATGCAGTTTTTTAAAGAAGCTTCTGAAATAGGAAGCTGTATCAAAACAGTGAATTGATGAAGACCAATAAACCAACGAGTCAAACGAGCTTGAACAAAGGAAGCAGAAAATAGCTTGGACAATTCTGAAGAACACGTACCATAATAGCATTCATAAGAAAATACTGAGGCTAGAATCATCACATCTGTGAGACAAAGGTTGCCGAGAAGGTAGGGTGGTGGGGGGGGGGGGCCAATAAAATTACAAATACTTTTCTGCACTTTATTGAGAACCCTCAAATGGAACAGATTCACCTCCTCAAATATGACTACAGTACTCGATAAATAGTCTCATAATATATTTGTAGAGATAGAGAATAGCCTCAGATGTGAGATAACCTTTTCACATCTCACATCTGAGGCTATTCTCTATCTCTACAAATATATTATGAGACTATCGAGTCTAGAGCGATACAGTGAGCCGATTTTACAAGAATTAGAAAAAACAATGGATCTAATATATGAACTCCAAAACAGATTTAATGAGAATGAAATACTGAAAAGCTTCAGAGTCGAGTTCTCCTCAACGGCAGAGGCATTCATAAGAAAACGAACATACTAACGATTGAAAGATAAAATCTGCATCTTAATAGAATTAAATGAAACAAACCATGCATTACCTTAATTCATAACTGAACCCAGGTTAACTTCTAGCTGCATATTTCAACTAATCTAAAGGAGATGGGTGAGAAGCAACACTAGAGTAGAGGGTGATATCATTAGCATAGATGTTCATTTGATGAATTATATTCTCTGAAAGATCATTGATATAGAGAAGAAACAGTGTGGAACCCTGGTATTGTTAGGAAAAGACAATTAAGAGACACCATCCAGAGTTAACTGCAAGCTTCGATCAGAAAGAAAAGACCTAATGTTGATCAAGTGTAAAATGGCTCATTTTATAAAAATGAAAATTTCTGAATTAAATGTTTGGAATGTAGTTTCCTTTTCCCCATAACCTTTTAGGCTGTAGTATTGGTAAACCTAAGTGGGAAGAGTTTAAAATCTATCCTTAAAATAAAAGGTTTCGTTTTAAAGATTTTCAAATGGTCTTAAATTTTTGATCAGGAGTGTGTATATAGTTGTGTTTTGGTGATAGCTTCAAAATACTTGAATCTATCTTCAGCAAAACCTAACAACTTATCAGGATTAATATTGCTAATGAAACCCATAACAATATTTTGAAAATGCTGAAAATGATACGATTTTATCGTGTGATGATAATTCTGGTATAGGAAAATTTAAATTGTTTATGTCTTTCCTGGAAATGTGAACGCGTTCTTTTGGAGTTTAAATGACTTGATGTTCCCGTTTTTCACCTACACTTTAAATTATTTTCTTTTTATCTAGCCTTTTTGCTTATTTGCTTTTATCACCGCAAAATGATTTGATGAAGAATCGAAAACGTTCATGATACATATGAAACATACATTATTAGCATTAGAAAAAAAATTAAATAAAAAGGTATAATTAAACATTAGAATTCTGTCTTTTTTTTTAACAATGTTTGCTTAAATAAAAAAATGCTGCCACACAATTTATAATTATATATTTCTCATTCTTTCATTTAATTTTATTTTGTGTCTGTAGATTTGGTGTGTGCCTACTTGCCATTGAAGATACAACAAAGTCAAATTCTCGAATACAGTTAAACCCAGGTCCAAACTACATTCTCAAGAAGAATGATATTTGCTATTATTTAAGTGTCACCAAAGAAGAATTTGCACAGATTGATTCCTCAGCACTTGAAAGAAAATCAACATTGGAAGAAAGATGTAATTTTTTCATTTTTTTTATTTATATTTTTTCGCCCAAATTTCATTGAATTCATCAAAACTTAAATACAGAAACTGACTTTCTAAAAGTAACCATTTTTCAGGAGGCTTATTTCGCTTACTAATAATTTCATGAAGTTGTTAAAATATTACTTGATGAGTAAAGAGAAAACAATAAAATCCTAATAAGCAAAAAAAAATAGTTATAAAATGTGATAAGTCATGAACTAAGTAAAAATGTTGACGGCAACTAAAACTTTTGTTTCCCACATTTTTAATATTTAATATATGTTTGTCAAAACTGTTGAAAATATTTTTATACCTCAGTTTATCAGATTGGTTGACATTTGTTATGACAGATGTTTGTCAGATTAATTGACAACATTTGTTTGTTAGATTTGTTGACATCATTTGTTGTAACAGATATTTTGTCAGATCGATTAACAACATTTGTTATGCCAGATTTTTATAAAATTGTTTGACAACATTTTTATGACAGATGTTTTTTTTTCAGATCGGTTAGCATCAATTGTTATGACATATGTTTGTCAACATTTTTTATGACATTGGCATAACAACATTTGTTATGACATATGTTTGTCAACATTTTTATGACATTGGCATAACAACATTTGTTATGACATGTTTGTCAACACTTTTTATGACATTGGCATAACAACATTTGTTATGACATGTTTGTCAACATTTTTTATGACATTGCCATAACAACATTTGTTATGACATGTTTGTCAACATTTTTATGACATTGGCATAACAACATTTGTTATGACATGTTTGTCAACATTTTTATGACATTGGCATAACAACATTTGTTATGACATGTTTGTCAACATTTTTATGACATTGGCATAACAACATTTGTTATGACATGTTTGTCAACATTTTTATGACATTGGCATAACATTTGTTATGACATGTTTGTCAACATTTTTATGACATTGGCATAACAACATTTGTTATGACATGTTTGTCAACATTTTTTATGACATTGCCATAACAACATTTGTTATGACATGTTTGTCAACATTTTTTATGACATTGGCATAACAACATTTGTTATGACATGTTTGTCAACATTTTTATGACATTGGCATAACAACATTTGTTATGACATGTTTGTCAATATTTTTTATGACATTGGCATAACAACATTTGTTATGACATGTTTGTCAACATTTTTTATGACATTGCCATAACAACATTTGTTATGACATATGTTTGTCAACATTTTTATGACATTGGCATAACAACATTTGTTATGACATGTTTGTCAACATTTTTATGACATTGGCATAACAACATTTGTTATGACATGTTTGTCAACATTTTTATGACATTGGCATAACAACATTTGTTATGACATGTTTGTCAATATTTTTTATGACATTGGCATAACAACATTTGTTATGACATGTTTGTCAACATTTTTATGACATTGGCATAACAACATTTGTTATGACATGTTTGTCAACATTTTTTATGACATTGGCATAACAACATTTGTTATGACATGTTTGTCAACATTTTTTATGACATTGGCATAACATTTGTTATGACATGTTTGTCAATATTTTTATGACATTGGCATAACAACATTTGTTATGACATGTTTGTCAACATTTTTATGACATTGGCATAATAAACGTTATTATGCCAGATGTTTTTCAGATTAGTTGACTAAAGTGTCATTTCATATATCTGTCAAAAATATACCACTCTTAGCAATACAGTCAAGTGTATATATGTTTTATTTTTGTTTTTTCGTTGTTCTAATCGTACAAAATATAAGTAATAAAAATAATCTAGTTGATGTCAAAATTATTTAATTGACATCAGCAAGGTAATAATGGTATTTTATTAGGATCTTAAGTAAAACTATTGTTGTTGTTTTTTTGTCAATCTTAAAGAAGTAATTACAAGCATAAAATCTAAAGATTTCATAACATGTATGATTTCATGACATGTAAACTAGTATTTAATTATCTACGTTGTGTAAGTTATTTCATAAACTTTTCTAATCAGCACACAAATCAAATTTGACTGAAATCCTGTATCTAAAATTGCATATGGGCTATTTCACTCATTTTTATTATCCAATCACTGACATTGTATTTCTTTCTTTTTTCCTGGTGTCATCTCTCAGATAAAGGTATTATGGTTTTATTGAATTCATGCTATTCACACTTGGGGCAGTTAATCACTTAACTGACTACACTTGCCTATCTCAAATATCACCCAGACATGCAATTAACCAAATTTCTATTTCTTTCGTTTCATTCATGCTTTAAAATTAATACAACTTTCTGTCAGATTACTTTTAATTTTTTTAATTTTAAACTATGAAAATTGAACTACAAATATATTTGTGTAACATTTGCTAATTTATTAATGAACTATTTTGTTATTCTAATATTTATTTTTAGTAGTAATTATAATTGTTGTATTTTAATCTTACTCCAATATATTATTTATCTAATTATCATCATAGAAATGTTATCACTTCATTTGCGCTGCTATGTTTATTTTAATAATCATTATTTATTTAATAATAATATTTATAAAGACATCAAATGATTCCAATAATTAATCGAATATTGTAAATGATCGAATTTTGTTTTTGAAAATAAACAATGACTTAATTTCAATTAAAATTGATTAACGAGATACTAAGATTGATCCACAAAACCTGTGTATTCATAGTGGGTAAAATACAATTTGAAATATCATTTCATCAGCAAATAATTTTATTAGCAAACTAGCAAGGCCTATATCCTGGCACTGCCCGAGAAGAAAAAGGAAAGAATGATTTAATTAAAAAAAAAATCTTATAGTATCATGCTAACTTTCCTTTTCATTTATATTTTGATTTCTGAAAAAAATCATTTAAATTTTAGATTTTCTTTAAAATCTAGTATAATAAATATGCATTATATTATATATATTATACATTGTGTTATTTAGACATACTTTTTCAATATAAAAGAATTTCTACTTCACTGATATAGGACAGAAAAGATAAAGTATATTGCAACTTAACGTTAATTCTATTTTCAAAAGTAAAAATAAAAGTAAACTGAAAAGGAAAAATATTGTATAATTGACAAATATTTAAATTGAGGAATAAGTTAGAAATAGGCAGTGGCAGGCATAAAAAGTGTTTTCAATTAAAATCAATTTAGTATTATGTATGAAATCTGAAGAAAAACATTTTTTAAAGAGAGTAAATATGTTAGTGTTACCGGCAACATGTTTTATTCGATCAAGTACGATGAAAGTAAACAAAGTTTGGTAGTGACAAATATAAAAATAACATGGATAAATATTTTTATATAAAAGTATGTATAAATAAATGTATTGGTTTAAAAACATAATTCTTGTATTTTCGCAACACAAGTATAATTAAGGAAACACTCAAAAAATTGTAAAGTCACAAATAAAGTTCTGTATTTTTTTCACATTTCAATAATCTCAGAAATCTGAGTATCCACTTATGCAAAACAAATAATTTTATACTTTAATCTTTTTAAAATAAAATATTTGTATAAAACACTTTTTTAAAATAAAATATTTGTATAAAACACTTTTTTAAAATAAAATATTTGTATAAAACACTTTTTTAAAATAAAATATTTGTATAAAACACTTTTTAAAATAAAATATTTGTATAAAACACTAAAATATTTTTTACTCCAATTTTAATATATGTCCACAGTGTTATTTTCTAGTTTAGTCACGTAAGCATTGTTGGCGTTAAAACACAACTGCAACTTATTTGCATTAATAAAAACATATGTAATCTCTATATGTCATCTGTTCTGTCCTCAGTCACAGAAAAAGAACTCCTTCTCAACTGAGGTAATTCGGAAACAAAAAATGTGTAAGAAAAGTTTTAAAATAGTTTTGAAAACTGTTTGAAGAAGACATGTATTCATGAAGAAGAATTGCTATGCTTATTATGATGAACAATGTTCGCGTATTTGATAACCAATATGATATTCCATTATTCTGCATAGCGTCCGAACATGTCATAGCTTGTGCGGAATAAATAAAAAAAAAAAAAAACATTGATTTAATCAAAAAATAAATAAATAAATATCTGAGTTTTAATTCTGATGGAAAAGAAATCAGAAAAGAACCCATGACAAAATAAAAGTAAATTGTCTAAATTCGGCTAAGCTCTCTAATCTATAGGTGCAAATAATACTCTTGTCACCGGCAGTATTATAAAATAAATAGTTTTAATTGAGTATTTATTGTTTAGTAAAAGAGATAACTCTAATGAAAAAAATAATCGGAAAAGCTTACCAAAGCTAATGTCTAAACTCTTAGCAAACATTTGTTGTTATTTTTGTTTTGTTTTTTAGGAATATAAATGCGAAGTGTTCATTAATAGTAATAATAAAGTAGGTATTTTAGATTTCTGGAATAAGTGGTGCTTGTTTCATTTTATGCCATGAAAAATTAGCATGAATCTGGTGGCGGGAAGAGTAGATAATAATATATGAGTAAAAATGGCAACCACCTTCTCTTTGAAAAGTTTATTTGTGAGAGTAATATAATCCGGAGAAAATATGATGAATATTAAAAGAAAAAGAAATGAATGTATAATTTCTGGAAACATGCATGAGGGTTTAAGCTAATTGGATTGCAGAACAAATTAGCATATGAAGGTTTTGGCTAATAACCTTCTATGTCTTAATACACCGGAAGAGGGAATCGACTTTACTTTGTTATATAGATAATGCTCAATGTAATAAATGTTTACTGTTCTTTTTAATTTAATTGTTTTTGTATATGAACACCCAAAAAGTTCATAGAATATATGATATTGGAACAATAACAGATGTGATGAAATTAGATTACTTTTATCTAACAAATACTGATTAGCCAGAAAAAAAACAACTTTTTATTATATCAGATTTTAAATGACAGCATTATTTTTATGTTTTAACACGTATTTCTCCATTAATGAATTTTGTAGATTTATAAAATTATAAAATTCTTGCACTATGGTGCCATTATTTCTCATCTGTTCTTATTGAATAAACTTTCTAATCTAATTCACATAAAGACATATTGTTCTTTATTGTTTGACATAGATGCATGCAAACATACAGACTATTATTGTTATATCACGATTTTTTTCATTTTTATTTTTGTAATTGAAAAACATATTACAAAAATAATCAATAAATTGGAAAAATAATTTCTTTATTTTATACTTAATTATTTTGTTGTAGTCTAATTTTGTATTTACTATAAACATTGCATATATATTTGTTTATATTTTTGTCTGACTATAAATTGTGCCTTTTCATTCTTTGTGCAATCATGGGTATAGTATAGATGGACGAAAAATTGCTCCAGATTTTTTTTACGTTGAGTCGGAGTGCTGATATAGCAAATGAAAGCAAACTTTTACCAAGTATAAATGTGATGTATTTGTGAGAATGTCGGCCACCTTTAAAGACGGCTGATAATGTTGGATTACTTGTAAAAATCCAAAAATACATAGCGGCCTATTGATTAGCTCATTTTATTCCAAATTAAAATTTTGCATCATGAGGTGTAACACGTTGAAGGATTTTCTTCGGAATTGAGAAAGTTTGGGAGGAAAACACATTTTTATCCGATATTTTAGATATATACAAGACAGTTCGTTATAAAAAAAAACCACATACATATTTTATTAATCTTTTTCTATCAATAATACAAATGACAATTATTTATTACTTCATTTTTCAGTTGTGTGATTTTTATTTTGAAAAATTATTCATTGAAATTTTTGTTAAACAATTTATTTAGGAGAAAGAATTTTTTATTGCAGAAGATAAAATGCAGCTATATCACCGCAATCAGCTATATCACCGCAAATTTATAGCATATACAATTGAGTAAACATCACCAACAGGAAACAATATAAACTTGAGAATAACCGAAACGAAGATATATTACCCATACAAATGGCTGCATGTTTTATCAATCTTTTAGATGTACGTCATGTAATTACATTTATATTTTATTGATAAAACGACACGACAGCATTTTTTTTGTCACGAGAATGTCATTTTTCACTGTCGCATTCTTTAAAAGTTTATGCCACAACGGCATGAATAAAATGGTAAGACACGTTTAAGAATAAAACGATGCAAAGAATTCTTAATCTCGGGTAATTTTTACCAACTTTTAAAAAAATATATATACTCATATATTTCTAAGACATGACAACGATGACGACATGTTTAAAAATTTGTACGTGTATTATTCACACCTATTTAGTGTATGGAGTGTTCAAATATTTTATCAGCTGCTCAAGAATGTATCTGCTGTATTTATATCTGTTAGACATGAAAAATTATAGAGAAACACAAGTGGTAAGAATCCCAGCATTTTACATGCACAATTGTCAGCATCTCTTTAAAAGTAATTCAGCCATTTTTTTTCCTTTATGGCTCTATGCAATAAATTATTGAAAAAAAAACACACATTATAAATAACATTCCTTTGAACAAAAATGTATATATAAAAATATCTGTTTATTTAAAAAGTAATTAGTTTTGGGGTATAAAAATATACTCTTTACGTCGTCTTTTTAGTGTCATCTGCAATGTATCGCGCAACAGTTGCTTTCATCACACTTTTATCACATGTTTATGTTTGCATCTTGACACTCGTGTTACATTTGAGTAGAGATAGCTTCTTTTTAAATTCATCTTGTCAGCAATAAACACTGTAAACGTTGTAAAATTGTAAGCATACTAACCCAGTTTTGCTTACAGTGCTTATTAATTAGTGGAACAATGGAAGACTTACTTGTTAAGCTTGGAGGAATTCTATTAAAAGTAAAGATCTGGACGTTATCAAGACCATCAAAGAGATGATCAGTGATTGTAGTGTTCGAAAACCTTCAGAAACAGGAAAGTTCCTCTGCTCTGTTTGTGGAAAGGGTATTAGGTACATTTCTATGAAGCATTTCACATACAAGAAGTTCAATGGAATTACAAGTAGGTTAAGAGAAGATAACTAGTTTGTGTGTAAGAAGTGTAAGATAATGGAGTTGGATGAAAACGCAGATATAGACAAAACATATCTGAATGGCAAAGCCATTGTGATTGTTGAGAAGTTTTGTCACTTTGGTGATATCATTGGAGCATGAGGTGGAGCAGGTGCTAATATGATTGCATGAATTAGGAGTGGATGGGGTAAATTCAGGGAACTTCTGCCAGCAGAATGTTACCATTGTTGATCAAAGAAAGAGTCTATCAAGCATGTGCATACAGTGTGATGATGTCTGGAAGTGACACCTCGCCAGAGAGGGTTAAGGACATGCGTTGCATGAAGAGAAATTATATGATGGATGTGCAATGTGAATCTGAAAATTGGCTTAGATTTGATGACCTTAAAAGAAGATTAAATCTGGACAGTATAGGGGGATGTGTGCAGAAGAGGAGACTTGGATGGTATGACCATATATAAAGAATAGATGATAGTTCTTGGGTTAGTAGATGTAGAAGAGTTGGACTAGTAGGTTCACTTCACAGAGGAAGGCCAAGGAGAACATTGAGAGAGAAATCGGAATAAGGAGCCAAAAATAGTTTTGTTTAGAAGTCACCTTCTTAAAGATGTCCAGCATATGGTAGCATGTAAACAGGACGTTAAACCAAATATGATGACGATATTTCTTTTCGTACATGCAGATGCTTCATTCAATTCCACTCAAAACTATTTGACCTCGAAGTATCGATGATACACATTTGTCAAAAATTACACGTTTTGCTCAGTGTTCAGAGTGTGCTGTGATAAATGCTACACAATAGTGGAAGCTCCTTGTTTCCTTATATGGATGACCTAATGCTTGTATGCATCAGTCATTTACTCTATAGCGTATTTCTCCAATAATTGAAATATTTCAGCAGACATTCTTTCATCTTCTAGTGCGATGAATTGAAAGCCATACTTTATGCACATAATCATACACATTGCCAATTTAAAAGTTTTAAATGTTTAATAACAATCACTGGTCTCTTGATTCCTTCCATATCCAACTCCACTATATTTTTTGTAGTAGAGTTGATACGCAGATGGCTGTCCTCCTGGGGTAAAGCATTCAATCCTTCTGTGCCGTATCTGCGATGGAAAGAGGGCAGTGACGTTTCTAAAACAAATCAGTTTGGCATGAACCTAAAAATGCTTTGCTGTAAACAAATAATTGGGACAGCTGACTAATCTGCGTAACTGGTTATGCAGATGAGTCATTTCACTAGCAAATTTGAGTAATATGATAACCTGACGAATATGAGTTGATAGCATTTGCTTATTCTCTTGTTTCTATCTTCTCACATTGATGTGATGGCGATTCATGACCTCTTGTTTGTGCTTCCTATCATCCTTTTGTTTTTTCTTTCATGCTTGTTTTTCCTGTTTGTCTCTCCTGGCTGTTTCTTTTAGGATTTAACAGTCTCTGGTTTACAAATTTGTATAAAGCAACCTTCAAAGTGACTAGATGGAAGGCATGCGTGTAACTCATTACACAAAAACGAGAACTTTCCTGAAATACTTCTTTTGTTCTATCCTTTTCCTCTAGAAGTTCATTTAGTACACGGTTGTTATTCTATTTTATTTACATTGTATTGGGTGTGCAAAGATTTATAATGACAAGCAGAAAATCTTGCATTTATGGAAGACATGTTTATTTTTTAATGTTATACCAAATGAAATCACACCATGCCAATTAGTGAAACTTCATCTTCTTCATGTCGCAGTCGCCATTTTGTCTGTTTATTTTGTAAATGCAATTCTAATTGGTTGATTATTAAAGGCAAAATAAAACAAATAATTACATTAGCTAATCTTCTCTTTCAGTGCGTATGTATTTTTGATAATTCATTTCAGTTGCAGAATTTCACGTGGGGAAATTGGCTGAAGGCTTTTTTGTCATTTTATCTCAATCATTATGTAAACATTATTTATCCCGTCTAGATGATGAAATTACATGTTTCATGAGATGAGAACGCCTATTATCATTATTTATGAGAAATTCGTCTGCATTTTTTATTGTTGTAAGATGTTTTAGTTACTTTTTCCCATGAATTAATGACCTTGTCTGTTAACTCTATCTGAATCGTTTTCTAATATGTTTTATATTTTTTAAATCGAAATTTCATATCTAGGCAAAAGATTAGAGGCAACAGAAGACATTAAATCAAAACCTGTTTTTACAGAAAATCAAAAGATAAGCTTTCAAACCATTTGAAGACCTAACTTTTTTTAATTAATAATTGTCTGTTTACGTGTTTTTAATTTGCTTATCATTTAGTTTTAGCTGGGAATAGTGCATCCTACCGGATGCGAAACATTCACCCACTATCTCACACATTCCAAATTTAAGATCCTTTAAGTGGAATTGTTCGCATCAGCCTTGCACTTGGTACACCAGGTATATTTGCCAGGTAGTTTTTTAAATTTTTTCATGAGTTTGGTTGCTGTTATAATTACTGGATGGATGAAGATCTTCCTAAGATTTCAGTTTTTTTTTCATGTCGTACATAAGACCTTGGCATTTCGTTATCTTTTCTTTCTCAATTCTGTTTAAAACCCAGCATCATTGGCTATATTAACTTTTGATAAAGTTGCTTCTTTCTACTTCTTGTTCTATGTCAGGTTTAATAACTCCATTTTCTGGGTATGCAGCTGTATGAAGTGTGTGTGTGTGTGTGTGTGTGTGTGTGTGTGTGTGTGTGTGTGTGTGTGTGTGTGTGTGTGTGTGTGTGTGCACTATAAAATCACTGCAATGACTTATGTCTGTTAATTATCACTTTTGAGAATTGATTAATCAGATACTAACATTAAAAGGTAATGCATTTTGATATTTTTTAAATTCACAAATGATAAAACAGCTAACGAACGCTATCAGCAATTAATATTATAATCAAACATAAAAAACAAATCATTAATATTATGCTATCAAACATAAAAAACAAATCATTAATATTATGCTATCAAACATAAAAAAACGAATCATTAATATTATGCTATCAAACATATCAAACGAATCATTAATATTATGCTATCAAACATATCAAACGAATCATTAATATTATGCTATCAAACATATCAAACAAATCATTAATATTATGCTATCAAACATAAAAAAACAAAGCATTAATATTATGCTATCAAACATAAAAAAACAAAGCATTAATATTATGCTATCAAACATAAAAAAACAAAGCATTAATATTATGCTATCAAACATAAAAAAACAAAGCATTAATATTATGCTATCAAACATAAAAAAACAAAGCATTAATATTATGCTATCAAACATAAAAAAACAAAGCATTAATATTATGCTATCAAACATATCAAACAAATCATTAATATTATGCTATCAAACATATCAAACGAATCATTAATATTATGCTATCAAACATATCAAACAAATCATTAATATTATGCTATCAAACATAAAAAAACGAATCATTAATATTATGCTATCAAACATATCAAACGAATCATTAATATTATGCTATCAAACATATCAAACAAATCATTAATATTATGCTATCAAACATATCAAACGAATCATGCCATTAATTCAACTATAGTCATTGCTGAACAGTATTTACACAGTTGTAAAATATTGCTTTAGTTTTAAAAAATAGTAGACTAAATAAATTCTTTCAAAAAAATGTAAATTTTAACAAAATGAAAAATGAATTTCTCATTTTGTTTCGCTTAATTAGTGTTGTTAGAAGCAAATCATGAACAATCATGCCTTAATAAAAACATTAATAACAATCATGCCTTAACAATCATGCCTTAACAATCATGCCTTAATAAAAACGTGAAATCCTTTAAATCTCATTACAGACTTAGTATGTAGGTTCGAAGCTGATACAATATATTCATTAATTTAGTATTAGACATAAATCTGGGAACATATATTTAAATTCATATTTTTGGTCAACAAAAGGAGGGTGGACCTGTAAATTCATCTTTGTCCGTTCGTCCGTCTACACTTTTCTCAATACTGTGCCTTGGAATTTCTTTGAAATTTTGCACAAACATTAAACATGATACAAGTAAAAAAAGTAACAGAACAGATTTTCTGAGAAAACTCCAGTTGCGCCCCTAGGGGTACCTTTCGGGTTAAAATGGCTAAAATTGACACTTTTGTGCTTATTAAAAAAAATTGATGTCTTGGATTTTTATAAAACTTTCTGAAAAGTTTTAACTAACTGATTTCTATATAATTTTGTTGGTCTCTACTTCGCGATAACTCTTAGGTGTACCCTAGCGGCTCTTTTAGGGCTAATAAAAACACTCCATTTTTGGGACTATTTTACCATATTTGTCCAAAATTTTCTGTGTATGTCTATTTAGCAGTTTTGTATGGTGCTGAACTCATATTTAAATATGTTAAGGCTTTGGGGGCTCTTGGGGCTAAATGGGGGGGGGGGTAAATGATGGACTTAGTCATTTCTTCATTTGCATAACGCAGAACTCAAATTTACATATGTTAAGGCCTAAAACTGCACCGTTTCTTCATTTTCACTAAGATTTGACGTCCCCGGAGGACTTTTGGGGTTAAATGAAGGTTGGAGGGACTTTGTCATTTTTTTATGCCTAGTTCACTGTGCACTCACGGGGGACCATGCATGCTTCACTTGTTTTGTTTTTTTGTTTTTTTATTGGAATCCTTTGAGATGAGGCTTCATAATTTGTGCATTCATTTTTTTACGGACTGTTATCATCATCTTCCTAGTTGTTATCACTTCACCACGTTTCGGCCAACTCATCCTCTGGCCTTCTTCAGGTGATTAACCATGATGGGATAGGAATGCTGAGTCTTGTAACTTATCCTCAGTAATTACTGCCTTCCATAGTTGTTGTCTCATCACATTTTTGGCTAACAAATCGTCTGACCTGCTTGAGCAGGATTGAAATCGCTATAATGTTCACCTGGAATCATAGAGACTCAACATCTATGAAGATAAGGATAACAGCCCAAAAAAAATATGAATGCATATATTTAAATTTACAAAACCAAAAATAAAATCGATAATCCAAAGTTATCGTAAAGATGACCTTATGTTACCTTTAACATGCATTTCTTCTTAGACTTTTAAATGACCGATATTTCGGTCAACAAGCCCTCCTCTAGGTACGTCGAATTATTGGTTAAACAAAGCATAAAATGATATTTACTCCATCTTTGTAATTGGCTGCTGACTGTAACAAGAAATGTCTTAATTATAAGTATAAACTGTCTGGTCTTCTTATAAAATATCATAATGGTTCATTAGAATGATTATTTAATGTAAGGAGATGAACACTCTGTTGTGGATATACTTATATTAATGCAAAAATTGCGTTGCTTTCTGTCTGCAGATATTTAGTTTCAGCTGTTTATAGTGTTTGCATGATAAAGAAACATTTAGTGTTAGGGTTAAAACGATGTTACAACTAGTAACAAATGACCATTGTTTTGTGATGATCCTTTTTTATATTGTATGTTTAGGGTGTCGTTTCACTTATACACAGGTGGCAAAAAGAAAGTCCGCACTTGTAATTTTTTTCAAAAACTGCAAATTTAAGCTAAATTTAATGTAACTGTTTAAACAAACTATACCTCATTTGATTGGCCCTTTATTCTTGTATAATTATACCTGTTCATATTTGACTTTTACTTGCAATATTCTAGTGTTCACGTCTATTTAAAAAGATAACTTCAAATTGAGGAGGCAAAAAGAAAGTCCACACCATGAAAAATTGTTATTTAAACGTAACTTTAGGACATTAATGCAACACAAATACAACAGGAACACAATGAACTAGTTAATATTTAGTATCATAGCCCTTCTGCAATTTGACAGCCTGCAATCTGTTGGGAATTCCTTGAATTAGACTGAGGCAATACTCTGGGGAAATGGCATCCCACTTTTCTTTAATTTTTGTCCAAAGTTCTTCCAAATTTTAAATTTTATCATTGTGTAGCTGTTGCTTGATGTACTGCCATACATTTTCGATAGGATTGAGGTCTGGAGATTGTGCAGGCAAATTCAATCACGGAATATCATGCTCTTCCAGGAACCTCTTGACATTGCCAGCTGTGTGAATGGGAGCATTATCCTGCATGAAGATGGGATTATCATCCAAATTCCGACCAAAGTAGGGTAGAAAATGCTCAGTCAACATATTAATGTATTTGGTCGACCTTGCAAGCAAACTATAGGCCCTGGACCATTGGTACTAATAATGCCCCACACCAAAACTGAACCTCCACAACCTTGCAACATTAAAACTGAACACCTAGGATTAAATTCTTCGTCTTTCCTCCGACGCACGTAATGCCTACCATCACTGTCTAGCCTATTTAACTTACTTTCGATGCTAAAAAGCACTTTTGACCAATATGAAGAGTCATGATCTTCATTGCATCTGACGAAGTTCAGACGGTGCTTTCTGTTCTTTACAGAAATCATTGGCTTGCGTCTTGCAACATATCCTCGCAAATTAAATTCCTTTAATCTGTTCTTGACAGTAGAAAGAGAGCACTTTTTAACAAGATTGCACTGTTGTTGGATTTGGGGAGCCGTTTCAAATCTCTTTCTTAGGCTATGGATCTTGATAGCATTGTCTTCCCTGTTAGAAGTAACTCTAGTACGATTTAGGAGCATCATGAACACTGCCGGCGTTTTGGTGCTTTTGCACAGTCTTTCATACCGTTTCCTCATCACATTTCAATCTGCAGCCGATTTTTTGATTGGATAAACCAGAAAGGTGGAGATTAATGAGCTCCTGACAATCACTAAGAGATATGGACTAAATGTTACATTGTATAACCTAAACAACAACAACTGAGATTAGAAATGCTTTGTTGCCTGTTGGTGGATATTCTAAACTGATGTAGGGGCGATAATATAAGCTGGTTTTAAGCGAATTTGTTGCTGCGGACTTTCTTTTTGCCTCCTCAATTTGAAGTTATTTTTTTAAATTGACGTGAACACTAGAATATTTCAATTAAAAGTCAAATATGAACAGGTAAAATTAAAGAAGAATAAAAGGCCAATCAAATGAAGTATAGTTTGTTTAAACAGTTACATTAAATTCAGCTTAAATTTGCAGTTTTTGAAAAAATTACAAGTGTGGACTTTCTTTTTGCCAGCACTGTATTTCAGAGTATTTGAACCAATGAGAAAGTACTAGATGACAGTACTACACTATGAAGTACCAACATTGTTGATTTCAGTTTTGTCCAATATATGACTTGGGATATAATAAAATACTAGCAGAGGCGCCTGGCATTGACTGATTGTAAAATATGCTTAAATATCATATTTGCGATTCTCATTAATATTTTAACATCTGGTATTGAAAATATTATTCTTAATTCATGAGTGAAGCAAACATATACAAAATGTACCAACTTACGGACGAAATTTGCATTAATAAGTAAATTAAACGATAATGCAGCTTTAGCCATGTTGACTTTTGACAACCATATTACAAAGTCGACTTAATTATAATAATAACAAATCAAAAATAAAACTTTTTAATTTTAACGAATATTTATATTTAAAAATCCGCAATGTATAAACATGGAACAGTTCTAATTAATGAAAAACAATGAAGAATAAATTTCGATTTAAAGTACTTGAAATACAAGATTCAATTGATTCAAATCTAAATATTCACTTAGTGCTGCTCTTGGCTTTGGATAGTGTATTTTGGCGATGATAACGTGTTTGACAAGTGCCAAGAACAGCGCTAACAATTAATATGCTTGTACTTAAATTGACACATAAAAGAGATAAATAAAAACATGAATGTTATGAATGCGTCACCAGTGAACAAAAGGATCTTTGGAATGAAAGCGAGAAAACATGAATTAACAAACAAAATATATTTATATATTCAACAATTTTACAGAAATTTAAAATATACTTTGAAAGACCAAAGTTTACTGAAAAGTTTTAAAGTTCTTTAATAAGAGGTTGACAAAAGCATCAGAAAGTGTTTCCAAGTTCCGTTGTGTGTGTGTGTGTGTGTGTGTGTGTGTGTGTGTGTGTGTGTGTGTGTGTGTGTGTGTGTGTGTGTGCTTTCACTGAAGATATAGGAGCAGGCTTAAAGGAATTTCAGAGTGGCACATTTTAGTCTTCTTGGATGAGCGTTGTTGATGTTGAGAATCGAGGTACGTTATATCACAGGTCCCCATCCTCATCCAGAAGAACTCTGATTTCAGTCTTCTAGGTTTGTTGCCTCCCATTGATTGAGCACTCTATGGAGGCCGACTACGTTCATTTATTTCAGAAATAAGATATTTTGATGTTTATTACAGAAGTCTTGCTTTGGTTAAGGATAGCATGTTTACAAGCAACATTTAAGAAGGAATTAAGTTTAGATAATTTGTGATGTAAACCTGTGTCTTAAACAAAGTGCTTCCATAGATTTATGTTATGAACTCAAAATCTTTTTTGATTTGACCCACAGCAACAGATACAGCATTGTCCTTTAAATAAGTAACAGTAATCAACTTTATTGCTAACTGTACACTGCACACTAATAACTCAGTCAACTTGCTCTCCTTAACCAAAGCAAGTCTTCCGTAATAAACATCAAAATATTTTATTTCTGAAATATTCCTTTTATTCATTTAATGAACGTAGTCGCCCTCCATAGAGTGATCAGTCAATGGGAGGGAACGGTTATAATATTACTTTAGTTAGAAGCTTTTCATATTTCTCTTAAAGGGGGCTTTAAATATTTATCCAATAGAATCTTTAAAGGTCCACCTGCTAAGCTACAAAAGCACTTTATTATGAGAGAATCGAAAATATTAAAATTCAAATTAACCATTGATCAAAAAAGCTTTCCCTTTTTTATTTTGTTAACAATTACAGTATTTTCACAAATAGAAAATTTTAACTATAGAAAAATATTTTGCTGTCTTTTTTGTTGATCCTCTATATAGAATTTTCTGTTTGAATACTAATACATTTTAATAGACAATTTTGAGAAATTTTTATCATTTTCCACAGCAAAAGATTACCAGTTGGAACCGACTGCTATTGCCATGAGCAATAGAGCAAGAAACAACAATGGTAAATTCACATTTGAGGTTTAGATTTCGACTCTTTTCATTTTTCACTAATGTTCTAACAAAATAATTTATGTTTTAACAAAATAATTTCAGAAGTAATTGATTTCATATTTCAGCAAAACAGCAACTTTGGAAAGAAAATATTTCCAATCGAAAAGTTAGTCAAATTGACTTACATTCCTGATTCTTAAATGCAAGGCTATTCAGTCTCACATGTCTGTAAATATTTCGTTATAATTAGATATCTTAATATGTTTTTGAAGAACTCTTAAAACCTTTATCAATTTAATATAAGTGTACATAAAAACTGAGAAAGCTTTAAAGTGTCTAAAACCTGTACAACTTGTTTCCACCAATTTTATAATCCTACTGATCCCATCATTCACATTATTACACATTAGTAGTCTAAAATAATTGCTTTTCTTTAATTGTTGATGCCATTATAGTCTCTTTCTGCTAACATTATTATTATTATTATTATTATTATTATTATTATTATTATTGTTATTATTGTTATTATTATTATTATTATTATTATTGTTATTATTATTATTATTATTATTATTGTTATTATTATTATTATTTTTATTGTTATTATTATTATTATTATTATTGTTATTATTATTATTGTTGTTATTATTATTATTATTATTATTATTATTGTTATTATTATTGTTATTATTATTATTATTATTATTGTTATTGTTATTATTGTTATTATTATTGTTATTATTATTATTATTATTATTATTATTGTTATTGTTATTGTTATTATTATTATTGTTGTTGTTATTATTATTATTGTTATTATTATTATTGTTATTATTATTATTACTATTATTGTTATTATCATTATTATTATTATTGTTATTATTATTATTATTACTATTATTATTATTATTATTATTATTGTTATTGTTATTATTATTGTTGTTGTTGTTATTATTATTATCATTATTATTATTATTATTATTATTATTATTATTATTATTCATTCATTCACACTTGAACTTCTGCATGTCAGTACAGTTGGGGAAGCAAGGAGCCGGAATGGAATTCCAAAGTCTAGTGGTTCTGGGGAAGAAACTACTGGAGTAGAAAGCTCTCCTACATCCAGGGATCTCCACTGTGTAGGAGTGGGATTTAGCTGGTTATCGGGTTTGTGGAGGGTATTTACATCGTGGGGGCACAAGTGCTTGCAGTTCGTCAGAGCATTCACCATTAAAATACATATAGAACAAGCAGAGGGATGCAACATTTCATCGATGGGACAGAGGCTGAAGCTTAGATGACAGTTCAGGACCTATCAGGTTGACGATTCTCTTTTGAACCTTGTCAAGGAGTGAGTGACTAGTAGCAGATGCACCAGCTCAAATATGACAACAATACTCTATACATGGGCGAATGGTGGCCTTATAGAGGTACAGGATACTTTCGGGCATTAGTAGCTTTCTAGCACGGTAGAGAGAGCCTACCTTTTTTGCAGCGGTCCTGGCAATGCTCTCAATGTAATTGTTCCAACTCATGTTTCCTGTGAATATTAGGCTGAAGAGTTTAAAAGAAGTACTTTCAGATAATGAATCTTTGGCCATTGCTATTGGTGGGAGAGAAAGTTTCTTGTAATTATTGAAGGAAACCAGTTTAGTCTTGACAGCATTGAATGTAACCATCCATTTTTGTCCCCATTCCACTACAGATTGGAGGGCATCCTCTAGTGTTTCTGCCATTTCTTTAGATTTTTTTTTTTTTTTTTTACATAGGCGTCACCACTTATCAAGGCCGATCGGCCACTCAAGGATAAGGGTTAAAGAGTGCAGAGTAGTCAAAAGGACAATATAGTAATCAATAGTAATGGAAGTTCGGTAAATTTGTTAACTTAAGTGGAACGGCTCATCAGAAACTTGTTCACGTTGGACTTGAAGACAACCATATTATAGACAGCTGGAAAGCAGGAAAACGGAAGACAATTCCACAGGCGTGCAGTTCTAAGAAAGAAGCTTTGATCATGGAATCTATGTTTAGGTTTAGGCACAGATAAAGAGTGGGGAAAATTATTGATAATGTTTTCAGCTAGTCTAGTGTTTCTTGTGAAAGTTTGGCGAGGAGGGACCATAGATTGAAGCTCAGTCGAACACTTTCCATGAAAATAACGATAAAGCAGAGATAGATATGTGTTCATTTGTTTTCATGTCGTGCCTGTTATAGAGCGTGGTGTCATCAGCATATATTCCTTTGACTTTAGATATCCAAGCTGTACCTTAACACTTTTGTCGTTCCTAACAGCCAAGCCTTTTGCAAAATTGGAAAAGAAATTGTCTCGTGAATCTGATTAAGCCATTTATGGTGGCTTTTTTTAGAGTCCCAAGCGTTCCAATTACAATGCGAATATCCTTGATTTCTTTATGTTTTCATTTCAGATCTTGATATTTATTCTGTCTTTCTCTTTCACTTTGCTATCAAAAGCCTATGTCAGTGATTAAACAAGTTTTGCTTTTTGTTTAGAAAAACTGTTAGATTTGAAATGTTCAAGAACCTAATTAGCTTGACATTGTCGTTTTCCTGTAACGCTTCTGATTTATGCTCATACCACTTCTCATTGTGGTCAAATTCATAGAGTTTGTATATATCCCAGTGTATGACCTGAGCGCTTTTTTCATGTCTCCATTTTTATATTGCTGTTGAGCTAGCACAGGACACTCTGCTATAATATATGCCAATATTTCATCCTTTTCATTACATAATCTGCACATTGGTGATTCTGCAGTTTTGTTGATGTAGTGTTTGATGCACCTCATGTGAGTAGTTTGTTCTTTGGCTACCATTAAAGTGCTCTCAGTAGATCTTTTAAGATCACACCTGACCAACCAAGTCATTATCTCAACAAGAAAGGCAAAGGCACTTTTCACTTAAAATGCTAAGCATTTATCATACGTAGAACTATAGTAAATAGTGCAATAGTAAAATAAAAATAATAATTAAATAAGAAAACAAAAAGAATATATAGTTAATTATTGAGAGGATATTTTGTAAGGTAATATGCAAATTAATTAACCTTTTGGACGTCACTTAGATAGATATGACAGAATATATTAGGAAGCTGTTTTTTCTTCTATCGCACAATCAAAAGGTTCACATTTTTACCAATCAAGGATACGTCCCCTGCAACCAGTCTAATGGATGGGGGGGGGGCTATGATGTCAGCTGATGCTGATTTGTTGGGTTGAGGTATGCAAGAGTGCACCAGCCTTCTGGTGAGCTGGCTTTTCTATATCCAACCTTCACGGCATTGTGCCACATCTTCCTGCAATATTGCTATTGAATTGCAAATATTGTAAATAGAAAAGCGGCTTTTGAATTTCACTTTTTATAAATAAAGAGATTGATAATTATATCATTTGGTTAGAATTTGCAAGCTAAACATTTTAAAGGACACAGTTCTCTGTTATGAACATCATACACACATGCTATATATATATATATATATATATATATATATATATATATATATATATATATATATATATATATATATATATATATATATGGTATAAAATAATACAAAATTACCTAATAATCCATTGCTGGGTTGGGGCATATATATTTTAATAGAGCACTACCCTCAACTCAAGAATGGATCATTGGATAATTGTCATTATTTTAAAGTTATTTGCAAAATATTGCTACTAGTTAAGTCCGGAAAGAAAAATATATGAAATAAAAAACAAAAGTGAATTTCTCATAAAAACCCTACAATTTCCTTATAGATTGAATAGGAAGCTGATGAGCGATTTATACATAAATGAATAAAAAAAAACACTGCTGCTTTAGCGTAAGTTTGTTCTCTCAGCTTGAAATCCATGGTACTGTGTTAATTTTATCTGATCGTCTATATTATTAATAAATGAATAAATATAACTCTATGTCAAACGATTCAGACTATATATAAGTGTGTGGGGGCAGGATAAACCACACAATATGTTATGGAATGAAATGTCATGAAGACAAAATGGAATAAACCAGTTTCGATATACATGCTCACACGGCTAAATGGAACCGGTCAATCTCTTGTTTGTGTTTAATTTATTTATTGAATTATTCTTTTCCTATATATATATATATATATATATATATATATATATATATATATATATATATATATATATATATATATATATATTCAAAGTTTTCATCTAGATATTTGGAACATCTTCAAATATCTTCATTATTAAAACAAAACTCTTACGATTAACAACATTTCTGAAGTGTTTAAAATCGAATTGTTACAAAGTTTTACAAGAAAATCTGCTTCTTTTTTTTAAATGAATTATTTGGAAACTCTATATTAGAATATTTTATAGCATACTTAAAATAAAATTGTATCAAACGAAAAATTCCACCATAATTAACTGAACTGATTGTTATGATAATTTCCTTGGATTTTTGGCTAGGAGCAAAATTTGGTATTTGTTTTGATACATCACTTTATATATTCTGGCTTCGGTCAGAAATCGGGCAATTTTTGTTCCATTCTAGCGTACCCTTTTGCAGAAACTGGAAAATCCCCATATTAAAAACTGGCCTTGTGCCTAACTCTTCCCTCCTGCGACTGTTATGATATGTGCATAGAGTAGATCTTCATTGGCTAAAAGTATTTCATGTATTCCTGTATCATGGGTTGCTTTTATAGGTCTTTGCTGCATATGATACATTTCTTTGACCTTGAGTAGTTCTGGATTGCTTTTGTGCTTTTCCTCCACATTATTCTTGGGGATCTGTGTTGTTTTTTTATATTTTGTTTTTTTTAAATGACCTATATTTTATAGGTCATTTAAGTTTAACTTGTATGTTTTTGTCAGTAACTACTCTGTTTCAATCTCGAATTCAAGTGTCTATTTGTCTCTTACCTGCTCTTCCCGTTGGAGCACTTTTCCTTTTGCACATGTTCGGGTTCCATTCTGATCTAATGTATAACAAACTAGAAGAACTCCAAACCCTTTTTTTTCAGTTGATTCTGGCACCTCTTCATCAGTTGATTCAGACACTCTCTTCATCTTTGCATGAATTCCCATCTGGAATATTGTAAAACTTTTTATAAGTAAAAATAATGGCACTCACCTTCAGCAGTTTAGAGATGAACAACTGTAACTTCTCATTTCTCTTTGAGAACTGTATGGCAGACATGGCGACTAATGATGCGAAGCTGAATTTCCTATCTGACCAATCTTGGTTGTTGATCAACACTTGAAAAAAAACTATGAAAATCTCTCTCAAAATTCTTAAATATCTCGACATGGATGAGATAATCAACCAAATATTACAAAATATTAGTGGCTATTTTCCCAAATGTGAGTTATCCTACTCTAACCTGGGGAATTTCTTACCCAATAGAATCTCTTTGTGTGAACTGAAATGCTCCTTCAATTGTGACTTCGCTGACGATCTTTCTGCCTGAAACCACATCATAGCTAAATCACTCTTCATCAAGTTTACTAGAAAAGTAGAAATATAAAAAAAAAAAAAGGATGTTTCTATTATATTAATATTAATTGGTGAAGCTACTTTTTGTTGCCTCGTTTTCACGATTAGTTGAACGTCTAGAAACTATTTCTCCAAAATCTAGGAATATTTCTCTTCACAAGGATTTCTCATTCCAGATTGCATTCAACTTCCGCGCATTTGTTGGTGTCTCAATATAATCTACAACCTTTAGTACAAATGGCAAGATCATTTCTACTACTTGTTTATTGGATACCAGCAGTTGCCATGATTGTAGTCCTTGGGCGGCTTGAAACCATTCAGGTTTAATTGCAGTTTAAAGTAATTTTTAAACTGAATTTCAGCCTTGTATCAATCAAAGGGCTTGGCTTTATACTTGTGGCCTTTGTCTGTTCACAGACTTAGATGGGTTTTTTTTGTTCCTGAGGGATTTATTTCATTTGGAAAGGTAAAATTCTTTCACCAGACTAATCACTACTAACTGAAACGGTTTATCTCCTCTCAGTCATATGCTTGATTATATACTGCCCCAGTAAAGTCTTCTGAAGCAGGAAAGTATTTTTGGATTATGACTAGGGCTATGACAACAGAATATTCTTTCTATTGCTTTGACTTTCGAGTATATATCCGACACAGTTAGAAACAGTTAATCAACCGAGAACTACATCACTTTATATAAAAACATATAAGATATCAATGGCTATATACTCGAAGGTCAAGACAATGAAAAGAATATGCTGTTGTTCTATCCCTAATTATGGCCAAGAAAAATAAGACGATTTCAACTCTGGTAAGATCATAACAATTAGAGAACACATCTTAGTGTGCCAAATTCCATTTTTAAGCAGTTTGGAACATCATAATAACACAGACAGTACACATGATGGGATTTAATCTTGTTTATTCATCAGTTTTATTATCAGTTAGCAAAATCAAAATCCAACTACAAAAATAATAGAAATAAATGCAGTTCATATATAATTAAAAAAAGAATCTGTTTACAAATGTTAAGTTTTTTGTGTGTGTGAATTCTCTTTGCCATCTAATATCTATTAGGGTGATTTCTTTTTCAGATAAATGACATTTTTTTGTTTGAGGACTATATATAATTAAACTTTAGCAATTTCAGTTCATTTCTTTCAATTAATTTCGTCTCGTTGTTTTTTTTTTTTTTTCACTTTTCATCCTTTTTTTGCTTTTTTTTCTGTTTTTTCTTCTCATTTTTTTCTTTCTAATCGTCTTGACTCATTTATCTCTTTTCATTTTTTTCTTCAGGCGTTTCTCGTTTTCTCAGTTCATTCTCGCCTTTTCATTTGTCCTTTCAAATTGTTTTTAATTATTTCTTCAGTATTTACTTTTCATTATTCTCAACCCATTTTTTTGGTTTATGCTTTTTGCGACTTATCAACATAAAAACTCTAAACAGGAACATTCTTGCTTGAATGAAGAAATGTTTATAGAATCTACTATGCACTTATGGACTAACAGTCAATCAGAACCGAAGGAAGGAACTCATCTAAGTATAATGGAATGTCCCAGCCTTAAATTATAAACCAACTATCTGGGTCTCTGTCTCAGTTTATTTGCTTTTGAGTTCAACTGGTTAGATATTTGAGCCCTGCTTATTAAATTTAATCTTTTTATTTTTATTTTTCCTTTCTTGTTTTTTTTTTTTCATTCATTTCCTCTCATTCTTCATCAGTCATCGTTTTCTTTTCATTCTTTGTTATTTGTTTTTCTTTTTTTTTTATCTTTTTTTGATTTTTTAAGTCTTTTTTATTTCTCCTTTTTCATTCTTTACTATTCTTTAATGATGATGATGATTTTTCTCTATGGTAGTTAAGGAAGCCTATTATATAGAAAGTCATTACCGTACATATTCACACTTTTTAATATATACATATGCACATAAAGTTATGAACAGTGCATAGGGCCCGAGCAAAGCCGGGTGGAACTGCTAGTTATAAAGAAAAGTATGTTTCCTTTTTGCTATAAAAGATGCAAAGACTTAAAACGATGCTTTAGCATCTAACACATTGTCGTTTCGATAGATTATGTTCATGATGAACTTTCTGTTCGGTTTTTGTTTTACATGATCTGAAAACAAACTTGTATTGAAACTGAAATTGTCGATTGATAGAATTCATGAACTTAGTTTCAACGAAAAGATGCAGATTCACTTATTTTAATCTTGAATAAACTGTAAATAATTAAAACGTGTGATTTTGTCGTAACATGGAAAAAGACAACATGGTCAGAATTTGCACCAATTCTTCAGACATCTTTGCTCGTGTGTTAATAAAACATGTTAGTTTCTGTTTGTGTAATTCTTCACCATTTGTTGTACACTTTTCTTGACTCGAAAATATTTTAGTGCATATTCTCTTTCTAATGTAGTACACACGTTTATATACGGAACCCACACGTTGTATGCAGTTTATGTCGACAGGAACATAAGACAAGTAATAACTCAGTTTCTTTTCTTTCTTTTTTCCATTGTAACAGCGACACTTATTTCCTACTACTTTCTCAAATAAAATGTGATTGTGCTCCTTCTCTCTGACCTAACGTCCTCTCGAACGTCCTCCACATCTCTAAAATGATCTCTCTTTTTATATTCTTTTTTTTTTTCCTTGCCATGACATCATTTCACACATGGCTCGGTATTTGCATATAACCGCCGTCCGCACTCTGTTACATCTTTAAGATCATGAAATGCAGCAAATATTTTCAAAAGTTTAAATATCGCAACATTGATTTTTTTTCTTGCTTTTCTTTATACAATTTAGCCAATACGGTATTTTAGTCAAACATTTCTAATAACAAAATTTGTTTGAACAAATCATTGAACATGCCATTGCGTTTTTAATGGACACTATGAAATGAAAAAATTTTAAAAAATGCCAAAACTTAGATATCATTAAAACCTCATTTTAATTGTATTACATTTAAGTTTTGATAAAATGTCAAATATAATTCATATTCAATAAAATAACATCATCTTTCAAAATTTTGGCGATAAGGATTCATAATTTGGATTATTTGAATTATTTGGATTATTCGAACTACTGTTCTCATCTTGGATGTTACTCTCACAATGTAACCTCTGTGTCTTGCCAAAGTCAGAAATCTATACAGAATTTAGAATGGAACTCTTATTTTATCTACAGGGGAGGGGTTAGCTTGTTTTCATTAACACATATAAAAGTGCTAAGTAATAATCAGTTCTAAGTGACAATTATTTTAATAAGGTTCAATTTTCAGTATGGGTGATACTAAGAATACAATTACGAATTACTTAGGTCTTGTATTTGGTCATGGCTGATAAAGCCAGAACAAATTGACCACATGAATTAAATAAAGTATATGTTGAAAATTCTGTGTAGATTCCCAGTTAAACATAAATATTCCCGAGTTTGATGAAGGTCAGAGGTTACAGCAGGCAAAATATTGTGAAAATAAAACACAAAATGAGAACAGTAGTCCAAATAATCCAAATAATCCAATTATTATCATTTATCATCAAGATTAATTTTACAAGATTAACATATTTATAATTAGTTTTAATCTTTGTAACATTTGAGAAATACTGTAACTTACTCACCGAAATTTAATGTTTCAAGTTTTTCTTTAATTTGAAGTGCAGTGATGATACACAATTGCTAATCCTTTCACTAAATATGTTTGTCTGCGTGTCTAATATCTGTTTATATAGAAAAACATTTTTCAAAAAAGATTTTGAAATAAAAAAAAGGATTTCCTTAATTTCTAATATAATTATATATTTTTAATATAATTATTAACTCTTGATAAAACTTGAATGACTTTTCATCTATGTTTAACTGCTTTATTAAATATTCTTATAAGATGGGATATAACAATCCTATTAACAAATCTATCTTATTTGCTCGTCATGAAATTTTGACAATTTTCACCTGGTTTTGTTGTTATCTTTTTTGTCTTCATTTTGAACAAAACATTTTGCATCTCAAATACTGTTTGGTTGGTTTAATATGATCCGTCTATTCGTTCACCCATTATTCTTATTTATTGTGTCTTATTGTTGACTTGTGTTATTCTTATATTGTTTCAACTCCATCATTAGATTGATGTCATGCCATCTAAAATAATTCAGATTTGTGCCAAATATGTTGATGTCATGTAAGAAAGGCCTTGTGTAGATTGTTAAATATTTAATGCATTTTCAAAGACAGAAAAGATATTACAAGAAATTTTTAAGTTTTCAATTAAATTCTAAATGGAACGTTATTTCTATATTTACTTTCAATTATTCACCTTAACTTGTAAATTGAGTAGAAATTAATTTGTTTTAAATGTTTTTATTTTTTTTCTCATCAAAATGAACTCCTCACAGACAAATTGATGAATTACAAATCTTCATTTTTCAGACGAACATTTTGTATGTAATTAATGAGCAGAAACTGGACCACAGTTTGTTATTTTGAAATGTCATTGCCAATACTTACAGATGAATTTGCCCAGGAGCTTCAGAATGCAGCAGATGATGATGAGTCTGACGATGATGGACAACAATGCATGCCAGCAGCTAACATTCAAAGCCACAGCATCAATCGACCTTGTGACATTATTAGGGAAGAGAATGAAGAGATGGATACAGATACAAATGATGGATCCATTCTAAGTCAATCAGATCCAAACAATTCAATGTCACCTGGTATACTTCTGGATGAGGCAGTTGAAAGAGCTGGTGTCTTAAGAACATATTCAAATGACTTTAAACGGGATATGTAAGCTTTATTCCATTTCATATCTTCTCTGTAAGCCTAAAAATGTGCTTGTGTGTGTATGCAAATGCATTTTCATATTTCTCAAAAGATTTGGGTTATTTCTTTCGACATGTAGCAAATTTATCAGAGTAAACAATGACATACATGACCTCATTTCATGCACCATGTTTGTAGGTGGGAATTAATAATTGGGTAGACGATTCTGAATTTACACACACACACACAAAAATTACATGCAGGAAAACTTTTACAAAAATGTCTGTTTTTAATGCAACAAAGCCCAAAAGATTTGCACTATTATGTTATATATTTTTTTGGTTTTCATAAAATTTATAAATTTTATGGCGTCCATCTTGGACCGCTCAGTTCCTGATAGTCCATAATCTTTGTTGCATGTTACAACTGTGATGGGAATTATTTTCTAAATCTTTTTCACTTCGTTTTCAATGATCATTAAAACTAATAACCAATCTGTGAATAATAATAAAAATAGAATGAACTGCATCATAAACTACGGAGCTATAGGAAGACAGGAAGGACTGTCTTCTTGTTTCAGCAGTCAATACTTTGGGATAAAGCGATTGATATTTTTGGCATGACATGATCAGAAGTTTGGAGATAACGCAATCAATACTTTGTGACAAAGCGATCAATACTTTATAATCAATGCTTTGAGATACAGTGATCAACATTTTGAGATAAAGCAATGAATACTTTGGGGATAAAACAATCAATAGTTTGGGTTTTTTTTATGATTTTTCTTGTAAGTAAACTATCTTTTATTGATTGTTAATTTCCTATTTTTAAGTTCAAATGATAATGAGCTATCAGGGAAGAATGTGCATCGTTTCAGGATCTTCTCAGCTTCTTCACATTATCTGAACTGACATTCTAGACATCCCATATTTAAAACAGGTTTCACCAACTTTACCACTTTGTTCTTGGAATCATTTATGGCAGCATAAGCGTTGACTTTCTTCGTATGAGGAATCGAACAAATGTCCTTTTAGACTCATCTTCTTTTTAATTTGTTTCATGTCTTCAAGGTTTCATCAGATCATTTTTCTAAACTCTTTATTAGTTCTTCTAACATAGTAGATATTCCATGATTGACTTTCCTTTTCCTGTTTTGAAAGGAATCTGAACTTCTATCATTTGAAAGTTATTCTACATTAGATTGTTCCATCATTTTGAGTAACCTGTGTGCTTCAAATTCATGTGCTGGCATTTGACAGCTTCCTCCTAAACTGCAGGCTTTATAAGTATTTGTATTGCGACTGTGCATCCCATTGCAATTCACATCTCAAATCTCATCCAAATGTTGCATAGTCTTTTGTAGTGAACAACATCTTGAACTCATCAAATTAAGTTCCAAGCTCCAGGATGTCATATATTTGAAATGATATATGAATCATTTAGTCAAATCAAAGTTTGTCTTAATGAATATTGCTTTTTTGGATAATCTCAATAGAGTTGGATGCAACTCATTTGTGATATATTGAGAACACAAAAAGTGTAATGGAATTACTGGTAAGGTTGAAAGAGAATAATTAGAAGTGTAAAACAGTGATGAGAATTCAGATGTGGAAAAAGTATACATATATAGATAGCAAAGTCATTATGGTTTTCGAGAAATTTTGAAGCACATGGTGGAGCAGGTTCTGGTGTAAATGCAAGAATTAGGATAAAGTAAGTGCAAGTACGGCATAATCACGTGGATACTCTGGTTCTCGCCAGATCACCGAAGTTAAGCAATGTTGAGCCTGGCCAGTACCAGGTGGGTGACCATTTGGGAAGGCTAGACACTGTATGCACCTTCTGGGAAGGGTGGGCATGGGGCCAGCACCCTCACCCCGAAAAAAAGAACTCCTCACTACAAAAGCATCTACAAAGTTGTAGATGGCCTATGCTCCTCCAGGGGCTCAAGGCTATGGATGAATGGTAAGTACAAGGAACTTCTGTCATTGCTAACTAGCAGAACGTTACCATTGTTGATCAATGGAAATGGCTATCAGGCCTGTGTATACAATGCGATGATATATGGGAGTGAGACTTGATCAGTTGAGAACATGAAGAGAAATCATTTGAAAATAATGTTATAATAATGATCTAATTATAATGAATGTGCAATGTGACTCTTAAAAACAGGCTTAGTTCTGATGACCTCAGAGGAAGATTAAATCTGCACAATATAGGAAGATTTGTGCAGAGCAGGAGAATTTGATGGCATGGCCATGTTGAAGGAACATATGAGAGTTCTTGGGTTAGTAGATGTAGAACAGTTGAGGTCACAGGATCAGTTGGTAGGGGAAGGTCAAAAGCAAATATGGGAGTAAGTGATTGTTATACCACGCAAAAAGATGGAAAATGTTCATAACTACTTTTTAGTGGAACAACAAGAAGACATATTTACAATAGTTAACACGTCCATGTTAATTAAACACTCCTGTGCTTCTTTTATATTTCTGGATGATAGACACGCCTTCTTTTATATCTGCATGATAGACACGCCTTCTTTTATATCTGCATGATAGACACGCCTTCTTTTATATCTTTTATATATAGAGGAAGTATGTCATGACCCACGTCATAACATACCTTCCTCTCAAAGATTTTATGTCCGTTGGACATCTTTTTATTTTTATTTTGGGATTTATTCCTGTTGTGGTACGTTTTTATTTGCTCATAGGGTTTTTTGTATGGATGAGGTGCCTCAAACATATCATAAAAGTCCAACATAGGTTCTTCTCGTTCATTTGTGTCTGAAGTACATCGTTTTTTTTTGTTTGTTTTTTTTTTATTCGGTTAATATGTTTTTCGTACTTTCCATTATGAATATTTTATAGTGTATTATTGCTTTCCTTGGTTTCCGTTTTGAAGAAACCAATTCATCAAAAAGTGATCAGACTTTCCTAGCAAAAATTAAATCTGCAGAGAATATGGTCGCGCCTGTATTAACATTCGATGTTATTCGATAAACAAATAAGAATGCTTGTAATTCTTGTTTTTCTGCTTCGACACCATTTGTTTTTTGTTTTTTGTTTTTTTTTTTTGTTTTTTCGCTCTTTTGAATACATCGATAAATCTATTAACCAGTCGATATGAACTTGGATGTATTTTACAAAAACTTACAAATTCTTTTGACGAAAATTACGTGCCATTGTCAGATACAATGGTTTTCGGTATGCCAAATTTTGTGAACAGTTGCTGTGTTTTTGTTGGCGTTTTGCATTTTAAAACTTGTGGACATTTAATAGAACTGTCTACCAAGACGAAAAAGTATGTTTCTTTTATCAGTCCAGTATAATCAATATGTAAAGAAACTACGGTTTGTCTGTCCTAGGCCAATTGCTGAATTTTATTGCCAATGCTTTTGATACAGATGCTCAGCTTTTGCACATTTTCACCATATTTTCAAAATCTTTAGACATTTCTGGCCAGTATATGAAACTTCACATAAGTGCCTTCATTCTACAAATTCCCGGATGATAGTATGGAAATATCTTCAAATGTTCTTCGTTAGCACTGTAGGTCCGACCACTCATTCTCCATACGTCAATATGCCATCAGATAATGGAAATATGCTGTTCACTTTATACACTAACTGATTTTTTATTTCATTTATGTCTTATCAAATTTTGCTTTAAATGTTATCTCTTTAAGAATAACTCGCAATTGCTTTACAATAATCTTATATAGAACATATTTTACGTCATCTCGGAAAAAGAAACAATGGTCGTCTCTGTTAGTGGTTCACTATTTTTATTATTAATCTGGATAAATCGTCTGCATGTGTGATCTGTTTTGATGGTAAAAACTCCATTTGTAAAGAGTAGTTTAACAACATAGTTGATCATTTCTATTGTATGTTAGTGCAATAACTTTTGTTAATCGAATATTGCTAACAATGGGTGATGGTCCATTTGCAATATAAACTCTTTACCGTGCAAATATTTATGATTTTTTATTGCAAATAATATGGCTAATCCTTCCTCCTCTGTTTACAAATAGTTCTTTACCGTCATGAGTAGCGTCCTGAAACATGTTGGATCGGTTTTAATTTACCAGCATCTTCATTATGTAACAAAAAATGCACCAAAACCCAAATTACTTACGTCACTTAGGGTTGTAATGCGTCAAAACAAGGTTTGATGTTAACGCAGATTTTAGATTAACGAATGTCTTTTAACATTGATCTGTCAACATTTTACCTTTTTAGTAAATGATTTAATGGAGCTCTTAAAACATGGATATTCAGTATATGTCTATTGTAATGATTAACTAAACTCAAAAATGAGTGTAATGATATCAAGTTAGTCCGTGTGGGCATTTCGTATTTTATTGTGTTGTCCGTTTGGGATCAGGAGTTCTATCTGTCCTGTTTGATTCTTGTCGAAAAATTCACAATTTTTCCATACTCACAATTTGTCCATACTCAATTTAAAAGCACATTCTTTTTTAACGCTCTCATTACATTAATCTCATTACATATTTCACACGGTCTTTTTAATTTTCACTTTTCATTAGAATATTATCTAAATACACTGTTGCGAAATCCAACTCTGCTAACATTGTATCCATCGTTTGTTGGAAGATGGCGGACGTCATTTTTATTCCATATTGCAGAAACTGTAATGCCAGTTTTCCAACTTAAAGGACCAAAACCCTTTGCATCGGTAGAAATCATTGATAAGGAGTTAGAACGATGAGAAAAGCAGAGTGTAGCAGAATAAATACAGACCTTAATAATGATAAAATCCAATTTGCATTGATTATTCCATAAATTCTATGATTATTAATAAAGGAGTATTCAAAATAAAAACGTTAAATACTTCTTTATTAATTTATTAATCATCAATAACTCGGCACACTTTTCTTCCACTGGGATATCTCTGATAAACCTAATTTAGAAAATATTAGAAAATATTCATCTACCATTTAATTTTGCAAAAAATGTTTTCCGTTGTTGGGAGGGGATAATTTCTTTCTTTCAAACAATCATTAAGACCGATAGAATAATCAACACAACTTCGAATTTTATTATTTTTTTTTTACATACACAGTAGGTGCTGACCAAGAATTGTAGTGCGTTTATTCTACTACACTCTGCTTTTCTAGTTATTCTATCTCCTTATCAATGATTTCTACCCACGCATACTGTACTGGGCTTTTATGTTGAAAAACTGGTATTACATTTTCTTTCAATTTGAACTTTGTTTTAGCTTTAGAACAAAATCCAAGTCCTTCTAAAAAATTTCTTGGAATTTTTCTTTTAAGTTTTTTGTTGTTGTTTTTTTTAGCTGATCTGAATTTGTTGTAATACTATCATTTTAAATCATCAGAAATTCCTATTAGAATGTTAAATGGATCGAAATTCTCAATCCAATTCGTTCCTAATAAATTGTCTGAATTTCGCATGACAAAATTTTTTAATTTTCTATATTTTCCTTTGTAAAAAAACATTCAAACAAGTTTCATCCATAAATTTTCATTTGTTATTGGTAAAACTCCTTGCGCTTTTTTTTTTTAGTTAATCAGGATTCGTCATTTTATATTTTTTATGTCTGATCTAATTGAGACTTTGAATTTGATATATTTTCTTTGAATTTTCTTAGTTGTTGTATGTTTAGCCGTGTTCTGTACAACGTTTTTACGTTTTATTTTATTGTTACCTCCGTCACAGTTTTTATTTTTTTGCTTTGCGCCTATAGTGAGAGAATTTATGTTATTGAATCCACAAACATGGTATTTTTTTTAATGGACAATCTTGATATAAACGTAATTCTTCACAGTTGTAATAAGAATTAATTTTAATGTTTTTGTTACCTCATGCCTTGTTTGCATGAATATTTGTTTTGTTTTTTTATTTCAATTCGTCCTGACATAATTTCTCCTGTTGTTTTAGAAATTGCATCACACAGTTCTTGGAATCCTCCATGATTTTTCTCGTTTCAGTTCTTGAACGATGTTTTTGCTTTGTTGTTATTTCAGACTTCTGTTGCCAATCTGCTATGTCACACAAAATGAACAATAAAGCAGATAAATAGTAGATAACTACTTTATTAAGTAGTGGAACAATAACAAGACATATTTACAAATATTAGTGTTAACTACGAGACGATGCTAACGGAATATGCACTCCATTGCGTGCTGTGCACACCTTCTCCTATATCTTCAGGTAACCAGAAGTCATACGGTACGAGCCACGTCACAACAGTGATAAAAATGGACTTGAGAGAAAAAGGGATAGATTAAAAGCTGGCAAGAGATAATTTTTAAAGCCTGTAAAACGGATGTTAAACCGATTATGATGGTGATGATGATCATCATCACCATCATTCCAGAAAACATAAGCAAACAAATGATTTACCTTACAGCTGTTGATGATAATTAAAAAATGATGTCTACAACTTCATTAGTATTTCAACTTCTAATTATGTTCCTTTATTTTTCAAAATTACAGGGAATCAAGGTAAGCTTTGTTACTTAACATAACTAAAGGAAATAAAAGATGTGCACTCATAATTTGTGTCTTTGTAGTGATATTTTGCAGTTGACACTGTCTTTACATAACTAACACCAACGCTTTATAGATTATAATTACATAACTATCACATAAACCATTAGACAGTTCACACTGTTGCACAAAATTCTGTATAAAAGACTGAAACTGTTACAGTTTGAAATCATTTTTTTTACTATTGAAATTTTATTTATTTTTTCATATTTATAAACACATCCCATTTGCGTTATTTTTTTAAGTTTTTATCGAAAAATAAATTTTACTGGGTTGTTTAACATATGAAATAAAACATAAATTTAACATAAAATAATACAAAATTAACATATAGACATAAACATTGTAAACATAGATATAAATAGTGTTAGGCTTTAGGGTAAATTATTTGAATTAGGAAAAATGTGAGTTTGTAAAGGCAGTTAAATGTAAAAAATAAAAAGACAAAATCATAATTAGCGACTTTCTGTCCCCCTCCCTCTCTCTTTCCTCAACTACATGTTAAGTAGTTTATGATGATTGTGATGATTTCGCTTTTGTTTATAATGGACTATTTAATTGAGTGGTAATAAAGAGAGGGAAAAAGAAAGAGAGAGTCAACTAACTATAAAAGAGAATATCAGCATAGTTCATTATAAACAAAAGCCGAAATGATCACAAGCAACAATACTACAATGTATACTTGAAGATAGGAAAAGTAAGAGTTGATAGATACTGCATAAAATAAAAGAAAGGGGGTTAATATATATAGTGAGATAGGGTGAGAGTAATAGACTAAAACTCCATAAAAAAATGGATCACTTGGTCAGTAACTGGCAAATTACAACTAATTAGAACTATCAAAAGAGATCTTTTTAAAGAACATAACTCAATCCTCAAATCAATAATATTTTAGCTAGTGATGGGACGATTATTTCAATATTCTTCCTGACTCTGATACAATTACCAAGTCCGGTTGTAAAATTGCCTAAAAAGTAAAATTTCATTTGAAAATGGGAGGGGGGGGGATAGTTAGTCTTCATCTCTCTAAATATTTTTTTTTTTAAATTTGACACACTTATTATTGCTTGCCCTTTATGTATTTTATCAAAAATTTGTATAAACTTATTGTGAGATTTTCATCTATATTTTTAATTTGTGCCATTTTCTCCTATTTATCAACTCATGACATTTTACCTGTGTCATTTTTATCTAAATTTGTGATTATGATCTATAAATTTTAGTTTTCTGATAATTTAAAATCAATAAATATTTTTTTATTAGTGCCAGCAATAGAAAATTCAGTTTTAGACAAAACATATTTTGTAAAATCAATTTTTAAATCAAAAATTTTTTCCCATTTTGATAGCAATTCAGATTAATTGTCTCAGCACTAATTTTAACATGTATTTTGTGTGTTCAAAATTAAATAAATAAAAAAAGCCTTTGGGAAACAAATGTTTATTAACTCAGCTTTTGTACAAATAGATTATAATTGCAGCAATACAATTAAAGAAATTTCTTTATTTTTACTTCTAGTCATCATAAACAAGGCACATTGCCACTGGGATGTATAGGACTACTGAGAATTAGAGACCAGATTTATAAGGACATCCTAAATGGGGAGTTGGGCAGCGAGGTGCTTGTTCACATTATATTTAAATTTACGCATGTTGGTACAATTGAGAGAAAAGGAAACGGAAAAGAAATTCCAAAGGCAAATGGTTTGAGGAAGAAAGCTGTTGGTGTAGAAAACCTGAAGGTTCTATAGAGTGAAGGGGTGTTATTTTGCTGCTTGTCAGAAGTATTTATATTGAGGGCACACAAGTGCAGTGAATTCGCTAGAGCATATTTTTGTTGAAGTACTTGTAAAACAATTACAGTGTTGCAACATTGTGGTGATGGAATAAGGACTGGATCTTGGTAGACAATAATGGGACTTATTAGGCGAGAGACTATTTTTTATGCCGAAGAGGCAAATACTGGTGTCTGATGGCAGCAATAATACATGAATGAGTGAATGGTGGATTTGTAGAGATATAGGATACTGACAGTTGTGAGAAGTTTTCTAGCCTGGTAAAGGGAATCCACCTTCTTTACAGCAGACTTGGCAGTATCTTATATGTATTTGTTCCAATTCATGTTGCCTGTGAAGAAGCTTGAATGTTGGACTTATTAGCCATGGCAATCAGTGTTGGATAAGGTTTCTTATAATTGTGGAAGGAAAAGAGTTTTATGTTGGTAGAATGAAATGCAGCTATTCATTTTTGGCCCCACTTCACTACAGGTCATTTTCTGATGATTCAGCTATTTCTTTGGATATATGTGCACTTGATTTGGCCACATGTCGAGAATAGAACATGGTGTCATCAGCGGATATCATTGCAGAAGTGTATAAGAAAATCAGGAATAAGAAAAATCCCAGGATCGACTCCAAGAGCAAATCTGATGTTTTGTTTAGATATCCAACCATTTAGGATAATCTAGATCTTTCTTTTAATTAAGAAAAATTTGATTATATTAAATGCTCATCCAATAATACAATACAGATTAATTTTGTTGAGAAAACTTGCATGTAAAACCTTGTTAGAGGTTTTGAATATGCCAAGCGCATATCCAGTGTACGCCAAGCGCATATCCAGTGTATGACCGTTAGAATATCTGCAGTAGAACATGATTGCCTCAATCCATACTGTTGGCCAGAGAGAAGTTTAGCATTTTTGAGGTGGCAGACTATCGCACTTGATTAATGATTCAAAGAGTAGGAGGAGACTGATGGGGTGATAATTATGCGAGTTAGTCATTTCAACAAAGTTCTTTGAAACTTGTACCATAGAGGCAATATTCCAGCTATCAGGGAAGCAAGATTTGCTAAGGTCTCTGTTGTAGAGTTTGGAGAGACAATACATCGGATTAAAAGAGCACTTTTTATTACTATAGTAGAGATAAGATCGGTCCACATGCTTTGGAGATGTGAAGGATTTTTATGATATCCAGAACATGGGAAGAAGTTATGATTAGATCATCGAATGTGGTTTGTCTACAGTAGAGAATTGAGGAGAAAGTGGTTTGTGGAATCCAAGGTGGAGTTTAAAGTGAACCATTGGGGAAGATGTTCAGCCTTGTCGGTTGTCATCAAGTGACTGTTTGAAAAGTGGGAAAATTGTTGACTGCATATTGTTTATCACACTAATATAAATTTTCCTGAAATCGCGAGTTCCTAATTTCTGTGACTCAATGTATTCTAGAATTATTTCAGTCAGTTTTGGATTTGATTCCACCCTGTGGCATTTTTAGTGGGTGCTACCTGAAAATCATACGTCAATCCATGATAAGCTGTATGATGATATTCACAATGCAGTGTCCCCTATGCCCTCCCAGGAAACAGGTTCTTTTTATGAATACCAATCTACATTTGTGCCGATGTTTATCTCCAAGAGATGCAAAAACCAAAATGCGCATTTACTATTACATAAGTAAATATTAAACTATTTTGTATATACTTATACTTATGTACTTATAAAATGCAAAACAGTATATAAATTAATTCTACAGTAAAAAGAACAAAGTAAATATTTAACATTAAAAAATTATTTTTTTATATGACAAAACTTACATAAGAAAAATAAATTTTCATAAGTAAAATTAATTTAAATAGAACTAAGTCATGTTTTATACAGTGTATGATATATGTAAAAAGAAAACAAAAATATCTTTAAAGTTTAAGCTGTCAATATTTCCCACGGGCAAGAGAAAACACAAATCATTTCTATTTAGACATCTTCATAAATATACCAAATAGTTATTTTTGTTTTTAATTATTTTTCAATTTTTACTTCAAAATATTTTTTCTTTCAAATTTTATTTTCTTTTCCATTCATTTTATTACCATTTTATAAATTTTAGATTAGCATATCCCATTAACAAATTCATTGACTTTTGCTGAGTTTTAATTACTTCCTCATATTTTAAATTTTCCCTTGTTTAAATGTATGTTTAATAAATCAACTGTACATAAAACTAATAAAGAAATTCTAGCTCATTCATGGGCCTGAAATCACTTATTCCCATATGACAAACTAATCAAACTGACTTCCCTCTCATTTTACTCACGTTTACAGAATAAATTTAGTTTATTTGGTTATTAAATTATGGTTACAACAAATACTATGATTTTTAAACATTGACAATATATATGTTTTTATTACTAATTATCAAAATAAAATAAATTATTTTATTTCATTAAAATACTGTATGGGCAACTTTCTATTTTTAGAATATATTTTTTAAATGTTTTTAAGAACATTTAATAAAATAAAGAAAATGTGAAACGTTCATCTTAAAATATTAACCAAACTCGTTTTATTCAACTTCAACAATATGCACTATAGAATTCGAGTCTAAAACACTTTATATGAGAAATGTGAAGTTTTACTCTGTTTTTTTATTTTTGGTTGTTTTTTTTTATTTATTTTAACCATGTTCTGCTTTATAAGAGAGTTGTGTAACCATGCTCTACTTTAGATGATGCAGTCTGAAATTGTTTCATAAGAAAACGGCACAGTATTTCTCTGATGATAGAGCTGATTATATTCACAGGAGAATCGTGTGGTTTTACTCTGCTTCATAAGCGAATGGTATAATCATACTCAGCATTAAAAGGAATGTTGTAGACTTAATCTGCTTTATAAGAAAATTAGTCAGCATTAGAAGAAAATGAAATATAGTTTTTCTCTGCTTTAAGAGAATGGTGTAGACTTAACTACTCTGCTTTATAAGCAACTTATGTAGTCATGCTTTATTTTATAATAAAGTTGTGTAGTGTTCTTCCGCATTATAAACGAGTTGTTAAAAGCCATAATGTGTTTGATAAAAGAATTGTGTTATCATTATTTACTTAATAAAGAGTTTCCTTATCCTGCTTTATTCAATTAAAATGAATATACTTTTGAACTTTTGTTAGAATTTATATTGGTGTTCCCCCGATTGTACCTTTCGTCGGAGCAAGAAAGACATTTTGTCATTTGGAGAGACTTCGGCCACCATGTTGCTTACAATGGGGAGTGGTAAGATTCAATTATATTTTTATTTTCTCATCTTGTCTAGTTTTATCTTATTTATAATTTAACTATAATTTAACGATATTGTTTTTTCTGAGAATGTTAAATAAAAAATCAATAAAACTCATCATGAAAATTGGGTAAAATTTAACCCTTATACGCAATTCCCCCACCACACAAAAAAATGTACTTTTTCTAAGGCGATTAAATGTAAACATCTTGAAATCTTGAAGATCAGATTTTTTTGTAGAGTAAATTTTGTAAGTGTGTGTTATTTATTTATTTATTTTTTTTTTTTTTGAGAAGAGTAATAATCTGGGATATTTTTTGCTGAAAATATTAACATGTAATAAAAAAATTACTTTTCATAATTTACCATGTAATACTCTATAGTCTTTGTTATTCATAATTGTAATAATTAATGTTTCTGATCAAACCTTAATGGGTAATTTCATAGAAAATCATTCAGAAACATTTGAAAATGTCTCCATACCTTTCAAATTTTCTGTAAACTTTTTTCCAGTTGTTGGTATCATAAAAACTAGACAGTCCTGAAAATTTGAGCTTCTAACTCCAAGCAGTTTTTAATTTAAGATTCCAGGTACGTTGCTAAAGTCTGTGAAATCATGACATTAAAAAGTGGCATTTTTTTGTGAACGAAATCAATTCTGGATTATTTTGACCGTATATACAATTTTTTTTTTTTCATAATGAATCCAAAAATCATATGTAAAAAACCTTTAAAAATCAACTGTTTTTTTTATTATTATTATTATACATGCTTACCTAAGTTTGGGTGTGAAACTACCAAACCTCAAAAACGCATGTGGCACTATTAGAAAATGAAAGTTTTCTTTTTTATGTGTGCTCTACACAGTTTGAACTTTCATCCAAAAATGGATTCTTGTTCTTTCTTTTTGAACTAACGCTTACAATTTAACTTGAAAAACGTTAACACACATTATGACCATACAATTTTGCTGTTTCCACTGAAAGATAAGTAAATCGAAATTTATAAGATTCATTTTTTCATTTTGATATATTTAATTTAAGGCATAGACAGAAAACTGCTTGGAGTTAGAAGCTCAAAATTTCAGTCTAGTTTTTATAGTACAACAATTGAGAAACATGAGTTATGATTTGACATGGAATTATCCTTGTATAAAAATGTCAACGTCATAAAAGAAGAGATGCCCTTTGTTAACCTTACCTCTCACCTAATCTTCAGGTTAGCAATATAAAAAATAAATCTGGAAATAATATCTCGTCTTTGGAGAATCAATAATGGCTGAAAACTGGAAAAATAAACAAAATACTGGTAGAAATTCACCCAATAAGTGTCAAGTCAGCCATGATATTGTTTAACTTGTTGCAGAGAGTGGCAATCGACTGTACAACTAACAAAGTAGACACAAGACAAAAAACAGCGATAGCAAAGAAGGATGATAAACACAGATGTTCAGTTTAGGACGGGCGTTTTATTGTTACCAAGAAAAAAAAGATAAAGTGTACAGCAATGAATCAGCACGAGCAAGTAATGGGCATCTTGTGAGATTGAGATTTTGGAGTGTTGCAGGTACAAACTAGTAGCTGGATGTCAGTGAGCACTGGAACAGGTAGCTGGACGTCAGTGGGTCGCATGAGCTCGTGGCTGGAAACGTTGGAGCTCCAGAAGTGAGCTGGGCAGCCGCTGGAGTAACTGCAGGAGTAAGCTGGAGTCGTTAGAAGCTCTAGGAGTGAGCTGGAATTGTTGGAAGTGAGCCACAGTTAAAGCAGGTTTCAGGAACTTTAGTGGCAAGTTATAACTGGGAGTCACAGGAGGTAGGCAGGCATCAGTAAAAAGTGGACTGTGTATCGCATTCTGCCACCCCTGGTCCCTATGGCGACTGGGAACGACGCCTTGACAAGAGTCAAATCGAGATGAGAGTCCTCCTAACTCCTGAGCTGAACTGAGGATTTGCTATGAAAGCCGCTGACTTTATGGAGAGCCGTTTGTGCTACAGGCTCCATGGTGCTGCTAAACAAAGAATGACTATAATTAATTTCACGCCGTACTACTTACAGTCAAAAATGTCTTCATGTTTATTGACAGTATTTATTTTAATCTAGGTTCAAAATAATAGTCCTTTGTTTTTTTAGTTTTTTGAAAGATAAAATTTTTGTGTTTTCTCTTTGCTGTTTGAAAATAGTTGTTGTTAATTTTACACATTGGGGTCATGACGTATTTTGAAGAGCGTAAGTTTCAACTGATGGTGTGTTTTTGTTTACAAACATGGGAGTCGTTACCTAGTAAACCATGACCAACTTATGAATGGAACACAAGTTCTTTTACGATAAGTTTTGTGTATTTTAACATATTTGAAGCTTTTATTAAGCTTCAAATATGTTAAAATACACAAAACATATCCAGGTAGGTAGAAGAGTACCTTATCTTTCCTTTGGTAACATTTATTTGTTATATATTTGAATTTTTCACCCATTTATCATTTGTTGGCTTCTCTACTAAATACCCCAAAATTCTGTTTTTTATCTGAACTATAGAATTCGTGCTATGCGAAATGTTTAAGAAGAACCGGATGTCATTTTATTTTTCCAAGAGAATTTTCTTATAAAATGTACCATATAGGCAAATACTCAAAAGTAGGGCTTTGAACCACAATTTGGTTGAAATCAACAATTCAAAAAAGTTCATTAAAGCTTCGATTCATTTTGATTGAGACTTTTGTGAAATTTACAAAATGTATTTTAGAAAAATGGTTAAGATGTATTATGTTTATTATATGATTATTATTTATGAAATTTACAAAAAGTATTTTAGAAAAATGGTTAAGATTCGTTTTTAAAACAAAATCACCATTATCACGTTAAAGTTTTAAAAATAAAAACCAAATAACCAAATATTCTGTAGTGATTTTTAGCAAAAGAAATCGTTCTTGCTTACTGAATGTTGGAGAAATACTGAAATAAAGCATAGAGAAGAATGCACTGAAGACTGGTAATTATTGCCACATGCATTAGATTATAATACAAGAAATAGCTTTGCAAAACTGATTGTGTTTGTGGCTAAATTAAAAGACGTGTGTCACTGTAATATCTAAAACAAAACTATTTCATCTAAAATGGAAAAACAGTTCCTTATGGTGTAGACAGGGCAGGGAATACATTTAAAAAGGGGACGAATAAAAGCTTTTCACCGAAGTTTGTCAAAATTAACCGCCTGTTGATTAGTCAAGGAGAATTGTCATGCTCAATTAGATACGACTGTTTCAGAATACGAGGAGGTAATTCATTGTCACAATGAACAAATGGGTAATTAGCGGAACAGTTTTTTTTATATAACTGTGCATTTTTCTTTTCTTATAGTTGAAATATGACAATTGAATTGATAAGCATTGAAACTGATTTGATCAAAAGTATCTTTTGTTTTTAGGATTGTGCTCATTGTTCATTTAAGAATGCGAAGGATACTCGTTGGCACCAACAACTAATCATTTTAATCGCTGAGAATGCCCATGGTGGCATTTATAATTTTATTGTTCCACTACGACAACACTTTCTGGACAAAGAAGCTCTGAGGCCTATTATTCTGCTCTTGGAACAAGAGTAAGTACACAATTCAATTTGAAACAGCATTCGTATTACATGTTGGGTTACTTACGCTGTATAAAGATATAAGATATGATATCGTCAGAATCGTCCAGACAGCTGGAAGGAAATACTGGAAAGTGCTGAATGAAAGTTTCGAAATTTTTTTTTATGCAAACACTGGTCAATTTTTTCAATGTAAAATATATTATTTCTGTTGGTACAAAGCTAATTCAACGGAAACAATTGAAAATGACAACAATTTCAATTAAAACTTAACTGAAAACTAAAAACAATATACTTGAATAATTATGGGACAAATTTTACCAAACTTTTACAAAATTAAAATTTTAATCAAGAAAAATATTCATTATTAGGTAAGTTTCATGAATAATTTTTTTTGAATAATAAACAACTGATAGTAAAAAAAAATGCTTTTATTTTTTATATGATTTTTTCTTTTTATAAACCAATGATAGCAAACAAATGTTTTCTTTATGACTTCTTGTATTATATAATCACTGCCTCAATAATAATAATCAACACACGTCCAGAATTAGGAGCATGCCTTTTCCACAAGTGCCAGTGGGAGCTCGGTAAATACTCAGTGGATGGTGGCGATCAGATTAGCTTTGGTGTTGCGGGAGGTCATGTTGGTGATGTTCTTGACGTATGACCAAACGAAGTAATCCAGCGGGTTCAGGTCGGAGGAGGAGGGGAGGGATCATTGAGAGAAGGATACAAAGTTGTAACACTCCATATGAAGGGCTGACGTTTAATCCTGCTGCCACACCCAGAATCTAATTAATTAATTTATTCTAAATTAAATTAATATATTCATGCTTTATTTCATTATATATTTATTGCCGTTAATTGTTGTACCTTTATTTATATGGGGTTTATGTGTTCGTTTAAACAGGAAATTTACCTTTCAGAAAGGTTTTTTCCATAACACCCACCCCCGCTAAACATACATATATACACACGTCTAGGGCGCACACACACACACACACACACACACACACACACACACACACACACTCTCTCTCTCTCTCTCTCTCTCTCTCTCTCTTCCTCTTTCTCTCTCTCTCTCACACACACATACACACACACTCATACACACACACACCCTCTCTCTTCCTCTTTCTCTCTCTCTCACACACACATACACACACACTCATACACACACACACACGCGCGTTTTCTTCCTTCCATAATCATAATCTATTGACGTCGATTATTAAGTTGTGTTTTTAAAATTTGAAACTCTGAGTCTTAAACGCTCGTTTAACGTTTTTTCTCCATTTGTTCACTTTGCGTTGTTTTCAGTTTTTTCAATGTCGCTGATGAATTTACGCTGACTTTTTCCAACCTCTTCTGGTTGATGAAACCAATGGTACGACCTTGAAATATGTATATATAGTGTTGTAATAAATATTGTATCTTCAGCGCAAAGCTATTTATAATACAGCACTTAAACATAGTGGGTACAAAAACATAGATATAAAATATAAAGTCACTAGTACTAGCACGAATAGATCTATAAACCGTAATAGGAAAATGATCTGGTTTACACCTTCCTTCAATCTAATGCTAAAAACAAAACTTGGCACCAAAATATTACAACTTATTAACAAGCATTTCCCACCAAATAATATGTTAAATAAAATTTTTCATAAAAATACATTAAAATTAAGTTATAGCTGTGGTGATAACTTAGAAAGAATCATAAAAAAACATAACAGAAGAATATTAAGAATGAATAATAGAGAAAATATAAATATTAGTGATAATGCAGTTATGAATAAATGTAATTGCCAAAAACCCGAGGATTGCCCCATAAAAAATGAATGTTTAACTCTATCAGTGGTATACCAGGCTAAAATATTCCCAGTGGAAAACTCGAGGGATGAAAAATTCTACATAGGTAGTACGCAAATGACATTCAAAAATAGATTTTATGAACATACACGTTCGATGAATAATCAAACGTATGAAAAAGACACCTCGTTATCGTTACATTACTGGAAACTAGTTAGGGAAAACAAAACACCAAAGATAGAATGGAAAATTATTAGGAAAGCCAATACTTGCCACTCATTAAACTCGCCATGTCCGTTATGCCTATCAGAAAAACCTGAGATAACAAGGTTTAAGGACTGGGACAAACTATTAAATATCAAACAAGAAACTGCTATATCTTGCAAACATTTCAAAATACATGCGCTTAAAGAACTCTAAGCTATGAAGATCTGAACTGCTGCAATAATAACAACCCACATCCTACTACAGAAAAAAGAATGTGAGATCATGATTATGATTACATAAGTTCTATTAATATTCTATTTTCTCTAGGAGTGTAATATTACTAATCTGAAAAAAAATAATTGTATAAATATATCTAAACCAAACAAATGATCAGGAAGTTAGGCGGAATTCTAAATAATATATGCACGTGGATGTGTATATATATATATATATATATATATATATATATATATATATATATATACGTGGTGTATACTTTATTACATAAATTTTTGACGATTAATTAATATAAAGTTTATAGCATATTAAATTAACTATAGAAAATTAACTATAACTAAAAGAAGAAATAGTATCACAGGGCAACAGATGCACAAAATCGTAGTTATATGATACATATATGTATGTGTGAGTATATAGTTGTGTGTATGTGTCTATATGGGTGTATGTTTATATGTATGTGTGTGCCATTGTACCTGTATATATGCATATTTACGTGTATATTTATGCATGTACATATATGTCTGTGTGTGTTATGTGTATATTGTGTATATATCTCTGTGGGTTTATGTGTATATGTATATGTATATGTGTATCTGTATGTATGTGTATATATAATGTATATATATATGTATGTGTATGTGTGTATGCATGTATATGTGTATATATATATATGTATATCAAAAGGTAAATGGGATTCTAATATATAAGTTTTAGGTTTGTCTTTAGGTATTTTAAACTTTCTAATCGATGGTTTATTAGTATTGGTATAATCACATATTTTTTTATATTCCTTTTTGTCTATGTATAAAATGCCATCCTTCGTATTTCTTTGTTCTTACAGTAAATATTTCCTTGCAAGCTTACGTAGTGAGTCATAATGTTGAAAATACGCTAATTTTGATACTAACTCTTGATTAATCACAGTTAGGTCTGCATGTATGTCAACGATAATGATTTATATGTTTGCATATATATGTGTGCATGTGGGTGGGTATATGTAGATATGTATGTGTATGTGTGTGTATGTGTGTATGTATATATATATGTATGTATATGTATATATATTTGTACATGTATGTATGCCTATGTGTGTATTAGTATGTATCTGTTTATGTAAATGATTTAATTATCTAGATAAATAAATCATGGCTTTATATATGCTTTGTTAACGAAATAGTTTCCTCTGTGTATGTGTGTGTGGATAAATGTGCTGCGTATGTATATGTATATATTTTTATGTATACGTATATGTTATGCGTGTATGTATATGATTATATATGTAGATATGTGTGTGGATGTAAGTACATGTGTATGTATATATATATATATATACATATGTGTATATATATATATATATATATATATATATATATATATATATATATATATATAGAGAGAGAGAGAGAGAGAGAGAGAGATATTGTATGGATATGTATTTACGTTTAGTGTAAATGTATGGATGTATATGTGTAGATGTATATGTATGTGTGTATATCTGTGTATATATGTACGCATTTTATATTATTTGGTTTTCTTACATTTTTATATTTCATATTTCTATGTGTGTGTGTGTGTGTGTGTGTGTGTGTGTGTGTGTGTGTGTGTGTGTGTGTGTGTGTGTGTGTGTGTGAGGAAATATACTAAAGGTGTGCATCCACTCCTTTGTATTTACGTGTATGTATACTTTCGAAATATGCGTGTGTGAAAATCGGAAATATCGTTTTGTCCATACTGGGTGGCCGTTTGGAATTGCTGACCCCTTAAAGCTTGACCGTTGGTTATATGCGACATATTGGAAGACTTCTCAAGTAATTTACAATGCTACACCGGAGAGTAGATATTAATTTTAAGGTTATAAAAAGAATAAACATAAAAATTGTCCCTACCGAAGTTAAGATGAGAAAAAATAAAAGCCTGAGATAAATGGATTGATCAGAGGCCATGCCCTTGCTTATCCTCCCTCAGACCAACCCCATCCTTATTCTATGGCAAGATTCTAATTTTGTAAGTGATATAAGAAAATGTTTTTGTATCTTGAGTTTCAGTTTTCGAGGGAAATTCTTGGCCTGAAGACGTAATCTCCCTAATAACGGTGATTACAGAAACATGTATGCACATATGTAGCCATCAATGTTTGTATAAATAAATTAAATATACCTGTTCTGTTAACTCATTGAGCCCTTTTTGGTAGACACAGGTTGTTTCAACGGATGTACTTCTAGGAAACTAAACTTTATTACCATAATATATATATATATATATATATATATATATATATATATATATATATATATATATATATATATAATCAAGTAGCCACACGAAAACTTTTAGACTTCACTGGAACTTGCATCACTTTATTTTTATTTTATTTTATATTATTTATTTTTTAACTTATTTTGAACATTTTCTAATCCCATTTTCTTTACTTTCAGATCTTTTTATTTGTATTTTTATTTATGTATATTCATATCCCTATTTACTGTTTCTATCTCCTCTCCTTTCTCCATATTGTCTTCTCTTTTTTCCTTTATTCTTTTATTATTGGCTTCTCTTTAATGATCCCCATTATTTCATAGTGGCATATATATATATATATATATATATATATATATATATATATATATATATATATATATACTATTATCTACATACATACTACCCTTCCGATTCACCCTTACATTTTCTTTATTGTTCTGATATTATAATAAAGTTATGGAGATAAAAATTATAATACAGTAATAATTCTGGTAGTGAGATGAACGTTAAAAGTAAAAAAAAATTTAATTCTAAAATATGTAAAAATTAAAAAATTTAAAATTTTATTTAATTTAAAAAGTTAAAAAATACTAGCAAGATAGAGTTACAATCTGGCTTATACAAATGCAATTATGTTCCATGCTTGAATAGCTGAAGAAACAATAATGAAAATGAATTCGAACAATGGGTATAAAAGAAGCAAAAGCCGAAAATAAGAAACAAAACAAACTCTACCCCAACACACACACACACCTAAAATAAAGCAATAATAATAGCACAGCGAGTTGTCCATGATAGTTTCCCAAATTAAATCTTTTAAAAGAAAACACAGAAGAAAGTGATAAGAATCCATTTGAGAGAAAGAGGGATACATAAAGACTCGCCTAGAGATAGGTTAGTTTGGAATGCAATTTCTAAAAGCCAACACATGCAAACATATTGAACAAACATTAAACTACTATTACTACAGCTAGAAGGAGGAGGAGGAGGAGGAGGAGGAGGACGAAAAAGAGGAGGAGAAGGAGGAGGAGCTACAAAAACTCATTCAATGTTTTCTCAAGAAACAAAAGTTACTAAAGAGATTATGCGATCAAGAATAAGCTAATCTTTAATTAAGATTATTTTATCATGCAGTATAGAGCTTTTCTTACAACATTTGGGGGATAAAGATTAAAGCGTATTTGTTGATTTTCTGTCTAGATGTATCGTAACTTATGAATAAAGATAATATTGCAGTATTTGATTTGTTTTCCTTTTCTCATAAAACCAAACATTCGTCACCCATTTAAGTATTTCATAAAAATAATCACTCTAGAATATGAATATGTTGAATAAAAGAATGTTGTGTGGTCAATCAATTGTTGTGGTGTTTACTCTTGAAAATAATTCATATGTTATTGATTTTTCTTTTGTAGACCTGAGAGTGTATTTTTAGAAATCATTGCACATTTCCCATTGGTTTATTGGTTAATAGGGAAGATTTCAAGGTAAGCTATTAAAAATTAAAGAATATCACTTTATATGTTTCAGTTGTAAGCTTCTTTATTTGTCTGAAAGAAGGTGTCCATATTTCATAAACAGTAACAAATAGGACCGCATCTGGTCTAATGGATACCAACACAGACTATGAAATTGGAAAAATTCAATTTTATATCAGATATATTTGGTTCACTTCTCATACAATTTAAGATAACTGCAAACTGTAAACTGTAACGGCATTCATTGAACCAGATTCAAATGAGTTTATGACATCTCGCATCATGGTGCTCCACCTATACTGATCAGAAGCTGATTTCTCAGCCAACCAGCAAAGTATCCTTTTCAAAAAAGTCTCTGTGATGCAAGTAGTGTTGCGTCTTGCACAGATACTTTAGGATTTGATTAGAGAGGCGGATGCATAGGATATGTTACATATCGAAGACTTCAAGTGTATTTATGCAAGGCCAGCTCTCACAGCCGTAGAGCAAAATCAGTGTTTGGTATATCTTTAGGTATTCTAAAGTATGAACCCACTTCAGCTAAGGATAAAATAGTAATTTGTATTCAATTTGGAGACCATAATTTGCTGTCGGTGGTGCATTGTAACATCAAGTAAAAACAAAATAAAAGCTAACTTAGCTAACAGTTAAAATACTATACGGCACAACAAAAATGTCTTCATTATTACAAAACGTTTTCAATAAATTTCTTTATGTTCTCGTTTCCAGTGTGGATGATCTGCTGAGGGCTGGAATCACAAAAGCAAGTCAAATTGTGATTGTGAAAAGAGAAATGACTCAGAATATAACGGAAAGAACACTTATGGATACTGGTACTATAATAGCGGTCCAACAAATATTCAAGTGAGTTTGAATTGAAATTATACAACAATTTGAAAAGACACACGCACACACATATATTATATAAGCTACACAGGAACAATTATTTCATTCTCAATAGAAATCATCAGGCAATTTAGAATTACTTTTGTAGCTAATCAGTGCCTACTCTAACTTCTAACCAATTAACTCATCATTTTCTCACACTACTTATTACTTTTCTTCAGTCAACGTGTATTACTCCTTTAGCTTGAAAGAGATTTTGACGCTCCTCACTTTTAAGTAGGGTGACCTTACTTTGGCACAGGAAAATTGTTACATTTTTCTATTTTTTAAAACCAGTTCCTGTTGGGACGAAAATATAAAATGCTGCAGTCTAGAAAGATTTCTCCTTAACTGACTGAGGAGAGAAAAGATTAAGTATAGTATCGTAACAGAGCACGTATGGTAGCTATATGCAAATACTGAAACGTGGTAATTACGTCATGGTAAGGAAAAAAAGGAAACGACTAGAAAAAGGAGAGAGAGCACGATAGAGATGTGGGTGACGTCACGGCCATAATAAGAAGTCACACGTGGCAGGAGAATGAGGAAATATCGTGGTTACAAAAAAAAGTGGTTTGAGTTATTACTTGTCTTATGTTCTGTGCGACGTAGACTGCATACAACGTGTGAGTCCCATGTGTAAGGTAACATCATCAGAACAGATACAACACTTTGACGTTAATTCTAGTTTTAAAATTAAAAAGAAAAACAAAAAGAAAGTTGCATTTGCACTCGAGATTAACATGAAAAAAGAAAAAAATGTAAATTGTAGAATTTAGAGGGGGCAATTTCATAAACATCTGCCGATTCTCTTAATAAAAGATAGTTGTAGTAGCCCCTACATCAAAGTGGCACCGAGCCTTCATTGGGGTGATTAGCCAAATCCAATCCCAAAAACATTTAAACGCCTAAATTAATGAATGGATCATTATGAATTTTGGAATATACATTCTAAAAACTATGGTGAGTAACACGAGATCACTATTTATTTTTTGTAAATGTTAGCATTTAAAAAATATATAAGTGAGAATTGTTTATGATTGGGATAAAGAAGTAATAAAAGATTACTTTGATAGCGAATTTTGATATTTCTCTTTGGAAATACATTTTATTGCGATAAAAAGCTTGCATTGCTTGATTTATTTGTTTGTAAAATGTAATATTTTTGACAGAATGAGTAATTTATATATTAATAAAATAAAAAAAACAAGGTGTTTCTTTTATGTTGGTATTTTTACATTCGTTGTTTTCTCCATCCATTATTGTCGTTAACCCAAATTAGATAAAAGTGAACTTCTACAAATTATGTTTTTCATTAAGACTGGAAATTGATCGTTTTAAATAGTTTTTTAAAACTAATTATGTCTCTTACTTCAAATTTATTCACAAATATAATGTATTTATGTTTACTGTATTTTGTGAATCTTTCTTCTATGAATCTATTAAATTATTCGTTTTTTTTTTTACTGTTGTTTTTTATTCAATAAATCCAATAAATGTTCTCCCGTCTAGGCTTTTCCCCAGTGCAAACATCCTCACTGAATTAGATCAAGCAACAAACATGAGATTTATGAGCTTCAAAGCTCAGGATCAATATTCGATGAATATTGCAAAATTGGAAAAGGTACTTTCAAGATATTTCTCTTTTTTTTCTATTTTTATATATTTCTCTTTTTTTTCTATTTTTATATATTTTCTTTTTTTCTTGCTTATTAGTACAAATAAACATAAATATAAGTCGATTTATTTGATAGACCTTTTATTTTTTTGTTCCAAAAGATTTTCCCAATTGTTTGATCTACACTTAATTTTTAACACTAAACAAGTACTGCCAGCTTCTACCAGTGCGAGAAGTTTACTAATGTATACGTGTCAGTGTCAATCTACACGATGAGCCACATCTGTCATTATGCATCTATAAAAAAATTCAATAGTAACTTATTCTTCGAAGCATAAAATCTGTAACTTGGATAATCTTTCATCATTGTTTGAAGATCTTAACAACGAATATTGTGCAGACAAAAGCAGATTTTATTTCTGATTGACCCATTTTTATTTTTTACAAGGCAAAAGGGTTAATGTGACAGATAGCTTGTTTGTTAAATGATGAAGAATATTATGAGAGGATAGAAAATGATGAATGACATTAACAAAATGTGATTATTTATGACAACGATTTATGACAAGTATTTGTTGACATTGGATTTGAAGATGAACATGTTGCATAATCTACAGGAAAGCAATCCCATGGTAATGTATTCTGAAGGCGGGAATTCTTGGAAAGAACCCCTATTAATGAAAATCAAGTCTGTTGCTAGGCACACAGATGAAGAAAGTTATGTTCTTTTTAGTTTTGGTAACAAGATGAATTCTTGCTGTGAATGTCTTAAAATAACCTTTTGGAATAATATGCGTAGCTATACTAGCACTTTTCAATATTCCTGTCGTTTAATATGTTTTTAATAGTGAATCATATGGTTATATAGTTTTTAATAGTGAATCATATGGTTATATAGTTTTTAATAGTGAATCATATGGCTATATAGTGAGAGGCTGTGATGTGATGGAGCCAATTGGGTTGTTGCTCCAACGTAATACTCTTCTGACATGTGCATAGAAAAGTTGATCTTTCATTTTATGATAAATCGCTAATCAATGTAATAATGTATAAGATAATACAGAGAAATCACAAATTTAAAATCCGGTGTGAAGATTTAAATCTCTATCTCTACTTATATATGAAAGGCGCTTTTTCTCTGTATACGTATATGCGTGTGAGTTCGTTCCCTATCGATTCCGAAACGGCTGACCCGATTTTTTTTAAAGTTTCATGCAAATGTACTTTATGAGTCTGACAGTGTTCTTAGATAGGCTTTGTATCGAAATGCCTCTGATAAGTATCGAAAATTGATAATCAAAAATTTTGATTAAAGAAGGCACAGTTCAATTTTGACCAAAGTTAACACCCTTATACAGCCTAACATCACAAGTGCATTTGAGAAGTTTTATCGCTGCACAAGCAGAAGGGGCCAGGTATAAAATCAACTGTAGGTTCTTTGATAAGACAAAAGTGTATTCGAAATGAGTGTTTCTGTTTAGAACACAATTGGACTATAATACTTGACTTTTGTATTTTAAACTTTAATTTCATAATTTTATAAAATCAACAGTAGGTTTTCTACAATAAAATGTAGACTACAATGTGTTGTGGACTACGTTTTGTTGTACATAGGCATGTGAAGATTCCTCCCGGTGCACTGTGATGGGTCCCCGATTGGAGCGGACAATCAATCGATTTGATTAAAACATGGGTGATTTCCCAGATTTTGATTGAAAAATGGATTATATTGATTTCGATGACAATAAAACTATTGAAAGTGTGGAACATTCGTTAATCCTCATTCAATCTCGGCAACGTTGGGTCTCCCTGCCAATCTAAAAATAATAACAAATGGCCAAGAAGAACACAAAAAAGTGTTTCATGTCAAATGATTCTCACCGATTTGATCACTTTTATTTATATTTATTCTCATAAGAATACATGAGAATAATTTTATGTCTACAGATTAAGGAAGCTGCAAGATCAGCAGTGTAGCCTGTTTATTTTCCTGCCAATTAGTCTTGCTGACTTCATAGCAATGTCATGTTTATAGCAATGTCATGTTTACATATGTCTAATTTTTTAAATCTTTTTTTACCATTTCGATAGTTCTTTCCACCAATTCATAACATTCTGATGAGAAGATGTTATCAAAACCCATTCTCTGGTGAACTGCCTAAAAGTATGTCATATTGGGATCTATTTTCACTTATATATTCCAACATCGATTTCAGATCGACCTAAATCACAACTTGCCTTATTCACCCATTGTGCATTTTCTTTTTAAAAGAAAACTGGGAATGGCATTTGGTTACTAGAAAGCATGTTCACCTTGCCATTTTTAAAAAATGATTAGTAGATTCATCTACTTTCTATGATCTGAATTAGATTCCATGTGATTTCGTGGTTTTCTTTTGCTCAGTAAGTTTTCGTCATGTGAAGTATTGATGATTTCTTCGATGCCTTTGTTTATTCATTGCTAGTAGATGAACGTTTTTGGATCTTAGGATATTATTCTATGCTTTGATGTGATATTTACAGTATTGCACTCTTATTTCAGTATTGCACCCTTATTTCAGTATTAAGTATTCATCAAAATTGCTATATAACTAATACTTTTAATATATATAAATAATAATTGTAGAAGATATACTTGTAATATCTAAATGATAATTTAGTATATAAAATAATATTGTTATAATATAAATAACCTTTTATTATATATGAATAATAAATTTAGTACGCACTGTCTACAATGTTGTAAGCAGCACGGTGAAGGGAGCGTTTTGTTTTTGCTCTGAAAAAAAAGAACTTTGCACTTTTTGGATTATTTTGTTATATATATATATATTTTTTTTTTTTTTTGCCGGATATTTTTTTTTTCTTTTTGACCGGAGATTATAGTTGTAGGTAATTATTAACAGGAAAATTGGCGCTAGTCTAGATTAGCACTTCTAGCGAAAAACAAAAATAAAAAAAAAGGCAAACCTTTATCGTATACCTACTTATCACAGAATGAAGATGGTTGTAAAACCTAGTTTTCATCGCAATGTCGTAGCTGTTTTTTTTTTGTTTTTGTTTTTTCAGCGCTATCTTTTAAATAGCATTTTCGTGTTTAATTAAAGTTTTACGATATCTGTTTTTATTAAATTGTTAGATGAAAGTACAGAATAGTTACACAACACCCTCCCGTCCCCAGAATTACTTACTTTCTAAATAATAACATTATTATTTCAGCACGGATCAATAAGTGCAAACCATTCTCATTGGTTGTGTGATTTCACCTGTACATGTGCAATCCGTATTATATCCTATATTTATTAGCGTGGTGGGGGGGGGGGGGTAAATTTCGGCGCCTTACTTACGGAACAACGGTTAATTAAACTGCAGAAACATCTGTTAAACTACACAGATTCTATAATTGAATCCCCCGAAAAAGAACGGAAAACATAAAAAAATGTTTTTGTAAACTCGTGAAAACTTTTTTAGATCAATAGATCTAGTATAAAAAATTAAGTAACCAAAAGAAAAAAAAATGAAATGAACCACTTTTTTTAAAAGAACTTTGTTATTTCATATGTCCGCTAAAGATTCCTCTGCAATGTGATAACGCGAAGTAAGATTCTGTAATATAGAAAATATCATTTATTTTTAAAGTAAAACAAAAAAGTTATTTCTCAATTCCAAATAAATCAGAGCCTGGTCCGTTTCGTTTCGTTAGGAACCATTGTTTCTGTCTATGTGGACGCCTTTTGGGTGTTGTAAGTCTTTTACGGATTTTTGTTGTCACAAGTAAACAAATGTTAAATGTTATGATTTAGGAAGAGAAAAATCTAATTCACTTCTGAAGTATGATTGTTTCGCAAATAAACAAAAGAAGTCGTGTACGTACGCACCGAACTTTGGCACAAGTAAACAAATGATTAAACATAGGTAAGATGTAGTAATTTTTAAAAAATAGCATTAATTTTAAAAGTAAGCTTCTGTAGCATAAAAAATATCATTTATTTATAAAGAAAAAATGTTAAGAGTTTTTAAAAGAAATAATTTCATAAATTTCATAATCTATACGGATGATAATGGCGGCATGTCTTATAGCAGTGAACTGTTCGTGTAATGGGGGAATAACCGAATAGCGAAATTTTAGGATGTATACTTCTCAGCCAATTAGCTGGACCGGATTTATGGACGGTAGAAATCATTATTTGTCTAGAATGTAGGTGGTATGTGCGATTGTGTAGGAATTCCGTAGTCAAGTCAGTTAATGACGGGTAAGACCTGGTAAAGCAGGAAATGTATAAATGCACATGGTGTAGGATGGGATCGTAAGAGGATTTGTGGAAGTGGGGGTGTAAATCTAGCTACTTCTTCTGTAGGTTATGACGATGATGAACATGACGCTCATCGAAATAAATGTAATGTTTTAATAATGTGTATGAAATTGCGTTCTATAGTCAAATAAGGTAATGGATAATGACATAAACATAATAAATTTTTATGTGCCATCTGTTCTTGTCAACCTAGGGTAGTTGCTTCCAAAGGAGAAAAAATGCATCTCTTTTATTATATACAAGATAATAATTTTAGTATATATAAATAATAATTTTTATATATATAAATAATAATTTTAATATATATATTAATAATATTTATTTATTTATATAATTATAATACTATTTATATATATAAATAATAATTTTAGTATACATAAATAATACTTTTAATATATAATCATAATACTTTTTCTATATATAAATAATAATTTTAATCAATCTAAATAATATTTTTAATATATAATTAAACCATAGAGAATCGTGACACAGTGGGTAGAGATATTGAAACTCTATGGTCCCAGGTGAGCATTGTCCGAAGATAGCAGTTTCAATCTTACCCAAAGCCGGCCAGAGGCTTAGTTGGCCAAAATGTGGTGAGACGAAAAACAACTGTGGAAGGCAGTAATTGCTAAGAATGCAATTAAGAGATTCGGAGTTCTTATCCCGTCGTGGTTACCACCTGATGAATGCCAGTGGAATAGCTAGCCGAATTGTCGTGAAACAACAACTAAAAAAAAATTAGGATAATAGTCCGCAATAAATAAATGAATAAATAATACTCGTCTCAATAATGAATTCCAATTAATTAAATAATATAAATAATACTTTTAATATATTAATTATATTTCTTATATATATAAATAATAATTTTATTTTATATAAATAATAATTTTAATATATATATATATAAATATTTTTAATGTATAAATAATACTTTTAATATATAAATAATAATTTTAATATATATAAATAATAATTTTAATATATATAAATAATAATTTTAGTATATATAAATAATACTTTATATATTTATAAATATTACTTTTAATATATCCTGTATAAAATATTTTGATTGCAGAAATTTCTCTCTGGACTAAATTTCCGTTTGTTTGCAATAACAGATGCCACACACAAATTTATTATGTCTAAACTTTTACCCACTATCTTCTGTGACTTTTGATCGCCGTTACAGACACATTTATTCATTATAATAAAATCCTACCTTACTTCCTATGAGCGACATCATCACGATTGCCAAGATCTATAGACGAAGTAGTTCGTATGTTCCCCTCTACCTGAAAAGTCCTCCCACTCTCCCAGTCAAGACCGGGTAAATAAAAATAACCATTATAACTGTATTGATCTGACACCCTTATTAGCTGGATTAAACACTCATACACATACAACTACCATTACACTTCACTATTTGAAAATAATGATTTCTGCTTATTCTCATTTACTGTGACCATGAAATTCTATTATTCTGAATTATACACAATCATACAAAAAACAAACACGTCAGCCCTTAATCAATATGGCTGCTCAATCGCCACGCATTATTTTAAATCATGTATACTTTTCTATCATCGCTTTTCCTCTATTTTACAGACTACTGTTTACAAAAATTAACCATAACATTTAGCTTAAAGTTACACAAACAAAATAGTCGTAACTTTCGTATAAATAAGTTAGTGCAGTTACCTCAGGTGATGTTTACATCTACTGCAAATACCGTTGCTTCGTTGGTTTAGCATCGTAAATTATACCATTTTACATTATTTGGATTAGCATTGTTTACATATTGCTACATTAAAAAAATTACGTCGTAGCTTTCTTTTTATCATATCTGGTTTCAACATCCTAAATTATGCGATGCCAAAATGAATTGATCTCTTAGTAAATAATTAAAAACTGTTTTCTGTAACCGAGTATTAACAGAAAACCACAAACCACAGATACTTATATTACATGTTTATTTACCCCAAAAGCAGCAGCCCCTTTACTTTGATTTAGCAGTAAGTGATACGGTACGGTTTTTCCAAACAACAAACCAACAATAATTCCAGTTGCTGAAAACATTTACAAAATAATCTGTAGCAACTATTACATTTTTTTTTTCCTTTATGTTATGTTATGATAACGTTTGTAAAACATTTGTCTTCTACATTAAAAAAAAATAACAAAAGTTCGTTCCAGTTTTCTTTAATGATTTGATTTAATAAAATATATCGTTCAATCGAGCGTCAAAACTTATGAGATGATAACATGAACGAATATCCGGTGGGCGTTTAGGAAATTGACCCCTCCCCCTCTAAATCACACAATTTACACTTTATTCAAATTAATCTCATCGATTACAAACTTACCTTTCAGATTTAAAAATTTCCTATTATTTTTAGCAACAGAGATCAGTTTCCAATTCTAATGTTCTACAAAATTGAACATGTACTTTGTGGCCATCACTGAGAAAAATATTGTGGCATGATTTTTCTCAACCTTATAATTAAAAAATGATCCTGGACGATAAGTCATAATTTTTTTTTTTTTTTCAATTTTTTTTTTAAATTTTTTAAATCTGAAAGTTGCATTTGCACTCGAGATTAACATGAAAAAAGAAAAAATGTAAATTGTAGAATTTAGAGGGGGCAATTTCATTCTCTTAATAAAAGATGGTTGTAGTAGCCCCCTACATCAAAGTGGCCCCGAGCCTTCATTGGGGTGATGAGGCAAAAACAAAAAATTATTTTCCACTTTCGAAATCATAAAAACTATTTCTTTTTATATAAAACACATTTTCACACTGTAAGCCTGAATTACGTCCAAATAAATTATCATTTTCATTACTTCTCAATCAGTTTGTATTTGACTACATTTACACCAGTTTTTTTGTTTTTTTACTTTCTTTGTCTGTCAAATAATTTTCCCTTTATTACATTGCCTACGGATAAACTTATTTGTTATATATTGGTTTTTGTTTTTATTTTTTTTAATATAGTTGTTTTTTGTTTAATTCTCTTCTCAGGAATCATTTTCCACACTGCTTAGACATTTTTTAGGTACTTTTTTCACCTTAACACCAACTACACCATTTCCATTAATTGGTTTTACACTCTGCTGAAAAAGACAATCTATTTTAACTTTGGCGGAGAAGTAGTTTTCGAGATATAATAACATGCATTATGCACTGTTGCATTATTCATTGTTCTACACATGTGTGATAAAAAAAGTGTACTTCTCTCTGCACGACACTGCCACCTACCCCCAATTTTTTTTGTTTATAGTCTTTGCGGGTGGGTTTGCTGACAACATGTATCAAGGTTGAACTTGGGACAAATACTTTGACAGTTCTCCCCCCCTTCACTCATAAAATTGGGTGCCTATTCCAAAAGCCGTCCCTACCATGGTGAGGTTGGTTGCGTCTATTTCATACGACGTTCTTAACATGAGGAGGTTGGGGATTTCTATTCCGAAACCCATTCTTAACATTAGGACAGTGGAGATTGACCACCAACAACACTCATAGTTTATTTTTTATGAGGATGGGACATACTTCCACCTGGCAACACCGGTTAATGGGTCCTGCTAGTAAATAATAATTTTAGTAATAAGTATATATAAATGATACTTTTAATATATATAAAATATTTTAATATATAAATAATAATTTTGATATATATAAATAATACTTTAAACATATAAATAATACTTTTAATATAAATAAATAATATTTATACTTTAGATAACTCACTGTTTAAAAAAAAGAACGTCCTTGATAAATTTCACATTAACTGTTTTTTATTCCAAGGAATGTTTCTATTTATTATTTTATTATTTTATTAATATTTATAGTTTTCTCTTTTTAAATCTTTTTAAAATCAAGTAAACCACTTTTCTCAGGGGCGGTTGAGGGTATTAATACAATATTTAAAGTATCGTGTGATTAATCTTACACTAAATACGGGGGCTGTTCTATTTTGCATTCATGCCTTGAAATTTTCATCTCTCTGTTGCAGATATTGACGGTGTGAGACGATAAGAAAGCAACCCCTATCATGGAGGTGCGTCAGAAACAGAGATGCGTCATTGAATTCCCAACAAAAATGCATTGAGAATGGTGTTGACTATGTAGAAAAATAAAGTATGGAGTACAAAAGGTCGCTCATTTTGATGGTGCCACTTCCGTCTTCATAGCTCCTCAACTGTTTGAGTTAAAAAAACATAGGAGGCTTTACTTTTAGAACGAATCTCACCAAATATCTTAGGGAATAACGTTCCAGTAATGAATTGAAAATCTTTTATTTTTCTTAGAATGATATTGTTTACAATTGATGATCCTTACCTTGATTGTTATTACAATAATGTTGATGGGATGAACTTCTACAGTTGGACATCCTAACTGAACATCTTGCTCGTATTATTTAGATTTTCAGATTTTCGTCTTAAGTGTTACTTTCATAACATTTTGGTCGAAGAAACCTTTAACCTTCTTCATTTAGGTTCATCTAGTTGAACTCAGGAATCTGCACGGAATTTCGAATGGAACCCTTTATTAAATCAACGAAGGTGGTATGCTCTCTTTCCATCAACTATGACTAGATAGAAGTCTTAAGTAATTCACATATAGTATTTTGAGTGTTGAACTTTTCAACCTCTAAAAAAGTGTCACTTACAACTGAATTTTACCAAGCACTTTATCTACTACAGACAATTCAAGTATGAATTTTAAGAGCCTTAAACATATTTTTGTGTTTATCACAATACATCACGATTTATATATATATATATATATATATATATATATATATATATTATATTATATTGTATTATATTATATTTAATAAATTGTTCTCATATTGTGTTAAATTCTATAATTGATCATTGTCCAGCATATGCACTGCTTTGTTGAGTTGTCCTATTCTCCACCGTTCTTCTCTGCGTATAATTTTTACTTCGTCCCATAAAGGTAGATGATTTCTCTTTTCCCTGCACATGTGGTCAGCCATACCCAATTTTTCAATCTCTTCGTGTATCAAGACTTTTCAAGATTCTTCTAACCTTACTTTTACTTTGTGATATGTCTTACTTTTGTATAGTTTTCTACATTCACATTGCATCTTGTTTTTTTGTTTTGTAGGGGGCTTGGCTCGCACAAAATGCTCCAGAGAATTAAGTGGCTTCTAAATACTGTCTTAATGTCATATAGCAGAAGATCGGAGATTACATCGACCGAAACATTATGAAAATAACATTAAAGATGAGAATAGTAGCCCGAAGAATCCAAATAATATGAATAATCAATCCTCATCTCAAAACCTTCAGAAACTGAATATATTACATAAAAACGAAACCACATGATTTAAAACTATGATACACTTTAATCATTTCAATATTTTATTAACTTGATTTTCCTGTTTCTTGTTTTCAGCAACGTCTACCATCAAATGGTTGTCTTTTTTATTTTCTAGTAGAAAAGATGAAAAAGACAAAAAAAATCAAAGATATGGACAATGAGAAACAAACATGGTTCTTTCTAATGGTTTCTCTTCTCCTAAAATGGAGACGAAAAACTAAAGAGTAATTAAATCCCCATTGACGCTAAATGACACATCCTTGTGAATAGCTTTATTAAATATTAAAAACGAAAAGAAGGGCGTTACCTGCCATCAACACAATGAAAGGAGGGTAGGAATCTGTTAGAGGACCTTCAATCTATATTCAAACTATCTCTCTTTATTTTATAATAGTTCTCAGTACTAGGCTTATGCTTGAGTTTTAGGTGCGTACAATCAAGGAGTTTGTCACGAGAATCACCAAAGCATCACTGAACCCTTACAATTTATGGCATCGGCAGCAGTGTTAAAATGGAAAATTTGATGACTTTATTGCAAACATCAAGCAAGAAAGGCCATTGTGATCCCCACTAATGACCGGTTGAATGGGAACATTCTGAGTTTTTCGGGGGGGTTTTTAGATCTAGCAGAATGGAAACCATATTGCATGTCACTAAGAAGGTTATTTTTGCTGAGGTGGTTGACTTCTCTTCTATTATTTAGTTATTAGTTAATTAAAAATTTTGTTTGTAATTAAAAGTTTTTATAAAAATATGTTTATGCTTCACCGTTTTTTCTATATTGTTTGTTTTTAGCATTAAAACAATAATTTGTATTCATATTGTTGTTTGTCAGAAAATCAGCAATACAATGTCGTCGAATCTAAGTCATATGTTCCGCCTCCCTTTTGCTGCCGGACGAGTATTTAGTGCGAGCATGCTTGATACACTGCTTTACCAGGTAAGTGAGACAGAACGTTGATTGAGAGTTATTGTATACGACGAAACTTTTTTTGTTGTTGATATTTCATGTTAAGCATTCGTATTTTATTTCTTAGCTATGTAGCAACATTTATTTTTTATCAACATTCAGTATTTTTTATGTAACAAAATTCAGTATTTTTTATGTAACAAAATTCAGTATTTTTTATGTAACAAAATTCAGTATTTTTTATGTAACAAAATTCAGTATTTTTTATGCAACAAAATTCAGTATTTTTTATGCAACAAAATTCAGTGTTTTTTATGTAGAGTCAACATTGTCTTCTCTTTTATCTATATAAATAAAATGAACTCATTTTTTCCCGTATGATGTTGACATTAATAGGATTAAAAATCAAGATATTTCATGCAAATATAATATGCACAAACGGTAGAACAATATCTGAGGTGTGTTATAGGCTTATTATTTCTCAAATTCCTCGATAATCTTAGATTTCTATACTTTTTCTGCTGAGAAGTCACGGCCAAAATCGGTTAAGATCAATGGAAGTGGTAAAATATTTTCTCTCTAATAAATTCCTCCTCCCCCTGCCACCACTTAACACCGTTTGGGGATCGTTCACAAGGAACAGTTGAGAAGAGAACACCGGTTTGGCTTCGTAGTTCTTTCATGTGAAGTTATTTAAAATCACTAAACTAAGCTGCAGTGCTCTGTGGCGTAGTGGTTAGCGTGCTGGACAATTCACATTATATTTTCACGTTCGCGCCGACCTACCGAAGTCGTTTTTTTTTTTGTTTTTTTTTCCTAAACAACTGGAATGGACTTTTCTTGGTGGCCGAACTGTTAATGTTGCAGATGTTTTTTGTTTTTTTTGTTTTTTTTCACACTTTATTTTCCTACTTTTACTCATGACTCCGGGTTTGATCCTTCCTACTTACCTACCATAACATTTTTTAAAACTCCCCCCCCCCCGCCCCGGAAACAAACACTCGGGCAACGCCGGGTACCCCCGCTAGTTGACAATAAATTGAAAAAATAGTATATCTACGATGAGATCAGTTAATAGCTCTAAAGTATCTTGGAATTGTCTCAGTTTCCATTCAGTTCGTCGGCTGCATTTCGTGGTGTAAGATTTAGGAATGAATCACATCACCTAGGGATTACTTTTTTGAAAAACGGTGAAACAACCAATGCTAATCAGTATTTTCCAGTCCAATTTATCATATAAACATAAGTCCATTATTATGAAGCGTTCAAAATACTGCTTCTATTTCTTTAACGAAAATGCTAAAGCTGTTGATATGAATTCTTAAAGACATCATCAGTAGATATATTATACGCATGCCATCAATGAATTGAAAGAAATTAAATTCCAAATTGAAAATTCAAAACTTAATAGATACTAACATGTCGCCACTTAAATTGGATGCACATCCAATAAATACAGTTAATATTTTTCTATTCTTTTCCACACGTGCTAAATTCCATGTTTGTAATGCAGTTTGTAAAAAAGGGCATATACCAATATAAATCGTAGAAATTACCTTAACAAAAAAGATGAAACTGTAAAATATGTTAGGCAAATATGAAAAAACCACCCAACATTTTATTTGTTTCCGGCGTTTGTTTATATTAGCAGAAAAGGATAAATATAAATAATAGTTTACTTGATCCTGCTTAAGTTTAGTCCGTACGTTACGTTTTGAAAAAAAAAAAAACAAATACATTTTTTGAAGACCAAACTGTTTCAAAAAAGACCAAATCCGAAAAATTTGGCTCTAAAAACTCCAATCTGACAACCCTGGACAAGAATGTGATGTAGCCTCGTTTTCGAATATGATTATAATAATATATGAACATTGTTGTAATGTTGCGAGAAAATAACTTGTTCAATTACAATTGATTGTCGGACGGACTTCCTCATCTTGGTTGTTATTGTCACAACGTTTCGGCCGTTTTGCCCTCCGGCCTTCGTCAGGTGTTTTGTATCGAACTGGGGAACCGTTTGTTAGGAGTCTCGAACCCAACACTTTATTATTATTACGGGGGTACCGTGTTCGGACTCCAGCTAGGCTTTGGGACATAGTTGCTGATTCTCTGTTTTGAATGTTACTTTTTCACTGCCTTCGTTCAGTGGGTCTCTCTGTTTATTATTTTTACTTTTGAATACTGTCCTGATGTTGTAGGGGGCACATATTCTTTGAATCTTTTCAAGAGCGAGTCAACACTCAGACGACACCTGGTACGAGTGAAGCCCCGCATGGATGAGAACATGACCAAAAACTGCATATACTCCATCCCATGCAGTTGCAGAAAGGTTTACAAGGGTGAAACATGCTGCCCCCTTAAAGTAAGGGTGGAAGAACACCGAAAAGCGGTAACTAAAGGAGAGACGGAAAAATCGGGTATAGCCAACCATGTCTGGATGGAGAGGGGGGGGACCATCGCCCCCTATGGGATGAAGTAAAAATAATAAACAGAGAGACCCACTGGAAAGTGAGAAAACTTAAAGAAACAGCTCACATGCTCGGACATAGCACCCTACTGAGCAAACCAAGCATAGAGCTGAATGCAATGTGGACACCTCTGATAGAGAGAGAAAACCTTGAATAACAACATAGGTTTAACATTAACAAAAACCAACTAAGAATTGTCCTAGTGACATATGGCCGAGTGGTCCTAGACGTTGTATCAAAGTTTACAGTTACCTAAAGGTGCTGAGTTCAATCCTGAACGAAGGCAGTGAAAAAGTAACATTCAAAACAGAGAATCAGCAACTATGTCCCAAAGCCTAGCTGGGGTCCGAACACTGTACCCCTGTAATAATAATAAAGGGTTGGGTTCGATACAAAACACCTGATGAAGGCCGGAGGGCAAAACGGCCGAAACGTTGTGACAATAACAACCAAGATGAGGAAGTCAGTCCGACAATCTCAATCAATGAAAACACCTCATCTCAAAAATACAGACAATTACTTCAATTACAATGTGCAGCAGTTCTTCCCTGAAGAAAGAAGTCAACAATACGTTACATAAAAAGAGGAACATTCAAAAAAAGAAAGAGCAAAATAAGAACATTGCAAAGAAGGAATAAATTAAAAATTATCTCTTACAATGTGATTTCATTATTTGTATTGAACTATGTAGCACAATATTACTTTCTGAGTATTTATTAGTACTTATTGGTTTATCTCATTTGAGACAATCTATATTTAAAATACAATAGACACTATTTTCATTAAAATTAATTAACTCATATTTGCTACATGTTATTGGTTTTTTCTGTCCAAAACACTATTTTTTTTTTGCGCTATCCAGAAAAATATCAGCTTTATCAAACCATATTTTTTTTTTTATTAAATACTTTTCTTAGTGGAATTTCCACAGGTTCTGCTAGGCTTTAATAATTTACATAGGCAAATTAAGATGCAATTATCTTAGTATAGAGAAAATATAGTATTAATTAATATTATATTAATTAACTACTATATTTTACTGTTTCCATTGTTTACTTTAATACGCATTCATTTTTTATTCTTAACTTATAGTTATTCACTCCAAACATCCAAGTAGCCCCCCCCACAGCAGCAATACGTTATAAACAGTAAACTACATGTCATATAAAAAAGTGATCAATATCCCACGAAATTAGAAATACAATTATTTGATGATTTTAAATGTCTGAAATCATGAACTGATTATTTATTTTAAATATTTTTTTAATACTGAAAAATTAATGCATTTTCTATTTGTACTTTTTTTGCTGCAGACATTTGAAAAGGGTTATTTGATTGCATTCGTTCGACTTTTATTGGGAATTGATTCTTCTGAAAATTCTGGCCATCTTTCAAGCGTGAGTTGATTTTATTCTCTCTATTTCTATATTTATATATTTTAACCCTCCCCAATATCCTTGGGGAGGGATACAAAATTTTATAATAGCCAAATATAGACTAAATGTGAACATAATAAATTAAAAAAGTTAAAGAATAACTATGTATCACCACGGCCACCGAGCCACAGTATCACTCCTCGGTCTACTATGAACCTTGATCAAATGATCAAGAATTACATTGAGGAAGGCGCTATGCAGATTCCTACATCAATGTTTGACTCAGGAAAACTAGTCTTTCGGTGTCTCAGAAACACGTCAAGTCGGGCATTCCCGTGCCTCTCTTACATAGATGCTGAACACAGATCTGTCTGCAAACCCAAGGTCTCTTCCTATCCCAAAGAACAGAGAACAGGAGGCGCTGGGGGGGGGGGTATTTTACAGGCAAAGGAAGTACAGCGTCAGTACAGGATGAGGAAATATGTAGGCGACACACACGTCTGCTCTACCCTTCAAGGAAAGTTTTCTTCAAAGCAAAGAGTTGCGTGGATATTGACGCTTCTTTTTGGTTATAGTCTGAAGGCCACTTAAGTATTTTTGTTTGAGTTTCATGTTCAACACAACAGCAACATCAAATGATTTTTAATCTTTTTTTTTTTATATTGTATCTTCAGGGATCCGGCAATCCAAATTTTTTTTTCAAAGAGAGATGAAGGATAACAACACGTGTAGAAACATGAAATTGTTTTAGGCATTATTCTTATGTAGATTTATTTGCTATTCCATCCATCAGTTGCTTATTTTAATTTTTTAACATTAATTTCTTAGTTCCACTTTTTAGAAAGACGAAAAATCATTCACTTTTTTTATTATCAGGAAACTAATCTTGAGCATTTCAGAAATGTTCGAACAATTTCTCCAAGGCTAAAATGAAATGACCGAAGTATTAGACACATTTGAGTTATATATGAAAACTAGCAGGGCTATTTGGCCTTACCCGGGGCATAAGCATAACATATTTCTATTAAATTTTCTATATTTTTATCTCTCTATCCATCAGCCTAAGAGCATTAACTCCTTGAAAAAAAAAAGTTACTTTCGTTTAGTATAAAATCATAAAAGTAAAAAACCTATTCCGACTACCTTGACAAAATCTGCATGTTTAGGGTAAAAAAATGGGTAATTTTTTCTAAATTTTGTATATTATTCATCCAGAGCAACCTCGATCAAGATTTTGTGGCAGTTTGTTCTATAATATTTTTTTCTTAACTTTTAACTTGACATGCAAACACACATACGCACAGACACCTGCCTTTTATATAATAGATAATTTTCTAAACATTAATATTTTCATCACTGGACTACAATGTTTTCTACTTAATTGCAGATGCGCATCCGCAAGAGTACCTTGGAAAAGGTGACTACATATGGTGAACTCTACAATCATCTTTGTGAAACAGTTGGAGAAATACCCATCGCAATCTATCGATCTGAACAAACCCTTGTCACAGGATTTGATCCTTCTGATATAAAAGAAGTAAGCAAACATAAGAACTTCTATATAAAGGTACTTGATGAAACTTTAAAGGTGAATTTTTGCCATTTCCACATTTATCCCCAGAATATGCAAGAGAAAACTACGCATTGGTATAAATACCATTTGTTCGCCAAAGAATCACAACTGCTGCTAATTATATTTATGATGTGTATGGTGAATAAAACCATTAATATTTTAAGATAAAATGTTTTGAGATTCGCATTCAAAGAAAAATAAGTGTTTAGTAAAACTAATTTGTTTTTTAATCAAGTATTAAGATGAAGAAAATAGTCCAAAACAAGTGGCTTTTGCACTGCTTAAGTTTCATTCAGTTGCTATAATTGGTTTGCAGAGTTTTTATATATTCTTCTTTGCTTCAATTGATTAGGAATTGGACCAAAATAATTTGCAACATTTGTTGTACCAAAATTTGGGTTTTTCTAATGTCATTTTGATAAAAATAATTCAGTATTAATAAACAAAAATATCTGACATGTACATCACGTGTTTGCTGATTGCATTTTCTTTTATTACTGATCAAACTATATTTTTAGTTGTCTTATGCATTTGTCTATTATATGCATAAAACTGTGAAAGTGGTTGTTACTCCATAATAATAGTGTAATAATATTTCGTATTACGATTAATATGTATATATCATTAGCCTATACGATGATAGACATGAGTCATAAGTAAATCAATATGATATTCTCTTGTTATTATATTTATTTGGAAATTTTATATATATATATATATATATATATATATATATATATATATATATATATATATATATATATATATATATATATATATATATATATATATATATATATATTAAAACTGCAATCATTTAAAGAAAAAAATTTTTTTTTAACTTTATTAAAATTGTGAAATGAAAATGCAGCCAAAAGTTCATCAGTGAATTCTTTTTCTGCTTCTTTTCTCTTGGCTTCTTTTAGATTGCTTTTCTTTCCTTTTTTTACCAAATGATAAAATACCAAATTAGCTTCAGCTTTTCACGCCTCCATCATTGCTATTTGCCACACAAAGCTATTTTATCTTGGTTATTTTTTGTTTTCTGTATTATTATGTGATCTATAATTGTTGAAGAGTAATTTAATTTGAAGAATAATTTAAACAATTTAATTTTGAAAAAAAAAATGTTTTTAGAAAATATATAAAAATGGTAAAGTAAATGCTTTATTTTTATACATTCAAGTACAATTTACCATTAAACAACAATTAAGTGAAATTCTAATGCATAGTTTAATTATTAAAACGTTAAATAATCAACTTATTTGTTCACTTCTTCAAAAACAATTACCATTCAAAATGTACAGTTTGATGTTATGCCTACAAATGGAAAAATGAAAAGAAATAATAATTGAAAAGAAAAATAAGAAAATGTATGAAATTTACTGTTGGAATTTCTTTCCCGGACATAAAAATGAAAAATGAAAATATCTTTTTGTTAGAAAAAGACACACATGCTGCATTATTATGGATGCCATCTGTATTCCATAATAATGAAAAAGTAATGTAAACAAAACAAAAAGAAAGTCTAAGAAATGGTGAAGTATTTATTTGAAACTTATTATGTTATACATGAATAATGAACTGAGCTTAATGTTGTTATTGATAATAAATGTATTTCAGAAAAAAATGGCATATATATATAGAAAATAGAAAATATTTACAAGTATGATGAGGTCAGTGTAATAGATATGGAAGATGGAGGAAGAGAAAGAGTGTTTAATTTATTTTACGACATATATATCCCTTGGACCATATATGGTATATGTAGTATATATGCATTAAATTATTTTTAAAATTGTATATTGTAGTGAGAAGAATAATGTATTCGAACAGTAGTACAAGATAATGTTGTTGTGCTTTGTCATTCTGGATCGAATTTGCATATAGTTGTTCGAAAAGCAAAACAACTACAATTTAAGCATCAGATGCCCTGACTTAGGAAATGTTGCATTGGCTTTGATGTGAATAAGTAGTAGTTTAAAAGAAAGTTTTTAAAAGTTTCAAAAGGTGTTTAGAGTTGCATTCCAATATCAAATTAGTTGTGTTCTGTGTAATAGTGACCGTGAATGTGTTTTGGACGGAAACAGGACAAAAATTATTTTAGTCTGTAGCTTATGAGGCAATTGTGTTCCCTGGTTATTGTAATTAGCCCGATATATATATATATATATATATATATATATATATATATATATATATATATATATATATATATATATATATATATATATATACTGCGTGTATTTAGGCAGCATTTTTTCATTCAGGCAGACCTTGTTAAAAACAATCAAAAGCTTCTGTTTAATGATACCTTTTTTATTTTTTCAATTTTTCGTATTATCTTTTTTGTATATACATCAAACATATGGATGTGTGGTCCAAATATTTTTCTTCTCGAAGTGTCTGCAGTTTTAACTTTTCATGAAATCGTCTTCACATCATCAGGAATGCGTGTTGGTTTAGGTGAGGAATTAAGAATTATAGGGAGATTTACTTAAATAGTAGTTAATGGGGTCATTGAACTGCTGACACCGGTGGAGGGGTTGGTGTGGTAGGAGGAAGTGAGGAGAGCCTGCCTGTTCTAGGGTCAGTGGTAGGGACAGGTAGATGTGGGGGAATTATGCGAAGCATTTGGTTGTATTGGTACTATTCTGAAATGTGACCTGATTTAGCCTAGGTTTTTGCATTTTGATATAAATAGCTTCTAAGATTTTGAGTTTTTTTACGTTCATTTCGTGGTGTAGTATTTTGGTGCTGTTAATCAGAATTTTTCTTAAATTTGAGGGGTGGGGGCAGTAATGTTCTTTATGTAAATGTTGGAACATGGCGCTAGATTCGACATTATGGCAGGTGAGGCAGCGTGATAATATTGTGGTCATATGTCCGACGTAACTATTAGTTTCATTGTTGTAATAGGAGTTACATTCTTCCAAGGGGATGACGTTGGTCCATTTTATTGGCTTGAGTGGAGGGGGGGATGTTTTTAATAACTAGGTCTTGGGTTTTAAATTTTTTATAATAAATGATAAATCTAATGTTATTGTTGTGTACAGGGGAGACGTATCTGTGGATGATGTTTTTTATAGGGATTTATTCTAACTTTAAACCCGGGTGCAATAGAATAGTTGATTATGTTGGAGTTATGGTGTTGGGGGGGGTGTTACCGTTAGCGGGAGTGTTGTTTAACTTTTGGAGCATGGAGTTCATGTGTTGATCAATGTAGAGAGGATGTAGTTTGGAGATCCTTTTCAATGTATTATTAAAACACAAGACAATATCTCGGTTTGATGTCGGTTGGTTCTCAATTAATATTCTAATCTTATAAGTTGTTGTTGGAGCATTGAATCGCCATGGGTGTTCTCTCCTTGCAGCCTTCGGTCTTCCCTTATGACAACTTTCTGTTCTTCCAAGTTTTCTTCTTCAAAGCTGTTGTTTTTACTTGACAAATTAGGCTGTTGTACTTATGTAAAAATTCAGTCAGCTTTCATCCCTGTCTATGTAGTTCCTCTTCCAGACTATCTAAGAAGTAAATTTGAATAAACTTTGCTGATCCATCTTCAAAAGACTCCCAATTTTGTGGCAAACCTAGCCTCGAATTCTAAAAGAAGGATTCCACCCATGTACCACAGCATTTTCGTGACCACATGAAGTCATTGCAACTTGCAACTGCATAGATTTTGCAGGAACTCTTTAGTGATGAGACCTTTGCCTAACAGCAAACCTTGCAACAATTAAAGCAGTGGTGGAAAGTTATCAAGCACAGCTTCACCAGAAGAAGAAGAACAACAACCAGGGGATTCTCTTTTAAATTTTACAACTGAGCGATGCTGACATACTTTGTCCATTTTTCCTATGTCAGCTGTAGTGAGAGTCATTTTTGTTGTAGAGCAATATATTTATATATATTTATATATTTCTATTGCAATTTTCTATTTCGTGTTGTCTCCAAGCAATCATGCGTTATCTAGCTGCCTCTTTTCTCTCATTTGCTCTCTCTTTGCAGCCTCTCGCTCATGCCCTTTCGCCTAGGCGAAAGATTCGTTTCATTTCTGATTCATTCTCTCGTCTTTGAGTTTCTCTCAACTCACCTTGTTTACGTCTTCTTTTTGTTTCCTCATTTCTTTCATTTGCTCGTCATATTGTTTCCCTTTCCCGATCATCTCTTTGCTTTTCTTGAATTTCTTCTTGTGATGAATTTAACTTTCTAGCAGCATGTCTAACTCTGTCAACTTTACGTTGGGTTGCTCTTTCCAAATTTGATAATCTTGCTCTCCTTTCTCTTTAACGTATTCTGTTGAGCTACAGACGTCTTTCTTACATGAAGCGTTTTCATTGGAGCGAATTGGAGCAACTCTATTAGCTCTAATCTTGCTAATCATTCTTCCTCAGATTCATTTCTCTTTCGTTTGGGTGGCATCTTTAGTGCGTATCTGAAGGGGGAAAGTATTATCTTATAATAATATATAATTCTGTCAAGAAAAAAGGATCCTTAAAGATCTGTTACATTGTTTTTGGCAGCGTTATTTTGGAAGGTCAAAGTAAAGAGATAAATAAATGCAATAAATTTTGGACTATGCTAGGGACCATTACCATGCCAAATTTCATCCAGATTAGTTGAGGGGATGGGGTTAGAGGAGAGTGATCTGATTCAAATTTACAAAGAAGTTAGCCAGCACCATAGTGCCGACCCCAGGATGGTGGCGAACTCTAACTTGATGTGCACCATTCCTAGTAGGTGGAGTTTATGAAGAGCCACACCAAATATGACCTTGACATTTGACCTTAACCATAAGAAATGGTGTGCATTATCCCTAGGTCGGAGACCATCATCATGTCAGGTTTGGGCATGATCAGTTCAGTGGTTTGGACTGTAGGAGAGTTGTACACACAGACACACAAACACTATTATTTGTATGTATATAGATCATAAATGTATATATACATTATATATATATATATATATATATTTATAATGTATATACATATATACACATTTATATTATATATATATATATATATACATTATATATATATATATATACACATATATGTTATATATACATACATACATTACATATATATACATATTATCTATCTCTCTCTCTCTCTCTCTCTCTATATATATATATATATAAAAGTGAAAGTGACTCTGTGTGTGTGTGTGTGTGTGTGTGTGTGTGTGTGTGTGTGTGTGTGTGTGTGTGTGTGTGTGTGTGTGTGTGTGTGTACATTTCCCTACGCAATAACTCTGTCAATTTTAGGCCTACAGATTCGAAATTTGATATACAGGGTACTGAGATTAGGGAAACTCGATGTGATCGGTTTTCGGACAGAAAGTTGGCGATTAAGGGGTCAAAGTGTAACGATTTGACCTTTGAACCCCTCCTACAATGTTGGGTCTAAACACATGAAATTTTAGATGATTTGATTTGAACCTCAAACAACAAACGTTAAGGGGTCATAATAGGGGTCAAAGTTAAAAAAATTGACCGCTTTTTTTTTTTTTGCTCAACATACACCTCCAAACACCCGGGCAACGCTGGTCTGAAATGCTAGTATATATATATATATATATATATATATATATATATATATATATATATATATATATATATATATATATATATGTTATCTATCTAAAAGGCAAAATTGAGAGGTTTACTATTTTTTTACAACTTTTTATATACTCCTCTGTGTCATGAGTAAGTTGCTGGAATCCATATTAAATAAAGAAGTAGTCAACCACCTCAGCAGAAAAAAACCTTCTTAGTGACATTCAAAATGGTTTCCGTTCTGCTAGATCTACAGCAGATGTGCTAACAGTTATATCTCATAGGATTAGTGAATCTCTCGACAAAGGCTTCCTTTCTAGGGCAATTCCTCTTGGCATATCAAAGGCCTTCGATAAGGTATGGCATAAGGGCCTACTTCACAAGATTTCCAGCTACGGTATAACTGGAAATGTTTTCTCTATTATTAAATCGTTTCTCTCTGATATGCTCAATAGTGGTTGATGGGCAGAAATCAGAGGCCCTGCAGTATTAATGCTGGAGTCCCTCAGGGGTCCATACTGGGCCCAACTCTCTTCCTGATCTACATCAATGATCTCCCAAAACACATACTAAAATATTTCGTTGACATCTATGCTGATGACACGACCATCTATGGCAACACATCAAAGGCCGTAAATGACAAAGTTCTCTCTGATTCTCTCTCCTCTGATCTCGAGCACGTGGTACAGTGGGGGAAGAGGTGGCTGGTTACTTTTAATGCATCTAAAACCAAGCTCCTATCTCTACATCATCAACGCTCTAATCCCCATCTGGCATCAATTGAAATTGATCGCTCTTGTCTTGGGGAGGCTCCATGTTTTGACAAGCTTCTAGGATTGACCTTTACTCCTGACCTGAAATTGAACACGTACATCAAGTCTGTTGCCAAGGTCACTGGAAAATGGTAGGATCCTTCTACCGCTTCAGAAGATATCTCACTGCTGATGCAATTCTCTATCTATATAAAGCCAAATACGTCCAAGAATGGAGTACTGCTGCCACATCTGGGCAGGAGCTGCTAAAAATAGCCTATCCTGCCTTGACAGAGTACAAAATAGACTTCGTGGCTTAGTGGGGGATGCCCTTTTCTCTACCCTGTGACCTCTCTCCCACAGAAGAGACGTTGCGAGCCTATCCTTGTTTTATCGTTATTTCCATGGCAAGTGCTCGTCTGAGCTCCAATCTCTGGTTCCCCTCCCTCGCCAATCGTTCATGAAAAACACCTGTCTAGCTGAAACCACTGTCAATAATTTTCCCCACTCTTTATCTGTGCCTAAATCAAAACGTAGATTCCATGAACAAAGCTTCTAAGAAGTTGCATGCCTGTGGAATTCTCTTCCGTTTGCCTGTTTCCCATCTGACTACAACTTGGATGTCTTCAAGTCCAACATAAACAAATTCCTGATGAATCGCTCCCTTAAGTAAGACACTTTATCAAATCTCCATTACTAATGATTACTACGATATTATCCCATTGATTACTGTATACGCAATCTTTATCCTCGAGTGACTTCCGGGCCTTGATAAGTGATGACTACCATGAAAAAAACAAACAAAAAACCCGAAATTGACATTTTATGTACTTTAAAATCTCCGTATGCGTGAATTGGAAGCCTTTAAATTGTCTACATGTAGGTGTGTGTGTGGGTGCATGTATGTACGTGTGTGTGACTTTGCACGTGTGTGCATGAGTTTAATAGTGCTTGTGCATGTGTGTGCCCCCGAGTTTCTGTGCGTGTTTGTGTTTATTTTGTGTGTGCCAGTGTGTGTTATCTCCTTATTTGTGATTTTAAAGCCTTTAAACTGTCTACTTCTTACTACTTTCGAAGTGTGTGCATGTACATAGGTGTGCATGACTTTGTGCATGTGTGTGCGTCTGTGCGTCTGTGTGTTTCTGCCTGTGTGTGTGTGTGTGCGCGTTTGTGTTTATTTTGTGTGTGTGTGTTTTTTTATGTCTACCTGTGTTCGTTTGTTTGTGTGTTTGTTGTTTCCGTGTGTTTTGCATGTGTGTGTTGGTGTTTTTTGTGTGTGCGTGTTTTTTGCGTGTGTGTGTATGCACTTGCTTGCATGTGTGCATGTGCGTGTTTGTGTTTTGTGTGTGTGTGTGTGTGTGTATGTGTGTGTGTGTGTTTTGTGCGTGCACATGTATTTTTTGGTGTGTGCTTCTATGTGTTTTTTGTGTGTGTACATGCATGTGTGTGTGCTTCTTTGTGTGTTTTTTGATGTGTGCTTCTGTATGTGTTATTTTCTGTGTGTGTGTGTTTTTTTTGGGCTTACATGCACAAAAACACACATGCACACACAAAAAGCACAAACACGCACGCACACATGCAAACGCGCAAATGTTTGTTTGAAATAGACATTTGTGAGGTCATTTGCAGGCGCAGCTCCCGTGGCTTGATGGGTAGACTGCCGACTATCAATGTGATCGTTCTATGCTAGCTGCACTGATGAGTTGTGGTACAACGAAACAGTACTGTATTTGGATGACTACATATATTTAACTCCCTCCTCTTTGGGTAGAGCACTGTCGTAAATAATCTCACCCGCTACTTAAATGGCTATAAATGTGAGGCCCGCTTTTTGTAAATAAAAGGACAAGCGGCTAGAGCACTATAAAAGTGGTGGACGAATTTTTTTTTTGTTTTGTTTTTTACATAAGAGTCACCACTTATCAAGGCCAGGAGATAACTCGAGGATAAGGGTTAATGTATGTACATTAGTCAATGGGATTATAGCGTAATAATCATAAGTAGTTGAAATTCTTTAAATTGGATTACTTAGGGGGACAGTTCATCAAGAACTTGTTTACATTGGACTTGAAGACAACTATATTGTAGTCAGCTGTAAAGCAAGCAAACGGAAGAGAGTTTCACAGGTGTGCACTTCTAAGAAAGAAACTTTGTTCATGGAATCTACGTTTAGGTTTAGGCACAGATAAAAAGTGGAGGAAATTATTGATAAAGCAGAGACAGGCTTACAATGTCTCTTCTGTGAGAAAGAGGTTGCAGGGAAGTGAAACTAAACTATGAAGTCTATATTGAACTTTGTCAAGGCAGAATAATCTGCTTCTAGCAACTCCTGTCCAGATGTCTCGAAGGATATGAAGTGATCTATACTTAAAGTTAACCATTCCATTAGATTTGATACTATAGAGGGCACATTATTTTTAAACATGGAATGCAAAGGTAGATCTGATATAAATGTATCCCAGTCGGCCATAGAGTATCGATAAACAGTACGATGGAAAGGTACATCTGAGGACTTATTACATTTTGTTTTTTATCTTAACTGATAACGCGTGGTCGGAAGATCCAAGTGGTGATAGAATGGAAAATGAACATAGTTCAGGGAAAATTGTGAGGAAAACTTGCATACTGACTTGTCAGTATCAGATGTAATCTGAGTGAGGTCATAAGCAATGGAGATATCGTAATAGAACCTCCCCTCATCATCTGTCTTATTTTAGTGGGTTAACCATTCCACATTGTGGACATTGAAGTCTCCACAGACATGAATGTTAGCCGAAAGATGAGTAGACAGGATGTGGTCAATTTTCTCAGAATATGCTCTTAAAGATATAACTCTGCTGTTGTGAGGGCGATAGAGGGCAAATATAAACGCTGTGGTGTAAGCAAGTGCAAACCGGAAGCACATATAGGGTAAATTAGGGTCATGTCTGTCATTCCCATGACGATCTTGGGGGTCAGATTTGGATGTTAAGTTAGAGTATCCTTTAATTACAAAATCATCTAGGGAAATAGTCGATCCCATGCCGGTTTCGCTTAGGAATAATAGGTCTGGTTTAGTCTTCTATAATTGAGATTCGACTTCTGGAAGGTTGGAACATAGACCCTTGATGTTGGAGAAGGAGACATAGTAGTGGGGGTCTACATTGGAAGTTGGAGTTTTGGGTTTAATCGTGTATTTTGTTTTTGGAGACTTTTCATGATAGAGTTTTTGGGATTTGTGGAACAGGTCGACAGACTTGGTTAGAACAAGGCAAAGAGGGAAAGTAAGAGAGAAAAAGAAACAAAGAAACTTTTTTTTATATAGCACATGAAAAGGTAAAGCCGTAACCCATTATTATGACATCGAGAAGCCCCACCAGAAGCTACTGCAATGTCCAGAATCCATTCACCAAATGGCAATACAGCAACCCCAGTACTCATTTTAGTTAATAAATGATCCAGTAATTTATGTTTTCTGTTTCTTTGTTGTTTGTTTTGTTTTTTTGGGGAGGGGGTTACTGCGTGACTTTAATGTATTTGTTTTGATTTACCAAAATGAGTCTCCAAATTGAGGGCATTTCCAGAGGCATTCTTTTTTTTTTTTTTTTTACATGGAGTTCACCACTTATCAAGGCCCAATGGCCACTCAGGGATAAGGGTTATTGTGCGTACAGTAATCAAAGGGATAGTGTAGCAATAGTATTGGGGAATTGGTAAGGTGTCATTGCTTGGGGGGGGGCGGTTCATCAGGAATTTGTTTGTGTTGGACTTGAAGACATCCAGGTTGAAGTCGGGAGGGAAACAGGCAAGCGGAATAGAGTTCCACAGGCGTGCAGTTCTAAGAAAGAAGCTTTGTTCATGGTATCTACGTTTTGACTTAGGCACAGATAGGGAGTGGGGAAAATTATTGACAAATTATTTCAGCTAGTCGGGTGTTTTTGGAGAAAGATTGGCGAGGGGGGACCAGAGAATGGAGCTCAGACAAACACCTGCCATGGAAATAACGATAGAACAATGACAGGCTCGCTACGTCTCTTCTGTGGGAAAGAGGTTGCAGGGTAGAGAAAAGGGCATCCCCCACCAAGCCACGGAGTCTATTTTGTACTCCGTCAAGGCAGGATAGGCTGTTTTTTGCAGCTCCCGCCCAGATGTGGCAGCAGTACTCCATCTTTGGACGTACTTTGCTCTTATATAGATAGAGAATTGCATCAGCAGTGAGATATCTTCTGGAGCGGTAAAAGGATCCCACCATTTTCCCAGCGACCTTGGCCACAGACTTGATGTATGTGTTCCATTTAAGATCAGGTGTAAAGGTCAAACCCAGGAGCTTATCAAATCCTGGGGCCTCCCTTAGACGAGAGCCATCCATTTCAATTGATGCCAGATGGGGATCAGAGCGTTTATGATGTAGAGATAGGAGCTTGGTCTTAGATGCATTAAAGGTAACCAGCCACCTCTTTCCCCACTGTACCACGCGTTCAAGATCAGAGGAGATAGAATCAGAGAGAACATCATCATTTACAGCCTTTGATGTGTTGCCATAGATGGTCGTGTCAGCAGCATAGATGTCAACGAAAGATTTTAGTATGTGCTTTGGGAGATCATTGATGTAGATCAGGAAGAGAGTTGGGCCCAGTATGGACCCCTGAGGGACTCCAGCATTAATACTGCAGGGCCTCTGATTTCTGCCCATCAACCACTACTCTTATGAGCCTATCAGATAGAAATGATTTAATGATAGAAAAAACATTTCCAGTTATACCGTAGTTGGAAATCTTGTGTAGTAGGCCTTTATGCCAAACCTTATCGAAGGCCTTTGATATGTCAAGAGCAATTGCTCTAGAAATGAAGCTTACTGGAGTCAAGGTTCTTGATTAGCTTGGCGACCTCACTCACAGATATTTGTATGTTGCATAGCGTGTTGTCTGTTATAGGAGGGAATACGGAGAGTTGATGGCCTTTGTCACACAGGGTAGAATTTGCCGCAAAGTTTTTGGCAAATAGTTTGGCCTTATCAGATGCTGTCGAGATGACCTCTGGTCCATTGGTAATGGTTGAGATAGAGCGCACATTTCTGTTCAAGATCCTATTTGCTATTTGCCAAAACTGGTGGGAACCAAGCCGCTGCTCAGCTACTTTGGACTTAACGGATTGTGCATATAGTTCTCTTGCATTTTTTATTACTCTTTTACAGTGGTTAATGGCGGTTCTGAAAGCAGCTTTAGTTTCAGTGCATCTATTACGTTGGTAGCTATGGAAAAAGTGATTTCTGCGTGCGATGGCAGCAGCACATTTGGGGGAGAACCATGGCTGGCTGTTAGGTTTTTGTTGGAATTTTCTAGATGGTATGAATTGGCCTATGCCTACAAGTAACCATTCGGTCAGATCTGATACTATAGAGGACACATCCTTTTTAAACATGGAATCGAGAGGGAGATCAGATATGAATGTACGGAAGCTATCCCAGTCCGCCATAGAGTATCGGTATACAGTACGGTGGAGAGGTACGTCTGTAGATTTATTATATTTCATTTTTATCTTAACTGATACAACGCAGTGGTTGGAGGATAGAACGGAACATGAGCATAGCTCAGCGGAAGTGGATAGAAAAAGGTCTAGGAGGCTTGCAAACTGACCGGTACTATCGGGCACACAGGTGGGCTCGTGGACAATCTGAGTGAGGTCATAGGCAATGGCAAAATCATGACAGAACCTCTCCTCATCAGTCTTATTTGAGTGGGTCAGCCATTCCACATTATGGACATTGAAGTCACCGCAAATGTGAATGTTAGCCGAAGGATGAACAGACAGGATGTGGTCAATTTTTTCTGATATACTCTTAAAGACAGTAACTCCACTGTTGTGGGGACGATATAAATGCGGTGGTGTAAGCAAGTGCAACCCAGAAGCACATATAAGGTAGATTAGGGTCTTCTCTGGAGATATCCCTGCCACATGGGAAGCCATCTTTAATGTAGGCACATATTCCATGCCCGTGGCGATCTTCGGGGTCAGATTTAGATGTTAGGTTAGAGTATCCTTTAATTATGAACTCATCTAGGGAGGTGGTCGGCCCTATTCCAGTTTTGCTTAGAAAGAATATGTCAGGTTTCGTCTCCTGTAATTGGGTTTCAACCTCTGGAAGGTTAGAACGTAGACCCCTGATGTTGGAGAAGGAGATATGGTAGTAGGGGTCTACGTAGGAGGATGGGGTTCTAAAAGTTCAACAAAATTTGTGATTGTCTGCCCTTGTCCCCAGTCGACCTCTACTAAAAATGAAAACAAAACAATTCTCCTGAAAACTTAAAATTCAAAAGTGCCTAAAAACTGAATGAAAATGAAACCGATAAGTGAAATTGGAATTTTCAATTTTGTACAGGCGTTCTTTTTTTGTCTTCTGGTGTACGTCAGTTAACATGAAATATATCCGCCAATGGCAAATGAAAACTTGTTGTCTTAAAAAAGAAAATGAATGTACACACATTCATTTCGTTATGAATTACAGTTAAAACAAACCGATTCTTCAATGAACTAAGTTTAATTCCAAAACAGAAATTCTTGTCAGTCTATAAAATATTTATATTCAAGACTTCCACATCGGAGTTCAGTTTTCTTTGTATTCATTTCATAATCCATTTTGTTCCTTTCTGTTTGTATGCATATATAGAAAGAGAAATTGGTTTATATTAAAATATGTTTGGTGTTTTATTCACCTATTTGGAAGTCTAAATGACAAGAAAATAGTCAAGTATACGTCTGCACAAATTAGGACATAAAATCACGATAGGCACTAACCTGGCTAAACATTCTTGATCTAAAATGTAGACATAACTAGCAGCACACACAGGCTTTATCATAAACCAAAGAGAATTTATGTTTGGTTTTGGTATTTAAGATGGATTTGGCAGTTGAAACAGTTTTTCATGTCCTTTAAATATTCGATGTGGCTTGAAATTTAGCGTGTCGTAATTTTTACGCATAGAGTCCATTTTGCATAACAGTTTAACAATGAAAAAGTTGTCAATATTTTTTGTTAAGATGGATAAAAAGTTTTAAGATTTTTTAAATTTTCACTGTACGATGAGATTAAGAACTTTCTGAATTTTTGAGATGAGGGTTGGTTATTCTTACTATTTGGATTCATCAAACTACTGTTCTCATCTTGAGTGTGATTTTCACAATGTTTCAATCGATGTAACCTCCGGCCTTCTTCAGGTGTATCTTGTTGAACTCAGGAATATTTCTATCAAACTCTGGAATTTGGACAGAATTTCCCTAGGCACAGTGGTTAGAGTACTTGAAAAAATCAATTGTAAAAGTGATATTCTCCTGAAGATTGACAGTTCAGTTCTCGGTGTGGGCGACCAAAAAATACAACTGCGAATTACTTAGGACCTCAATCCAGTCATGGCTGATGGAATGAGAGCATGTTACCCTCGTGAAGCAAATGAAGATTTCTGTTCCAAATTCCGTCCAAATTATCAAGTTTGACAGAAATACTCTTGAGTTTGATAAGATACATCTGAAGAAGATCGGAGGTTAGATCGACCGAAACGTTGTGACAATAACACTAAAGATGAGAACATTGATAAATCCAAATAATACGTAGATCTGCTGCATAATTGAAAATAATTTTCCTTTTGAAGATGTGTTTTGTGTTTAGGGATTTTACTGACGTTCACAACTCCAGTTGCTTGATGATATTGTTGTTATATCTTACGTGGGAGGAAACAATACACAGAAACATGTATTTTTTTATTTCAAATGCAACTATAATGAAAATATGTTGTTTTTTTATAGTGAATTATAATAAGGGAAGTAACTGAGTACATATTATGACAGGTAATCATTTCTAGTATGTTTCAGAGTGAACGGTTTATCTGGAGTCGATAAGTTTATATTGTATTCTTTCCATTTTTATTTCTATATAAATCGTAGTTTTATATTTAAAAGTTGTGCACAGGGTTAAATGTGTACAGATTATTTATTTATATAATATAGTTTCAATTTTATGAACTTTCAGTCTGGGAACACTTCCATAATCATAGAGAATATGTATCTGTTTGAAGCTAAAACTATTTTGTTTGAGAGTAGTATGCTATTGTACTTCGTCTTAAATAATATATCGGTGTAGTATCTTTTCTATTTTCATGATATGTTGGTAAGAAAATAATGTCGATTTTTTTTAATTTAGCAAGAAAATAATATTCAGTTTTCTTTGATTGGTGAGAAAATAATGTTAGCTTTGTTTATATTAGTTAGTAATTCTAATAAAATAACTGTTAACAATGTTTTTCTATTTCGATAAATAAATTCTAAAAAAATGGAGATTTTGTTTTGAAAAAAATCTGCAGATAAAACTTACTTTACATTAGCTTAAAATTTCTGTAATTTTTGTACGTTAAAAAAAGTATGCAGTTGGTTGGAGTATATATCTTTTGGTTGATTTAATGCTTGTTGATCTGCTTCTAACTCGGTAAATGCGGAAGTTGAAGGAATTTCTTACATTTTGCTTTGAACTATTTCTGCTTAATAATTAAGCAGTTTTTTATTTCAGTAAAAGTTTATTTATGTCATCCAAATTGGTGCCTTACTTGTGATGTTTTATGACTGGAAATTTAATTTAATTCTAATTTAGTGCATTTTTCTTAATTGCAGAAATTCTTGCATTGTTTTCGAAAGCATAAAACCATTTTTGTGTATCTTATGGATAAATTGTTCTACTGTTCTCTAGTATAGATATATTTTGTTCGATTTCATGTTATTAAGCTTTAAGGGGAATTTCAACCCTAGGTAAAGACATTAAACTATGGTGTTAATCTTTATGCAGATCTAAAGCCACTGCAAAAATACTTTCTTATGCAAACCTTTCTTCTAGTCTTGGAGTTATGATAGGCTAGTTCAAATACAGACATGGCCCTTTCGGTCTGCTAGAAAATTCTCGATGAATTGTAGCACCCTTCTACTAAAGCTATACACCATATTGCTTCGTTTTAGGCTAAGCTTTTTTCTAAGTGAAAGAAGATTAAACTAAGATGACTCTTCTTAACAAAAGTTTCCCTTGCAAAAATTTATCATGTGGCCTATATTTCTTCTTTTATGTCAGGAAAGCATATCAAAAGTCACAGATTAATCTTTAGGATTCCAAGAAGCAAATCAGCCTGTTGTTAATCATTCTATCAATCATTTCACAGAAAAATTTGTTTAATGCTATTGAAATTGAAACTGCCTTTGGAATTCTATCTCCGCTCCGTTTTTCTGACTGTACCAACATGCAGAAATTTAAAAATAATGCAAACAAACATATCGCTGCACAACTCCTCACTTAGGATGCCCGTAATGGTTTGGCTCTGAATTCACAGTAATATCTTAAATCTAAGTGGCAGTGTACCTTGGTTGGGGTGAATGAAAGTTATAAACAAAATGGTTTATTACTTTTTCCTCTCCAGAAAGAGAAGCACAAGATCAAGACAAGTTTTGAAAAGTCAGACCACGAGGAGGAATGTACTCTAGCCTACAAAAATACTTGAGCAGCTTTGTTGGCATTTCCCATAAGGGTGCCTCAGTTGATTAGTAATAAACTAACACTTCTCAAAGAGAGAAGGTAATGCATGGGAATATGGACCTCCTAGACCTAAACAGAACCATACTCAATCCTGATAAATTTGCATTTGCAACAAAATCTGAACAACACCTATTCAAACCGTGCCAAGTAATTTATAACTATATGCCATCTTTTCCAAGTGTTGGGGCAAGGATGATGAATGTTTCAAATTTTTTTGGAAATTCAAACTTTCCATATATCATTTCTTGTATATTTTTTAATAAAAGTTCTAAGGATTTATGGATTTTATAAACGAGATTTTTTAGTTCATTAAAAACAAGCAAAAGTTATAGCCCGTTGACTTAGAATGAGTGCTGTATGCCAAATTGTTAGTTGATTTAAATTTTTGCATTAAATATTAATCTCTATTAATCCCTAACTGTGCATTGAATGAATACGATGATACATAGCTCACTGCATCTTATCATAAAAAAGTCTGTACAAAATTTCAGCCAGATCGGTTCAGTAGTTTCAAAGAAAAAGTGGGATGACAGGCAAACAGACGGACAGACTAAGGGAAATATAATATAGATTTATTTAATTCTAAAACAAATGGTATGTTAAAATTTATATGTTGTTTTTAGAGCTGTTTTCTAGGTTGCCAGTATTTTGCGTGAACAGTTGGCAGAGAGCGCAGGAATTTTCTGTTTCTATGTCTATCCATGTAGCCATGTCACTAGTAAGGGTGCTGGAGGTAAACATTTTATCTGGGCTGACGTTATCCACCTGATAGTCAGGGACCCGAACCTTGGATTAACCATTAAGGAAGCTGTCTTATCAGCAGGTGCAAAGTACTGGGGCTGCTGTATTGCCATTTGGTGAATGGATTCTGGACCATGCAGTAGTTTCTGGTGGGGCCTCTCGATGCCATATTAGTGGGTAATTGTTACAGCTTTACCTTATCATGAGCTACAAAAAAAAAAAAAAAAATTCTTCATTTCTTTTTCTCTCTTAGTTTCCCCTCTCTGTCCTACTCTAAGTAAATCTGACGACCTAGTCCACAAATTCCAAAATTTCATCATGACAAGTTTCAAGAAAAAAATACACAATTAAACCCGGTTCTCCAACTTCCAACGTAGACCCCTACTACCATGTCTCCTTCTCCAACATCAGGGGTCTACGTTCTAATCTTCCAGAGGTTGAAACACAATTACAGGAGACTAAACCAGACCTTTTATTTTTAAATGAAACTGGCATTCGACAGGCTATTTCCCTAGAAGAGTTTGCAATTAAAGGATACTCTAACTTAACTTCTAAATCTGACCCCCAAGATCGCCATGGGCATGGAATATGTGCCTATATTAAAGATGGCTTTCCATGTGGTAGGGACATCTCCAGGGAAGATCCTAACTTACCCTATATGTGCTTCCGGCTTGCTTTAGCTCACACTACTGCATTTATATTTACTCTCTATCGCCCCCACAACAGCAGAGTTACTATCTTAAAAAGCATATCTGAGAAAATTGACCAAGTCCTATCTGCTTATCCTTCAGCTAACATTCACGTATGTGGAGACTTCAATGTTCACAACGTCGAATGGTTGACCCACTCAAAGAAGACCGATGATGAGGGGAAGTTCTGTCATGATTTCTCCATTGCTCATGAACCCACCCGTGTGCCCAACAATGACGGCTAGTATGTGCGTCTCCTAGACTTTTTCTCACCATTTGCCCTGGACTATGTTCAGTTTCTGTTCTGTCTCCTCTTGGATCTTCCGACCACTCTGTTGTATCAATTAAGATAAAAATGAAATGTAATAAGTCCCCAGACGTACCTCTCCATCGTACAGTATATCGATACACTAAGGCTGACTGGGATAGCTTCTGTACATTTATATCGGATCTACCTCTGCGTTCATGTTTAAAAAGGATGTATCCTCTATAGTATCAGACCTGACGGAATGGTTAATTGTAGATATAGACCGTTTCATACCCTCGAAAAAGTTCCAGCAAAACCTAACAGCCAGCCATGGTTCTCTCCAGAATGTGCTACTGCCATTGTGCACAGAAATCACTTTTTCCACTGCTTCCAACGTAATAGATGTATGGAAACTAAAGCCGCTTTCAGGACTGCCAGCAACCATTGTAAGAAAGTAATAAAGAACGCAAGAGAGTTGTATGCTCAATCCGTTAAGTCCAAAGTAGCTGAGCAGCGGCTTGGTTCCTACCAGTTTTGGTAAATAGCAAACAGAATCCTGAACAGAAGCGTGTGCTCTATCCCAACTATCATCAATGGACCTGAGGTAATCTCGTCAGCATCAGACAAAGCCAAACTCTTTGCCAAGAACTTTGCAGCTAATTCTACCTTTTGCGACTAAGGCCGCCAACCCCCAATATTTCCTCCTGTATCAGAAAACACACTATGTGATATACGTATATCTGTACATGATGTTGCCAAGCTAATCAAAAACCTTGATTCCAGTAAAGCAACTGGCCCTGACGGTATTCCAATTATAGTACTCAAAAAACTTCAACCTGCACTAGCGCCCATACTTACAAAACTGTTTAAACGTTGTCTTAAGGAGAATAGTTTCCCATCTCCCTGGAAAATTTCATCAGTATGCCCTGTATTTAAGAATTCAGATGATCGCTCATCCCCCTCTCAGTACAGGCCAATAAGTCTCCTGTGCGTCATGAGTAAGTTGCTGGAATCTGTGTTAAATACAGAAGTGATCAACCATCTCAACAAAAATAACCTTCTTAGTGACACTCAATATGGTTTCCGTTCTGCTAGATCTACAGCAGATGCGCTTACAGTTATATTTCATAGAATTAGCAAATCTCTCGACGAAGGCAACCTTTCTAGGGAAATTGCTCTTGATATATCTAAGGCCTTTGATAGGGTATGGCATAAAGGTTTACTTCACAAGACCTCTAGCTATGGTATAGCTGGAAATGTCTTCTCAATTATTAAATCATTTCTCTCTGATAGGTTCATAAGAGTAGTAGTTGAGGGGCAAAAATCAGAAGCTCACAGTATTAATGCTGGTGTCCCTCAGGTGGTCCATCCTGGGTCCAACTCTTTTCTTGATCTACATTAATGATCTTCCAAATCACATCCTTACATCATTTGTAGACATTTATGCTGACGATGCTACCATTTATGGTAGCACATCTAAGACAGTAAACGACCAAGTTCTCTCCGATTCTCTCTCCTCTGATCTTGAGCACGTAGTACAATGGGGTAAGGAGTGGCTGGTTACTTTTAATGCATCTAAAACCAAGCTTCTCTCTTTACATCATCAACATTCTGATCCACATCTGGCATCAATTGAAATGAATGGCTCTCGTCTTCAGGAGGCCTCAAGTTTTGACAAGCTTCTGGGCTTGACCATTACTCCTGATCTTAAATGGAACACGTACATCAAATCTATTGCCAAGGCCACTGGAAAAATGGTGGGATCTTTCTATTGATCCGGTAGATATCTCACTGCTGATGCAATTCTCTATCTATATAAGAGCCAGGTACGTCCAAGGATGGAATACTGTTACCACATCTGGGCAGGAGCTGCTAGAAAGGACTTGTCCTGCCTTGATAGAGTTCAAAATAGACTTTGTAGCCTCGTAGGAGATGTCCTTTTCTCTTCCCTGCAACCTCTATCTCACAGAAGAGATGTTGCGAGTTTGTCTCTGATGTATCATTATTTTCATGGAAAGTGTTCGACTGAGCTTCAGTCGATGATCCCCCCTCGCCAAACTTTCACAAGAAACACTTGTCTAACTGAAAACACTATCAATAATTCCCCCCACTCTTTATCTGTGCCTAAACCTAAACGTAGATTCCATGAACAAAGCTTCTTTCTTAGAACTGCACGCCTGTGGAATTGTCTTCCGTTTTCCTGCTTTCCAGCTGACTACAATATGGTTGTGTTCAAGTCTAACGTAAATAAGTTCTTGATGAGCCGTTCCATATAAGTTATCAAATTTACCGAATTTTCATTACTAATGATTACTATATTTTCCAATTTCTACTGTACACTCTTTAACCCTTATCCTTGAGTGGCCTCTTGGCCTTGATAATGTGGTGATGCCTATGTAAAAAAAAAAAAGAGTTTGATTATTTAGAATTATTGGCTACCATTCTTAGGAGAACGATTCTAAAAATGTTTTGGGATTCGTAGATGAGAAATATCTCTTTTGCAGGATAGTTAGAACAGATCGAGTTCTTATAGGTGGCAGTAAACCAGGGTAAATCGCATTTATAATGTTTTAATGATTATTTGAGATTAAATTGATATTAACTTTTGTCAGTTTTTCGTTGAATTCATTCAAGTTTGCTCTGAACATTTTACAACAGATAGAATTTTTATCATAATGGCCAAAATGATCGCTATGACGTGTCTCCTCTAAGTGAACTTTATGTACATTGTTGGATAAAAAAGAGATGCATCTATTGGCAAGTCATTTCAAGCTGATGGATTGTGATATGTTATCATTTTTGTAATTATAGACAATTTTCCTATTGATTTCTCACTTCATCCGCTATTGTACTGTACAGTTTACGTCCATTAATAAAGAAATGTGTGACACAGAACAACCGAAAGTAACGATTTATAAGTTAAAAGGGTCTAAGGATTTCAAGAAGAAAATGATGAGTTATGAAGAAAAAAGTAAAATGTTCAAAAGGTCTAGATGAAGAAAGTGTTGTTTTTGTCCGTATGGTTGTGGACTTCTGTGTGAAGGAGTTTGTTAGACTGTGACAAGCTGTTGCTATATTTAGAAGTCCATTACTTTGACTTCTGTTGTTTTGCCGAGATGCCAGTAGCCCGAAGCTACGGCTAGAGTTTGTTTGCCCACCAAAAGTATGTGTAGCAGTTAGTAACAACTTGTTACATAGGTTGAGATTCTCACTGATGTCAGTGCTTTAGCTTTGACTTATATTGTCAACTCAAAGGTATGGCCAACAACACAACAAACTCTTTCTGATATATGCAACCAATCAGGATTAAGTATTTTGATCCAATCACTATTAAGTATTTGAATTAGATAAACATGAAATATTTCAAAAATCATTTCTTTACTACTGCTGAAACAAGGTTTCTAGAATTTCAGTTAGACCTTCTGTATGTCTTTTCTGGTTATTCTCTTCAGCTGGAAGCCACTGCCAATTTCTATTGAATAGGACTTTTCATATTAGGAAAGGATAAATGTTCTGTATTGGTAATTGTTATATTTTCATTTAAATTTGGTTCTTACTAAAACAAAACAAAAATAGATATGCAAATTCAATTTCTTGCCACATGATTTTGCACGTGTTCCTTTTTCTATTAAAAGACTGAGTTCTTTCTCTCTTGCTTTAGTAGCAATGAATTTTGTTCAATAAAGCCTTAGAAAGAGGTTTGTTCACGTCTTCCACATTACAGTAATATAGAATTTTTGTTGAAAATAATACTTCAGTGCTTCCAACCAATATAGCGTAAAAGACATATTGTGGATCACATGGCCATTTTGTAGATTGTGAAGTGCTTAGCCATCCAAATCTGACCCCAAACAATGCCCCCCTCCTCCTCCATGGCAAACTGGTGACTTCGTTTTGTAGAAAGGATTCATTTACTTGATAAGTTTATACACACTTGATAAGTTTATACACACTTGATAAGTTTATACACACTTGATAAGTTTATACACACTGATTTAGAATTTTTTTTAAATATTTTTTATTGATAAAACTGAGGAATATAAATTTCAGAAATATTTTACCAATATTCACAGAGTAAGTGAAACTTGTAAGCAAAATTCCTTGCTGCAAAGTATGAAAGAATAGATAGAACTGGCATATTAAAAACAAAAAGATATTTTCATTTTTAATAAAAAAATTTGGAATGTGATTCATAGATAGAACTGGGCAAATTATATATTTTCTTTCTCTTACATTGATTTGCATATTTCTTTTAAGGGAGAATTAATAAAAAGTCATACAAATACAAACAGACCAAATCGTGCAACAGGAATATCAAACCAAAGGTTTAGACGAAGATCATCTTGGTCGCTTTCAACCAATGACAAACTTGATATTACAAGCATTGTGACAGCAAGAATGTCAAGCTTAGATATCAGTGCTGAAGATTATGGTAAGTCTCTCTCTCTCTCTCTCTCTCTCTCTCTCTCTCTCTCTCTCTCTCTCTCTCTCTCTCTCTCTCTCTCATATATTTTATTATTAGCTGTTTGGATGACCGCGTCCCTTGTTGAGACGAAGTAGGTTCATTTCACAGTCGGATTTCGGCGCGGTTTGCTTGATCTGTGTTGGTTAATAGAAATTCTTGTGTGCAGGGCGTTTGCTCAGTTGGTAGAGTGCTTGCCTTGCATGCAAGAGGCTCGGGTTTCGAATCCTGAGTTCGGATGTGTCTAACTGATTTTGGCTGTGGAATTTATTATATATATATATTTCCGGAAATAATTGAACAGTATATATATATATATATATATATATATACCGTTCAATTATTTCCGGAAATAATTGAACTCACCTTAACGTTGGATTACCCAGGCTGTATGATATCCTTTGTCTATGACTTTTAAATAACTTTAAAACCTATTTTATGTTTAATGTTTTCAATATATGTATATTTTGATTTGAAGAATTTAATTTTAATCCTTACACTTATATGTTGCTCTATATTTATATATTGCACTTTACATTTTTGTAGGATCGCCTTGAAAATATTTTCTCACTATAATATTTAATAAGACAATTCACGCGATTATCTAATCTGCGATTTAACTCATTTATATATATATATATATATATATATATATATATATATATATATATATATATATATATATATCATGCAAAACCAACAGTTAGCTTATCAGCCATAGGAACTGTAATGTTATCAAATGCATCCAAGTCACTAGTAAGAATTTATACTCGCTAGCGATGTCATCATGACAAGCCTATCCTAACGAGCAATAAGTATTTTCAGAATGTGTGAGAAAATATATAATTATTTCCACTGCCAGACAACATTGCAGCCAGTGTTAAGGCTGATTGCGATGATCACGTCCCTTGTTTGAGATGAAAGTAGGTGCATTCCACTGTTGGATTTCCTTGCGGTTTGTTTGATCTATGATAATTAATAGGAATTTTTGCTCAGTTGGTAGAGTGCTTGCCTCGCATGCAAGAGGCTCGGGTTTCGAATCCTGAGTTCGAATGTGTCTAACTGATGAGCCCAAATGAGGGCGAAACTCGAGTCTTGGACTTCCGGTTTGTTGACTTTCGTGGCTCTTGCTGGCTGCAATGTTGTCTGGCAGTGGAAATAATTATATATTCTCTCACACATTCTCAATATATATATATATATATATATATATATATATATATATATATATATATATATATAAAATATTATGAAAACTAAATGATATCTTTTTAAAACTTGTACTTGTCGTATTTCCAGATCGATACAGCAAAGATAAAAATATAAGATCATTTGTGATCCTAAATCCTTCACCAAAGCGACGCCTTAAACATGGAGACCTCATGTAAGTATCATTCTCTCCTTCTCTCCTTTTCTCTCTCCCCCCCCTCTCTCTCTCTCTCTATCATCTATGCTTTTTAGAACAGAAATTATTTGAATATTTTTTTTTTTACATGGGGGTCACCACTTATCAAGGCCCGAAGCCACTCAGGGATAAGGGTTATTGCACGTACAGTAATCAATGAGATAGTATTGTAGTAATCATTAGTATTGGGGGTTTTGATAGAGTGTCTTACTTAAGGGGGCGGTTTGTCAGGAGTTTGAATATATTGGACTTGAAGATGTCCAGGTTGTAATCAGGTGGGAAACAGGCAAGCGGCAGAGAGTTCCACTAGCATGCAATTCTAAGAAAGAAGCTTTGCTCATAGAATCTACGTTTGGATTTAGGCACAGATAAAGAGTGGGGAAAATTATTGACAGTAGTTTCAGCCAGACGGGTGTTTCTCGTGAAAGATTGGCGAGGGGGGACGAGAGATTGGAGCTCAGACGAGCACCTGCCATGGAAATAACGATAAAACAAAGACAGGCTCGCAACATCTCTTCTGTGGGAGAGAGGTTGCAGGGAAGAAAAAAGGGCATCCCCACTAAACCATGAAGTCTATTTTGTACTCTGTCAAGACAGGATAGGCTGTTTTTAGCAGCTCCTGCCCAGATGTGGCAGCAGTACTCCATCCTTGGACGTACTTGGCTTTTATACAGATAGAGAATTGTATTTGTAGTGAAATATCCTCTGGAGAGGTAGAAGGATCCCACCATTTTCCCAGCGTCCCTTGCAACAGACTTGATGTACGTGTTCCATTTCAGATCAGGAGTAAAGGTCAAACCCAAAAACATGGAGCCTCCCCAAGACGAGAGCCATCCATTTCAATTGATGCCAGATGGGGATAGAAGCTTGGTTTTGGATGCATTAAAAGTAATCAGCCACCTCTTCCTCCATTGTACCACGCGCTCAAGATCAGAGGAGAGAGAATTAGAGAGAACGTGGTCGTTTACTGTCTTAGATGTTCTACCATAGATGGTCGTGTCATCAGCATAGATGTCAACGAATGATTTAAGTATGTGTTTTGGGAGATCATTGATGTAGATCAGGAAAGAGTTGGGTCCAGGATGGACCCCTGAGGGACACCAGCATTAATACTGTGAGCTTCTGATTTTTGTCCCTCAACTACTACTCTTATGAACCTATCAGAAATAAATGATTTAATAATTGAGAAGACATTTCTAGCTATACCATAGCTAGAGATCTTGTTAAGTAAACCTTTATGCCATATCCTATCAAAGGCCTTAGATATATCAAGAGCAATTGCCCTGGAAAGGAAACCTTTGTCAAGAGATTCACTAATTCTATGTGATATAAACGTTAGCACATCTGCTGTAGATCTTGCAGAGTGGAAACCATTTTGTGTGTTGTTTCTGTTGAGGTGGTTGATTACTTCTTTATTTAATATGGATTCCAACAACTTACTCATGACACACAGAAGACTTATTGGTCTGTACTGAGAGGGAGATGACTTTTCACCTAAATTCTTAAATACAGGTCATACTGATGAGGTTTTCCATGGTGTTGGAAAGCACTTCTCCTTAAGGCAACGCTTAAACAGTTTTGTAAGTATGGGGGCAAGTTCTGGTTGGAGCTTTTTCAGCAATATAACTGGAATGCCATCAGGGCCAGTTGCTTTACTGGAATCAAGGTTCTTGATTAGCTTGGTGACCTCATGCACAGATATTTGTATGTTGCATAGTGTGTTGTCTGTTATAGGAGGAAATACAGGGAGTTGATGGTCATTGTCGCATAGGGTAGAATTGGCTGCAAAGTTCTTGGCAAATAGTCTGGCCTTGTCTGATGCTGACGAGATGACCTCTGGTCCATTGATGATAGTTGGGATAGAACGCACGCTTCTGTTCAAGATCCTGTTTGCTATTTGCCAGAACTGGTGGGAACCAAGCCGCTGCTCAGCTTGGATTTAACAGACTGAGCATATAGCTGTCTTGCATGTTTTATTACTCTTTTACAGTGGTTGCTGGCAGTCTTGAAAGCAGCTTTAGTCTCAGTACATCTATTACGTTGGTAGCTATGGAAAAAGTGATTTCTGTGCGCGATGGCAGCAACACATTCAGGGGAGAACCATGGCTGGCTGTTAGGCTTTTATTGGAATTTTTTGGATGGTATGAATCGGTCTATGCCTACAATTAACCATTCGGTCAGGTCTGATAATATAGAGGACACATCCTTTTTAAACATGGAATAGATCAGATATGAATGTACGGAAGCTATCCCAGTCAGCCATAGAGTATCGATATACAGTGCGGTGGAGAGGTACGTCTGAAGACATTACATTTCATTTTTATCTTAACTGCTACAACAGAGTGGTCAGAGGATCCCAGAGGAGATAGAACCAAACATGAAGCCAGCTCAGGCGAAGTTGTGAGGAAAAGGTCTAGAAGGCTTGCATATTGACCGGGTGTATCAGGCACATGGGTGGGTTTGTGAACAATCTGAGTGAGGTCATAGGCAATGGCAAAATCATGACAAAACTTCACCTCGTCATCGGTTTTATTTGAGTGGGTCAGCCATTCCACATTATGGACATTGAAGTCAATGTTAGCCGAAGGAGGAGCAGACAGAATGTGGTCAATTTTCTCAGATATGCTCTGAAAGATAGTAACTCCACTGTTGTGGGGGCGATAGAGGGCAAATATAAATGCAGTGGTGTAAGCAAGTGCAACCCGGAAGCACATATAAGGTAAATTAGGGTCTTCTCTGGAGATATCCCTACCACATGGAAAGCCATCTTTGATGTAGGCACATATTCCATTCCCATGACGATCTTGGGGGTCAGATTTAGATGTTAAGTTGGAGTATCCTTTAATTATGAATTCGTCTAGAGAAGTGGTTGGCCCCATACCAGTTTCCCTTAGAAAGAATATGTCCGGTTTCGTCTCCTGTAATTGTGTTTCAACCTCTGGAAGGTTGGAATGTAGACCCCTGATGTTGGAGAAGGAGATCTGTTAGTAGGGGTCTATACTTTTTTTTTTTTTTTTGGAGATTTGTCATGATTGAGGTTTTGGGGTTTGTGTAGCAGGTCGGTAGACTTGGTTGGAGCAGGACAAAGAGGGAAAATAAGAGAGAAAAAGACAAGAATTTTTTTTTTTTTTTTTTGTAGCACATGATAAGGTAAAGCCGTAACAATTACCCACTAGTATGGCATCGAGAGGACCTACCAGAAACTACTGTATAGTCCAGAATCCATTCACCAAATGGCAATACAGCAGCCCCGGTACTTTGCACCTGCTGATAGGACAGCCTCCTTAGTGGTTAATCCAAGGTTCGGGTCCCTGACTATCAGGCGGGTAACGTCAGCCCAGATGAAACGTTTACCTCCAGCACCCTTACTAGTGACATGACCACAAGGATAGACATAGAAACAGAAAATTTCCGATATCTCAGGCTACTCTTTACAAAGTACTACCGACCTAGAAAGCAGCATTTTCTTCACCCTTTGTCAGAAAAATCACTCATTCGAAATGAGGACTGAAGGACAAAAAAGGAGAAGCGAGAGTCACTGGAGCTGCCGATAACATATCCACATGCATTATCTACTCTCCATTGAAAAAATAAATAAATAAATAAACTAAAATAAAATAAAAGATGAGAAGGACTTATTGATATCTACTTAGTATAAGTCCGTTGCCCAATTCCCGGCTTAGGATAGTACTTGAAGATAGTCTCCCCTCCCATGTTAATGCATGGATACTTTTTGCCTTTATCTAAGTCAAGCTGGAATGTTAAACCGTTCCAGCCTCACCCCATTATAAATGTGCTATAATGGAACTTTTATCAAATTGAAAAAGTCTGGTTATTTTTAACTCGTTTAAAAAGCTGGTTAAGAAGTCATACCTTTAGGGTTATGTATTAACTTTAGCTAGAAGTAATGCATACTTTAGAAGAAAAAAAATACAAAAATGCCGCATGTTTTTGAGTTCAGATAATATGCAAATATAATTTGGGAAATGTTCAATTTCATGGGAGACTTTTTTCTTTTTTTTTTTAAATATAAGAAAACTTATTGTTTAATAATAGTATTTTTGACAAAAAAGATTTAGGAGAAAGATAAGAAAACAAGACTAATATTCAGGATTAAAGTCAAACCTGTAATAAGGAAAAAGAAAAAAGAAAAAATAATAAATAGAAGTGAACATTTTTATTATAAATACGAGTGCTAAAATCTATAAAAGAAATGTATAAAATCTTATGTTACAAACTACTAATTGAGAAGAGATATTGATGCCATTTTGGTGATTTCTCTATTTTTGCCACTAATAAAGGAGAACGTTTCTTTTTAGAGATTTACGTTTTTAATCTATTTAACCAAAATTTTCAATAAGGTCCATAAAAATCAAGTAAATAAAATATTATTGGTGTATTTTATCTAATGTAAAGATGTCAGTTTCATGAATTATCTTTAAACATGCAATCAATTTGAACAAAAAGAATAGGTTGATAAATAAAATAAAAACATTTTCTAATAAAGAAAAAAGTAAATAAAAATGAAAACTTTATAATATCTGTTTTTTAAAGAAAATTGTGGTACTACTTCTCCTGTCTCTATATATGTGTTTCTCGTCTCTGCATAGCTTACACATTTTCGTTTATTATTAACCGAATATTTATTTACATAAAAATGCAATAGTGTAAAACAAACCTTTCCAAGATCTTATTTAAGAATTAATTTAATTACAAAGTTAATTCCACCAGAATTCATCTGCGTTTATTCGTAGGCAAGTCAGTCATTTTGATCTTGTTTTACAGTTGAAGAAATAATGAATTATTTCATGACTTTTCGAAATTTGAAAGGAATTTCAGAGCATCTTAACTGTCAAATAGAAATTAATTTCTGGCTTTAAACTTTTTAGTAAATTCTTATTTAATTAAAAGTTAATAAGTTTGGTAGTTCATGGACATTATAAGTTCTATATTCAATTAAAAGAATGTTTACTTAAGAAAATTATTTATGGTTATAATAATTTGGGCCAAGGCCCAGATCAAACGATACCATAAAAATTAACTTTGTTTAAATTTACAACCTATTGTAAAACAATTATTTACACTCAACAATGTTATATATAGAATGAAAAACATTATCTTTATAAGATCATTTATAATTTTATACCAAATCAGTACAATTAATAATTTAATGACCGAATGATACCATAACGATTAAATTTAATTTTTGAAATCCTATTTGAAAGATTGTTTGGTAAAAAGCAACTGTTGTAGTTTAGAAACAAAACAAAACAAAAGCGAAAAAAACCCAAAAAAACTCCCAGGCAATACCGGATATATGCGGTTTAAATGTAGTGGTAATATAGCTAAAACTTCTAAAGCATTCATTATGATTTGTTATTTAATGTTCGGAAATTTCTACAAATATTTGACTAATCAACATCATCAGAATTATCTGCCACAATATATCAAAATCAATGAATTTCTCTCTGTGATCAAAATAATAACGTTTGGTATGAGTAAATCGTCATTATCATTTTTACGTCCATTTTACATGCTGGCATGTGTTGCAAAGCTTTTAGAAATTGACTTCCAAACTAACATATCTCTGGCCAGATTTTTATTTATTCTGAAATCCATCCTTATGACTTTCCTGCATGTTTTCCTGCCACTTCAATTTTTCTACATCTTTAAAGATGTAGAAAAATTGAAATGGCAGGAAAACATGGGAGAAAGAACTCTCATTCATTTTTTTAATGTGACCAAACCAACAATGACTGCACACAGTTCCTTATACTGTCCAGATGTAGTCTTCCTCTGAGATTATTTTTAAAGTTCATATTAGACATTCATTGTATCATTTCTTATTTATTTTTTAAAATTAGTATAATTTTTCTCCAGTCAACGCATATCCATATCCTCTGTTATGTTGTGGGGGGGGGGGCTATCAAATAGGATGGCTATGATAATAAATGGATAAGGCGACATGCTTTATTTTTGAAAGATCATTACAGGAAATTCTACCGAACTAAGGGCAATAACTTTTCTCAACTTCTGAATTATACTTTAACATCTTCCTTCTTCAACTCAGACTGAACTCATCTAATTACTTAACAATTTTTTTTTCTTTTTTAATGAGAGAATATAGTGTCTGTAAAAGTGTGGGGAGCTTTATAGATATAATCTCTGTGGGGTTTTTATATATCTTAAGGATTTTTTTATATGTGGGGTTTTTATATATCTTAAGGATTTTTTTATATGTGGGGTTTTTATATATCTTTTTTTGGCTCAGAGGCAGATATACAAGATTCACTAATGTGATTCAGGGGCTGACTGTTTTATCTGTGTAGATGACGCCTGACCCTCAGACCTTCTCCTCTGGCTAAGGTTTGGTGATGATCTGTTCTGAAGTGTATGTGGTGTTGGGACATTGCTGATTTGCAGTTCCTTTTGTGAGGCAATTTTTTCATATGTGTGGTTGGTCAGATATACCTTTAAGTATCAAGCTTCTTTTAACTGGTCTGATGAATTGCCTATTCTTTCAGTAGAAGTTATCACTTTCAGACTCAACTATGTAAGATCTTGATGCAGCCGCAGAATGCTGAACGATTGTGGTCCCCCATAGCTTTGTTTTCTCATGCCATGCATAGACTTTCTGCCCCACGTAGAAGTGAGTTTTGTCTGTCATAACAGTTCTTTGATCTCTCTTTGTACTGTTGTAATGCTGCTCTTGTAAGCCCATCGCCGAGTTGCTGCTTAGATATTAATGGTGTCTATATTCGCTTTGGACTTGGTAACATTTACTTTCAAAATAGATAAAGACATTTTGAAATGTTCTTAAACTCTTTCAAAATGTAAACAAGTCTTTTTGAAATTCATCCATTCGAAACCAGGAAAAGAAGCAATAAGATATGCCAAGATTTTTTTATGTGAAAGAAAAATAAAGGAAATGTTAAACTATTCGCTAGGACATTTTTAAATCTTTTATAATAAATTTTAAATATTCTTTTTTCTTAAAACTCGAACAAGATTTATTTTTGAAAATTTCTTTTATATGTCAAGTATTTTGAAATAATTTTTTGAAAAGTATTTTTCTTAAAACTATGAAAAAAATGATGTTTTAGATATTTTTAAAATATGTAAAAAAATATTTTAGTTTTAAAAATTAGATGCTTTTAAATGTTAATTTTACTTAAAACTATAACAATTTATTTTTCAAAAATATTTTATATGCAAAAATTATTTTTGTTTTGAAATAATTTTAAAGTTTTAAAATATTTTTTTTATAAAAATGTTCAGTGACCTATTTACATTTTATTTTTTAATATCCCAAGAATTATTTTAGTTAATTAAAGTATACATATTTTATAAAAATGTACACTATTTAAAAAAAACGTAAAATTTTATAAAATGACATATTTTATAAAAATACACATACTTTATAAAAGCATATGCATAAAAACGTATATATTTTATTAAAAATGTGCATATTTTATAAAAGCGTACATATTTTATACAAATTCTATCATATAAAAATGATGTGAAGTTTTAAAACTCAAATCATGAAAGGTAAATGTAAAAAAAATGTAAATAAGCAATTTTTTTATATTTTGTCTATATTTTCGATGAGAAAATTATAAAAAATTTAATATCATCATTTAGCATTGAAAACAGTTTGGATTGCAAAAGAAAACAGTCTGATGTTATTTTTAATTCTCATATGAGAAAAATCATCCAAGTAAAGTACACTGACTTTTTGCAGGCAATAAAAGTCTAACGAATATTTGATATATAATTTTGTGTATTTCAATGAACTGTTGCAGACAAAATATAAAGATATACATTGCCTCTTATTATAAAAATTACAAGATACAAAGAAAATATGCTCATATATTAAATGTAACAAAACATTAAATTTCTGAATTTTTAAATGCGGTTTGGTTATACATATTATTTGGATACTTCAGACTACTGTTCGCAAAGACCCGTAGTGCAGTGGTTAAAGTACTTGGAAAAACCAATCGTAAAAGTGACCTTCTCCTGGAGGTTGAAGGTTCCATTCTCAATGTGGATGGCCGAAAAATACAATTGAAAAATACCTAAGACCGCTATCCAGTCATGGCTGATGGAACGAGAGTAAATAAAGGGTTCCGTTCAAAATTCTGTCCAAATTCCCGAGTTTGACAAGATACACTTGAGGAAGGTGCAAGGTTACATCGATCAAAACATTGTAAAAATGACACTCAAGATGAGGACAATAGTCCGAAGAATCCAAATAATATGAGTAAAGAAACATGTGGATCAAATACAAAGAATTATTTAATGCTTATCTTTAACATGTGCCACACACGGTTGTTTTGTAGCATTGTTTTTTATGTTTTCATTTTTAATAATCTTCCTTTTATTATAGTTACATCATTCAGCCTGCTAACAGACAAGCAGCACCAGTGGGGACCAGAAAGAAAAGTTCCAGCAACAATGGAAAATCGACAAATACGAATAATATCCAAATTTAGGCCATTCCAATGTTTGACATTTAGTTTACTTTATTTATTTGGTCTTTTAAGTTCAATTCCAATTCTACTGATTGACTTTTAATAAAAGTCTGGCAATTATTTGATAGGTGTAAAACCTGGCCATTATTTGATAGGTGTAAAACCTGACCATTATTTGATAGGTGTAAAACCTGACCATTATTTGATAGGTGTAAAACCTGGCCATTATTTGATAGGTGTAAAACCTGGCCATTATTTGATAGGTAGAAATCTGGCCATTATTTGATATGTGTAAAGCTTGGTTATTATTTGAAAGGTAAAAAACATGGTTATTTTTTAAAAGTTTACAAATTGCCAGGATATTATTTGGTAAGTGATAAAGTTACTTCTACCTTTTAGGTAAATTTCTTACATAAATCTTGGATGTATGCAAATAAAAAGTAAAGTCTTATGCAAAAACAAATAACCCTTATAAGAAAATTGCTGGGAGTCATGTAATGAATTCTTACAATTTATGCAGAAATTATTTGGAAGATCATCTTCATTCGTACTTTTATTCCAACATTTCATTTTCTTTTTAGTCTTTTTGAGGCAGATTATCTGTCATAATGTTATATTATTTAAAAACATAATGTCATAATGTTATATTATTTAAAAACATTATGTCATAATGTTATATTATTTAAAAACATTATGTCATAATGTTATATTATTTAAAAACATAATGTCATAATGTTATATTATTTAAAAACATAATGTCATAATGTTATATTATTTAAAAACATTATGTCATAATGTTATATTATTTAAAAACATAATGTCATAATGTTATATTATTTAAAAACATAATGTCATAATGTTATATTATTTAAAAACATAATGTCATAATGTTATATTATTTAAAAACATAATGTCATAATGTTATATTATTTAAAAACATAATGTCATAATGTTATATTATTTAAAAACATAATGTCATAATGTTATATTATTTAAAAACATAATGTCATAATGTTATATTATTTAAAAACATAATGCCATAATGTTATATTATTTAAAAACATAATGTCATAATGTTATATTATTTAAAAACATAATGCCATAATGTTATATTATTTAAAAACATAATGTCATAATGTTATATTATTTAAAAACATAATGCCATAATGTTATATTATTTAAAAACAGTTGTAAATTCAATTTTGATGTGAACAAAACTTGTTAATTCTAAACTTTTGGATCAAACAAAATTCTAAATTGTATTTTCAAAGAATTATTTCATGCAAAATAATTTGGCAAGTAAAAAATTTAAATACTATCACGATCATTTCATTCCAATGTCTTTATTGCCTATCAAATAATCTCCAAGCTGTTATTTTACTAAAACAAAAATACATACAAGAGCATTAATTTTAAATAAGCAACATAATTCGAAAAGGTAAAAGAAATTTTCATAATAAATTGACACCTTTTCATAAATTGCAAGTTTGCTATGACAAGTTGAACAGCAACACAAAATGTCACAATTCACACAGCATTTATTTTTATTCAGATCACCTGATGAATTATTTTTTATAAAGTTGAAAAATATTTATTTTAAATAACTTAAAATTTGTAATTCAGATTTTTCTATTTCTAGTCTAAAGGTCTAAACTGGTGATTCAAAACAAAAAATCTTTACTGGTAGACAATGATTTGGTAGAATGTGTTAATCTAGATTAACTTGTTAATCATCAGGAATTTTAATGTATGACAAATCATAAGAAATATAAAAATATTTGTAAATAATCTTACTTGCCTTATCTTAAATAAGTGTGAATATGTCATATTAGTTACCCCAAGTCTAAAATAAATTTTAGTCTATTTTTATAACATCTATTCATATGTAACATTCCATTTGAACATAATATACAATTTTTAAAACGCAATATTTTTTGCACATTTTTTTATTAGAAAATAATATTTTCTTATTATTCGTATAGACTTACAAGGACCTTAAATACAATAGCCACTCTAGAAATGAGATACTAAAGAAATGGTTACTTTTGCTTTTACACAAGTTTTTTATTTCCATACAATGCAAAATTTTGATTGGAGATTCTCTGCTTGCAATAATTATTTTAAATGCAAATTGAATAACCAATAAACACATTTTTATTTGAATAAAAATGAAATGAATTTCAAATTTTTTAATAAAAAATTTGAAATTAAATGAAATTCAGTTTTTAATAAAATGAAAGTCAAACAAAATTCACATTTTTTAATAAAAAATAAAAATACAAACTTTTTAATTTAATTAGTTGGTGGAGAATTTGAACTTGTAAAAAATTGAATATTTTGGTTTAATATTAATTTTTTTCCCTTTCATTCTAAAGATGATTATCCAATTAAAACTTCATAGTAAATCTTTTCTAGAAATAAATACATTCACAATTTCTCTTCTTCAATTTCGTTTCTGATTAAATAAAAATTGTATGCCTTTTTTTTATTTTTTATTAAAAAAAAATATTAAAGTTGATTCTCTTGTACTTCATTTTAATTAAAAAAAAAATTAAATATTGTGAACACAAAATCACCATTCAAAATTTATGACTGATTTACAAAAGCCAACTGTAAAAATAAACATGACCTTTTAGTGTCTAATTGTGGATTGTTTGTTGTGTCCGAGATTGTAAACATTTTCACCATAATCTGAAGAAATTATTTTTTTAATCAAGATTACAACCATACAAATCGGATTTATAACTTTTCTCATACATATCACAATATCTGGAATTTTTTTTTATTAAAAACAAAACAAACAAATGAAAATAATAATGAAGAGAAACAGGATGATTTTTTATTTTGGATCTTTTTATTATTAAAATCGATTTACAAAATATTTTATTAAAATCGATTTACAAAATATTTTATTAAAATCGATTTACAAAATATTTTATTAAAATTGATTTACAAAATATAATCGGAATCAGTTTTTTTTTTAATTTCACTCACATTTCAGCAAATTTATTATTCAGAAATAAAATATTTTTAAAACAAACTGATTTTGTTTCAAGTTCATTATTTTTATCTTTTAAAAATATTTTGTGCATAAAAATCTTTGTGGTGTTGTAATGTAATGCCCCAATTCATATAGAATCACCTTAAACTTTGAAATCCTAAAAAAAAAAAACACACATTTGTAGTGATTATTGGTTGCTAAAATTAAAAAAAAAAACACATGAAAAAATACTCTTTAAGAATTTTTGATAATTTGTATGATTTGATTATTCCGACTATTTTTCACATCTCAGATGTTGTTCTCACAATCTGCCATAAAGATTGCCGTGTTCGACAAGATACACTTGAAGAAGATTGAAGGTTACATTGTCTGAAACAATGAATGAAAAAAATGAAACAATGAATGAAAAAAATGAAACAATGAATGAAAAAAATGTTAAATTCCAACTGAAAAAGGTTGTTATATGGAACTACACTCTCCAACTTCTTTTATCAACATAAATGTTAGCCCTACCATGATTATGAATTTGTGAACTGAAGCCTCCAAGTTCATCATTTCCTACAATTTATTTCCCTAAATGGAAGATTTTATGTTGACCTTGACCAGACATAATCATAAAACATTGGAAAAACTAGCGATTAATCATTGCAATTACTTTGAAGTCTTTGTTGTGCTGAAAATCAAATAAGGATTATTTAAAAATTATATTATTTGAATCATTCATACAACTGTTCTCATCTCAAGTGTTATTTGCACAACGTTTCGGTCGATGCAACCTCCGATCTTCTTCGGATGTATCTTATCAAACGTTGAACTCAGGAATCTGTATGGAATTTTGAATGGAACACTTTATTTAATCCAGAAGAGCAGCATACTCTCGTTCCATCGGCCATAAGGTCATAAGGTTGGCGGTTACATTGACAGAAACGTTGTGTGAATAACACTCAAGATAAGAACAGTTCAAATAATCCTAATTATCCTCATCTCAAAAATGCAGATATTTACAACCTTAGTTTTCTGTCATATACAGAAGACGTCGTTTGTTTGCATAAAAATTTGTTTGCATAAAAATTTATCTGCATAAAAATTTGTTTACATAAAAATTTGTTTACATAAAAAATTGTTTGCATAAAAATTTGTCTGCATAAAAATTTGTTTAAATAAAAATTTGTCTGCATAAAAATTTGTTTACATAAAAATTTGTTTGCATAAAAATTTGTTTACATAAAAATTTGTTTGCATAAAAATTTGTTTACATAAAATTTGTTTGCATAAAAATTTGTTTACATAAAATTTGTTTGCATAAAAATTTGTTTGCATAAAAATTTATTTGCATAAAATTTGTTTACATAAAAATTTATTTGCATAAAAATTTGTTTGCATAAAAATTTGTTTGCAAAAAATTTGTTTGCATAAAAATTTGTTTACATAAAAATTTGTTTACATAAAATTTATTTGCATAAAAATTTGTTTACATAAAAATTTGTTTGCATAAAAATTTGTTTACATAAAAATTTGTTTGCATAAAAATTTGTTTGCATAAAAATTTGTTTGCATAAAAATTTGTTTGCATAAAAATTATTTGCATAAAAATTTGTTTGCATAAAAATTTATTTGCATAAAAATTTGTTTACATAAAAATTTGTTTGCATAA
>NC_136496.1:45624875-45894875 GCF_053919585.1 Euprymna scolopes | reverse complement strand
TTATCTGATGTTGTTTACCCCCCCCCCATCTGATGGTGTTTAAAAAAAATTGCTGACACCAAGGGGATTAAAAAATAAGAATTACAACATAGACAATAAAAAGATGTAGGTTAGTGTGTGAGTAGACGCCGTGCTTGGATTGTGATTGTTATGATAATTTCAAGATTGGGACAAAAATTAAAATCTAAACATTTTATTGCTTTATTATAATAAAGCAATAAAATGTTTAGATTTTAATTTTGGAGGAATACCGATTTGTTAGATGTGTTAAAAAAAAACATTTTGAGAGTTACATACAGGTAAGCGAAGCGCTCTTTAGCCTTGGTGGCCAATCACCTAGAGATGGTGTCTTGATAAAAACACTCGGTAGGCATAATGAAAGGTCAGTTTTTAAAAGCTGTCAAACACGTCAGTATATAAAACGAAGGTTAACCTGATGAGAAATAAGAAAAACTGTGACCAAATTTATTTTTGTTTGTTAGTATAAACTGTAAGTGTGCACACTTTCTCACAACATCCAGAACAACTGAAGACTTTGATAAACCCGACAGGTTCTTGACAACAAGCCTACACTATGATGAGCCATGCCAATGTTAGTTCACTCGTCCAAAGTAATAGTAATTTGTTAAATTTATAAACAAATTAATAAAATGTAAAAATAAGGAATAGATTGAAATGGATTGTTCTTTAGAAATTGGAGGCGGGTTGGGGTGTTTCTTGGAAATTGTACATTTCATGAAAATTATGTAGTTTTAACTTTTTTTTTAACTGTGTTGAGAAATATTTTTTACTTTAGTAATGAAAATAATATATTACTACATCTTTTTATGATTAATGTACTATCTTTCAATGGTTTATGTTCGCTTGTAATGATACCATCCTCTCAGGTATTACCTCCTCCTTTTTAAGAGTATGGGGATACTGTAGTATCTCTTCTGTAATAATGATACTATCCTACTAGGCATTACATCTGTTTTCTTGGGGGGGGGGGGTATCATATCTACACAAGAAACTCTCACAATCAGTTGTTGATGAGCAAATGCCACACGATTTGTATATTTTTGGTTATAAATCAAATACAAAAATCTTCTAAAATTGCTGAAACTGAAAGGTTGGAATTGGACGAGACACGATGGTAGAATCTTAGCTCATGCTCAGGCAAAGATGAATTATAATAAGATGCACAATAGAGTTTTGAAATTTGGTTTGATAAAATCGACCTGTGAGTATTAAGTAACTCAGGCCGAAATCTACAAGCAGAAAATAAATGCTTCCTACAACCTATGTACGTCTAAATATTGTCTTACTCGTAAACGTACTTCATCTGTACATGAATGTTTTAAATGGTGCTAGGAAGGACAAATAAAATAAAAGAAGAATGATAGAAGAAGTGGTGAGAGAAATGGAATGATGCAAATATTTAAAAGAGAGAAAAAGGAAAAAGAGGAGAAAGATAGAGAGGATAGAGGGAAAGAAAGTGAGAGAGAGAGAATAAGTGTCTATTATGACATCACAATGTTAAATCCTTTGTAATCCTTGTAAAAACATGATTACCAACCAATGTCATGGTTAAGAAAGTATATATTTAATTAATAAAATACATAGACAATAGAAAATTATATTTTAAAATGAGCAACTCTGCTCTGGTTTTCTCTGATGAATAAAGAAATAACTTCAACAAATATACATACACAAGATTCTAGCGATGAACTTCATCAGCCAAACAATTCACAGGTTCGATTTCAGCTGCCTTTCTTTTAGGAAATCTCGCAAATGTTTATCATAAGAATCATGGACCTGAGAAAATAATGAATTTTTAAATCTTTTAAATTTTAAATGTTGTTCAAAATAGGATTTATATGGGATGCCACAAATACACAAAAAGTCTTTTTTGTTGTGTTTTCATACTCCATTATATCTATATCCATGATCGATATTATTAAATTGCATCTTTCTGTTTCAGATATAAATAATAGTCTTGACACAGTTGTTGCAATATTTGCAAATTGTGCTGCTAAAGCAATTGAAAGATGTGACAATGCACAAATCCAGATATAATGCACAGAAATGGATTAAAAAATGAAAATATTTGATAGAATTTCACTAAAAATATTCTTGTTGATACTTTATTCCTTTTAAATATAAATCATGTCATTTGTCTCAATAAATTCTTCAAGATTCATAATCTTTTGAATAAATACAATAATTAAAATGGTTGATTTTGAGTATTGAACCTGAAAACCTAAGCATATCAATCTAAAAAATGCATTTATGGCATAAGACATTCGATAACTTTCTTTAGAAACTTTTAAAATGTCTGCATAGACGTTGTAAAGATATTTTTAAAGCCACAAGTTTATTTCAATGTTGCAAAATGCTAAATGTGACAAAAAGTATGTATTACATACAGTAGCACATTTTCAACCCTGTTTCAGTAGAATGAGAATGATAATCTACTAACAAACGATGGTTAGACAGAATGGCAAATATTTGATAGTAGAACAATTGTAAAACATTATGAGAATGAGAACGTGTACTGACTGTAAAATTGATCAGGATTACTACAACAAAACAAAGCAAATAAAAGATAAACTCACCTGTGTGATATTGAGTGGACAACTCATAGCATAGTCATAAAGGGCCTCATACACACGACCATCATAACGACCCAGAGTGCTGTTCAGTTTCCTGTCACTGATGGCAAATGCATCTACAATAGCAACAGCATTTGGTCGGATTTTTTTTAATAGCTCAAACATGGCATTATTTAGTGTTGACACTTGAAGTTCATTTAACAGCCCAGGCTGAAAAAAAAACAAGAATATATATATATATATATATATATATATATATATATATATATATATATATATATATATATATATATATATATATTAAAAAAAAAACAAAAAAACTCTCCAACGGTTTTTTTTTTTTTTCAAGTAACATATATCTGTTTCTGATGAGTTGTTTAGCTAATTTCCACTATTCAACAAAACATGTGTAAGACGTACTACATTAACATATCAATAAAATACTATGAGTATGAAATAAATATATTTTCTGGTTTTAAAATGATTACTAACGATATATATATTTTTTATTTTTGTTGATTTTTACACGATAATACGATTAATAAGCGTCTTCACCTTAGAAAATCGCCCATATTTTGTTTGGATGTAAACAAATATTATTTTATTTATTTACTATGTTTTTATTTTACTTATAAAACAGAATCTACGGACATGCATGTTTCAAGATTCTATATTTCGCCAGTGTAGTTTGACTGTTTCTAGGAATCAAACCTGAGACCATGTGTATTATGGTCCAGTGCATTAACCGTTACGCCACAAAGTCCTAGATCATTTTAAGTGTTATTTTTATCGCTTATAAACTTATGTAGATTAATAAGCATTTTCACCTTGTAGAGTGACGTCAAAATAAAGTCAGTCACAAGTCTGAATGCAAGGCCCGGGAGATGATGTCAAAGGGGAGTCAAATTCTAGGACGTAAAATCCCTGGTCAGCGAGTTTGACCCACATTTTTGAAACAATACATGGTTGGAATGTTGATGTCATCTGGGGCAAATAAAAAAGATATACAGAGAAAAACAGAGTTCAGAATCGAGAGAATGATACGAAAGGTGCTTAACAACACATTCTTCTCCACACCACCACCAACCCTGCCACACACGCCATTAGACTTGTCAAACTGTCATTCGAAAACTAAAAGATTATGTTGACTAAACAAAATTATTTTTATAACCAGCTGTGTGTGTGTTTTGATTATCGCCAACGAATGTATAAATCGAGAAATGACAAAGATTGTTTTTTTTAGAAATTAAATAGACTTAATACACACTTGACAATCGGCCATCAGAGAAATATAACAGAAGGAACGAAGTTAACGGCCTTAGCAGAAGGGCTTGGTATATAAACTTAACAGATTCTTTCATAAGATATGATTTGAAATGAATGTTTCTGTTTAGATCACAACTGAACCATGATACTTGACTTTTTGCATTTTAAATTTTAATTCAAGCTATTATATAAAAATAATTTTATAAAATGAACACTATGTTCTCTACAGTGCAATGTAGGTTATAATGTATTGGGAACTTAGTCACTGTGGGGAGGCATGTGAAGCTTTCTCCTGGTGCACCATGGTGGGTTCCTGACTAGAGCAGGCAATCAATTAGATTGAAAAATGGACAATTTCATCCTTTTTCGTTATAAAAAACTTTATTTAGGAGAAAGACTTTTTAATCCATTACGATTGGCATATATAAACTGAGTATGTTTTTAGTAAATGATTAACCTATATATATATATATAGGGAAAAATTATAAACACATAAAGAATTGATTATATAATGTTATAAAGTAAATTAAAAAAAAAAGATTCTTAATGCTGAAATATTTTAAGTTATACATTTATTATATTTTTTACTAGAATAGCTTGTCCTTTTCTTTTCCAGTTTTAATAACTAGTCCTTAACTTTTCCATGTTTAAGCTTAACCATATTACTTTTCATGCTCGCATTTTTCTATTGTAATCCATGATTTTTCCAGGCTTCCAGTAAATTCATTTTTCTTTGTTTAATTTCAGTCCTATTTTTTTGTCCCCATAAACATAACATACACATATGTAACAACGTCTCGTCTGCTTTCAATAAAATCTCTCAATTATCTCCCTTTCATTCTCTCTGTTTCACTTGTTACATCTCTTTTCACGAGAGCGGTGAATTGGTAGCAACAGTAATCGCTGAATCGACGTGGTTGCTATGGAAACCAGTCATAAAAAAGTTGCTCACCTCCTTATGTTTTTTTTACGATTTTGAACGCCAGTAAATTCTTCATAAGTTTTATTTTACTGAACGAAAATTGAAATTTTTTTCACAATATAGCTAAGAAGGTAATCTATAAACTGTAATAATTGTTTGAAATTTGGTTGAAAATGAGTGAGCGGTGGAGCTTTAAAGCAGTTCTAAATGACTAAAACTGCCACTTAACCATATATTCAAACACGGTAGTGTTTGGATGATATATGAACGATTACTGAATTATATATATATATATATATATATATATATATATATATATATATATATATATATATATATATAAGAGCTTTGATACAACAAAACAGTCTGCCTGTGGATGACTATAAAAAACTCTCTTTCTTGGGTAGAGCATATTGGTGAGTGAAATAACAAACTACCACTTGTGTATAATATAATGCCTTTTGTGTAAACAAATGGATTTTAAGGCATTTGGACAATGTTGATCATTGTACAGAGTGGAATGATAAATTTGTCAGCCTTAAGAAAAAACACTACAGCTTTATTTAAAAACCTTTATTGAAAAAAATCAATTCAAATAACTTGATTATGTAGTAGAGCTGACATTTTTTCAATGTAGCCGCCTTCAGCCTCAATTACCACTTTGGTACAGGTCCAGAACTGGGAAGATGCCTTATTTACAAGCGCCAGTGCGAGGTCCGATAATACTCGGTAGATGGCGGCGATCAGGCTGGTTTTGGTGTTGTGAGAGGTCACGTTGGTGATGTTCTTGACATATGACCAAACAAAGTAGTCCAGCAGGTTCAGGTCGGAGGAGGAGGAGGTGGGGCCAATGAGAGAAGAGTACAAAGTCATAGTACTCCTTTTGAAGTAAAGCTTGGCTCTTTGGAGTTGTGTGCTGGCATGGAGTCCTACTGCTACACTCACGGTTTGCCAGTAGCCACCTGATTGCACTAGGGATCACCACACATTTAGGTACACTTTGGTGTTGACTTTCAAGCTGACTTCGAAAATGTGAGCAGCCAAAATAGCATAACAGAAATGCTGATGGTGGTTAAGTTTTGATCCTTGCTTGAAGCAATTGCCAGTCTAGCTGCACTGAAGAGCTGTGATACAGCAAAACTGTCTGTGGTACATATATATATATATATATATATATATATATATATATATATATATATATATATATATGTTGCAGAGTGCATTGTGTGGGAAACGGAGGTGCCAACTGTCAGCAGCAACAGAGGCAGATGTACTCGTTGATGGGGTCACAGGTTAAAATCGTTGACACCCAGGTGCATCGAAAGCCAGATGGATTTATATAAACAAGACAGCTTGTCGACATTCAGAGCAGAAGAACAGAGACAGCAGAGGTGTCTGACTTGTTAGCCGCTCGCACCGTTACCCCGCCCCCTCTGTCCTATGTCACACCAAGCTCACCGATACATGCAAACACTGAATTAAGCATTGCGAAAAAGAAATAAAGACATTTTATTTTTCTACAAGTGTTTTTGCGTCTGTTTTTAACCAGAGAGCGCTATGGAATTGGTGCCGTCATTTTGACCAGCTATTCTATCAAAGAATAAGAGAACGTGGGCAAACGGATCACAACTATTAGAGGGGTCCTAACGAAAAAAAAAACAAGAAAAAACAAAGGACAAGAGACTTAGACTGAACAAAAAAAAAAGTAGAAATTTGAAAACAAGCGTCGCGTGCATGGCAGAAGAAGAATACACCAATAAAGCAATAAGGTAGGTGACATTTAGTTCTCTTTGTGTTCTGCTCGAAAAAAAACACAAAAAAAAAACACAAAAAGAAAACACAAATGTATTTGCTCAGAATTTTTTCTTTTGTTTTTTTTCTCTTTCTTTCATGTTTCATAAGGAATTGTGATTTGGAGTTTATATTATTTTGTTTATTCGTGTAGAAGTTAACAAAAATGGAGTCGCAGTTGATTTCAAGTTTCGTCCAGGGACTGACCTCAGAATTAAAATGGGCGGTCGGGTCGGTTACCAGTTCCATAAGAGAGGAGGCACTTTTGAGAAGAATAGTGTCGTTGGAAAACAGAGGCGATAGTGGCTATAGAAGGTGTTTGGAGGACATAGAGCGGTAAAAGGGTTAGTCTTAGAACAGCAAATGGGTCCCCATTAATTGTAGAAGGGATCGATTAAGAGTAGGGATAGGGAGTCAGTCTAACCACCAGGAATTCATTGTTGCGGAAAATCTGAACAGAAGCGTAATACTAGGACGCAACTGGCTTCAGAAAAATAGGGTTAGAATGTAGAATTTGGGAGCGATAAGAATAGGTGACGAGTATATAGTTCTGGAGGATGATGCCCATATTTCATCAATAGTTAGGTTAACACGTAAGGTTACATTAAAACCTCAGCATCTGCATACGTACATGGCTCATGCAGGGTTTAAACTCGGGAAAGGGTCAGAATATGAGGTAGAACAAATAAGTAGTGATTTTGTTGGCAACCATAGTGGTATATCAGTAGCTAATGCGGTAGTGAAAGTGGAAAGGTCTGGCAGGTTCCCATTATTGACAATAAACAACAATAAAATATCTGAAGAGTTTAAGTCAGAAGTCGATAGGGTGCTGAAGCGGAATAAAGATTTATTTTTTACGGACGATAAAGACTTGGGCAGAACCGATACCATGGAGATACATATCGAAACCAGTACACAGGAGCCCATACGTAAATGTCCGTACTGAACACCGCTAAAGCAAAGTAAAGTAGTAGATGCGGCATTAGACGAGATGATGTGGGCTGGAGTAATTGAAAGGTCGAATAGCCTGTGGAACTTCCCGATAGTGTTAATCGAAAAGGAAGATGGTACAAAAAGATTTTGTGTAGATTTTAGGGCTTTAAATAAAGTCACGAAGAAGTATGCCAGAGCATTACCGGTCATCGATGATATATTAGCCTTGCTCGGATCGGCGAAATACTTCTTGAAATTGGATCTAAAGTCGGGCTACTGGCAGGTTAAACTGAATAGGAGCGATAGAGAGAAAACTGCGTTCGCCGGCCACCGGAGTTTGTTTCACTTTAACATGATGCCGTTCAGACTTGGGAACGCCCCCGGGGTCTTCCAATAATTGATGTCCATAGTTCTACAGGGACAGGAAGACCATGCGTTACCGTATCTGGATGATATCCTAATATTCTCGGATATGATGGAAAGCCATTTAGATCACATAGATAATGTACTAGCTAGTTTATGTAAGCACAACCTCAGGTTGAAAGCCACAAAGTGCGAGTTTTTCAGGAGGGAAGTACAGTATCTAGGGTTCAAAGTAGGTGAACGTGATATACAGCCAGACCTGGACAAGGTGAAATCGATCAAATCAATTTCGACCCCAACCATTGTAAGACAAGTGAGGGCCTTCATTGGTATGATGTCGTATTATCGGCGATTTATAAGGAATTTTTCCGAGATCGCCGAGCCACTGATTGATCTAACAAGGAAACATGCGAGGTTCCAATGGGACGACGCGTGTCAGTCTGCCTTTGATAGTCCGAAAAGAAAGCTCGCAGATATGGTTATACTGGCCTATCCCGATCCTGAGAAGAGCTACCGGCTGTACACGGATGCTTCCGATTACGCGATTGGGGCATGTCTGTCACAAATGGTCTACGATCAGAGCGAGGGTAAAGAGGTTGAAAAACCAATTTACTTTTTATCCCATAAACTTAGTGATACGCAGACGAGATGGTCGACTATAGAAAAAGAGGCATACGCAATACACTATGCTCTTCATAAACTGAATCATTATTTGCACCATCTTTACCGATCATAAACCCCTGGAATACCTATTAAACTCGCCTATACAAAATAGAAAAATACAAACGTGGGCCTTGAGTATGGCCGGCTATAACTGCACTAGACGGTACCTGAAAGGGAAGGATAACGTGTGTGCCAATCTCTTGTCACATGCAGTAAATTCAAGCCAAGACAACGACAATCCCCTGGTAGAAATAGTAGGAATTATACGATAGATGCAATAAACTCGAATCGCTTTGAGCCTAAAATGTTTGCATCATATAAAAAGGCAGAGGGCTCAGTGGAATCGCAAGAACGCCCTACGTTACCGGGTTTAGATGTAGTTAGGAAACAAGAAGTAGATAAGGAAATTAGAGATTTAAAGATGCGGATGGAGAACGGGAAATCGTTCAAGGTAGAACACAAAAAGTTCATACTAATGGATGAGATAATGTATTACCTATCGCAACCCGATGATGAACCATTGATAAGGTTGTACATGCCATCGCATCTTAAAAAGACATTGTTACTTCAGTACCATGACGATAATGGTCACGTGAGTGTGGAGAAGACGTTCCACACCATTAAAAACAAATATTTCTGGCCATGTTTATGAATGAACACGTGGGTAAATGTATTCCCTGCCAAACCAGGAATTTAAAGAAGCAACAGCCTAAAATACAGTAGGGCGATCTGTCTCCTTTTCCTTTTGCAAAATTAGCGTTGGATATTTCCGTGCCCTACCCAAAGACACGTTCGGGTAATGAATACATAGTTATGTTCATTGACATGTATAGTGGAAGGCCGGAGGCTTTTGCGGTCCCTTGAGACCGTGGTGCATCTGTTGTTGGATGAGACTTTTCCTAGATTTGGGGCACCACTCCAGCTGTTAACGAACAATGGTCCCGAAAACATAAACAAAGTGATGAAAAAGGCATTGGGGACCTCAACATACATCATGTGACCACGTCTTGTTACCACCCTCAAAGTAAAAGCAAAATTGAGAGGCTGCATAGGATGAGGCATGATGTTTTATCAAAGAAAATAGGGGACAATGAACAGTCGTGGGATGCGCACATAAACCAAATGTTAGCGGCTGTTAGATTCCACGTGAGCGAGACCACAAAATTCTCGCCATTCTATTTACTCTACAACAGGGATGTAATTCTGCCCCTGGAAAATATATTAATGCCTCGTAGAAAATACTATGACGATGAACAGCATGAGATCACACTACAAGAGATGCATTGGTCTTTTACTTTAGTTAGGGATAACGTTAGGAAAGCTAGGAGAAAGATGATAGAAATCTCTGATAAAAAGACGAAATCTGTGGATTTTGAAGTTGGAGATTTAGTTTATTATAGGAATCACCAGAAATAGAATAAGCTAGATATACTTTGGAAACCCTATTATGTAGTGATATAAAAAACGGGTCCCGTCTCTTACAAGATTAAGGACCAGTTGATGGACTCCATGATGAAGGCACATGCAGGGCATCTCTGTGCAGCATCAATTGAGGAATGGGAAATTCCCAAAGCAGAGAAACCATTGAGAAGAAAGGCATTGGCAGCTCCAAGGGACTCTGATGAGTCGGATAGTGAGTCAGCCACAGAAGAAGCTATTATACCAAGATGGAGGGGTCGATCATGACGGAAGAGGCTGGTCGAGAATCAAGTGTACCGTTGATGGAGGATAGAGTCATGACGCGTAGCATGATGTCAAAAATGGCTAATAGCTTAGACGTAAGCTATCTCTTATTTGCATCACTTGCGGAGGTCGGGGAGAGAAGCAAGATTTTCTCGGAAAAGCATAGAGTAGGATCGGAATTTGGGAGTAGTGAAGAAGAACCACTGAGAGAGAATTGTTTGGGATGATATTCTGCTGGTAAGATGAGATATTTCTCTTGGGGTTCGTTCCATGGGTGTCACTTGGAAATATGACTGCAGCTATCGTCTTGACGTAGTATGCGAGACGTGCAATCGAGTTACATATGATGACGAGAAGAAGAGAAAATATAATTAAATAAAAATAAAAATATAAATATAAATGTAAGGATATGTTTTTTTTTTCCTTTTTTTTATCATCGTTGGTTTGAGCAGAGCACACATGGTATCATCGAGTGTCACCAACCGATGTTTTTTTAATTATGATGCGATTACCGTCGAATGGTCTTCACCATGCATCAGGTGTTTTTTGTGGGACAATATATAATAACGGACAAAAGAAAAACAAAAAAAAAAAAAAGAAACGGAATATTGACTATTTTGTATGTGGAATGCATCATCTAAAGAAAAAAAAACTGTGTGAAAGAAAAGAGAGGAATTTTTTTTTTTAATTTGTGGAGGAGGGGTGTCGCAGAGGGCATTGTGCGGGTAACAGAGGTGCCAACTGTCAGCAGCAACAGAGGTGGATGTACTTGGGTCATAGGTTAAAATCGTTGACACCCAGGTGCATCGAAAGCCAGATGGATTTATATAAACAAGACAGTTAGCTTGTCGACAGTCAGAGCAGAAGAACGGAGACGGCAGAGATACACGCGCCTGACTTTTGAGCCGTCACCCCCCCCACCCCCACTGTCCTATGTCGCATCAAGCTCACCAATACACGCAAACACTGAATTTAGCATTGTGAAAAAGAAATAAAGACATTTTATTTTTCTACAAGTTTTTTTGCGTCTGTTTTTATCGGAGAGCGCTGCAGAACGCATCATATATATATATATATATATATATATATATATATAGATAGATAGATAGATAGATAGATAGATATATATTCATCATAGACAACTGCGTTTTTGTATCAGGGTTTTTCATTGTCGTTAGACTGAATTTCAAACATAATCACTAACAGTTGGTAATCATACTCTAAGACTTTTGCACAATAAGATTATAGCTGTTTATTGTGAAATATGGGACAAATATAAAGAATGAACGGAATAAAACCTCTTTTTTATAGATCAACTATATATTCTCCATTTACAACTGAAAAAAGAATCATCTCTTAGTTTAGATAACTTACTGGAAGAGAGCTGTGCGAAACGTCCTAATTCAAAAATGCCTCCTGTTTGAAATATGAAAAGGACATAGCTCACTCTAACAATCTCTTTGAGGTGAGATAATTATAGGCAAAGGGTTACTACCCTCTTAAAATGTTTTCTAGATTAAATCTGCTTCATCTAACACTTTCCCTTTGAGCACTATCATATTTGAGTTTTGACTTGTCCTGACCTGCATCAGATTGGCATGATTTAAACGATTTTGGATGCAAAACAACTTCCTTGGTTACATGTTCATTCGAGTCCTAGATTGTTCTTTTGTCCTGATTAGAGTGTGTTATTGAAGCAAATGAAATGTATTCAACAATATCTCCAATTGAAAAGTATCATACTGTGTGGTATGCCTGTTGTTTTCTGTGAGATACAACAGTCACAACTGATCCGTATGTCAAATAGAAGATATTATAAATGATATTTCTACTTTGTAACCTTGTGTCTACTTCTCTTTGCCATTCCAATAGTCTTTTGCTAAAACATTTTTTGCTTCAGTTTAAAAGTGTGATTTACTGCAGTTCAATAGTCACTATTTCTATGAAAGAAAATATGCTTTAGCTTTTACATAAAATCTATATGGCTTAATCTCCCTGGAATGTAGAAATCAAATGCTGTAGAAGTTCATGCGGTGTAGCACATGCAATGATGATGATATTTATGAATGATATCCATTGGTAAACAGACTTTTTGGTTCAACCGATGAACTACTGTTAGGAGCATTTTACTTTGGTGTAAGTCTATAACTTCCAAGAAAAATTTGTGAAGATTTCTCAAGTAGTTTCCTCTCTGAGCTTTTAAGAGTGCTCTCTTAAAAACTTCTACAAAATGCTCAATCTGTTGATTATATTGAAAATGAAATACTGATATGCATATGTGGTTTAATAATAATTAATTATAATTCTGCTTGCAAAATTCCTAAATTTTTACTAAAGTGAAAGCAATACCATTGTCAGGGACTATGATTTCTGAGATTCCAAATAGGCTATCTGTTATAATTTTGAAATTGCTTCTTCTGAGGTAATGGGGCTTATTAGAAATATTTTAGGCCATTTACTGTAAGCATCTACTAGTAATAGAACAAATTTTCCATCAATCTATCCTGCAAAATCAATGTGAATGCGATAAGAGTGATTCTAGAAAAGGTTTCTGCTGACATTTTGAACAGTTATCGCTCAAATTTTCTAATTGTTTATCTATGTTTGGTTAATAGACGTAGCAACGTGCTAAAGCCATTCTCTAACTAATGCCTTAATGTCCAAAATGAAATTGCTTTAATGCATAATTTTACAATTTTAACAGACAAATCACACATTCACCAAAAAAAATGCATTCATCAATCTCAGACAATAATAACTGATGCTGAAAAAGGTTGTTAGTCTTTACATATTTCAAGCCATTTTGTATAGTGAAAGTGCACAAGTGTGTTGAGTAATGGTTGATTTAGTCTCATAGATCATTTGTGAAGGAATTGACAGTTGATGTGAGCACTGAAAGAAGTTTTGGTTCCACAAATAATGCTGAAATGACGGACTGAATGACTGATTTGTTTATCTATGAGTTTGAATAAAGCAATTACATCAACTGAACAATATCTTATTGAAAAATCCAACAGCATAGTGACCCATTTTTGCATACAGTTAGCTTTATAAACTGAGATACCTTTCTTTGATCTGAAAATAAGATGATTTTGATCTTTGGTTAAGGTAAAGTGACATCCATGCAACATTTTTTTGTGGCAAAAATTGTTGCCAGCACTTCCTTCTCTATTCGACTATAGTTTTGCATGGCAGGTGTTAGTCACCTAGATGTATGAGATAATGCTTTTTGACTGCAATTAGAAAAGCTATGTGAATGACAAGTCCAACGCTGCATGCATCAAAAACAACAATGAGCAACATATTTGAAGAAAGTAATGACTTTACCTTATTGAAGACAAACTGATAATCAATGGACCATTTTCATGATAAAAGATTGTTGAGAGGTGCACAAACTGTAGTGCCAAGAAAAGAGCCTAAAGTTTAATATTTGACAGTGCAGGCATTTTTTTTAATGGCTGAAATATTTTCTGGCTATTGAAATATAAATCCCAAATATTTAATTTTTATTAAAGAAAAATATCTTTTTTATCATTTAAAGAGAATCCACACAGCTTGATTCAGTGAAATATAGAAATGAAATGCTGTAGAAATCCATGTAGTGTAGCATTACAATGATGATGATGATATCGATGAATGCTGCAATTCCTGCCAATCTGATTAACTGCATCCATAGTTTTCTGGAATATGGCTGCTTTGTTTCTAAAAGGAAGTTGATTCTAAATCTTTTGTGTTGATTGTCTTTTGACTCCTCATAAATCTCCAACTGCAGAAAAGCATTAAAAAAAAATCAATTTTTGCAAAACAATTTCCAGGACTTAATTTTGCAAAAAGATGTTCTGGCAAAGGTAACAGGTACTAATATGCATCTAAAGAATTGTTAAATCCAGCCAAATAATGAGCACATATTCTTACTCTTCCATTTTTTAACAATAACAATGGAAGTTGCAGAGTAATTGCTTGGTTTAAGTACTCTTTCTTTCTGGAGACATTCCAACTCCTTGTTCACTATGTAAAGTTCAGCATTGGATATCAGACGTTTGAGTCTTAAAATGAGTTTATATCAGATTTTAAAATTTAAGATTCATTTGGTGCAAAATCCTAAACTCTCCAAAAAAAAACATATCAAATTTAACCTTGCACATTTGACTTTTTTTTCAATACAAGAAATAGAAAAAAGATTTAAACATCCTTAAAATAAATATGAAAAATTCCTCTATGTAGTCTACATCACACCAATTTAAATCAGAATTGTCAGAGAGATAGCACATTTGAGAAAACGTCTTTTTCTTAAAAGACATTGCAGTTTAACTCATCCACCAGCTGAATTGTGTTGCCTGACACACTTTGAACTATATGATGTTGGCTTCCCAATATTCCTAGATGCACTTTGAGATAAAAGTAATGTCTGAAGCCATGTCAAACTGAAAACAAACTGGACTTTTTACAACAACAGTAAAAACGTTTTGTAAAATTCAAAATAGATTTTGAATGTTGCAGCACACAATATTTTAAGTTCTTTTTTTGTTTTTAATCTTTTGTGTGTCAAATTTGAATAAGCTGTGTTGGACATTTTGTTTTTCTGAGGATTACAAAATCCTTATGTTCATAACTGAAGCATTCCTGACACTTTATGTTCCTTAAATGGACAAACACGCTAAAATGAATCTCGGTGCAATTCCAGAAAACATTTGGAGAGGTTTTGATTTAAGAGATTTGTTAACGTTTGTTTGAACATAATTTGTACTAGATTACTGTTGTATTAATGTTGTGTTTAGGGATTAATAAACATTGACATTTCATTGAGAAAACTTTGACTGTGACATTTTTATCCTGGTCCAGTTTTAAAAGTAAATGTGTATGAATGATCAAATCCTGTGAAGACAGTAGTCCTGCAATGAATATCAGAAATTTAAACTGTGATGGATTTCATTTGGAATTTTTCACATTCATGATTAAAAAAATTTCTAATAAGTTTTCAGAAATACCATTTTCATCTATATGCTTTTTATTCGAAAAAGAAAAAAAATTATTTTTTTGTTTGTGAAAAAATTTAGGTTATCTCATTTTTTCATCGTCAGTTGAAGTGACGTTATTGTGAGATAAGAGATGTATATAAAATAAATAAAAACTTTTTCAGCATTAAAACTGAAGGAATTATTTTTTAGTTTAGATATCTGTCTTATAGCAAGCTGTGCACCATGTCCTAATCCAAAATGTCCACTCTCTGTAATATGCACACTAACTCACTCACAATTTCTTTGAGGCAAGGAAAATAACCAAAGACAAAGAGTTATTTACCTTTTAATATGTTTTCGAGATAAAACAGATTTCATCTATCATTTATCAATTGCACTTAAGTTTTTTTTTGTTTACACTGTTTAGAAACAGTTATTTTCCTTAGCAAAGAACTTAATAATCTGGAAACAAATATAATCATCACACACACACATGCATACATACATACATATATATATAAATTAAAAAAATTTACAGTTTTTTATATTTAAATATTTTTTTAATTTGCTTTATCTAATATATTGAGCAATTTTATTTGGCTGGAATTGTCTTATATAAAAATATTACCTCCCTAAAAATATTTGTAAGACTTGAAACTACAAGATTTATTGATTTGTGATCTAATTCATCTCATTGTTCTTATATATATATATATATATATATATATATATATATATATATATATATATATATCACATTGACACATTGGTTCCTCTAATAAGATCATGAAAGATAAACAACACTAAGCCAGAATAGTACTTATGTGGGTGATTAATTTAGAATATATGTAAATCCTGGTTGTAGTGATTTTGCAAGTTATCAATCTGCGACTACAATGAATAGTCTTAGGCTGTTCATTTTGTTGTATCAACCAGATTATGGAAATAGAAATAAAATATATAAAACCAGAGCTTACCAATGTGAAGATTCCAAGATTTTCCATAATTCCATGAACACAGTACAACTTGCATAGATCAGTCAACACTGACTTAATGTCGGGCTGTTCAACATCATTAATGTAATCAATGAATACCTGCACTGGATAAATGTGACAATGGGCCTAAAATAAAAATTTATTATATTTGTTATGCTTATGATATAAATGAGAATGTATGAAGCTAATAATTTAAATAATAAAGGTTTGTTATATTATTATTATTATTATTATCATCATCATTATTATTATTATTACGGTTAGGGTTTAGGGTTAGGATTAGATAAGTAGTTCTAGGAGAGGAAGTTGCTGCAGAATGCCGGATTTGTGGTAAGCAGAGTTGCGGAGTCGGAGTCAGAGTCGGAGTCGGAAGGAGTCGGAGGTTTTAGTTGGAGTTGGATTTCTAAGAGTACAAGGAGTCGGAGTTGGAATTTTTTATCCGACTCCGACTCCTTAAGTCCAATGAATTTATTTTTTTATGTGGTTTTCCTGTTTGGTTTTACCAGTTTTTTTTTTAATTACATTTTCTAACCGAACAAGGCATATTGCCACTTTGATGTAGGGGATGCTATCAGGGATCTAAGTTTCAGGGGTACTATGTAGGGAGTTTAGCATCAAGATGTCTGGTTACATTACACTTGAACTTCTGCATGTCAGTACAGTTGGGGAAGCAGGAAACTGGAAGAGAATTCCAAAGTCTAGCAGTTCTGGGGAAGAAGTTATTAGAGTAAAAGGCTTTCTTATATCTGAGGATTTCTACTGTGTAGGGGTGGGACTTCGCTGCTTGTCGGGTTTGTTGGGGGTATTATCATCAAGGAGGTACAAGAGCTTGTAGTTCGTCAGAGCATCTACCATTAAAACACTTGTAAAATAAGCAGAGGGATGCAACATTTCGTCGATGGGACAGGGGCTGAAGCTTAGATAACAGTTCACGATCTATCAGGTTGGCGACTCTCTTTTGAACCCTGTCTAGGAGCGAGAGACTAGTAGCAGATGCATCAGCCCAAATGTGACAACAGTACTCGATACATGGGCGAATGGTGGCTTTGTAGAGGTACAGGATACTTTCAGGCGTAAGTAACTTTCTAGCATGGTAAAGAGAGCCTACCTTTTTTGCAGCAACCTTGGTAATGATCTCAATGTATTTAGTCTAGCTCATGTTCCCTGTGAACGTTAAGCCAAGGAGTTTGAACAAAGTACTTTCAGGTAATGTATCTTTAGCCATAACTATTGGTGGTTGGTAAGGTTTCATGTAATTATTAAAGGAAACGAGCTTTGTCTTGGCAGCTTTGACATTACCATCCATTTCTGACCCCATTCCACTACAGACTGAAAGTCTTTCTCTAGGGTTTCCGCCATTGCCTTAGATATGTGCTCATTAGTTTTCCCCACGTGCCTGCTATAGAGCATGGTGTCATCAGCAAATATACCCATGTCAGAGACAATTTTATCAGGTAAGGATCGATCCCTGAGGTACCCTTGCATTTATATCATATTGTTTGTATATACACCCATTGAGGACAACCTTGATTCTTCTCTTATTTAAGAAGGATTTAATTATGTTAAGTATTCGTACCGTAATACCATACATTTTATTTTCATGAGAAGACCATCATGCCATACCTTATCAAAAGCCTTAGATATATATAGGGCTACTGCCCTCCTCTCTCCTGCCTTATCCAGTGCTTGCTATATATATTCAGAGATTACAGTTAGAATATCTACAGTAGAACGGGCTGCCTAAATCCATATTGATGGTCAAACAGAAGTTTAGCAGCTGTAAGATGGTGGACTAGAAAGTTAGTACACACCATTATGTAATAATGGACAATAGAAACTAATAGCAACTGGTGTATCTATATATCAATAAAAGCAGTAGTGCTCTGGAGGCTTCCTAGGTTTTATTTTTTTCATTCATCAATTTAAAAAACGTTTTCTCAAGATAATAAATTAACATTTTTTTCAAGTTTGGTGGCAGGGTTGGGGGCAGAAAGGGGAAATGTGGTGGGGTGGGGTCATCAGTTCCATGCATTTTAAAAAATGCATAGAAACACTTCAAAACGTGTTTGTGTGAAGAGGACTTTTCATTTTTTTAAAGATTGTTTTGCAAAGGTTTCACCACTGAATATTAATCAGTTTATTATTAGTTCCTGATATTTTTAAGAGTGTTAACACACACACACACACACGCACACACACACACACACACACACACACACACAAAAAAAAAAAACAAAAAAAAAACAGGGTGGACCAATACAATGCACACTCTCCTTATAATTTTTTTCTTTTCATTTGTTTTTTTGTTTTTCAATGGATTAACCCTAACCCTAACCCTCTTATATAAAAGATTTTTCATTTAATCTAAGTGCAATGATGTTAAGACTTTTATTATCCAATGTTTTCTGTATTGTTTTTGCTTGTCGCCATGTTTGTTTTTGTGCATGCATGTATTCAATTTTTGCGCATTTATACATTAATTCTGTATACTCACTATTTCATAGCTAGTTATAACATACTGATTCAATGGGTCATGCATAGTCTGATATATTATAAATACTAAAACTGTGTGTATCTTGTTTGTTTATTACATTGATGATAAATACATACATGATTAGATGTAGGGTCGTTAAATCATAGAAAAGCAGTGTGATTTCATAAAAGATAAATAGTAGTTACCAAAAATGTAAATATGTGTGTTTATTTGAAAGCAGCAACAGCAGTAACTTCTGACAATAATATTCATGAAAATAAAAACGATAAAAAACCTTCTCAACCACTGATTACCCATAACAAATAACATCCTACTTGAGAGCCCATCTTTCAAACTCCTCAGCTTAACATTCACAGGCAACATGAATTGGAACAAATACATTAAGGACATTGCCAAATTGTTGCAAGGAAGGTGAGCTCCCTATGCTAAAAAATTATCACACTAGAGAGTGTCTCTTTGTAAAGGTATATCTCTATAAAGCCACATTTCACTCATACATAGAGTATCATTGCCGCATCTGGGCTGGTGTATCTGTCACTAGTCTCTCACTCTTAGACAGGATCCAAAAAAAAAGTCTCAAATCTAATGTCCTGCACTATCAACCAAACTCCACCCTCTGTCTCATCACTACAATGTTGCATTCCTGTGCCTACTTTACAAATACTTTAATAGAATGTGCTCTAATGAACGCATGATACTTGTGCCCCAATGTGCCCCAATCTTGACTAACCTGACAAGCAGCAAAATCCCACCTCTTTACTGATAATACTTTTTCCCCATCAGATGGTCAGGTTTTGAAATTCCCTTCCTGTTTTCTACTTCTCTGACCGTACAAACCTGCAGAAGTTTAAATGTAATATGAACAGACATCTTGCTGTCCAACTCCTCACAGCCCCTTGTTAGACACAACCCCAAGTAGTAGCCTCTTACGTGCTAAGTGACAATATGCCTTGTTTGAGGTGAAAAGAGTAAAGAAAGATATCTTAATAAGATTTTAAAGACAAAAATCATTGAACACAAGAAGCTCACCAAGGCAGTTTTCATTATATCAACAGATATCATGTTCCACACTTGTCCAAAATTTTTGTTAGATGACAATTTACTAGAGAATTGCTGAAATACATTCTTCAGTTTTCTGCAAGTTCAATGAAAACATGATTTTCAATGGCTCAAATAATTTGAAAAATTAAACAATATTCAGTAAATAACAATTAACATTCTTGATCGAATTTCAATTTTGTGTATTTTTAAAATTTAATAAGTTTCTAAACATTTTATAAATTTATCAAGTTTTTAAACATTTTATACATTTACCAAGTTTTTAAACATTTTTAAATTTAATAAGTTTTCATACATTTTATGAATTTATTAATTTTTAAATTTAATAAGTTTTTAAACATTTTATAAATTTATCAAGTTTTTAAACATTTTAAAAATTTAATAAGTTTTTAAACATTTTTTACATTAAAAAGTTTGTAAATATTTTATGAATTTAATAAATTTTTAACATTTTTAACTTTAATAAGTTTTTAAACATTTTATAAATTTACCAAGTTTTAAACATTTTATATATTTAATAAGTTTTTAAACATTTTTTAAATTTAATAAGTTTTTAAATATTTTTTAAATTTAATAAGTTTTTAACATTTTATAAATTTATTAACTTTTTTAACATTTTTAAAATTTAATACGTTTTTAAGCATTTTATAAATTTGTCACGTTTTTAAAAATTTAATAAATTTAATAAGTTTTTAAATATTTTGTAAATTAAATAAGTTTTTAACATTTTTTAAATTTAATAAGTTTTTATACATTTTATGAATTTATTAAGTTTTTAACTTTTTTAAATTTAATAAGTTTTTAAACATTTTATAAATTTATCAGGTTTTAAACATTTAAAAAATTTAATAAGTTTTTAAACATTTTTTAAATTAAAGTGTTTTTGATTATTTTATGAATTTAATAAGTTTTTAACATTTTTTAACTTTAATAAGTTTTTGATATTTTATAAATTTATTAAGTTTTTAACATTTTATAAAATGAATAAGTTTTTAAACATTTTTTAGATTAATAAGTTTTTAAACATTTTTTAGATTAATAAGTTTTTAAATATTTTATGAATTTAATAAGTTTTTAACATTTTTTAACTTTAATAAGTTTTTAAACCGTTCATAAATTTATCAAGTTTTTAAACATTTTATAAATTTAATAAGTTTTAACATTTTTAAAATTTAATAGCATTTAACATTTTTTAAATTTAATAAGTCTTTAATATTTTTTATTTTTAATAAGTTTTAAAACATTTTATAAATTTAATAAGTTTTTAAACATTTTAAAAATTTAATAAGTTTTTAAACATTTTTAAATGTAATAAGGTTTTAAATATTTTATAAATTTAATAAGTTTTTAACATTTTTAAAATTTAATAAGTTTTTAATATTTTTAAAATTTAATAAGTTTTTAACATTTTTTTTAATTTATTAACTTTTTAACATTTTTTTAATTTAATAAGTTTTTTAACATTTTTAAATTTTAATAAGTTTTTACATATTTTATAAATTTAATAATTTTTATCATTTTTTTAAATTTTATAAGTTTTTAACATTTTTTAATTTAATAAGTCTGTACATTTTTTAAATTTAATAAGTTTTTAACATTTTTTCAATTTAATAAGTTTTTAACATTTTTAAAAGTTAGTAAGTTTTTTAACACTTTATAAATTAAATAAGTTTTTAAGCATTTTATTAATTTTTTTTAAGTTTTTTAACATTTTTTAAATTTAATATTAATTTTATTAATTGATCAAGTTTTTAAACATTTTATGAATTTATCAAGTTTTCAAACATTTTATAAATTTATAAAGTTTTTAAATATTTTTAAATTTAATAAGATTTGAAATATTTTATAAATTTAATAAGTTTTTAACATTTTATAAATTTAATAAGTTTTTAACATTTTTTGAATTTAATAAGTTTTTAACATTTTTTAAATTTAATAATTTTTTAACATTTTTTCAATTTAATAATTTTTTAACATTTTTTCAATTTAACAAGTTTGTAATATTTTTTTGAATTTAATAAGTTTTTAACATTTTTAAAATTTAATAAGTTTTTAATATTTTTAATTTATTGTGAAGCTTCTGTCTACTTTTAATTTCATTACAGACAATAACTTTAACTAAATGACATGGGTCAACAACAAATCTTTGCAATTTACAGATAGGCCACATTCGACTAATAATAATCAATTCAAATTATAAAATCAGTTCAAATCTTGTCATTAATTCAGATACTGATATAGTTAAGCATAATATGAATTCAACTTATATTCATTATCTGCTAATATTGTTGAGAACGTCTGAAGTAAAATAATAATTCATATTTCATGAAGAATTTATCATTAATGCAAAATCAAAGCAAATAACAAAAATTTCATTTTTATATGATCCGAGATTTAAAAATGGACAAAAAGTTAAAATCACGCATAAAGAAATGCTGTTTTTCTTACATCTGAGCACCATGTTGGTACAGTCTTAATAAAGCAGGCAAGTGTAAACTTGCTCCAACCTCAGAATGACCACCACTGAAATCTTCCTCTAAGTAAGCAACAGTACCATACAACTTTGTATTATTGGATAATTTTTGGGCACATTTCAACAAATATCTGTAAATAAAAAACAAATGTTTTTAACAAATTTGATGCAATCAGTTTAAATTTGTATTTTTAATTAAAAGAATTTGAATTCATTTACAGAAAACAATTCTTTTTCCAAATTAGGAATGGATAAAACTTAAAAGATGAAAATTACCTTGTCCTCTACTTTAAAGATCATATAAAATAATCATCTATTATATTATTGTTATGTGGAGACAGGTAACCAACCCGGAACATTCTATATAAGGAACCGAGTCACTGGTTTTCACCGGACCCTTGTAAAATACAGACTTCCTCCCTGAATATTAACATGCTGTATTTGTTTCTATGTAAATATGTAAATAAACTTCACTTTCAGTATTCAAACCACAGTGTATATTTATTTATTCCTTTCACGGAATATTTATCTTTGATTGTCCGAATAATAGGCCACCTTAGGACATATCAAATTGGCGATGGAGACGAGATGCGAACTCAATAAAAAAAAAAAAAAAGTGAACACCTGGTAAGTGCGAAATTTGAAAAAAAAATTCTCAAAGATTAAGGAAATATTTCTTAGAAAGCGAAAGACAACTATTCACGCAAGTACAAAGAATTTTTATATTTTTATTGCCGTTTTTCTTTGAACTTTCTGAAAAGTTGACATCATATCATCTCGTGTTGAAAAGCAATTTGGAGGTGTTTTGTTTTTTGTTAATACGATAAAACAAATTGTACTGTGAAAATTGTTTTTCTGTCATAAAGAAATTCTTAAAAGAAGTTTACGTGTATTTGAAAAAGATGAAAAGGATCTCTGAAAATTTGTAAACTATGGATATTTTGTATGGTGAATTTTTTTTTTCTTTGAACATTTCTCAAGTGCTGAAAAAATTTTATTTCATGACTAGATCTGAAGGGGAACATCTTATTTTTTGGAACAAAGTTTTGTATACGTTGACTTTGTATTTGCGTGTTTACAAAAAAAAAAAAACATGTCTTCCGAACAAATAACAGAGTTAATGAAAACGTCAACTGAAAGCTTGATCGCTCAACAAAAAGCTCAAATTAAATTTCAAAACTGGATGTTGATTCAGCAGGAACGTTTTGAATCACTCGTCATTCAGCAAACTACAAAATATCTTAAATTTTATACTGAAAAGGTTGTAAAAAATTGGAACTTTTGAAGGTATTGGAATCAGAAAAATGTGTCCCTATTATACGAGCAGCACATGTCAGTGGGGCGGCATTTTGGGAGGTTAAAAATAAAAAAAGAAAAAAGAAATAAAAATAAATAAAAGCTAACAAAACATTTTAAATTTTATACCGAAAAAGTTGTAAAAAAAACGGAACTTTTGGAGGTATCGAAATCGGAAAAATGTATCCCTAATTTACGATTCCAAAACCGATTGTTTTAAATTTTTAATTTAATTTTTCATTATTGATACTAATGATAAATATTTATTGTTTTTAAATTATCACTAAAACTAAAATGATAATAACATCCAAATACGATGTAAATTTATTTTATTTGTAAAACAAATTTTTAAAAAAAGTTGCATAAATTCTCTAGGTAACCTTTTAAAGAAAGCAGTTGATTTTCATGTTTCAAAAAATGTTTCAAAATTAAACAAAACATTTTTGTCAAGAAAAATACTTTCAAACGTCACTGATAATTATATAATACAACGGAAAATAAGCAATAGAAAATTACATAATTTTGGAATTGTAGAAACATTAAGCAAGTATGGAATAAAAATCGACTGGAAACAGATTTTATGATCGTCATATCAGGGAATATAATTTTAAATGGGAATTAAGCGCTACGCCACAAATACTATTTAAGTGGCATTCTATTTGATAGTTTAAATACTGCCGAATTTCTGTCAAGTTTCGAACAACCACAGAGTAATTGATTTTTTTTTCAAACTATTAACAAAATTTTATAATCACTGACGTATTTATGATTAAACCGAAATTTATTATAATGAATTAATTCTGGTAATAGGATTTAAATTTTTTTTTACTTTTTTTTATTAATATAAAATTGTAAAAGATAATACAAGAAAAAATCTCCTTAGAACGCATACCTAACTTAGAAAAATCGACTTACTTGCTTTAAAACAAGAGTAAATATTTAAAAATATGTATATTTCTGTGAGAGACAATTGAATCCTATTTAAAACTTTATCGTCTTTAAGAATGGTATAAAACTCTACCTTCGATTGACATTTATTTTGTAGATGCTTAATTTTCATATTTTGCAAAATTAGTTCCCCGGTGTCTAATTTTCCTAAATTTAATTAAATTAAAATTAAAATATAAAAAGTGATCTGTTTTTGCTTTAATTTGTCCGCCCCCCCCTCAGGTGTATATATATGTATATATGCATACATACATATATATATATTTATTTATACATATATGTATATATGTATATATGTGTACATACTAGTGATGGGATGATTCCAAATTTTTTCCTGATTCCGATTCAATTACCGATTCTGTCTTAAATTCTGATCCGATACGATTCCCGATTCCGATTCTTTTTAAATTTCTAAATATTTAATTAGTGATTTGTTTTTCTCCTTTTTGTTTCGAATTACTCTAAAACCTTCTAATGTCTGCATATATTTTTGCAAACAAAAAATGCACTTAGTGTGTGTGTGTGTGTGTGTGTGTGTGTGTGTGTGTGTGTGTGTGTGTGTGTGTGTGTGTGTGTGTGTGTGTGTGTGTGGGGGGAGGAACATCTATTAAATATATGGATGGCAGAGGTTCTAAATATTTTTCTGGAATGTTTTCCTTTTAATTGATTGAAAGATGCATTTCTCTTTTAAAACAAAGCCGATTTGCATTTGTCATTAGTTGGCAAAATGCTATTTGAATATTTCATAAACAATTGAAAATAACGATTGTTATGCAAAATAAAACGGTATAGGAACAGAATAGTTAACAAAGTCCCCTCTCCATTTTAAACCTGAGTTTCTAAATAACACAGTTACTATATAAAAAAACAATTCTTAACTTAAGAACGGATATGAATGTATTCTTTACTATTCTATATGTTTTCTCTGCCAAAGAATGTTCATGTGTTTACCCAAATCATCAATATTTTCCGTGTTATTATGTTATGACAAGGTCATAGATATGTAGTAGATTATTTTGTTTTAATGCAAAAACGAAAACAAAAAACAAGATACAGATAATTATAATAGAAATACTTTTTACTAATATTGTGAAAATTTTAGACTAACACCCTTGATATTTTCCTTTTGTTTTATTTGACTTTCATTTTGTTTTATGCAATTGCATATGGACACCTTGAAAATCTTGCTGGAAAAAAACAGAAACAATTATTTTTAAATTTAAACTTTTGTACATTAATTTAACCTAAAATGATGAATAATCATCATTTCCAGGCTACTCTAACATTGTGGAACTATTCACTAAGCCGAAGTCTGACTGGTAAGGTTGTAAAACTATGCTTAATCGCTTAGACCCCTTCCCACCAAAAAAAGCTTACAGAATTAATTTCCATGAGGAAAATAATGATTTTTGGTTAGTGTTCTAAAATGCTACAATATCTCTGAAATTTTATGTCCAATTAATATTGCTCAAGCGTTTCTCAACTGGAAAGATCTAGAGATCCGATTTGCTGAAGGAAACATAGTTGACAAAGTAGAGCAACATCTTAGTGATAAGGAAACTAAGAAGTGGCGAAAAATTCTAGCTAGATTGCTAGATATCATCAGGTTTCTTGCCAAGCAGAATCTGGCACTACGGGGTCACCAGGAAGACATCCATAATGATGAAAGAGATTAAGAAAACAATGGGAATTTTTTAGAATTGATAAATTTATTGGCCAATTATGATCCTGTCCTTCGTGAAAATTTGGTGAAAGTTAACCTGGGAAAGAAAATCGCTACTTCTTATCTCTCACCAGAAATTCAAAATGAATTTGTGAGCATTTTGGCAAAGCAGCTGAGAAAGAAAATCACCGATCAGATCAAACAAAGTAAATATTTTTGCATAATTTTTGATAGCACTCCTGATGTATCTCACAAGGACCAGATGAGTGAGATGGTGCGCTACGTAAAAATTGAGGAAAATAAAGTGCAAGTGGAGGAGTCGTTTCTCCGCTCCATCGAGACAAAAGGTAAAAGTGCGGAGGACATTTCTAAACTGATTTTGAGAGAACTGGAGAACGATGGGATTCAGATTGGTTATTGTATTGGGCAGGCATTTGACAATGCTGCTATTATGGCAGGCCACTGATCGGGTGTGCAGAAACGAATCTCCAAAATCAACCCAAAAGCTCTATTTGTGCCATGCACTAACAATTCAGTAAATCTGGCTTGTGTACATGCCGCTCTGTAGCAGTTCACTCTTACATTTTTTTGGTATATTGGACCGGTTATTCTCGTTCTTTTCTGCATCTACACATCGCTGGGACGTCTTGATTCAGTTGGCCAGTCTAAGTATCAAGCAGACTATGGAAAATAGATGGAGTAGTTGATCAGATGCTGTAAATGATGTGGTAAAAAAATTATTGGAAGTTGCTATTGCCCTCGAACAGCTCACGGAAGAAGGAGAAAATAAAAACACAAGATAAGATGCATCTTTAATTCTCAACTCGGTATTGTCGTTTCCGTTTCTATTATTTCTGAGCTTTTGGAAAACTATTCTCCCAGAAATCAATGATGCCCAGAAGTATCTTCAAGAAAAGGGGCTGGATCTGCAACAAAGTTCTGTCAGACTGACAGGGTTGAGAGATTGGCTTCTTCAGAATAGAGAAAAGATGATGGGCACTGCAATAGACGAGTCAAAAAACTCTGCTCTTAAATGGCGATAAGCATGGAGCATCATATCCGAAAAAAGATATGAATGGGTGGTGAACGATTGACTGATGCAACACTGGGGTTTGATACTGAGTTCAGATGAGAAATGCTGTCTGTCATAGACAGGTTGACTGAAGAAATATCTTGCAAATTTCCACAAGTTCACAACCTTGCATCTAGTTTCAATTTTTCTTAGACCATCAAATCTGCTTGATGATAATTATGAGTGTCAGCTTGGTGAAGTTGATGAAGATATAGAAAAAGATAACTTCTTTGCCGAAAGGAAGAGATTACAGTATTTTGTGAAAGCTTCAGCAAAAGATAAAATCAATGGACCTCTTGAACTTTTGAACTTTATACAGAGATACCACCTTGAGGATTCTGTCCCTAATATTGTGATCTTGCTGCGCATTTTCCTTACCCGAGCCATTAGTGTTGCCAGCTGTGAGCGCTCTTTCTCGAAGCTGAAACTCATAAAAACTACTTTCGATCAAAAATGAGCCAGACAAGGCTTACAGACTTGGCAATCCTCTCCATAGAGAGGAAACTTGTCGATAGAATGAATTTTGATAGAGTTATTGATAACTTTGCTGAAAAAAAGTGTGAAAAGTATGTTTGTAAATTTTCAACCGACTTGATGCCTTGGGATAGTTCTCTCACAAAAAATAAATTTATAGCCTTATTTTCAATTCACAAATACATTCATTAAAAAAAAATAAAACTATTTTTATAAAGGATTGAAACATTATTAATAACAACAAATTCCTTAAATTTTGCATTTAAACCGAGCGATTATACACACGGATTTCAAAAAGCACGGATACAAGACGTTTTTATCTCTTCTTATGAAGAAAAAGAAAAGAAAACTACATCGGACTATCCTCTCCTTCATACAGCCATGTTTTTTGTGAAAATTTGGACGTTAATAACAACAAAAAAGTGAATAAAAATGATTTTATCATTTTATAACATTTTCACATGTCCAAATGTTCTCATTTAAATTTATTATCATATTTGTTTGTGTAGCCAATTAATTTAATTTAACATTTTTTTATAATTTGAATTATACGTTTTTGTTTTGAAAAAAATATTTGGTTTCTTTTGTTTCATATTAACGTTTACATAATTCCCTTCATATTAATGTTTACATATTTATTATTATTCAAATTATTGAAAAGATATTGTTAAATTAAATTAAAATTTAAAAACTGAAGGGAATCGTGTAAACATTTAAAAACTGAAGGGAATCGTGTAAACATTAGTTCAATGAAAATAAATATTTTGTGGGCTTTTTGGAATCTTGAAGGTTTTAACAGGTTGCCATATGCCAGCAGTACGTGGGGTGGGGGGTATGGGGAACAGGTAATCATATGCCAGCAGAGGGGGAGGCAAAACAGGTAATTATATGCCAGCGGGTGGGCAGGGGACAAAACAGGTAATTATATGCCAGAGGGGGGGGGGGCAAATTTTCTGACCGCCCTAGGCGGCACAAACTAATGCTATGCCACTACCCTGAAGACATTTTTTCAAAGCTGAACGGAGGTAAAAGTCAGTGAAGAATGTTCAAAGTATTTGTGTATCAATACCCATTTAGGACTCTTCAGACTCAAAAATGTTATTTCAGCAAATAATGGACACAATGCTTGCCGATTTAGGTTTTGTAATCGCATATTTGGATGACATTCTTGTAAAGAATAGAAATGTGCAGGAACATAAGGAACATAAGGAACATATCAGAACAGTTTTCCAAAGAATTGAGGAATTTGGTTTCAAATTGAGTGCTGAAAAATGTGAATTTTTTTTAAAACAGATAAAATATCTTGGTCAAATCATTGACAGCCAAGGCAGAAGACCAGATCCTCAGAGAACAGAAGCCATTGAGAGGATGCCAGCACCTAGCAATGTTTCTCAGTTACAATCTTTTTGGGGTTTAGCACAATATTATGCTCTATATCCCAAAAATGCATAAGTTGAGAGCACCATTGAACGAAAGTGGATTTGGTCAAAGGAGTGCTAAAGCGTATTTGAAGAGATTAAGAAATGCCTGCTATCTGATTTAGCACTGTCACACTTCGATCCACAGAAAGAATTGATTGTGGCATCAGATGCAAGTGAATATGGTATAGGAGCAGCACTTTTCCATATACTGGAAGATGGATCAATGAAGCCAATAGTTCATGCTTCCAGATCACTTTTGCCTGCAGAGAGAAACTATTCTCAAATTGAAAAAGAAAATCTGGCAATAATTTATGCAATTAAAAAATTCCATAGATTTATTTATGGCAGGATTTTTACGTTGCAGACTGACCACAAGCCCTTGTTGCTATTTTTGGATCTAAAAAAGGCAAACCCACTCACACAGCAAACAGACTTCAATGATGGAGCATAATTCTGTTGAATTATAATTTTAAAATGGAGTACATTTCATCCAAAATATCGGACATGCAGATGAACTATCCAGATTGATTCACAAAAGGACACGACTCAGAAACTCACCACGGTTTGTATACCATATATGAAGGGCTTGTCTGAAAAACTTCAATGACTATGTAATCCATATGACATCAGGACAGTATTCAGGAGTGATTCAACTCTCAGGAAACAGCTTGTGAGAGTGAAGCCCCCTACCGAAAATATCATGACTAAGAACTGTGTATATGAAATCCACTCAAAATTCTGTCCAAATTCCTGAGTCCGACAGAAACATTCCAGAGTTCGACAAAATACACCTGAAGAAGGTCAGAGGTTATATTGACTCAAGATGAGAACAGTAGTCCGATGAATAATAATCCTCATCTCAAAAATTCAGAAACGACAAATCGTCTTGTTTGGGCATTGAAACCGTCCATCTGTTTTTGGTTTATGATGTGCATGTGTAAATAAATAAAAACAAAACTGTTTTTTTTTTTTTTAAATTGGTTTTTGTTAAAAATAAAAAAAATCGTTCTGCTTAAGTATTTTACTTTTTTTTCATTTCATTTAAAATAATAAAATACACAAATAATGTTTTCATAATTTACGGGTGAATGTTGAAACTGAAATACTAGGTAAATTTTATATTCATGTATTACACAAAATAGAATAGATAAAAAAAATCATATTGCATCCCACGAGAGCAAAGATCGAATTGTGTGATTACAGGTGTGTTAACTTTTTCCGCATTTAAAATATGTAAATAAAAACAAAACTGCAAATGCCTTTTTTTTTTACATCGGATTTTACGAATTTTATTTGTAATTTTCATTCAACTTTTGTGCGTTTATACATTAATTTTGTATAGCTAGCAATAACATATACTGACCAATGGGTCACGGGCAGTCTAGTTTTTATATAAAATCCTACACAGAAAAATAAAAATGAGATTTTACATATCGAGTGTGTATCCGTTGATATCTTATATTCTTTTATATAGAGTGATGTGGTTCTCGGTTGATTAACTGAGTCCAAATGTGTCGGATATGTACTTGGGAGTCCAAACAATGAAAAGAATATTCCGTTATCATAGCCCTAATGATCACCCATTTTCAAACCAGATAGCATAAGAGAGACAGGTAAACATGTGAAAGGTGAATATGAACAAGCTTAAGCATATTTTTTATAGGTTAGAGGGACCTTAATATTGGCCACTTCTTTAAAAAATTTAGGAATTTAATAATGAGGATAAAAACATGCACTAACTCTAAGTTTGGGTGGTAGTCAAGAATGCTGTGATTAATGTTAAGATCCTAAATTCAGCTTCGAGTCACATATACCTAGGGATGAAAGCCACAAGAAAGCTGCAATCATTGTTCACCTTAAATTAGGCTTTGCCTCATGGATGCATTGGTAATAATCTGGACGTTTTCATTAAGTGGTCTTTTATAGAACAATTTTCAATGACCACTCAACGCCACAAGTTACTAATGACAGTGGTTTTTGAAGTGGGACAAAGTAAAGATCAACAAAAGTAATAACTTAAAAGGAAAGTATATCATTACAAAATAAAAAAGAGAATAATAATAACTAAACAAAATCTACAAGCTGAGATCAAAATAAGATCGCTTTTAACTTGGATTAAACTAAGAGAGAGAAAAAGAATTGGGGTGGGTTTTTTTTTCTAAATATACAAACAAGAGAAAGCAGAACACAGAAATCTCAAAGCTTGAAATTGTTTTGATGCTTAAAGGAGCAAAATGTAGTATCTGTTCTCATTTTACACTTCTTTTCTTTCTTCAATCAGTGAAATAGAAATCCTTCTAGACTAAGAGAATTTTTATTTGTGTCTCAATTCAGATTTCCCCTTTTCGAGGAGTAGTATTCATGTGTGTTTGTGTCTGTGTATACAACTCTCCTACAGCCAAAACCAATGGACTGATCATGATCAAACCTGGCATGATGATGGTCCCCCATCTAGGGATAGTGCACACCATTTTTCAGGGTCAAGCAGTATTGCAAAATCCTGTGCTTTGCACAGGAATTTTTGCCAGTGTAGAGATAATCCAGTTCCTTGAGATCAAACACTGTTCTCCTTGAGAGGCAAATAAATAGAGATGGGTGCCATTTTCCTATCTTCCTTTGCTGGGCTTGTGAGTTTTAAAGGTTAGGAAAAATAAAGAAAATCCAGATGTTATGTTTCTTCTTTGAATCCTGGTAAATGTTTGAGCTCAAACTGTCATTAGCAACTTACAGAGATGTAGAAGTAATTGAAATAAAGAAACGATGCCATTTTTAATAATTAATTAAATGTAGACACTGAACAAGAAGGGATAAGCGATTTTCAAGGTAAAGAAAACTATTAGGCAAGGCAACTGTTATTAGTAATTTTGGTTAGGTGGTGAATTAAATTAAAACAAAGGTTAATGTCATCATTTTTTTTTGTTGTTGTTAAGAAGCAATGAATCAGAATTGCAACCAGAGATTCAAAAACAAAAGTTGATTGGATAAAAATAACAGTCATGATGATAAATAAAAGTAATCTTAATCCTATTTCATGAGTGGTTGACCCATCAAAATTATATGACAAAATTGAAAGGGAGGGGGGGGTCAGAACAGAAAAAATATCTGGACAGTGAAGATTACTGTTCGCAGTATTGTCCAAAGTTGGAGATCCCATAACAATTGAAGCTAAATGTTATGCTCCATTGATAAACAAGTAGAGTAACTTATTAAAAAAGAAGTCATGTTGAAAACCAAAAAATAGAGTCGAGAAGCAACCATCACAAAGAGAGTTGAAGAATTCCTCAAAATTGTAAATGAGGATTGCCAATAGATGAAAATTGGGTGAGGAGAATAGGAAGTAAGACTGAGACATTAACTGAACTTCTGAGCCTATTGTTTCCATCTTGATTGGGAGGGGTGGTTCTCCCCAGAATGTGTGGTTGCCATCACGCACAGAAATCACTTTTTTCATAGCTACCAACGTAATAGATGCACTGAGACTAAAGCTGCTTTCAGGAACGCCAGCAACCACTGTAAAAAAGTAATAAAAAATGCAAGAGAGCTATATGCTCAATTTGTTAAATCCAAAGTAGCTGAGCAGCGGCTTGGTTCCCACCAGTTCTGGCAAATAACAAATAGGATCCTAAACAGAAGTATGTGTTCTATCCAACCATTATCAATGGACCTGAGGTCATCTCGTCAGCATCAGACAAGGCCAAACTATTTGCCAAGAACTTTGCTGCTAATTCTACCCTATGCGATGAAGGCCATCAACTCCCCGTATTTCCTCCTATAACACACAACACGCTATGCAACATACAAATATCTGTGCGTGAGGTCGCCAAGCTAATCAAGAACCTTGATTCCAGTAAAGTAACTGGCCCTGACGGCATTCCAATTATAGCGTTAAAAAAGCTTCAACCAGAACTGGCCCCCATACTTACAAAACTGTTTAAGCGTTACCTTAAGGAAAAGTGCTTTCCAACACCCTGGAAAACCTCATCAGTATGTCCTGTATTTAAGAATTCAGGTGATTTCATATCCCTCTCAGTATAGACCAATAAGTCTCCTGTGTGTCATGAGTAAGTTGCTGGAATCCATAATAGAGAAGTAGTCAACCACCTCAGCAGAAATAACCTTCTTAGTGACACACAACAGGGTTTCCATTCTGCTAGATCTACAGCAATTATATCTCAGAGAATTAGCGAATCTCTCGACAAAGTCTTCCTTTCTAGGGAAATTGCTCTTGACATATCAAAGGCTGTCGATAAGGCATGGCATAAGGGCCTACTTCACAAGATCTCCAGCTACGGTATAGCTGGAAATGTTTTCTCAATCATTAAATCATTTCTCTCTGATAAGCTAATAAGAGTAGTGGTTGATGGGCAGAAATCAGAGGCTCGCAGTATTAATGCTGGAGTCCCTCAGGGGTCCATCCTGGGCTCAACTCTTTTCTTGATCTACATCAATGATATTCCAAATCATATCCTTACATCATTCATAGAAATTTATGCTGATGACACTACTATTTATGGTATCACATCTAAAACTGTAAATGATCAAGTTCTTTGATTCTCTCTCCTCTGATCTTCAGCAAGTGGTTTAATGCGGAAAGAGGTGGCTTGTTACTTTTAATGCATCTAAAACCAAGTTTTTATCTTTACATCATCAACGTTCTGATCCCCATCTGGCATCAATTGAAATGAATGGCTCTTGTCTTGGGGAGGCGTCATATTTTGACAAGCTTCTGGGCTTGACCTTTACTCCTGATCTGAAATGGAATACGTACATCAAGTCTGTTGCCAAGGTCGCTGGGAAAATGGTGGGATCCTTCTACCGCTCCAGTAGATATCTCACTGCTGATGCAATTCTCTATCTATATAAAAGCCAAGTACGTCCAAGGATGAATCGTCCCCTTAAGTAATGACACTTTATCAAATCTCCAATACTAACGAATACTACAACACTATCCCATTGATTACTGTACACACAATAACCCTTATCCCCGAGTGGCTTCTGGGCCTTGATAAGTGGTGACCTCCATGTAAAAAAAAAAAAAACAGAAAAAGAAAGGCATAGAAGAGGAAAAGAACACAATCAGATCTGAGCACAGTTTTGGATTTGACTTATTCCTCTTAAAACTGGTTATTGTCACATTTTTAGCAAGGAGAAACTTACCAAAACTCTTAGCATTGACTCCAAATAGGAAATTGGGCAGAACGTTAGGCCATTCATATTGTGGAAGGAAAGGCTCATTTGATTATTTTTTACAACTGTATCAAAGTTTTATACATAAACTAACCCGACTGTTATATAACATTTACTGCATTGAATGTTCTTTTATTTGCTGATCATTTATTCTGAATAACCAAGCTATGCCAGTACATCATTCACTAACTCACTTCTGTGCTTTAAGAACGTAGTGAGTGGTGGAAAACTGCACGTTGCCTAAATTGCCAATAAAAGCCAAGGATAAAAGCAAGAGACAACAAGCAAGATGAATGAAGACTCAACTTCAACAAACTCAAAGGTACAGAACAGTTGCAAAAGATTACTCCACTTTAAAAATATGAAAATTCTCTGTATTATGGGTATAGATAGAACTGTGGAGTGATCCCTAGCCTTACTAGGGCCATTTTAGACAACAATAACATCTTTGGGTATTGCCAATAACTAGGGGGGGGGGACATACGTTCTTAGTTTCTTCAAATTGCATCAGATTTAATCTCTTTTGATTATTTCCTTGTTTTTATAAGAGTTTCTAAGTTTGCATCTGCTTGTTAAATTTTGGTTTTATAACAAATTTCATTCATTGAAAAAATATTGAGTTGACACACTTCTGTGAAAACTAACTTGCTTTTGGAAGTAAAGAGGAAAGTGTATCCCAATGAACTGGAGAAAGGAAGAGGGTAGCTTATGAAGTTAGTCGCATTTTGGTGTTTGTTCAAATCACATTTTCATGTACTACAAAACCACTTCACAAATAACTTTAGTGTTGCAATACAAAATTTCTTTGGTTAGCAGTACTCTCTTGATCTCAGAAAACTGAACCCATTATATAGTATACACATAATAAATGACATCTAGGCAGTCGATATCATCATAACAAATAATAACTTAGATAATGATGACTTACCTGCCTGTTTGTAACAACATTACAGTATTATCACCTTCATATGTACAAGCTGCATTCGTGTGGCACTGAAGTTGGGGTAAGCCACTACTTAAAGAAAATCCATGTCCACCGCAAGCTTCACGACAAACCTTTATACCTTCTGTGACCTCCCAAGTACTGATAGCTTTTAATCCAGCAAGCAATGCATGAAGCTGAAAAACATATATAAAGCAGAAATTCTTGTAAACAACACTTGTCATTTTAATAATATAGTAATCTTTTTAAAAAAATATTTGGTGCTTGTGTACAATAGTGTGATTTGGAACAAATGCATTTCAGATTAAAAAAAAAACACTATTATGTACTTACATGTCATGGCAAAATTATTAAAAATTCCTAGAATTATGGGAAATGATTCAGTAGAAAGATAATTACAAGTAAAAATAAAATTTATCGAATTGTAAAGTTTTATCGTATGTTTTAATGTGGAGCAGTTGTGCAACTAATTTTGTATGACAAACTGACTTATCTATCTTGCTTTGCTTGCTCTCAATTAAAATCCATCAATTAAAAATACAAAATGTTGAGTTACTATGTATGCTTTTTGTAAGAACATCTTGTACAATCATTTTTCATAATTTTTTAGAATCTATACTAGTTTCGACATGACATATAAGTATGTAATAGTGTTTTCACCTGAAATTCATTTATTTCAAATTCTACTGTTCTGCAGAAGCAGCAAATATTTTTTTATTAATGCTATGCTAAAATAAAGATTCAGACTTTTTGAGAGTTTGGGAATTATATGTTTAGGAATCATGAAAATATTAATAAGTATTCAAGTAAGTAAAAAGAAAAAGTATTCGGTAACATTGTTAATATTTTGCTTAGAGCAAAAATATAAAACATTTTGCTTAGAGCAAAGCTATAAAACATTTTACTTAGAGCAAAAATATAAAATATTTAAAAATTATTATGATTATTATAAAATATATAAAAATATAAAATATTTAAAAATTATTATAATTATTATAAAATATATAAAAATATAAAACATTTTGCTTAGAGCAAAAATATAAAAACATATGAATTCATTATTTATAACATGGAGTATTTATTTATAGCAAGAAGTTTTGAAATTGGAGCTATTTTCATCTACTATAAATGCTGCAAACTTATAAGACACATTTTTGTTATTGTTTTATTATTTTATTATTATTTTGCAAATTTGAGAGCTTTTTATGTTTTCAGTTGTACCTTTCTTCACACTTAAACATGTTATATAATAAATAAATCTTTCATTATAATTCACATTCACTTTAGTTTTCTAATGTTAAATTTACTTTGTCCATTCATAGCTTCATCCACATCCCAACATATCAATATTCATAAAAAGATTAATCACCTTGATATTAAAAAAAAAACATTATAATCTATTATAAGAATATTCAATAAATTTTAAAGATAAAACTTATCACAAACAAATTCACTATCACAACAATAAATGACAATCTACATAAATCTACACATGTTTATGAAGAATATTGGTTTTTTATGTTTTTTCATAATGACTGATTTTGTAATAATAAGCATGATAACTTGATAACTCGAAAACCGAGAAACTCCAAACAAAAACATCCATGTTGCCTTTGTTGAAATGGAGACCAACATAAAAAAAGAGTAATAACATCAGTTAAAGTTGAACAGCCTATTCCGCAATTATTGTTATTTTTTAACAAGAGTTATCTGCTGCCTACAATAATTGCTAGATAATTTGCCTTCAATATGTGCTACTGTTCCTCATTCTTTCATTGCAATGGGGTGTTAATTTGCATAGGAAGAAAGAAATGCCGGTGATTTGCTGTCAGCTAATTATAATATATATATATATATATATATATATATATATATATATATATATATATATATATATAATTACAAGTCGCCTGGCATTACCCGGTCGTAAAATACATTTAAATATGACATTTTGATTAATGCAGATTTCGTATTTATTATTATATTATATTGGACCCAATATATTGTGATAATTTAAAAGTTAAAAAAAAATGACTTGTGCACCACCATTGAGAATTGAAACCAAAACGTTTAGCTTATGATTTACTTTTTCCTTTGACGTTAATACCTGAGCTACAAAGAAATGTTTGCTGCAAGGCTAAAAATTAAAACATGAACCAATAGCAGACTATTATCCTTATCTTTCTTAGTTGTTGTTTCATGACGTTTCGGCCAACTATTTCTCTGGGAACTCCAAATCTCCTAACTGCATTCTCAGCAATTACTGCCTTCCATAGTTGTTGTTGTCTCACCACGTTTTGGCCAAGTAAGTCTCTGGCCAGCTTTGGGTAGGATTGAAACCACTATCTTTGCGGCACAATGGATAGAGATGTTGAATCTCTACGGTTCCAGGTGAGAATTGTCTGAAGATAGCAATTTCAATCCTAACCAAAAGCCGGCCAGAGGCTTACTTGGCCAAAACATGGTGAGACGACAACAACTATGGATGCCAGTAATTGCTGATAATGCAGTTAGGAGATTTGGAGTTCCTATCCTGTCGCGGTTACCACCTGACGAAGGTCAGAGGAATAGTTGGCCGAAACGTTGTAAAACAACAACTAAAAAAGATGAGAATAATAGTCCGCAATAAATAAATTAATAAATAATACTCATCTCAATAATGAATTCCAATTAAATAATATATGAACCAATAGCTATTACGTTACGCATGCATATAAATAATGCTGTCGTTTGACCTTCACCTGGCAAATTTCATTTTTTAACTTTCACACTTTTGCATTGATTTTTCCCAAATATAAAGTTTTGCATGGGTTCGAATACCCTATATAAGTTTCATGTCTGTACACTAAAAACTGACAGGAGTTTGATAAGCAAAATTTTTTAAACAAATATACATACACATACATAAATATGTATAGAAAGATGTTTGTGTGTACTATAACCTTTTTACGCAAATATTATGCAAATATAAATCATGTAGACTATCTTCATGAATATAATTACACATAATAATTAACTAAAGATTATCATCCCATAAGAAAACAAAAAAAAAAAAAATAATAGGGAATTAATTAAAATGAATGTCTAAAAGAATATGCAAATTAGCTAGATCTTTTTCAGGTGAATGTAATTCCATGACCTATACATAACAAAGTTGTATTTTTTTTAAGTAAATAGAAAAAAGGGTTTTTAATATGAATATCAATGCACACAAAAAAATTTATAGGAATAATTATATATACATATACATATAGGGAGACATATCTACCTAAAAAAAAAAAATAACTCACACCAAATACAATTATCACTAGAAAAAATAACATAACACTTTATATAAATTTAAGGCAATAAATTACCATGTAATTTTAGCCAAGGCTTTTGTAGTATAGGAATAACACACCTAACCACAGGTTCTGTGGTTGTAGAATCAAACCGTAATATAATCAGCCATGCTGGTGAGCTGTAGATACAGTGAAACATGTTTGTGGATAACTATTTTATCTATTATAATTAAGTAAATACATAAACAACAAATATATGTATATATGTGTTTACATTTATATGTAGATATTTATATGCATGTATTTATACACGTCTCTAGAATGTGAGACACCAAGAATGTAAAAGAGATAATTCTTCTTAAAAAAAATTCTCAAGGAGAAGTAACTCATACCAAAAACAATTATTGTTAGAAAAAAATAACAACAAAAAATGTGTGTATATATATATCCACTGGTGTTAATCGTGACACCCTGCACTGATGATTCCCGAAAGGATAAAACACTAGTGTCTGTAAGTATTTAATAATTATTACAGTAAATAATTATAAATAATTATATATATATATATACGCACAATCACATTGACACACTGGTTCTCACCAGATCACCAAAGTTAAGCAACGATGAGCCTGGCCAGTAGCAGATGGGTGACCATTGGGAGGGCTAGGAGCTGTATGTACTGCATAGAGTCATAGAAATTTCCAGGTTGGTATCTGAGGTCGCATTAATTCACTAGGAGATATGCACCCCTAGTCTTCATTAAGACATGCAGTAATACTAATAAGTGTTGTTGGTTCTACACAAAGCCTTCACTACTATAAACAAATCACCTGTGTGGATTTCCCAACAACTTAGTTGTTGTAGCAGAACTTCATATGTCAAAATCGACGGGAGAGTCCATTTCATTTATACTATTTCTTTTACCTACTTTGTATAAAATTATAAAATTAAAATAAGTATATCCTAACATTACGCATAGAAGCTGTGTTCAAATTTTATAATAATTTGTTAATTAGTTTTGGGAGTGAATTCTGTACATACAAGTATATAAACATATGCTGAATATACATATATATATATATATATATATATATATATATATATATATATATATATATATACAGGGTGTCCACAAAGTCTGGCTACAATGTAGCCAGACTTTGTGGAAGCATCCTGTAGATTATGTAGCCAGACTTTGTGGACACCCTGTATATATAACTACTTCATTTAATCACATAAATTAATATACGAAAGTATAAATTTATGCGTAAACTTTAAGTATTTACTTCAACAGTGCTCAATACATAGGTAGAGCTAGGTAGTAAGTTATAAAATATATATGGTGATTAAGCTACACAGAAGATTCCACGTTTCATCCATACTAGGATTCATCAGACTTAACCCTGTAAGCCTGATGAATCTTAGCGTGGATGAAACGCGGAATATTCTATGTAGCTTAATCACCATATACATTTTATAACTTACTATATATATATATATATATATATATATATATATATATATATATATATATATATATATATAATTGATATTTGTTAGTAGAGAGCAGATTGCTCCTATTTTGTGAGTGTTGAGGAGATGATTATAGAAAAGTTAGAAGACCGAGAAGCTATATGCATTCAACATTCATGATTTGGGAGATATCTGACACTCTACCAGTTGTAATCAATATTAATTTCTCTTCCCTGTAACTTACTGAATTCAACTGTTCCATATCTTCTTTGTTGTTATTGCTGAATAATTTATTGTAGGCAGCAATTGTAGAATGTCCAGTGCAGATAAAAGCAAAGGCTTTACTCAAGAGTGGAAATAGTTTGTATTGCTGGGTTTGAAAATTAAGTAGTTGCTCCTCACCCTGGCTGAAAAAAGGGTTAAAAAGAAAAATCTTAAAATCTAATCATAAATATTATTTGGTCAAAAACAAAATAAATAGCATATAAAAAGAAAACAAATATCCAAAGTCAAAAAGCAGGATTGTTCAATAAATATTTACACTGGTTCAAATTGAGATCATGTGGTCTGCCTGTAAATGTGAAAAGCTTGTATGAGTTTTACAGAGAATTTCTATGTCAATCAATCTCTAACCTTTCAACTGAGATAAAATCTAATTGTCACTGTTATATTTAATATGATGTACGACCTTTGGATTTGCGATTTAACAATTTGTGACCTATCAGCAACAGATAGGACGTTTTACATACAAACATGCAAAATTATCTGAATAGTCTAGGAAGAATTTCAATCAGCAATATAAAGCGATATGTGGAGAATAAGAAACTTTAACCTTTTGATCTTGATGAAAGAATTGATAAGAATTCTTGGGGCAGTAACTGTAGAACAGTTAAGGTAACAAGTTTAGTTCACAGAGAGGGGAAGTTCAAGGGTATTATGGGAGAAAATAGTACGGATGGATTGGAGAGAAAGAAGAATAAAAAGATCTGTCCAAATATAGGCTAGCATGGAAATCAATTTGAAAAGTCATCCAATGTATACCAGCATGTTAAATGGATGTTGTTTGTGATTAAACCTCTACAATATCAGTGCATCATTTATTTATCTATCTATCTATATATCTATAAAAGTGAACGTGCCTGTGTGTGTGTGTGTGTGTGTGTGTGTGTGTGTGTGTGTGTGTGTGTGTGTGTGTGTGTGTGTGTGTGTGTGTATTTCCCTACGCAATAACTCTGTCAATGTTTAGTCTACAGACTCGAAATTTGATATACAGGGTACCGAGATTTGGGAAAATCTAGGTGATCAGTTTTCGACCAAAAATTTGGCTGTTAAGGGGTCAAAGTTCAACGATTTAACCTTTGAGAACTCTACCAAACTCCTCCAACAATTTTGGGTCTAAACACTTGAAATTTTAGATATAGATTCCTTGGACATGGATTTAACTAAATAACTTGATTTTAGCCCAAAACAATAAATAAAAGTAAAACAAATGTTCTGTGTGTTTGTCTGTAAGTATACATTTCCCTACCAAACTACTCTACTCGAGATTTGACAAAACGAATATTGAGATTTGGGGAAATCTTTTTAATCAGTTTTCAGCCAAAAATTTGGCTATCAAGGGGTCAAAGTTCAACGATTTGTCCTTTGAAATCTCTACCAAATTCCTCCGCCTATTTTGGGTCTAAACACTTGAAATTTTAGATGTAGGTTCCATGGACATGGATCAAACTTTTTAATTTGATTTGAGCCCAAAACAATAAATGTTAAGGGGTGAAAATTGGGGACAAAGTTTAAAAAAAATTTGACCTTTCAGCCAATTTTTGGTCTGAACATTTGAAATTTTACATAAAGTGTATTCAGGCATAGGGCAAGCTTTTTAATCGGTTTTGGACAGAAAATTTGGCTGCCAAGGGGTCAAAGTTCAAAAGATTTGATCTTTGCAGTCTCTAGCAAACTATTTAGCAAATTTTGGGTCTAAATATTTGAAATTTTACATAAAGGATATTTAGATATGCAGCAAGTGTTTTAATCAGTTTTAGAGGAAAAATTTGTCTGCTAAGAGGTCAAAGTTGAAAGAATTGACGTTTGCAGACTGTACCAAACTCCTCCGCCAATTTTGGGTCTAAACACTTGAAATTTTAAATGTAGCTTACCTGGACATGAGTCAAACTTTTTAATATATATATATATATATATATATATATATAATTTTTTCTTTAAAAAATGTATTTCATATCTTCTGTTTAGAGAAGCATCTTATCACAAAAGACAAAAATTTTCAAATTTATCATTTTGTCAGCAAATACCAAGTATATGCATCTATGAACAACTAAAGATTAGGGAATCTTTCCTATCTCAAAATTATTTTTTGTTGTTGTTGTTGTTGTTGTTGTTTTGCTGTTTTATAGGCATGCTTTTTATTTGTGTTTTTCTTTTTGTTTTGATATTTTATAGGCATGTTTTTTATTTTGTATTTTTTGTGTTTTGATTTTTATAGGCAGGTTTTTTATTTATATTTTTTGTTTTGATGTTTTATAGGCATGTTTTTTATTTGATATATTTTTTGCTGTTTTGATTTTTATAGGCAGGTTTTTTATTTTTATTTTTTGTTTTGATGTTTTATAGGCATGTTTTTTTATTTAATATATTTTTGCTGTTTTATAGGCATAAATAAAAATAATGCCTATAAAATATCAAAACAAAAAATACAAAATAATGTATGTTTTGTTTTTATGTTTTATAGGCATGTTTTTTTTATTTCATATTTTTTGTTTTGATGCTTTATAGGCATGTTTTTTTATTTTATATTTTTTGTTTTGATGTTTTATAGGCATGCTTTTTTATTTCATATTTTTTGTTTTGATGCTTTATAGGCATGTTTTTTTATTTTATATTTTTTGTTTTGATGTTTTATAGGCATGCTTTTTTATTTTATATTTTTTGTTTTGATGCTTTATAGGCATGTTTTTTTATTTTATATTTTTTGTTTTGATGTTTTATAGGCATGCTTTTTTATTTTATATTTTTTGTTTTGATGCTTTATAGGCATGTTTTTTTATTTTATATTTTTTGTTTTGATGTTTTATAGGCATGCTTTTTTATTTCATATTTTTTGTTTTGATGCTTTATAGGCATGTTTTTTTATTTTATATTTTTTGTTTTGATGTTTTATAGGCATGCTTTTTTATTTCATATTTTTTGTTTTGATGCTTTATAGGCATGTTTTTTTATTTTATATTTTTTGTTTTGATGTTTTATAGGCATGCTTTTTTATTTCATATTTTTTGTTTTGATGCTTTATAGGCATGTTTTTTTATTTTATATTTTTTGTTTTGATGTTTTATAGGCATGCTTTTTTATTTCATATTTTTTGTTTTGATGCTTTAGAGGCATGTTTTTTTATTTTATATTTTTTGTTTTGATGTTTTATAGGCATGCTTTTTTATTTCATATTTTTTGTTTTGATGCTTTATAGGCATGTTTTTTTATTTTATATTTTTTGTTTTGATGTTTTATAGGCATGCTTTTTTATTTCATATTTTTTGTTTTGATGCTTTATAGGCATGTTTTTTTATTTTATATTTTTTGTTTTGATGTTTTATAGGCATGTTTTTTTATTTTATATTTTTTGTTTTGATGCTTTATAGGCATGTTTTTTTATTTCATATTTTTTGTTTTGATGCTTTATAGGCATGTTTTTTTATTTTATATTTTTTGTTTTGATGCTTTATAGGCATGCTTTTTTATTTCATATTTTTTGTTTTGATGTTTTATAGGCATGTTTTTTTATTTCATATTTTTTGTTTTGATGTTTTATAGGCATGCTTTTTTATTTCATATTTTTTGTTTTGATGCTTTATAGGCATGCTTTTTTATTTCATATTTTTTGTTTTGATGTTTTATAGGCATGCTTTTTTATTTCATATTTTTTGTTTTGACGCTTTATAGGCATGTTTTTTTATTTTATATTTTTTGGCTTTGGTTTTTTTACTTTAGCTAACATTTTCACTTCTTCATTTATAAGCAAAAAATATGTAGTGTCAATAAAATTTCCACACGAGTGTGTGAATTCCCCTATCTCCAGAAAATATTTGACATTTTTACATTGTAAGGCATGTGTTTACATTAGACAGAAGGCAGAAAAAACCCAACAAAAAATGAATTTTTTCATTGATTTATTTTTGTTTTTTTTTGTTTTGTTTTTCTTTTCAAATTCTGTGAAATTGACTTTTAATGGCCTCAAGTTATTTTTTAAGCAAAAATTTCATTTTATTAAGCCCTAAGCTGAAGTACAGATTGGTAATTAAACTTCCTCCATAAGTCCAGGTCTCCCCCAACTCCTTTCCCAATAAACAGTTACATTAACTTTGTTAAGTCTGTGTTCACATTGAACAAGCATAAGCAGCAAATAATTCAATAGTTCAATGTAGAGATCGGGTATTTCTTTGACCAAACAATTATATTACTTTGATTAATTTTGATGTTAACTATAAAAAAAAGAATATAAGTAGGTCATGAGACAACATACCTCCACCTGACAACACAGGGATGAGCCAAAGTCTTACTTAGACCTTACTTCTCCATATGATATGCAGTATTCCCAAAGTAATTTGATTGAAACATTAATAACTCAAAACTATTTAATCAGGCTGAATTTTTGCATGGTGGTTGTTACTGTTACAAAAGAGAATCAAATTGATATGTCAGATTCAGAAAAATCTAGACTTGATGTTCTGTAAATTTTTACTGCAACTGAACTTTTCATGATTAAGCTCAAAGATCAAGATTAGATAACAAGATAAAAAGTTAACATCACACTTTTGGTGATCACTACTTAGACTATATTGTAGCCAATGATTGGCTACAATATGGTCTAAGTAGTGATCACCAAAGGTGTGATGTTAACTTTTTCTGTGTTGTCTACCTTGACCTGAATATCCCAAAATTAAATCACTTCTAAATTAGACCATGACCAATACTTTGACCAAATTTGGTGACAATTGGTCAAGCGATGTAGACACAGTGACAAAAATTGACTGAAAACATGACCTCAACTTTGGCAGATGTAATTAAATGTAATCTAAAAAATTATTAAAAAAAGTAATTACTGAATTTGTATATATACATATTTATATTTGTATAATCTTTAATATTTTAAAATATAAAGGAGCTTAGAAGAATTAAAATGCATGCATAAAAACTGAAGCCACATTTCTCAAGATAGAATTAATCTTCAAACTAAGCCTTTCAACATTCAATACATTTATTCAGACATCTTTTCCATTGTTTTTTTTTGTTGTCACCATTTTATTCTTCTTGTCAACTTAATCCTTAAAACAAATAAAATTATTGTTACAAAGAACATTTTATTTTTAACACAATACCAATATGTAAATCACATACTGTTAATTATTTCAACCAATTGTTTCATAAAATTCCCTGTTACCATTATTTTTTTATTTATCCAGTTCCATGTAAAAATCTTCTACACTATTGCTATTCTTAATATAATCTGGAAAATTAGTGAAAAAATATATTACTTTATTAGCAAAAAAAATTCAGTTAGTTAATCAATTCATTTTTTTTCTTATTTAGTTCTACTATTCAAAGTTTAGTAGCTGACTTTTCATATCAAGTAAGCAAACATCTTGTTTTAATGCCATTTACATCTCAAGAAAAATTTCCAACGTCACCCGTAGTTTGGTGGCAATCTTATTCTTGGAGGGAAAAAGCTTATTCTTATTCATAAAGATACAGATTGGGGTTAAAACACAAACATTTTGTAACAATAATTCAAGATGACTTGCTTGTCTGAAGCAGATTTCTGAAAGTTAAAAAATAGAGTAATGTGTTCACGTCATATGTTCAAAAGTTAATAATGATTGGTTGATTTTCAATCAGAATTGAAAAAAATATATATTTGCTTACCTTGGATCTAGTATTGTTTGTTTCCGAACAGCACTATAACGTATTGCTATAGTGATAGCAGAAATAAGACCTTGGCATACATCAAGAATCATCATAGCTCTTACATACATCATAGAACCATAAAAAAGTTTGGTGTTAGCCTTTTCAACATAGGTTCCATCCTTTTCCAACTGGATAAAAAATCAATTTATGCACATTACTTTTCTGTTGATGAATTGTACAAACACATATTTGATACTTGCTATGTTTTATTTGATCAAAATTTTACTTGTTTAAAAAAAAGTTATAATTCTATTGTGTGATGTTTAAAATAACATTTGTTGCTCTTATTGATCTGATGTTTGTATATTTAAATGGAATTTTTATGTTCAAAACATTAACATTTTTAAATTCTAAGCCATTTTTAGAAATTATGAAATACATTGTAAAGGGTGTTTTTTTTAGAGGCGGCAAACTTTAAATTGATAACTCTATTTTCTGTAATTGCATGTTTGGTAACTATCAGTTATAATGAGTTCGGCTTGGTTTGGAAATTCATCCTGAAGAGACTGACACCCAAGCAGCATTTGCAAATTGTGCAAATTTATTTTAATTACATTTGATGAATGAATAATTTCACAAAATCGACCTGTCAACTGGCCACCTTGTTCATGCGATTTAATCCCATTAGATTATTTTCTTTGGGGATATGTAAAGGCTCATATCTATGCTGATAAACCAGACACAATAGACTATTTGAAAGACAACATTCGATATGTTATTGCCGAAATACAGCCTAATTTAATGCATAGAGTTTGTGAAAATAGGACCTCTAGATTATGCCATATACATGCAAACCACAAGGCCTATATGCCTGAAATTGTATTTAAATTACAAAATGCTAAAAATTAATCTTTGGAATAAACCATATATTTGTACGATAAAAATATTTTCCTGTGATTTATTTTAATTTAAAGCTCACTGCCTCTAAAAAAAGGAAACACCCTTTATTTAATATAAATAGAATTGTAATTTATGCAAAATATTTTAGAAATCTGGTAATTATAACTTTGAATTTTTCAAAACAAGAGTGTAACATAATATAAAAAATATATTTTATTCATAAAAAGGTGAAATCTGCAGAACTCATTCCACCGTTACATATCTTATGTTGCTTCAGTTTCTGTCAATTTGTTACTTTTCTCCATTGCATTGCCTTCTATGAATTAACTTTTTATACAAACTAAATGCTTCAAGCAAACTACATTAACTTCTTGAAAATTTAAGATGCTTAATGAAATGAAAAATAGCATAAAATGTGTGACAAAATACAGAGTGAAAAATATGAAACAATGCAGATTACACAATTGGTTATTCCTTATTTTTTATCCATTGTTACATTTTTTAGATTGTCAAACATGCATAGAAATTTATTGAAGTATTTTAAGCAATTTGAATTTTTTTTATCTCCTAATTTGGATGAAACCTGAGTTTTTCTTAATTAAATGGAACAGCATTATTTAATAGAATTCTTATAGAATTTTACTCTTATTAGATTTGGTGACCTAATTGCCAATGTATATATTTCTATAACAGATAAACTTACCCTTTTTTATACAGAGAAATCCATAGTGATAGACTAGTAATAAAACTACTTTGAAAAGTTAGAATAAAGACAGAAAATGATAACTTAAAATAAATTCACAAATATGAAAAACAGGTAATTACAAAATTGATGTGACACAGTAAGGTCAAGCTTAATGTGAGAACTGATCAATATTGAGCACTACAAGATAAACTTACCTAGAAAAATTGTTGACCTAGTCTAGAATTTTTCCTCTTTTAATTCAAAACAGATACTACATACCAATCTCAGCACCAAGGCCAGATAAGAAAAAATAATCTTCTCTATTAGTTAATATCTGAGATTCATTTCAGTAAGAAATTCAACTCAAAATTTTATTCTTTGCACACTAGAGAGTAACTTTAACAGATAATAGAAACATGTTTTAAACTAACCCGAATAAATAAATAATAATAAAGAAAACATTTAACATACACAACTTCGTTCCTTAATATTCCATGTTGAAATGGGAGCGGAGTAAAATCCAAAAAGTTATTTTAATTAACAAAATTTACTGCTTTCATTTTGGGTAATAATTCTCACAATATTTTTGCGATGTAACCTCTGACATTCTTCAAGTGTGTCTTGTTAAACTCAGAAATTTTTATGTTGAAATCGGGAATCTATCTGGAATTTTGAACAGAACACTTTATTTAATACACAGAAGATAGTCTGATCTTGTTCCATCGGCCATAGCCAGGTAGAAGATTTAAGTAATTCATAATTGTACTCTTAGTTCTCTTCTTTTCTCCTGTATTTGCTCATTTGTTTTCGTCATCTAAAGATGATTCATGGAGAATCAAAAGTGCTAGTGATATTTATGGATCGTTCATAAGTTTCTTTGATTTTCACACAAAAATATTATTTAAAAAAAATGTTCTTAAATATAATGAAGCAGTTGATTCTGTTATTTGTAGCGATGCTTGCATTAATTTTAATTTTTTTGAATTTGACAGAAAAAAAAAATTATAAAATTTAAAAATTTTAAAAAAGCTATAATCATACTATATAAATATATAGTTAATTTTCTCATAGTGTTCTGATTTGATAAATTTATATTTGTTATTCTAAATTAAATGTTTTTTAAACAATATGTAAAAGTGTCATTTAATCTGTGAATATCACCTGATTTTATGGATTGAGGGCAGATAATATGAGTAAGATGTGTACGCCCATACAACAAGTTACACTTAGTACATAGCGGATGTTGTCAAAGGCAATTGCCAATGCATTACAAGTTGGAACAAATATGGAAATGCCTTAAATTGAAGTTTTCATTCTTCTCAACTAATTATCAAGCAAGTCTACACTATGAAATGTGACTTGGGGAAATGTGACTAGAGATAGTTAATGTTATTAAAGACGTTAATTGCAAACATGAATGCTATATATATGGGCATGGAAAGAAACTGAAATCTTAGAAAGACCTCCATCACACCAGTAATTATAGGAAAAAGAATTTCAAAAACTGTCTGTCAAATATACCCAGTCAATCAAGTACAAGACAGATACAAACGATTGCACTTAAAGGGATGGTTAGAATCTTAAAAAGATACATTGGAATGTATAAGATAGCAGGAGAATGTATGGCATTTGGTAGGATGTCCTATACCCAGCTAAGAAAATGAAAAATGAATAATTAATTATAATAATAACAAAATAATTACCTGACAATATTTCATTAATAGATGATTGCGTGGAATATGTACATGATCTAAATAAAGAAAGCCATTGTCAATAACATTGAGAGCCATTTTAGGGCCAATGTCTCCAACAGTCACTCCTAAAAATAAATAAAACATTTATTGCTATTATAGATGAAGTTTTATTACAAAATATTTAATGTCACAAAAATTTTGTCTAAAATCAAAATACATGTTTTTCATGAAATTAATTTTTTAATCAATTCAAGAATTTTGGAATTTTATAATTAACAAAAATATATATTTGTGAATTTTTATTTAAACAAAAGATGAGATCAATTAGATTATAAATTTAAAAATTTAGTTTCATTTATTTTATAAAAAATGTTGTCAGTTATTCATTTCATGAGACAACAGTTGCAACTAAATCCATTTAGTTATAATTAACTAATAAAAAATATATTAATCAATAAAAAACGGCTTGGCAGAAGAGAAGCTGACATGTACAGTTCTTGAATATATTTCGAGATATGGCAGCTATTTCATTATTTGTTTCAAATGAGAATTAAATCAAGCAAATATGGATTTCTGATTTCAACTACAAATGATAAACATGTTTATTGTTTATAATAAGCAATACAAAAATATTGATAGAAAAACCATGACTGACAATTATATTGAAAATTATTTGCCTTAAAAAATACTAGTCAATTCATGAGATATGTCAAAATTATTATTATCACTTTCAATGAAGGTCACTTCGACATATAAAAACATTACCAATACAAAAGGGAAAAAAGCAACAAAAAAATGAGAAGAGAAAAGACTTGGTGGATAGAAACAAACAAACAATTGTATTAAGAAAAGAAAAAAAAATACACTTTTTTTTTTTTTTACACGGTGGTCACCACTTATCAAGGCACAGAAGCCACTCAGGGATAAGGGTTATTGCAAGTACATTACGTTAGTGTGGAGATTTGATGAAGTGTTTACTTAAGGGGGCGGTTCATTAGGAATTTGTTTACGTTGGATTTGAAGACATCCAAGTTGTAGTCAGGTGGGAAGCAGGCAGACGGAACAGAGTTCCACAGGCGTGCAGTTCTAAGTAAGAAGCTTTGTTCATGGAATCCATGTTTTGATTTAGACACAGATAAAGAGTGGGGGAAATTTTTGACAGTGGATTCAGCTAGACGGGTGTTTTTCGTGAAAGATTGGCGAGGGGGGACCAGAGATTGGAGTTCAGACGAGCACCTGCCATGGAAATAACGATAAAACAAGGATAGGCTCGCAACATCTCTTCTGTGGGAGAGAGGTTGCAGAGTAGAGAAAAGGGCATCCCCCACTTAGCCACAAAGTCTATTTTGTACTCTGTCAAGGCAAAACCAAAAAAAAGTTCACGAGATGCCTGCTGCTAAGATTATGCTCTCAACTACAAGGAAAGTCCTTTGTGTGGTAACAATTACAAAAGATAAGAAAAAAGAAAGACGGACGGGTTGAGAAGGTCTTTTTTTTACTTACTGCTGTGATATGAGATTTCAACCAATATAGGATTTTTTTTAGAAAGGTTGAAATACTTTAGCAAAGTCGAAAAGAGTTTGCTCCCTTTGTTTGCAATTTAAGCTTATATTTTTTAATGTCGTCTTTTTTAAAAAATAAAGTCCTATCGAGTAGATTATTTAAATACCTGCAGACAAAGATAACTTATTATCTGAAATAATGTTCCGAGGATGTTCTTTTATAGAAAGGACTTTATTCCCTCATTTTCCTGAAGGAATAACCTGTAAAAAAATACACATAATTCTTCGGATAATAATGTTCTCTGAAGATGCAAGAAGCCCGGTAAAAAAATCTTCTTCGTTCCTCCTTTGAATATGGCTAGAATAGAAATATCCTTTTCTTTTTGCTTGGAAAAACTGTAGCTTGAGGTGTGTCCCTTTTCTTCAGGCCTTAGAAGAAAATATCTAGTTATAGTGATAGACATTTCCAATTCAATCTTTCTTAGTGAGAATATTTCCCACGTGTATCTTCTCTCCTGCAAGTGGGTATTTTTCTGACATATTTAACCACCAAGACCTCGATAGATTTTTTGGATTTGCTTGTCACAAAATACGGGAATGCACAGATCAATCAACAAGCAGAAATTAGTCACATGACCAACAACATTAGCAGCAGTGAAGCAAACTCAAGAGAAAGAAAGAAGAGGAAAATATCCCCAGAATATTTCACAGTGCAGAAAAAGTAAACAAAGTGAAAAGAAAAACTATTTCTGACAATAATGATACAGACAAAAAGAGAAATATTTCCTTAATTGTACAACTTGAACATCTAAGCTGAAGAATCATAGGACCAACTGAAAATCCTTTGTTAAATAATTCTGTCTTGGATGTTTAACAGCCATGCAATTAAGCTATCTATAACAGCAAAAATTCAATAAAAGTAAGTACTTATCATGGTCCACAATCCAGGGATGGTCAACCCATACATCTAGAGGGTCAATTTGTTACCCATTTTACTGGCCAGAAAATACATGAAATGGTGCTAATTTTGTCTTAGTCGTGTCTATAAAATGCTCTAAAATATATAAAAATTAGAAATTCTATTTTTCACTATATTCTTTCTTAATCATGTCACAAAGAATCCACTTTAACATATGCTTAATTTCATTCAGAAGTTTTACAGCATATCTTTTAATGTGTATCTTCTTAGCAAAATACACATATTCATAAGAAATTCTGATATGTCCAACAGTTTATTTTTTGAAACCATGTATGCAGATTCAAGTATGGATAACAAATTGCCCCTCCACATTGTATAGAGTGATTGGAGTCTGGCCTAACAAAGGAAATAATGTTGGTATTCCAATAAACGATCCAGTCATTCTTGTGCTTCTCGACAATATGGTGGCAACTTTTTTATACAAAGAAATTACCACTTATCAAGGCCTGAAGGTCACTCGAGGATATGGGTTAATAAATGTAAGGTGGCAGTGTAGTAATCATTAATGGTGTAGATTAGGTAGAATTTGAATATTTAAAGGGACAGTTCAACAAGAACTTGTTTACATTAAACTTGAAAGCTACCATATTGTAGTTGGCTGGGAAGTAGGCCAGTGGAATAGTGTTCCACAGGTGGGCGGTTCTGGGAAAGAAGCTTTGTTCATGGAAACTACGTTTAGATTTAGACTCAAATAGAGAGTGGAGGAAATTGTTGATATTGGTTGTAGCTAGTGGAGTGTTTTTGTGAAAGTTTAGCAAGGAGGGACCCTAGATTGGTGTTCAGACGAACACATGACATGAGAATAAAGATAGACCAGATACAGGCTAGCAACCTCTCTTCTGTGGGAAAGAGGTTGCAGAGAAGAGAAAAGGGTATCATCTACTAGGTTTCGAATTCGGTTTTGAACTCGATCAAGGCAGGATAGGGCACAGCAAGCAGCTTTTGCCCAGATGTAGCAGCAGTTCTCCATTTTAGGATGTACTTGGTTCTTATACAGATAAAGGATTGCATTGATAGTGAGATACCTACTGGAGCAATAGAATGATCCAACCATTTTTCCAGCCATCTTGGCAACAGATTTAGGAAAATATAACACACATAAAACTGCTATACATATGATATCTTGATTCCAGCACAGTCTTATAAAACATTCAGAACACTGAAAAAAACGTGTGTGTGAATCCAACTGAGTTACAAGCAATTTGTTTAGATTTATTATTTAGTTACTAGTTTAGTAATATTGTGTCATTTTTGGTGTTCTGCCAGAAGACGTGGCTAACTATCTTGCTTTTGCCTATGTTTATGCAATTGAGCTTAAAGATTTCTTCCTTATCCTTTTAAGTGGTTTACTTAATCACATACATAAGTCTCAACCCAAATGAAAGGAAAGTATTACCAACCAATCAGCTTAACAAATGCCTCGAGATATTATTTGCCATGGTGAGAATGCAGACACATCATGTGACTTAGAAAAAAATGAATAATATTGGAGTAGTTCAATCTCTCATTAACAACGCTAACATAACAGCGTCTAGGAAAGACCATCTCGACATGAAAGAATAACCTGACATTCTGTTTGCCCTTACACCACAAATATGCACATTCATCAAAACTAATTGCACACCAATTAATCAGTGACAGTTGAGAGGGAATAGAAGTTAATAGATGTATTAATCCAAACCTCCACTGCTTTACACATTCTACTAGCTTGGGAACTGCTGCAGATCCGACTTGTACAACCAAAATAGAAACTTGATCCTCATCATGTTTTCTATTTTCAAACAGAAGCCACACCAGCTCCTTTCGAAAAAGAGCAGCTCTTTTAATCAATCCATAGCAAGAATGTATCTTCTTTTATGAATATTCAATTTTGTTAAAGAATGGTCCAAATATCTTGTCAATTTAAGTGAGGATGTCACGTAAAGTATAAGAAACTATAAGACAATGTTTGACAAAATCTCAAAAATATTTTGAGATTTACTCAGATTATTTTTTAATATATAAATTTATTTAAATTTTAGATTTGAATACTTATTTTCAATTTTTGCCCATCTAAAACAACATTACTTATCTGAAACATTTAAAAACACTTTTACCTATTTGTAACATTTAAAACAACATTACCAATTTGCAACATCTAAAACAACATTACCTATTTGAAACAACATTACCTATTTGCAACAATTAAAACAAAATTGCCTATTTGCAACAATTAAAACAAAATTACCTATTTAAAACATTTAAACTACATTACCTTTTTGAAACAATTAAAAAAACATTACCTATTTGCAACAATTAAAACGACATTACCTATTTAAAACAATTAAAACAAAATTGCCTATTTGCAATAATAAAAAGAAAACTGCCTATTTACGACATCTAAAATAAAATTACCTATTTGCAACAATTAAAACAACATTACCTACTTGCAACAATGAAAACAAAATTGCCTATTTGCAACAATTAAAATAACATCTATTTGAAACATCTAAAAACAATATTGCCTATTTGTCCCATCTAAAACAAAATTGTCTATTTGCAACATCTAAAACAATATTAGCTATATGTAACATCTAAAACAATATTAGCTATATGCAACATCTAAAACAACATTACCTACTTGCAACATCTAAAACAATATTAGCTATTTGCAACATCTAAAACAATATTAGCTATATGTAACATCTAAAACAATATTAGCTATATGCAACATCTAAAACAATATTAGCTATTTGCAACATCTAAAACAATATTAGCTATTTGTAACATCTAAAACAATATTAGCTATTTGCAACATCTAAAACAATATTAGCTATATGTAACATCTAAAACAATATTAGCTATATGCAACATCTAAAACAATATTAGCTATATGCAACATCTAAAACAATATTAGCTATTTGCAACATCTAAAACAATATTAGCTATTTGTAACATCTAAAACAATATTAGCTATTTGCAACATCTAAAACAATATTAGCTATATGTAACATCTAAAACAATATTAGCTATTTGCAACATCTAAAACAATATTAGCTATATGCAACATCTAAAACAATATTAGCTATTTGTAACATCTAAAACAATATTAGCTATTTGCAACATCTAAAACAATATTAGCTATATGTAACATCTAAAACAATATTAGCTATATGTAACATCTAAAACAATATTAGCTATATGCAACATCTAAAACAACATTACCTACTTGCAACATCTAAAACAATATTAGCTATATGCAACATCTAAAACAATATTAGCTATATGTAACATCTAAAACAATATTAGCTATTTGTAACATCTAAAACAATATTAGCTATTTGCAACATCTAAAACAATATTAGCTATATGCAACATCTAAAACAATATTAGCTATATGTAACATCTAAAACAATATTAGCTATATGTAACATCTAAAACAATATTAGCTATTTGTAACATCTAAAACAATATTAGCTATATGTAACATCTAAAACAATATTAGCTATTTGCAACATCTAAAACAATATTAGCTATTTGTAACATCTAAAACAATATTAGCTATTAGTAACATCTAAAACAATATTAGCTATATGTAACATCTAAAACAATATTAGCTATATGTAACATCTAAAACAATATTAGCTATATGTAACATCTAAAACAATATTAGCTATTTGCAACATCTAAAACAATATTAGCTATATGTAACATCTAAAACAATATTAGCTATATGTAACATCTAAAACAATATTAGCTATTTGTAACATCTAAAACAATATTAGCTATATGCAACATCTAAAACAATATTAGCTATATGTAACATCTAAAACAATATTAGCTATATGTAACATCTAAAACAATATTAGCTATTTGCAACATCTAAAACAATATTAGCTATTTGCAACATCTAAAACAATATTAGCTATATGCAACATCTAAAACAACATTACCTACTTGCAACATCTAAAACAATATTAGCTATATGCAACATCTAAAACAACATTACCTACTTGCAACATCTAAAACAATATTAGCTATTTGCAACATCTAAAACAATATTAGCTATATACAACATCTAAAACAACATTACCTACTTGCAACATCTAAAACAATATTAGCTATTTGCAACATCTAAAACAATATTAGCTATATGTAACATCTAAAACAATATTAGCTATATGTAACATCTAAAACAATATTAGCTATTTGTAACATCTAAAACAATATTAGCTATTTGTAACATCTAAAACAATATTAGCTATATGCAACATCTAAAACAACATTACCTACTTGCAACATCTAAAACAATATTAGCTATATGCAACATCTAAAACAATATTAGCTATTTGTAACATCTAAAACAATATTAGCTATTTGCAACATCTAAAACAATATTAGCTATATGCAACATCTAAAACAACATTACCTACTTGCAACATCTAAAACAATATTAGCTATATGTAACATCTAAAACAATATTAGCTATTTGTAACATCTAAAACAATATTAGCTATTTGCAACATCTAAAACAATATTAGCTATATGCAACATCTAAAACAACATTACCTACTTGCAACATCTAAAACAATATTAGCTATATGTAACATCTAAAACAATATTAGCTATTTGTAACATCTAAAACAATATTAGCTATTTGCAACATCTAAAACAATATTAGCTATATGCAACATCTAAAACAACATTACCTACTTGCAACATCTAAAACAATATTAGCTATATGCAACATCTAAAACAACATTACCTACTTGCAACATCTAAAACAATATTAGCTATTTGCAACATCTAAAACAATATTAGCTATATGCAACATCTAAAACAACATTACCTACTTGCAACATCTAAAACAATATAAGCTATATGTAACATCTAAAACAATATTAGCTATTTGTAACATCTAAAACAATATTAGCTATTTGCAACATCTTAAACAATATTAGCTATTTGCAACATCTAAAACAATATTAGCTATTTGCAACATCTAAAACAATATTAGCTATATGTAACATCTAAAACAATATTAGCTATATGTAACATCTAAAACAATATTAGCTATTTGTAACATCTAAAACAATATTAGCTATTTGCAACATCTAAAACAATATTAGCTATATGCAACATCTAAAACAACATTACCTACTTGCAACATCTAAAACAATATTAGCTATATGTAACATCTAAAACAATATTAGCTATTTGTAACATCTAAAACAATATTAGCTATTTGCAACATCTAAAACAATATTAGCTATATGCAACATCAAAAAAAACATTACCTACTTGCAACATCTAAAACAATATTAGCTATTTGCAACATCTAAAACAATATTAGCTATATGCAACATCTAAAACAACATTACCTACTTGCAACATCTAAAACAATATTAGCTATATGCAACATCTAAAACAATATTAGCTATTTGTAACATCTAAAACAATATTAGCTATTTGCAACATCTAAAACAATATTAGCTATATGCAACATCTAAAACAACATTACCTACTTGCAACATCTAAAACAATATTAGCTATATGCAACATCTAAAACAACATTACCTACTTGCAACATCTAAAACAATATTAGCTATTTGCAACATCTAAAACAATATTAGCTATATACAACATCTAAAACAACATTACCTACTTGCAACATCTAAAACAATATTAGCTATTTGCAACATCTAAAACAATATTAGCTATATGTAACATCTAAAACAATATTAGCTATATGTAACATCTAAAACAATATTAGCTATTTGTAACATCTAAAACAATATTAGCTATTTGTAACATCTAAAACAATATTAGCTATATGCAACATCTAACACAACATTACCTACTTGCAACATCTAAAACAATATTAGCTATATGCAACATCTAAAACAATATTAGCTATTTGTAACATCTAAAACAATATTAGCTATTTGCAACATCTAAAACAATATTAGCTATATGCAACATCTAAAACAACATTACCTACTTGCAACATCTAAAACAATATTAGCTATATGTAACATCTAAAACAATATTAGCTATTTGTAACATCTAAAACAATATTAGCTATTTGCAACATCTAAAACAATATTAGCTATATGCAACATCTAAAACAACATTACCTACTTGCAACATCTAAAACAATATTAGCTATATGTAACATCTAAAACAATATTAGCTATTTGTAACATCTAAAACAATATTAGCTATATGTAACATCTAAAACAACATTACCTACTTGCAACATCTAAAACAATATTAGCTATTTGCAACATCTAAAACAATATTAGCTATATGCAACATCTAAAACAATATTAGCTATTTGTAACATCTAAAACAATATTAGCTATTTGCAACATCTAAAACAATATTAGCTATATGCAACATCTAAAACAACATTACCTACTTGCAACATCTAAAACAATATTAGCTATATGTAACATCTAAAATAATATTAGCTATTTGTAACATCTAAAACAATATTAGCTATTTGCAACATCTAAAACAATATTAGCTATATGCAACATCTAAAACAATATTAGCTATATGTAACATCTAAAACAATATTAGCTATTTGTAACATCTAAAACAATATTAGCTATTTGCAACATCTAAAACAATATTAGCTATATGCAACATCTAAAACAACATTACCTACTTGCAACATCTAAAACAATATTAGCTATTTGTAACATCTAAAACAATATTAGCTATATGCAACATCTAAAACAATATTAGCTATATGTAACATCTAAAACAATATTAGCTATATGTAACATCTAAAACAATATTAGCTATTTGTAACATCTAAAACAATATTAGCTATTTGCAACATCTAAAACAATATTAGCTATATGCAACATCTAAAACAACATTACCTACTTGCAACATCTAAAACAATATTAGCTATATGCAACATCTAAAACAACATTACCTACTTGCAACGTCTAAAACAATATTAGCTATTTGCAACATCTAAAACAATATTAGCTATATACAACATCTAAAACAACATTACCTACTTGCAACATCTAAAACAATATTAGCTATTTGCAACATCTAAAACAATATTAGCTATATGTAACATCTAAAACAATATTAGCTATATGTAACATCTAAAACAATATTAGCTATTTGTAACATCTAAAACAATATTAGCTATTTGTAACATCTAAAACAATATTAGCTATATGCAACATCTAAAACAACATTACCTACTTGCAACATCTAAAACAATATTAGCTATATGCAACATCTAAAACAATATTAGCTATTTGTAACATCTAAAACAATATTAGCTATTTGCAACATCTAAAACAATATTAGCTATATGCAACATCTAAAACAACATTACCTACTTGCAACATCTAAAACAATATTAGCTATATGTAACATCTAAAACAATATTAGCTATTTGTAACATCTAAAACAATATTAGCTATTTGCAACATCTAAAACAATATTAGCTATATGCAACATCTAAAACAACATTACCTACTTGCAACATCTAAAACAATATTAGCTATATGCAACATCTAAAACAACATTACCTACTTGCAACATCTAAAACAATATTAGCTATTTGCAACATCTAAAACAATATTAGCTATATGCAACATCTAAAACAACATTACCTACTTGCAACATCTAAAACAATATAAGCTATATGTAACATCTAAAACAATATTAGCTATTTGTAACATCTAAAACAATATTAGCTATTTGCAACATCTAAAACAATATTAGCTATTTGCAACATCTAAAACAATATTAGCTATTTGCAACATCTAAAACAATATTAGCTATATGTAACATCTAAAACAATATTAGCTATATGTAACATCTAAAACAATATTAGCTATTTGTAACATCTAAAACAATATTAGCTATTTGCAACATCTAAAACAATATTAGCTATATGCAACATCTAAAACAACATTACCTACTTGCAACATCTAAAACAATATTAGCTATATGTAACATCTAAAACAATATTAGCTATTTGTAACATCTAAAACAATATTAGCTATTTGCAACATCTAAAACAATATTAGCTATATGCAACATCTAAAACAACATTACCTACTTGCAACATCTAAAACAATATTAGCTATTTGCAACATCTAAAACAATATTAGCTATATGCAACATCTAAAACAACATTACCTACTTGCAACATCTAAAACAATATTAGCTATATGCAACATCTAAAACAATATTAGCTATTTGTAACATCTAAAACAATATTAGCTATTTGCAACATCTAAAACAATATTAGTTATATGCAACATCTAAAACAACATTACCTACTTGCAACATCTAAAACAATATTAGCTATATGCAACATCTAAAACAACATTACCTACTTGCAACATCTAAAACAATATTAGCTATTTGCAACATCTAAAACAATATTAGCTATATACAACATCTAAAACAACATTACCTACTTGCAACATCTAAAACAATATTAGCTATTTGCAACATCTAAAACAATATTAGCTATATGTAACATCTAAAACAATATTAGCTATATGTAACATCTAAAACAATATTAGCTATTTGTAACATCTAAAACAATATTAGCTATTTGTAACATCTAAAACAATATTAGCTATATGCAACATCTAAAACAACATTACCTACTTGCAACATCTAAAACAATATTAGCTATATGCAACATCTAAAACAATATTAGCTATTTGTAACATCTAAAACAATATTAGCTATTTGCAACATCTAAAACAATATTAGCTATATGCAACATCTAAAACAACATTACCTACTTGCAACATCTAAAACAATATTAGCTATATGTAACATCTAAAACAATATTAGCTATTTGTAACATCTAAAACAATATTAGCTATTTGCAACATCTAAAACAATATTAGCTATATGCAACATCTAAAACAACATTACCTACTTGCAACATCTAAAACAATATTAGCTATATGTAACATCTAAAACAATATTAGCTATTTGTAACATCTAAAACAATATTAGCTATTTGCAACATCTAAAACAATATTAGCTATATGTAACATCTAAAACAACATTACCTACTTGCAACATGTAAAACAATATTAGCTATTTGCAACATCTAAAACAATATTAGCTATATGCAACATCTAAAACAATATTAGCTATTTGTAACATCTAAAACAATATTAGCTATTTGCAACATCTAAAACAATATTAGCTATATGCAACATCTAAAACAACATTACCTACTTGCAACATCTAAAACAATATTAGCTATATGTAACATCTAAAATAATATTAGCTATTTGTAACATCTAAAACAATATTAGCTATTTGCAACATCTAAAACAATATTAGCTATATGCAACATCTAAAACAATATTAGCTATATGTAACATCTAAAACAATATTAGCTATTTGTAACATCTAAAACAATATTAGCTATTTGCAACATCTAAAACAATATTAGCTATATGCAACATCTAAAACAACATTACCTACTTGCAACATCTAAAACAATATTAGCTATATGTAACATCTAAAACAATATTAGCTATTTGTAACATCTAAAACAACATTACCTACTTGCAACATCTAAAACAATATTAGCTATTTGCAACATCTAAAACAATATTAGCTATATGCAACATCTAAAACAATATTAGCTATTTGTAACATCTAAAACAATATTAGCTATTTGCAACATCTAAAACAATATTAGCTATATGTAACATCTAAAACAATATTAGCTATTTGTAACATCTAAAACAATATTAGCTATATGTAACATCTAAAACAATATTAGCTATATGTAACATCTAAAACAATATTAGCTATTTGTAACATCTAAAACAATATTAGCTATTTGCAACATCTAAAACAATATTAGCTATATGCAACATCTAAAACAACATTACCTACTTGCAACATCTAAAACAATATTAGCTATATGTAACATCTAAAACAATATTAGCTATTTGTAACATCTAAAACAATATTAGCTATTTGCAACATCTAAAACAATATTAGCTATATGCAACATCTAAAACAATATTAGCTATATGCAACATCTAAAACAATATTAGCTATTTGTAACATCTAAAACAATATTAGCTATTTGCAACATCTAAAACAATATTAGCTATATGCAACATCTAAAACAACATTACTTACTTGCAACATCTAAAACAATATTAGCTATATGTAACATCTAAAACAATATTAGCTATTTGTAACATCTAAAACAACATTACCTACTTGCAACATCTAAAACAATATTAGCTATTTGCAACATCTAAAACAATATTAGCTATTTGCAACATCTAAAACAATATTAGCTATTTGTAACATCTAAAACAATATTAGCTATTTGCAACATCTAAAACAATATTAGCTATATGTAACATCTTAAACAATATTAGCTATTTGTAACATCTAAAACAATATTAGCTGTATGTAACATCTAAAACAATATTAGCTATATGCAACAACTAAAACAATATTAGCTATTTGTAACATCTAAAACAATATTAGCTATTTGCAACATCTAAAACAATATTAGCTATATGCAACATCTAAAACAACATTACCTACTTGCAACATCTAAAACCATATTAGCTATATGTAACATCTAAAACAATATTAGCTATTTGTAACATCTAAAACAATATTAGCTATTTGCAACATCTAAAACAATATTAGCTATATGCAACATCTAAAACAATATTAGCTATATGTAACATCTAAAACAATATTAGCTATTTGTAACATCTAAACAATATTAGCTATATGCAACATCTAAAACAACATTACCTACTTGCAACATCTAAAACAATATTAGCTATATGTAACATCTAAAACAATATTAGCTATTTGTAACATCTAAAACAATATTAGCTATTTGTAACATCTAAAACAATATTAGCTATTTGCAACATCTAAAACAACATTACCTACTTGCAACATCTAAAACAATATTAGCTATATGTAACATCTAAAACAATATTAGCTATTTGTAACATCTAAAACAATATTAGCTATTTGCAACATCTAAAACAATATTAGCTATATGCAACATCTAAAACAACATTACCTACTTTTAACATCTAAAACAATATTAGCTATATGCAACATCTAAAACAATATTAGCTATATGCAACATCTAAAACAATATTAGCTATTTGTAACATCTAAAACAATATTAGCTATTTGCAACATCTAAAACAATATTAGCTATATGCAACATCTAAAACAACATTACCTACTTGCAACATCTAAAACAATATTAGCTATATGTAACATCTAAAACAATATTAGCTATTTGTAACATCTAAAACAACATTACCTACTTGCAACATCTAAAACAATATTAGCTATTTGCAACATCTAAAACAATATTAGCTATATGCAACATCTAAAACAATATTAGCTATATGTAACATCTAAAACAATATTAGCTATTTGTAACATCTAAAACAATATTAGCTATTTGCAACATCTAAAACAATATTAGCTATATGCAACATCTAAAACAACATTACCTATTTGTAATAATTAAAACAAAATTGCCTATTTGTAATAATTAAAACAACATTACCTATTTGTAATAATTAAAACAACATTACCTACTTGCAACAATGAAAACAAAATTGCCTATTTGCAACAATTAAAATAACATCTATTTGAAACATCTAAAAACAATATTGCCTATTTGTCCCATCTAAAACAAAATTGTCTATTTGCAACATCTAAAACAATATTAGCTATTTGCAACAATTAAAATAACATCTATTTGCAACATCTAAAACAATATTAGCTATTTGCAACATCTAAAACAACATTACCTACTTGCAACATCTAAAACAATATTAGCTATTTGCAACATCTAAAACAACATTACCTACTTGCAACATCTAAAACAATATTAGCTATTTGCAACATCTAAAACAACATTACCTACTTGCAACATCTAAAACAATATTAGCTATTTGCAACATCTAAACCAAAATTGCCTATTTACTACACTTAAAAGAATATTACCTATTTGCAACATCTAAAACAACATAACCTATTTAAAACAATTAAAACAGCATTACCTATTTGTAATAATTAAAACAAAATTGCCTATTTGTAATAATTAAAGCAACATTACCTATTTGTAATAATTAAAACAACATTACCTATTTGTAATAATTGAAACAAAATTGCCTATTTGCAACAATTAAAAAAATTGCCTCTGTGCAACATCTAAACAATATTACCTATTTGCAACATCTGAAACAACATTACCTATTTGAAACATCTAAAACAACATTGCCTATTTGAAACAATTACACCCAACATTACCTATTTCCAATAATTAAAACAAATTTTCCTATTTGCACCAATTAAAACAAAATTGTATATTTGCAACATCTATAAAATATTACCTTTTTGTAACATCTAAAACAATATTACCTATTTGTAACATTTAAAACAACATTACCTACTTGCAATATCTAAAACAATATTAGCTATTTGCAACATCTAAAACAATAATACCTATTTGTAACATTTAAAACAATATTACCTACTTGCAACATTTAAAACAACATTACCTATTTGCAACATCTAAAACAATATTACCTATTTGCAACATCTAAAACAACATTACCTATTTGAAACAATTAAAACAAAATTGCCTATTTGCAATATTTAAAAATATAATACCTATTTGTAACAATTAAAACAAAATTGCCTATTTGAAAGAATTAAAACAAAATTGTCTATTTGCAACATTTAAAGAATATTACCTTTTTGTAACATCTAAGACAATATTACCTATTTGCCACATTTAAAACAACATTACCTATTTGCAACATCTAAAATAATATTACCTATTTGAAACAATTAAAACAACATTGCCTATTTGCAACCATTAAAACAAAATTGCCTATTTGCAACATTTAAAACAACATTACCTATTTGAAACAATTAAAACAACATTGCCTATTTGCAACCATTAAAACAAAATTGCCTATTTGCAACAATTAAAACAACATTACCTATTTGAAACATTTAAAACAACATTACCTATTTGAAACATTTAAAACAACATTACCTATTTGAAACATTTAAAACAACCTTACCTATTTGCAACAATTAAAACAAAATTGCCTATTTGAAACATTTAAAACAACATTACCTATTTGAAACATTTAAAACAACATTACCTATTTGAAACATTTTAAACAATATTACCTATTTGCAACAATTAAAACAAAATTGTCTATTTGCAACATTTAAAACAACCTTACCTATTTGCAACAATTAAAACAAAATTGCCTATTTGCAACAATTAAAACAAAATTGCCTTTTGCAACAATTAAAACAAAATTGCCTATTTGCAACATTTAAAAAAAACATTGCTTATTTGCAACATTTTAAACAACATTACCTATTTGCAACATTTTACTGGTGGTCTATGTAAAAAGGTATTTGCATAAAAAGCAATGAAAAGTTTTTTATTTAAGCATATCCAGTCAGTATCGCTAATACAGTAATCTGGACCATTCATAGGCTGAACCAAAGAAGAACTTAGGCATCTTGATCAGAATACGAGGAAACTAATTACACTCAAAAGATGATACTGAATGACTCTACATGAAAGAGAATGGAGGATTAATAAATGTAGAAGACTGTAGAAAGCAGAAAAAAGAGGTGGAGAGTACTGGAAATCTGGGAAGACTTGTTACTCAGGTTCCAAATAAAACCACTGGTTGTTGTTAGTGAATAATCTCTGATGATGAACTTCTAATGATAATTACAAATTGTGTACAAAAATAAATTGTCAACAAATTTTTAAAAAAACATTTGGAATATTCATTAATTCAGCAATAAAAAATACTTGTCATAAATGCAAAAAAGTTCAAAGTTTTCTATACAGTCTTCCAGACTGTCTTCATTCTTTGTAGAAAATGGCCTATCATAAATGTAGCAGGTAATTGAAAAATAATGTTTGCAAAGACATCTGAGAAATTCCAATTTTCATTTTCTATATTTAATTTTCATGTTTTTATGGTATATTCTGTTTATTAACTTAATGCAAGTACAGAATAGTTAACTAAGCCTTAACTGCCCCATATGTTCTAAATAATGATATTTTTATGCCAACACTGTTCTTAAACTGCAAAGGTACAAATATTTTTAAGAACTGCTTTTTTTTTTGTAAAATACCACAATAAACTATTTTCTTTTTTATATATAAAATAGAAAATAACTTCTTAAAAGATAATCTCTTAATAATTCTAAAGACTTGTTACTAAACAGAAAAACGTTTAATACATTTTTATGAATGCTTTTTTAATAGAACCACAGAAAAACGTTTATTATCACAACAAAAAGGTACATCGATTATTGGTATTTAATTGCTTCCCTATGCGAGCAATATGTGATACAAGGTCGCTTTTAATGTGGGGGTAAACCAGCTCCCCATATAGGAGCACTCTGACAGTAGGTAAAAATAAAAATTGCTTTAGTATAGAAGTATACTGACTAAGGACAAATTAACTTCCATACCAAATTTTTTCTTAATGAAAAAGGATTTCCAAGTTGCATTCAATTGTTACAGTATCTTTACATGCAAGTTAACAAAATTAACATAGTTAACAAAACCTCCTCCCCATGTTAAGAATGGGTTTTTAAATAATGACATTACAGTAGGCCCTCCCCACACCTTCAAAAGTAATTGATTTTTACTAACTCCTCAGTAGACAATGCATTGTGGATGCGTTATCGGCAGCTCCCATTACTCTCGCTTCTCTTTATTTGTCACTCAGTCCTCATATTTCAATGAGTGATTTTTCTGACAAAGGGGGAAGAAAAAGCTGTATTCTAGGTTGGCAGTATTTTGCGTGAACAGCCGCCAGAGATGTCGAAAATTTTCTGTTTCTAAGTCTATCCTTGTAGCCATGTCACTAGTAAGGAGATAAACGTTTTATCTGGGCTGACGTTATCCGCCTGATAGTCAGGGACTCAAACCTTGGATTAATCACTAAGGAGGCTATCCTATCAACAGGTGCAAAGTACTGGGGCTGCTGTATTGCCATTTGGTGAATGGATTCTGGACCATGCAGTAGCTTCTGGTGGGGCCTCTCGATGCCATATTAGTGGGTAATTGTTACGGCTTTACCTTTTCATGTGCTACAAAAAAAATATTTCTTCTTTTCTATTTCTCTCTTACTTTCCCTCTCTGCCCTGCTTCAAGCAAGTCTGTCGACCTAGCCCACAAATCCCAAAACTCCATCATGAAAAGTTTCAATAAAAAATAGATGATTAAACCCAGATCTCCAACTTCTAATGTAGACACCCACTACCATGTCTCCTTCTCTAACATCAGAGGTCTACGTTCTAACCTTCCAGAGGTTGAAACCCAATTACAGGAGACTAAACCGGACCTTTTATTTCTAAACGAAACTGGCATTGGACAGACTATTTCGCTAGATGAGTTCGTAATTAAAGGATACTCTAATTTAACTTCCAAATATGACCCCCAAGATCGCCATGGGCATGGAATATGTGCCTATATTAAAGATGGCTTTCCATGTGGTAGGGACATCTCCAGAGAAGATCCTAACTTACCCTATATGTGCTTCCGGGTTGCATTTGCTCAAACTACTGCATTTATATTTGCTCTCTATTGCCCCCACAACAGCGGAGTTACTGTCTTTAAAAGCATATCTGAGAAAATTGACCACGTCCTATCTGCTTATCCTTCAGCTAATATTCATGTCTGTGGAGACTTCAATGTTCACAATGTGGAATAGTTAACTCACTCAAACAAGACAGATGATGAGGGGAGGTTCTGTCATGATTTTGCCATTGCTTATGATCTCACTCAGATTGTCCGTGTGCTCGATACTGATGGCCAGTATACAAGTCTCCTAGACCTTTTTCTTACAACTTGCCCCAAACTGTGTTCAGCTCTGTTCTGTCTCCACTTAGATCTTCCAACCACTCTGTTGTATCAGTTAAGATAAAAATGAAATGTAATAAGTCCTCAGATGTACCTCTCCATCATACAGTATATCGATACTCTATGTCTGACTGGGATAGTTTCCGTACATTTATATCAGATCTAACTCTGCGTTCCATGTTTAAAATGGATGTGTCATCTATAGTATCAGACCTGATGGAATGGTTAATTGTAGGTATTGACCGTTTCATATTCTCGAAAAAATTCTAGCAAAAACCTAACAGCCAGCCATGGTTCTCTCCAGAATGTGTTGCTGCCATTGCACACAGAAATCACTTTTTCCATTGCTTCCAACGTAATAGATGTACTGAGACTAAAGCCGCTTTCAGGACTGCCAGTTTTGGCAAATAGCAAACAGAATCCTTAAATGCTCTATCCCAACTATCATTAATTGAGTTAATCTTGTCAGCATCAGACAAAGCCAAACTCTTTACCAAGAACTTTGCAGCTAACTCTACCCTTTGCAACCAAGGCCACCAACCTCCAATATTTCCTCCTGTATCAGAAAACATGCTATGTGATATACAAATATCTGTACGTGATGTTGCCAAGCTAATCAAAAACCTTGATTCCAGTAAAGCAACCGGCACTGACGGTATTCCAATTATAGTACTCAAAAAACTTCAACCAGAACTAGCATGTTTAAATGTTGTCAAGGAGAATTGCTACCCTCACCCTGGAAAATCTCATCAGTATGCCCTATTTTTAAGAATTCAGGTGATTGCTCATCTCCCTCTCAGTACAGGCCAATAAGTCTCCTGTGTGTCATGTGTAAGTTGCTGGAATCTGTGTTAAATAAATGTGCTTAAAGTTATATCTCATAGGATTAGCGAATCTCTTGACGGAAGCAACCTTTCTAGGGAAATTGCTCTTGACATATCAAAGGCCTTTTCTCTTTGATAGGCTCATAAGAGCAGTGGTTGATGGGTAAAAATCAGAAGCTCTCAGTATTAATGCTGGAGTCCCTCAGGGGTCCATCCTGGGCCCAAATTCTTCCTGAGCTACATTAATGATCTTCCAAATCACATCCTTACATCATTCGTAGACATTTATGCTGATGACACTACTATCTATGGTAGCACATCTAAGACCGTAAATGATCAAGTTCTCTCTGATTCTCTCTCCTCTGATCTTGAGCAAGTGGTTCAATGGGGAAAGAGGTGGCTTGTTACTTTTAATGCATCTAAAACCAAGCTTTTATCTTTGCATCATCAATGCTCTGATCCCCATCTGGCATCAATTGAAGTGAATGGGGAAGCCTCATGTTTTGACAAGCTTCTGGGCTTGACCTTTACTCCTGATCTTAAATGGAACACATACATTAAATCCATTGCTAAGGCCGCTGGACAAATGCTGGACTCACTGCTGATGCAATTCTCTATCTATATAAGAGCCAGGTACGTCCAAGGATGGAGTACTGTTGCCACATTTGGGCAGGAGCTGCTAGAAAGGATATCCTGCCTTGATAGAGTTCAAAATAGACTTCGTAGCCTCATAGGGGATGTCCTTTTCTCTTCCTGCAACCTCTTTCTCACAGAAGAGATGTTGCGAGTTTGTCTCTGCTTTATCGTTATTTTCATGGCAAGTGCTCGACTGAGCTCCAATCTATGGTCTCCCCCTCACCAAACTTTCACAAGAAACATTCGTCTAGCAGAAAACACTATCACTAATTTCCCCCACTCTTTATCTATGCCTAAACATAAACATAGATTCCATGAGCAAAGTTTCTTTCTTAGAACTGTACGCCTATGGAATTGTCTTCTGTTTTCCTGCTTTCCAGCTGACTACAATATGGTTGTCTTCAAGTCTAACGTAAACAAGTTTTTGATGAGCTGTTCCATATAAGTTAACAAATTTACCGAATTTCCATTACTAACGATTACTATATTGTTCAATTTCTACTGTACACTCTTTAACCCTTATCCTCGAGTGGCCTCTTGGCCTTGATAAGTGGTGATGCCTATGTCAAAAAAAAAAAGGAGGAAATATCATAGATGTAGATAGATTTGATTAAGCTTGTGAATTTTCTTTTGTTCAAGTTATCACCAGAGATCAGTACACACAAGCATAATCACATGAATGATATAGGTTTCATCTGCTTGATAATCATAGTATTTGTGAAAAAATACATAACACTAACAAAAAACGACAGAAAATTCTGGAGATCTAGATTTTAGGGTCTGTGTTCATACTAAATCATTCAAGCTTGAGTACTGAATTTCTTGAGTTAATCTTCTTTCCCGGGCAACATTGGAACACAGATTAATTAGTATATATTAACAGTCTTGGAAGTGTTTCATTCATGTAAAAGAATGACCAGTCAATCAAACTTGCTAGAGTAGTATTTCAGACATATTATAAATAGCTGGTTATCCTTTAATCAAGCAATGGTAATCCCCAAACAATATTAGACCAACCTGTCCATGTGCAACACTTTGTGTAATAAGTAAATGAGGCTAATATAAGCTGGCAATTGTAAGACAGTATTAACTTACTTCTGTTACACTTATCAATCTAACATTTTACAGACACCCGATTTGGATTGGTAGCACCAAGTTCAGGTACGACTCAATCACATCACCATCACAAAAGTTAAATGTTCAAATTTTTATGCCTCATACTAACAAACCACAGTTTGACCCCATGAATATTTACAATTCTCCATATGTGTACATATCAATGAAACACCATGAAGACACTCCAGCATGATCATTGATTCTGATCACATATTATCCACCTAAAAAGGATGATATTCCAATAACCTCTGTTGAATTTATTAATGTATTTAGATATGACCTACCTGCATATAATAGCAGAGTTGGTCAGTTCAAAGTCACTATCAATATGGGATTTACAAAGAAACCAATTAAACCTAGTACAGTGAAGAATAGCTGAAAGATCTACAAGTCAACTTTGACAAGTTAAAAATTTTCTGGTATATTCACCCCAAACTAAGCTGACAGAATAACTGGAGTACGTAAATCCGTTTTCTTGTTCAGCAAGCCTACTGGAAGACATCACCTGGTCATTTTACAGTATCAGTTATTATTCAAAGCCAAAGCCATCCACTATGCTAAACAGTGGTTCTACCCTGTGGATTATAAATCAGTGAAGATGAATCATCAAAACTGACCTTCTACCATATTCCACTGTCACAAGATTCTATCAAATATTGCAATGTGGTGACTCCTTCAGAGATATACATGTATACATGAGAATTACAAAACTTAATGGTGGAAGGATACATGATGAAGCTTGTCCACAATCTTTACTGTCACAGAAACTGCCTAGAAAATATATTTTCACCACAATGCCTAAAAATAACTTAAGAATAAAGAAAATTATCTAATATATAAAACTAGCGGGGGTACCTGGCGTTGCCCGGGTGTTTAGAGGTGTGTGTGCTCAGGCGGGGGTGGGGGTAAATCAAAACAAAAGATTAAGCGAAGTAATCACCCTGTATTATATATAAAAAAAATGTTAAAGCTTTAAAAAAATCAAGAAAAAAAAAAACTAACGTAAGGCAAACGAACGATGTTAAAATTCCTTAAAATCGGAAAAACAAAAACAAAAAAAGAAAACGCGAATGTGATGGAAAAAAAAATCAGAAAAACGAACGTTAAAACCTCTTTAAAAAATCTGAAAAATAAAAAAAAACATGTGAAAAATGGCTTAAATAACCCTGTTTCAATATTAAAATTTTAAAAAGCGAAAAAAAAAGAATATATCTCACACCACGATTCGAACTTACAACCTTTAGATAATGACACCACGCTCTAATCAAGTGAGCTAAGAGGACGTTGACGAAATTGGGTCGTTTTTTTTTTTATATTTAACCTAAATCATGTTCCGACGTCATTTGTGTATGCGTAGAAGCCATCTTGTCATGAGAGGACGGTTTTTTGCTACCCTCTCTCTGTACAAAAATGGCGAGTTTAGGGTGAAGGAATTAATGTTTTGGGCCAATTTTTCGATATTTGTCGGGCAATGGTACGAGCTTGAAAATGATATAGATTTGGTGAAAATCCGTGGCCTGTGTCGAAAGTTTTTGCGAGACATACAAACACACATACATAGGCACATTTTCGCTTTTATATATATAGACTAGCGGGGGGTACCCAGCGTTGCCCGAGTGTTTGGAGGGTGTGTGTGCTCAGGCGGGGATGGGGGTTGTTAATCAAAACATAAGAATAAGCAAAGTAAAAAAAAAATAAACTAAAAAAACAAAAAAAGAAAACAGAAAAACAAACGTTAAAATAAAGCAGGAAGTACCCGAGCGGTGGGGGGGGGGGGGTAATCAAGACATAAGAATAAGCGAAGTAAATATTTTTAAATATTAAATAAAAATTAAATATTATATAAAAAAAAGTTAAAACTTAAAAAAATCAAAAAAAAACACAAAAAAAACTAATGTAAGGCAAGCGAACGATGTTAAATGTAAAAATCGGAAAAACAAAAACAAAAAAGAAAACAGAAAAACGAACGTAAAACTTCTTTTAAAAATCTGAAAAATAACCCTCCCTCCCAAAAAAAAACACGTGAAAAATGGCTTAAATAAGCCTGTTTTAATATTAAAATTTAAAAAATCGGTGGTTTTTGGGTGTGTGTGGTCGGTCGGGGGTGGGGGGGGGGTGTTAATGAAAACCTAAGAATAAGCGAAGTAAAAAACAAAAACAGAAAAACGAACATTACGTGAAAAATGACTTAAATAACCCTGCTTCAATATTAAAATTTTAAAAAATCGAAAAAAAAAAAGATATCTCACACCACGATTCAAACCCAAAACCTTTAGATAATGACCCAGTGCTCTAACCAACTGACCTAACACGACGTACATGAAATTAGGTCATTTTTTTTTTATCTTTAAACTAAATCAGGTTATGACGTCATATGATGCATGCGTAGAAGCGACTTCGTCATGAGAGGACGATTTTTGCTGACCCCCCCCCCCTGTAGAAAAGTGCTGATTTCAGGGTGAAAAAATTAACGTTTTTGACCAATTTTTCGATATTTGTCAGGTGAAGGATGGGGCTTTGATATGAGAGCAAATTTGTGAATTTTTGTCCTGTCTCTCGAAAGTTTTTAGCAGACAGACAAACATACATACATACATTTTCACTTTCATATAGATAATGTTGTCCGGATTTTAACAGTTGGACCTAAATAGCATTTAAGCTTTGATTCTGACTAACCAATTTTCATCTGTTGTACCATTTGCTACATGCTTTGCTACAATTTATTTAGAAAAATACTTAATCTGATCTGGTAATTTTTTAATATGTAGAAATTTTTAAATAGGTACCTTAAAGGCATGATAATAGAAATATTTACTAAAAATGTAATGGATCCAGGCAATACAGGGCCAGAACAACTAATATGTCCTAATCAAAAATCCATCCTGAAATGGGTCGAATCTGAAGGATCCTTGTAACAGGGCCTCACAAAAATGCAATTATTAGATCCTATAAACCCACCAAAAGTGAAGTGCCTGCAATCCTCTATTGGAACATAATTGATCCAGTAAATGTACTATCAATTATGCCACTCACAAAAACCTCAAACAGAAGTGACATAGAGACTTGACAAATAACAATGTTCATAAAGAGTATTTGATGGTTGCATTTATGTTCAGAAGTTTGCTAGTTACCAGCTAAGGTTTAGCACATACAAAAAAGGAATACTTCAGGATCTTGAATTACAATTGATACCACCTATCCAACTGGATGATGTGGCATTAAAACCAAACCTATCATCCCAGAAATTTTTGCAGTAAGACTATTGACAAAACATTACCACAACCAGCCAAAGAAGAGGTTTCTGCTCAATTTCCTCATCCCTCACTGGCTCCAAATAGACATGGACACACCCATCACCCCAGGCTCAAAGTGAACCCAGCATTCCTCTACTTTGTAGACATTTAGTTTCATTCCTCATTTACCTCTCTTTACTAAAATAAATAAATTTGAAAACATCTAAAACAAAATGGTACCCCACCAGTAAATTGAGTTCCACCTCCATCTTGATTCCATCTGACAAAGGAAGCAGTTGGCCATTATGGTTCTAATAAATTTTTTGTGCATATGTGCTTATCAAAAATATCTTCATTATATTTCTAGGTTGTTATGTGTGATATCTTCCTAGTTTACTAACATAGAATACAATCTATTATCTGTTCTTTTTCAGAATCATGTTGTTTTGTAAGCAATAAACCAGTAGAACTGCACACATAACTCTGCAATAAAGTTTAACAAAAAAAATAGCTTAGGAGCAGACAATTCTGAATAAAGTGAATAAGAAAAAAGACAACAGAATATAATAAAAAATAAGTAAAGAAAAATTTCATTTGAAAAATTTAAATGAAATATTTTTCTGTTATATTTTTTTTCCTTTGAAATTAAAAGAGGCTACAGATAAGGTCTCAGCATTCTTAACGTAGCTTGGAATAGAGCTGAAGTAAAAAAAATGAATGTTTTTTGTAACCTTAGCTGAAAATTATAACACACTACATCAGGTTGAATCATTAACTTGATTTCTAATTCTACTCATTCTTCTATTTCAAATTTATCTTTCTATGTATATTTTGAATTAACTATTCGTGTCCTATTCTTCATGTACACACACACACACACACACACACACACACACACACACACACACAAATATCAGTAAATGAAAATTCTCTTTTAAACATAATTAGCAATAAATATTTTCAAAAAGCTTTCTTTCCTTATTTCTTCATTTCAAAGATTTCTATAGTTTTATTCTCATGATCTTTTTAAGGCAGAAATAAATCCTAATTATCATAAAATGAAAGTTACCAGCAAATTATGTAAATTTTTTACTTTAAAGTAGTATTTTTAGCTCCTAGCATCAAGTCGCTTAATGCCTTGTCTGGAGCAATTTTTATAAATAAAAAACAAAATATTTTGTATTTACTTCAAATATTAAACTATTAAAATAGTGTACATTTCTAATAATTGATTTGAAAAATTAAATCAGTAAAATAGGAAATATATCAACCTGGCAGAGGTTTGTGATCTTCTAGGCTTCGAATTTGCACAATAAAAGGATGAATGCCATAGCACTTGCCCTGCGTATACAACTGTGCCATCAAAATACAATGGGTTGCATTTATTCCCACTATAAAAAAAAAGAAAAGAATTCAAGTAATAAAGTTTATTTTAATTGTTTAATTAGATATGCCATGATTTCATATAATAATATTAACTTTTAAGAAATTAATAATTTTCGTATCATTTGGATTATTCAAACTACTGTTCCCATCTTGAATGTTATGTGCACGTTTCAGTCGATGTAACCTCCGACCTTCTTCAGGTGTATTTTGTTGATCTGGGGAACCTTTATGTTGAATTTAGGAATTTGCACAAAATTTGCATCAATGGAACCTTTTATTTAATCCACTGGAGTAGCATGCTCCTGTTTCATTAGCCATGACTGAGTAGAAGTCTTAAATAATTTGCAATTGTATTTTTAGTATCACTTTACTGAGGATTGAATCTTCAACCTTAGAAGAGTGTAACATAAAACTGAATTTTACCAAGTACTTTATCCATGATGCTATGGGTCCTTGCAGACAGAGAAATTCCAGAGTTTAATAAGATATATCTGAAAAACCGTCAGAAGTTATATTGACCGAAACGTTGTGCGCATAATGCTCAAGACGAGAATAGTAGTTTGAAGAATCCAAATAATATGCAAATTATTAATCCTCATCTCAAAAATTCAGAAACAATAATTTTGCTGTTCTATTCTTAACAGAGTAATGAAATGTTTCCCTTAAGAGAATCAGTGAATTTTCACTCTTTGCAGAAATAAACAATTTCATAGATGAAGAATAATAATTACAAACAGTTCAGGTCAAAAGTCTAAAGTTATAAACAAAGTGAGATAGAAAGTCCATTAACAGGCTGCCATCACTAACACACAATACTTGAAAAAAATGTGCATCTAATAAAGATTTTATTTTGCTTCAATCAAAATTGTGTAATATTGTTGATTTGTGAACATGACACTACTCAACAAGAAATAGAAATAAAGACGGGTATATCTTTTTACAGATTAAAGATGAGCTATCTAATTATATTGAAACTTCTTTTTGTGTTTTATTTGAAGTCACATAGAACAATACAGTAAATGCATGTAAATATCTCATGTTGTTTAACATAAGGCTTTAAAGTAATTTCATAAACTTATGAACATATTTGATAGAATTTGTAATTACATCTCCACAATTATATAAATGCAACTTTGTGTGTGTGTGTGTGAGTTTGTTCCTTATAGACTCCGAAACGGCTGAACAGATTTTCTTTAAAATTTATAGAACTTTAGTGTATAAGTCTGGGAGTGATCTTAATTAAGTTTTGTCTCAGAATACCCCAGATAATTACCGCTAATTGATAATCAAAACCATTATTTTAATTTATCTATCATCGTTAAAGCCATTTTTCCATGTCGTCTCTTAGCAACAATGACAGAACAACGGGCCATGAAAATTCTACTGTGGTTAAGTTGATAGCGTATTATTTTATATATATACTTTTTTTTTTTGCATGACATGGTCTGTAGGTTCAAAGCCCATGCATAAATTTCTTAATGTTTTTTTTTTGTTAACTGGAAAGATAAAATAATAATTTTATAAAAGAAACAGTAGGTTCTCTAGAGTGCAATGTAGAATAACATATATTTTGAACTAAGTTACTGCATGGAGGCATGTGAAGCTTCCTCCCGGGCGATTTCATGGATTTCAATGACAATAAAAATATAGGAGTCTGCTAGTTTGAGATAAAAACAAAATCGTCATAAAATTCAAATTATTTCGATAATGCAGATTACTGTTCTCATCTTGCATATTATTTGGCCAATATTGAACTTAGAAATCTTTGTCAAATAGTTATCTGTATGGACTAAGGATTGAACTATAACAGAGTGTGGATGTGCATGTGGCAGCAGCAGCAGCTGTACGACAGCCAACATATGCAAATACCGAGCTATGTGCAAGGTGACATCACAGCATGGAAGAAAGGAAGAAAAAGATTATAAAAAAGAAAAAATGACTTGAGAGAGACAGAAATAGACATGTTACACACATGACCCAAGAGCAACAGACATGTCCTAAACATGGCCGGACAAAGACAGAGTACCACATGTTTGACATGACAGAGTTTTGTTAAACACATTGGAGTACGAGAAGATTTTTTAAAAAGAAACAAGGTATTATTCTAGAAGTACCTGTAAATAAATGTCTGTTGTTTCAACTGAAAAAAAATGTGTCAAACTCTCTCCTTGTCTTTGTTTCCTTGCGACTGTCTGCATACAACATATAGGTCCCTAGGGTTGACATGTAATAACTATGTTGCAGAACCTTCAGCCTCCAAAAGATTGTCACTTAGAACTGATGATTACCTCAAACTTATATCCATTATATCACAGGTTGTTGTGGATGATACTAAAAAACAAATATAAATTACTTAAGAAAAGCTATCCCTGTGGATTAAATAAAGAGTTTCATTTGAAATTTCATAAACGTTTGACAAGATGCAGCTGAAGAATGTCAGAGATCACATTTGAATAACAACCAAGATGAAAACAGTTGCTTGAATAATATAAATCATCAATTTGGATCTGAAAAATTCAGAAACGTAAAATTCACTTTAACAAAAGAAAAATGAAAAGAAATATAAATACTATTCCAGTTAAAAATTTCTGCATTTTTTTTTACTGACATTAAATTAATCTGCAGAGTTTTTTTGTTTTTTGTTTTTTTTCTTCATATGTACAACACAAAATGGCTTTTTGTTGGCGAATAAAATTCAAGTGTTTTATCATAAAAATTATTTTTACTTACATCCCCCTGACCACCATTTACCGGATGTAATGGTGGGGCTGTTTAAGACAAATTCTTCAGTTTCTTTGTCATAAGTTGCAGTTGTTTCAAGCCCTCGAACATAAGTACCTGCAAAATATATATAGCAATTCATTTTTTTTTTCACAAAATAATTTATGCAAATATAATATAAATATATATAATATAAAATAAACAAAATTTTTAATTCAATTTTTAAGAATATCATTAACTGCTTTGATAAACATTATGCATGAGAATATTTTAATCATTTGTGCTAATAAAAATAAAAATCTTATTTGTTAATGTTTATTAAAAATAAATAAATAAAAAAATCTAAAAGATTTTTGTCAGAGCTATCAGATTAAACATTGTTTTAGGACTTTTGAGATAAGGCTTGATAATTTGTAAATTATTTTGGGCCATTTTGACACATGGCCCAAAATAGCACTTTTCGAGGCATAAAATGTTTTCCAACTATTAGATTTTGCTGAAAATTACCCAAAAGCAAGATCACATGAATATACATCTAGAAACGTAATATTTGACCCTGGGAAAATTCTGGTTGCATTCCAAGACAATCAAAAAGGGGTGAAAATGGTAAAAAACAAGCCACACATGCATGGTCTCCCTCTGGTGCTGCATGTGAGATGACGCCACAGAAAAAGTGAAGAAATGATAAATGTGAAAAGTGTGGAGGTTGAGTTAGTCCTAAAAACAAATATTACTTCCATCGTAGTTAAAAATTGAGTAATTTGATTTGAACTTATATTTTTTTTGCTCTTTTTGGCCCAATCATGGTGCCTGGGTGTCCTAAGAAATTACAATGCTTTTAAGGTACTCCTGCAACTACTTCTCATGATTGCAATTCAATCGTCTCAAGCAACGTGCTTCTCCCTGTCAGACTTGTTGGGAATACCTGTTTCTTCAATTCTGCGATGCAAAACTTTTCTTGTGACCCCCTTTGAGCTCCTGGGAATGCCAAATCCCAGTGAAAATGGACAAACCGTGCAGTTTCATGCATATTTGAATTCAGCACCATAGAAAACCACTATATAGATATATATATATCAAGTTTTAGTAATATGAAAAAAGAGCTCCAAAAAGGCATGTTTTTTTAGCTCTAAAAGTCCCAGAGGGATGCGAACCAGAATTTTTCTAGGGTCACACATACTGAATTTATATTAAGAACAATGGCCTCCATAATTTGGCCAAGTTTCAGGAAAATCTAATGGATGGATCCAACACTATTGGGCAAAAAGTGTCATTTTTGGTCATTTTGGGGCATTTTTTACCCCTTTTGAGCCCATGGTGACACCGAATCTCAGTGTAAATGGAAAATTGTGCAGTTTCAGGCCTTAACACATGTATATTTGAGTTGACCACCGTGTAAAGCCACTATATAGTAAGACATATCAAGTTTTTGTTGAGAAATGTGAAAAAAGAGCTATAAAAGGGGGGCGTTTTTAGCACTAAAATCCCAGGGACGCGAACCAGAATTTTGACAGGGTTATCCATACTGGATTTATATTAAGAACAATAAGCTCCATATTTTGGCCAAGTTTTAAGAAAATCTAATGGATGGATCAAAAGTAAGGGGCAAAAATATCATTTTGGGCCATTTTGGGGCATTTTTGAGCCCCTGGGGATGCAACGAGAATTTTTGCAAAAAAGATTTTTTTTTACTGTGCACATCTATTTAATGAAATACAATTTGTGGCAAAATTTCAGGAAAAACTAATGGACGGTTATCTGGCAATCATCTGAACTAACAGATGCACGGACGCCAGAGAAAATATAGGTTCCTCTCCTATAAATCAGGGAACTACTAGCACTTTGCAGGGCATAGAATCTTTTCCGACCATTAGATTTTGCTGAAAATTACCCAAAAGCAAGATCACATGTATATACATCTGGAAACATGATATTTGACCCTGGGAAAATTCTAGGGCTTGAACCTCAGGGTGTTTTAGGGGTAAAAAACACACTTTTGAGGCTAATTTTTTTATTTTTCTCCTAAAATTCATACTTGTGTCTAAATAAGTGTTTTAATTGGTACCGAATTTTAAAAAAAGTTAAGGCATCGTTTGTTATGAAACGATGTCACTTGGCTGTTTTAGTCCAATGTTTTACATCAGGCCAGGAGTTTAAATGGGCAAAATAGGTAACAGTTCTACGACTGATTTTGGCTGACAGAACAAGGGAAGTAACTCTTGTACACTCGATTTTACAAATATTGATTATACATTTGTAGATTGAACTTTAATATATGCGATTGGTTTACAATATAAGGTTACAAACTAGTAAGCAGGCAACTCATTTTTTAAAGTGCCTTGTATACATGAATGAAGATCTGAACTTCAGTTAACTATACCCTCGTGAGGAGACAAGTAAATAAGAACATGTCAATTTAGATTTGTTTTACAATTCAAATTGACTATGTATTCATTCCAATTCATGTTTGTTACCTGTGAATGTTAGGCCAAGGAGTTTAAATAATAAACTCTCAGCTAGTGTACATAGGCAGTCATGGAGATTTCATCAGTGATAAGAACCTTCAAATTTTTGTACTTTAAATGTAAATCATTTAGAATTTCATCAGAAAGTGTATTTCTTGATCTGCCATGAAAAATAGGAAGATGAAAAGCCGTGTGAAGTGTGGTGCCACTTATTTTACTGGCTGCATTACCAGTGGAAGGTGCAACAAGAACAGTTGGACGTTCCATATCGTTGGGAGAAAGTGTGCACTTGAAGTAATCAGCTATAAGGTTAAGCACAGGACTCTTTCCTGTCCACCACAAAAATATGAAAAAGGCATCAGTCGGGGACCATATAGTTTCTGGCTTGTTGGATTATCAAATAAGAAAAAAGTATTTTAATCAGCAAAAAAAATTTAGTTTTAACACTCCTTGTGCTATCACGACCCCCCCCCCATGTAATATTTGATAATTGTACAAGAAGTGTGTTATTTGTTTTGTGATAACACAAGAATTGTTAAAACTATAGTAATGTTTCTGAATAAACAGTAAGTAGGTGTCGTGTATGTAAATAAAAAATGAAGAAGTTCCGCATTCATCGGCCGACATGTACAATGAAAACCCAGCTTATATGGTTTTTGTACCCTAGCATAAGTATAAATACAATAAATACCAAGATATACCGTAAATACGCACACACTCGCAAGCGTACAAATGCACACAAATTTGAAATGTACATGAATTGGATAGCTGCTAAATTCAAATGTAAACCAAATAATGGAAAATGTAAATATACTCAGAATATACATATTTAATTACTGTTATATAAGTAGAAATACAATAAATGAAAAATAAATATGTACTATACACACGACCACTCAGCCAAATACATGCAATCACGAACTGTAACGGAATTGGATTGGTACAACTGTGCTAACAAACTAAGGGGGGAAAACTGGAAATGTAAATATGCTCAAGGTATATATATATGAATATATATTGATAAAAGTTGAAATAAATACATGAATTTAAAAGTAATAATTAATTAAGTTGTATTTTGAATAGTTATGTCTACTTTAAGAACAATTCAAGATATATTCATTATAATTAAAATCGGCAAATCTTTACTTTTTTCCACTTTAACACTCATATTTAATTTAAAATGACGACTTTTAGGGGTTTTCAAGTATTCTGAAAACGAATATCACATTTAAATTTTGCACGAACATGTAGTTTTCTTAATTTAAGACATTTTTCCAATATATTACTTAATAAATGTCAGTGGCGTTCGCCGTTCTTAACATGGAGAGGCAGGGGGGTGTTTTGTAACATTAGTACTTTTCAGTTGGGAAAAACATAGCCACCATAATGGATTACATTGGATCATAAAGGTTTATGTCTGCACAAAATGTAAATATGATGTTCGCTTTCAGCACACTTGGAAACCTATAAAAGTCATCATGTTAGATGTGAATGTTGAGGTAGGTGTGTCAGAATTTTGGGGGAATTTTTGACACCCTTAACACAAAACTGTGAATAAAATATACAAAACTCGTTATTTCTCTTTTTAAAGTGGTTTGTTTAATTTCTTTATGGAATATACTTCCAAAATAAATTATTAAAGATTTTTGAAAAATAATATTTCTATTATTTTTTATTTTTTAAAAAACAGTGTTTACAAAGTGCCTGCGCGCGTTCATGCAGCCATTTCTTCTACATAATGAAGTAAATTGAATTTTACGAGTTAAATTTTTTTTTCAATTTTTTTCAATTTAAAAATCTATCAAAATTTTTCGATTGGTTCAATTTTTACGATATTTGCAGGCAATGTGAAATTTTATGCTCTTTCTAATAAACTGAATCTTCCCAAAGGGATAGCAACCTTGAAGTTGGCTGGGAAGCTTGCGTGCCTTAATGACCCCAAGAGTTAAGCCGGCAGGAGATTCATCTCCTGGCAGGGCCACCCATGCCGGACAGGTCGACGGGTAGAGGCCAGACTAAGAGCACTCCACCTACCTTCTGGGGAAGGTTGTGCGTGGGACCAGCACCCTCACCCCGGAATAAAGAACTTGCTACAAAAGCATCCACAACAAAAACCCAAGAAACTTTGGTTCTGGAAGAGGAAGGTTCTGCACCTGCAGAAAGAATGACGTGCTGTGGTCAAAGCCGAAAGGACGCTTCAGTGCCAAAAACCCTCTTATCGACCAGGACAACCACCACCATTGCTACAGGCAGAACAGATCCTGTACAAGCCGGATCTGGGCTTCAGGCAGGACAGATCCTGTACAGACCCGATCGCCATGTTGCGCATCATAGTTGAACAGTCCCTGGAGTGGAATTCCTTGTTGTACATCAACTTCGTGGTCTCCCTCAAGGCTTTTGACAGCATACACCGCAACACCTTGTGGCAACTCTTCTGACACTATGGGATCCCAGAAAAGCTGACAAGAATTATCAGGGAGTCATACGAGGGAATGGCTTGTCAGGTTGTACACGGGGAACAGTTGACATGATGTTTCAACATATAGACTGGCGTAAGACAGGGATGCCTTCTATCGCCATTCTTGTTTCTACTAGCTATTGACTGGGTGATGAGGCAGACAATGGATGGTCAGAGGGATGGCATTCAGTGGACCCTCTGAACTCAGCTGGATGACCTTGACTTTGCTGAATCTCGTTCTGCTCTCCCACAAGCAACAACAAATGCAGAGCAAGACCTCTAGACTGGTCATCCACACTTCTCAAGTTGACCTCCACATACACGCTAACAAGACTAAGATCCTGAAACTCAATGCATTCAACAAAACAGCAGTGGAGTTGGGCAACAAAAACTTGGAAGAGGTTGGGACCTTCACATACCTTGGGAGTGTGATAAACCAGCAGGGAGGAACAGATACAGATGTTAAGACCCGTATCGGAAAAGCAAGAGCATCTTTCATAGCCCTCAAGAACATCTGGCGATCCAACCTCATCACTTCTCGTACAAAAATCCGACTGTTCAATTCCAAAATCAAATCAGTACTACTGTGTGGAGCAGAAACGTGGAGAACAACAAAGACCACCATCGGAAAAGTGCAGGCTTTCATAAACTCGTGCCTTCAAAGAATGCTAAGAATCCACTGGCCAACTACCATCAGTAATGCAGATCTCTGGAAGAAAACCAAGTACCAGCAGAAGAAGAGATCAGAAGAAGGAGATGGCAATGGATCGGACACACCCTGAGGAAACAACAAACGAATATCACATGCCACAGGCCCTGACCTGGAATCCTCAGGGAAAGAGGAAAAGAGGCTGACCAAAAAACACCTGGAGAAGAAAACTGGAGGCAGACGTTAAGCTGACCGGCTACTCCTGGAAGGAGTTGGAGCAAATCGCCCAGGACTGTGGACGTTGGCGGGCAGTTGTGGATGGCCTATGCCCCACCAAGGGCTCAAGGCTTAAGTAAATAAGTAAATAAACTGAATATAATATTCTAGACAAACGCTTTTTTTTTAATTCACCCCCCCCCCATTTTGAAATGTCTATTAAAATGAAAATAATTAATTTTCTCACCTCAGATTTATACATCACAAATTGAAGATAAAAGATCAATAAATAAAATAATCTAATTTAAAACAAAAAAAGAATAGTTTTGTGCAAATTTACCTGTAAAGTCAAAAGTTTAAAACCTTTTCTTTTTAAAACCACGTTGATTTTTTTTTTTTTTTTATAAGTGAAACTTCACATTTTGGTTATATTGTCCAGTAAATATCGGATACCTACAGCAATTTTTTCTATTTCATTCAATGTGGGTTTTTTTTAGATTAAAAAAAAAAATTCACTGCATAAAGAAGAAATAAAATATATTAAATCAAAAACTCATGTATTTCTTTAAGAGAATAAAAAAAATGGAAAATTGGTCGGGTGGTTTGTATTTAAACGGCAAAAACTGATGAGTGAAATGTGATCATTTTCCAAGTACAGTGACCCATATTTTCACACACAAGTCACAACAGCTCACGCACATGTGTTTTTACATTTTTGAAATAATTAATTATGGCCCTTTTAGGCATCCGTATTTCACAACTGGAAGAAAGAGAAGAAACGTTTTGCTAACAGCGGCGAAAACACAATCTTTTTGGACCCTTGCTTAAAAAATTCTTTTATTTAAAAAATACATGGAATCTAAAATATGGATATGGACAAATTCTTATAAATGAAGAATGGAAGCACCCATTGATTAGTATTTTTATAGGTAAGTAATTTTTTTTTAATTTATATATATTTATTAGATTTGAATTAAGTTAAAATTTGTTGAATTTTGTGAAATCTTTTTTAAAGAAAACCGATTTAAAAAAAATATTGTATATTTTTCGATTAAACCTTTTATTATCTTAAAATTTGGTCTTTGCTCATTTTATTGAAAAAAAAATTAGGGTTTGAAATATTCATGTTGTTATAAGCTTCGAAACATAGCAAGTCTAATTAATCAAATGTTTATCACCAGTTTTGTAATGGCGACTTCTGACACTCCTAATGTTGAGGTGGGAAGGAAAATTTTTAAAATGTCTTTATCGTAGCCTCACTGTAATCACAGTGAGACTACTCAAACAGAATAATGGTGCGTAGCCCCAACTGTAAAACCCAGTTGCACACGCACAACTGTATAAAGATTACCTCAGCTGTGCGCACACTGTTTTTCTACATCTCCGCAAATTCAAACTAAACTTTGCCTGTTCACGCAGACATAGTCGAAGGCATCTTACATCACACAGATATTATTCTTTTCATCCAATGGGATTACAAGGAAAACAAATTTAAAAAATGTTTTTTTTTTAAGGTGTCCGTGGAACCGGTTTGGGTCTATAAAAAGGGCATTTTTGTGCCCAGACAGGTCAGTCGACCTTTGAGCAGCACGCTGTAGACATCAACGTCGATCTCCGTCCACATGGACGTTAAACGCATGCAGACTCGATAATTAATCCTCCACATGGAGATGGGCTTTTTACCCTAATGGACTTTTTACCCTTTTCTATCTCTCCGCTAAAGTGAGGGACTTTTATAAAAAAAAAACGACTGGCTATTTCTAACCAAGAACTTTTACTTTTCTCCTTCAAAACATTTAATTACCTCAGTCGCAGGAAGAGACTTTCAATTAAGAAGAAACTTTATCTTCTCGTTTCATTTATTTACAATTTTAAAAAAAATAAATTTTGTATTTACTTTATCTTCAGCCTCCGTCATCTTTGTTTGCTTGTCACCACTATTTTACACTTTATTTTTATTTTTTATTATTTTGAGTTTGCAGGACTAACACCGAAACCCGTTAGTCCCGCAACACCTTAAAAACGTCAACATAAAATGAACATGATCATTTAGCTCGTAAACAGTTTTTTGTAATGAATAAAAGCTAAATTTAAAAATATAAATCAATCAGAACAATTATTATAGTTGTATTTTTAGCACTTCTGTATTATGCGGGCGAGCGCCATTGTTAGGGGGCAATAACTCAAATTTCTTCTTGGTCAAATAAATAACAAACAAGATTTTTTTCCGAACAAAAAAAATATTTGAAAACCAAAACATTTATTGTATAAAAATGTATCAAAATATAATTTTAAAGACATTTATTGAAAAGTCTATGTAAGAAAATATAATTTTAATAAGACAATTTTGCAATTAAAGCAATAGACATCTCCAAAGAAATGTGTAAAACATCATCATTTCGTGTGTTTATTATTTTCTGTGTAAATTTCTATGGATGGTCATCGGCACTATAATGGTTAATAGAAGTAACTTTTTTTTTGCTATCAGATTTTCATATTTATATATATATATTGTATTGATTTAGAAAAATTATTAATTTAAAAAATATGATTTATATTTATTAATCTGTTTGGCTTTTATTGCTTCCTATACAATAAATAAATGTATTTTATCATCTGCAAAATTAAACTTATTTTTAATAGTTATTTTTTAACAATTGCACTGAAATTCTATTTCAAATGAACAAGAAAAAAAGGTTATCAATTATTCTTTTTGTTGCTTATATTAAAAAAATACAATCCCCCCCCTATATTTTTTTATATTGTTTAATTTTAATTTTTTTAATATAAATATAAGCTATACAAATATTAAGTTCTTATTCAGGAAATCTGTTCCAAATTCGTAGATGTTAATAAAACTGGTGCTTGCATAGGTGTATCAGAATTTTTGTAGGAATTTTTGATACCCCTAACACGAAGCTGCGAATAAAATATAACAAACTCGTAATTTCTCTTTTAAAAGAGGGTTGTTTATTTTCTTTATAGATTATACTTCCAAAATAAACTATTACAGTTGTATAAACAGTAATAGAAATATTATTTTTTTATTTTTTAAAAAACAGTAATGAAACTAATTGAATTTTACGAGTTCAGTATTTTTTAATTTTTATCAAAATTACGAGTTCAGTATTTTTTAATTTCTATCAAAATTTTTATATTGATTCTATTCTTATGATATTTTCAGGGTCAATGCGAAATTTTATGCTCTTTCCAATAAACAGAATATAATATTTTAGACAAACGTCTTTTTTTAAATTCACGCCCCCCCCAATTTTGAAATGTCTATTAAAAAGTAAATAATTAATTTATGTACCAAAGTTTTATATATCACAAATTGAAGATAAAAGATCAATAAATAATATATTCTAATTTAAAACAAACAAAAAAAGAATTTTGGGGAAATTTACCTGTAAAGTCCGAAATTAAAAACCTTTTTTTAAAAAAAAACAAAAAAAACACGTTGTTTGTATTTTTTTTTTTTTTAATGAAACCTTGGTCCTTGGTCCTTGGTCCTTTAATTGAAAAATAAATTAGGGTTTGAATTACAGTTTTCGAGTAGTTATAAGCTTGGAAAGACAGGGGGTCGAATTAATTCACGCCCCCCCTATTTTGAAATGTCTATTAAAAAGTAAATAATTAATTTATGTACCAAAGTTTTATATATCACAAATTGAAGATAAAAGATCAATAAATAATATATTCAAATTTAAAACAAAAAAAGAATAGTTTTTTAGAAATTTACCTGTAAAGTCCGAAGTGTAAAACCTTTTTTTAAAATCACGTTGTTTTTTTGTTTTGTTTTTTTTTTAAATAAAACCTTGGTCCTTGCTCCTTTAATTGGAAAAAAATTAGGGTTTGAATTACATTTTTCGAGTAGTTATAAGCTTGGAAAGACAGGGGGTCGAATTATTCAATATTTTTCGTGCTATTTTTTTAAATCATATTTTCAAGTTAAATTCGAGATTTATGATATTTTTTAAACAAATTGTTAGGTGAAAGTACAAAATAGTTACAAAACTCCCTCCCCTCCCCATGTTAAGAATGGTTTTCTAACTACTAACGTTATTATTTTAGTACGGTAACATAAGTGCATGAGTTCCAGAAAAAGTAATTTCTCATATATTACAAAAAGAAACTAGTCAATATTAAGAAAAAAAGCCGCAAAGAAATTAAAATTTATACGTTACTCGATAAACTTTTTTTAAAAAATGGATAAAAAATAATATAAGACTTACCTTTTGTAAATTTGATCTTTTTTTACGAACTGACGAGAGTTAATAAAATAAAATTAATAAGGAGGCTTCTGTTGATACTTATGTATATAAAGATGATGTTACTTAGAGGGCTCCATACTTTTTTTGAAAAAGGCACAAAAACTAAAGTTGACACTATATTAATTCAAATAATCAAATTAAAACGAATTTTTTTAGGATGATGTTGAATTTCCGATTTTAATATTATTAAGAGTCACATATTCTATAATAGAATATATTTTTTTAATATTATTAAGAGTCACATATTCTATAATAGAATATATTTTTTTAATATTATTAAGAGTCACATATTCTATAATATGAATATATTTTTTTAATATTATTAAGAGTCACATATTCTATAATAGAATATATTTTTTTAATATTATTAAGAGTCACATATTCTATAATATGAATATATTTTTTTAATATTATTAAGAGTCACATATTCTATAATAGAATATATTTTTTTAATATTGGAAACCTGTTATAAAAAATCTTTGTTTAAACTTCATATCGCGGAATATTGGAATTTAATATTTTTGCTTTAAAAACAACATTAGAGTTTTATCAAATAAATAGCTTTTTGTTTTTTGTTTTTTTTTTGTTTTTTCAAGCAAATAAATAATTTTAATGAGACATTTTTCGAATTAAAGCAACTTTGAAGGGGCAACAACAAATTTATAATTTAAATGAAACATTCTTCCGAATTAAAGCCACATTGGATTTTTTTTTTAAACATTTTTTTAATTGAAGTAATTGTGGCTCGTGTTGATTGAAAAGTTTGTGTGAGAAAATATAATTTTAATAAAACAATTTCGTAATCAAAGCAACATTAGATTTTTATAAAGTAAAATTGTTTTGTTTTTTGTTTTTTCAAACAAATAAATAATTTTAATGAGACATTTTTCGAATTAAAGCAACATTGAAGGGTCAACAACAAATTAATAATTTAAATGAAACATTTTTCCGAATTAAAAAACAATATTAGAGTTTCTTTGACCGAAAAGCACCACCTGGTGACAGTTTAGTGAAACCTGAAACACACCAAAAAACATGGTGCTCGCCCACAAAATGCAGAAGTTCCATATTTTTTGATACGTAAGTCTATTCTAATGAAAAATTCAAGATATTTGTGATAATTAAAAAGTAAACAATAAACACAGAATGTGTGCGCTTAGTTTTTAACAAGTGAATACCGTAAAAAATATCTGATAAATAAATCGATGTGTGTAAATAGTTATTTGCATATGAAATAAAATATTATAATGATTTTATTCCTTTTTTAAATTTTTATTTAATTTCTAAAGAAAAGGAATAATAAACTTAAACATATTTATTATTATGTGTAATGTATTATTTTATTTTTATCAAAACTGAGTTTTATTCTTATGCCATGTATTGCCGGTAACACATATACTGTGATAAAAAATCTTAATTAATTTCCAATTTATTTGGTCTGTAAGTTGGATTTCTTCTGGTAATTTGACATTATTTTACAACTCTCTTAAAATGCGATTATTTACAGTTTAAAAATCGACCTCCCCTTATATATATATATATATATATATATATATATATATATATATATATATATATATATATATATATATATATATACACTAGCTGTACCTACCCAGTGTGACCCAATCACCTGTGGTGGTCGAATTTTACATTAATAAAGGTTATAATAAAATTAAATTAGAGTTTTTATTATGTGAACAATCCCAGGCAATAGTCGGTTGTCTTGCTGACTCGATTTATTTGGTTGATCATGCAACCAAACTGAGGAAAAGTAGCTTCAGTTAGCAGATTTGGGATTGATAATAATATTTAATAACAATATTGTTTTGATTTTGAGAGAATAGTATGACAAGTATTTTGACTAAATTCAGGAGCATTATCTAACCCTGAGATCCACATCAAAGGATGGTCGGTGTGGGAACAAAGTCAATGGAAATTTACTTTGATATACGATTATGCACGGAGCCAATCAAAAAAGAAGGGAATGTGTCTTAATGACCCCTGATTGGCCAGTTTAAACTGGGGAAACTTCACTCCCCACCCTCCACCTCATTATATAAGCTTATGCATGAAGGATTTTTTAGTTAGTTGAGGTCAGTTGCGAGAAGTTAAGCATTGGAATTGGGAGAATCAAGCTGAATTCAAAAAGCTCTTCACCGTCTCTAAATTATGCTGATTTTGAGATTCAGCTGTTAATCTCTCGCTCGCAAGCTGAATAACATTTTCATCACATATCGTATTTTGCATAGACAAAAAAGAGAATAGATTTGTGTGTGGCAAGAAAATCCTCGCTGCTGATAACATTACTGCAACAAAGGCTTCCACCCCACCCCCTACATCCACCTCTGCAGACTGCTTAAAACGAAAAAAAGGGAAAAAAGTCAGATTCAGATAATTGTGGCTATAAGCTTTCCATCTATCAACATTTACAATATACTAAAATTTAATCTGGAATTATGGATGACTGTTTTTCCAGGTGAAAGTTCTGCTGGTTGTAGATGATATGACACATGTTGAAGTGTGGACTCTGAAGTGATTTCGTTTCAACCGCCTATACAATTATCTTGTACAGTGGTATTTTATTAGTACTAAGCGCTATCAATCGTAGATGATGCAACATGTGTTGACTGTGGACTCTGAAATTATTTAATTGCAACCAGCTTTACCTTTATCTTTGTACAATTACATCATATTAGAACTTAGTCGTTATATAGTCTCTATTAATATAATTTATATAAAAAGAAAACCAACGACTGGAGGTTTGACTTATTGCTTCTGTGAAGGAGTTTGCATTGCTACCAGACCAGATTGTCAACTTGAGTTATTTTTTAGGAACCATCTATCAGGAGAGGCGTGCCTACCTTGACGCCAAAGAGAGGACTGTGGCTTGCAGATCAACAACAACAAACACAATATGGCATGGGCTACACCTGTCTCCCTAGATTGGCAGACTTTTCTTATTGAAACAGAATAACCAGACACCCTCGTCAAACCATGTAGACAATCAGGCCAAGCTGACATGTTGTGAAAGTTGTTCTGGGTGACCAGAATAACCATTGAACTTTTGGGGGCATTCCATAATTGGAAAAGCCTAACACGAACTCATACCTCCCCAAGTGTGTGCATCGGGTTATACCAGCATTACTCTGGCATTATTGTTATTTTCATTCTGAAACTGAAATGAGTCTCTCTGATCTCTCTCTCTCTCTCTCTCTCTCTCTCTCTCTCGATATTGTTATCTCTCAATATAAAACTATGCTTTTATGAATAAAGTAGAACTGTCATGATTCTCTCATTCTCTGTAATGTATGATTTTTTTCATAAATATTTTGTGAAATTGAATTACATATTAATTGATAATTTTTTAATGATATTAATAATCTGATAATTATTTTATTTTATTTTCATATTTAAACCTAACCTCTTGCTTCTCTCTCTCTCTCTCTCTCTCTCTCTCTCTCTCTCTCCTTTTGTTTAAATTATATGTTGTAATGAAAATGTAGTAATTAAAATTCACTATGTAATCATCAATTATTGAATATATTCATGACATTTTAGTTTTAAATTAAGTATTTTAAATCAATTATGAGTAATCATTCATTTTTTTCATGCATGTAATTTTACGCAATGGCCTGTAGGAACAAAAATCAGTTAAATGGTTACTATTCCTCACTTTTAAAATGTTTACTTTATCTTCCTTTGCAAAATGAAGTGTTCAGAATTTTAATAAATTAAATAGAAATGCATTTTTATTTTGTTTATTTGATTATTAATTACTAAATTATGATTTTTGGTTAAATTATCTGGTTAAAATAAGAAAACTGTCCCTAATCCACATGCTGTATATATGTATTTAGGTATTTACTATTTCTTCAGAAACTTTTTAAAAAATGAAAAAAAACAAATGAAAACTGTTTTAATGTAACTGTTTAAAATAAATACAATCTTCAAGTTAATATTACAGTGAATGTGTTGTTGTGTTGTAACATGTTAAAGACATGATTGATTATTCTGTGAAAATGAAAAGTATTTCATCACACCAAAACGTCTGAATTTTGTTGATTTCATTTACTTAGATTTTTTTTAATGTTAAGGAGTATGTAAAGAAGTGCATGTTTGCCTTTTTTTAGGTAACAAAATCTATACAAATTAGGGTTTACCGGAATTGTACAAAGCATTAGCAAGTATTTGTGATTTGTTTTAGGTGTCTAGTATAAAGATATAATCATCATAAAATCATTAGAAGAATACCTGTCCCATGATGAGTAAAATTAATTCTCTGAACAGTTTTGCACCACTTTTATGTTTCCGTACAAAGATTAAAATCCAAATATAAATCAAGATACTAAACTTGTCTAGAACCCTTAGGCCAATTTTGATCCAAATTTATTACATAATTTTGATTCTAGAAAGTGTCTAAAATTTATGGCTTAAACTGAAATTCAGGAGATCCTGCTTAATCGTTATACAATGACTATAGATATTCTGATATATTTGAATTTTTAAATAGAAGATTGTGGGTCCCCTAAAAACTCTTAAAAATACTCCAAAGAAAGTAAAAGTGTTGGGAATATTTATTAATTGATGTCTAATTGTTAAACATTTCACAACATGGTAGGTATCTGAATTTTCATGGAGAATTTTCACCCTTTTTACCGGCTTTGCATAAAACTAAATAGAATTAAGTTTAGCTCACATTTGAACTAGCAGTCTGTCTTCCAAATTTCATCATGATCAGTCAAGTAGTTTAGGAGTGACTCCTGTACATACAAATATAAAAACATATCCAACATTATAAAGTCAGAGATTTACTTATTTATTTATTTTTTTTTTTTTTACAAGGTAGTCACCACATATCAAAGCCCGGAAGCCACTCAGGGATAAGGGTTATTGCGTGTACAGTACGTTAGTATTGGAGATTTGATAAAGTGTCATACTTAAGGGAGCGGTTCATCAGGAATTTGTTTATGTTGGACTTGAAGACATCCAACTTGAAGTCAGGTGGGAAACAGGCAAATAGAACAGAGTTCCACAGGCGCGCACTTCTAAGAAAGAAGCTTTGTTTATGGAATCTACGTTTTGGTTTTGGCACAGATAAATAGTGGGGAAAATTTTGGGCAGTGGTTTCAGCTAGATGGGTGTTTATCATGAAAAATTGGCGAGGGGGGACCAGAGATTGGAGCTCAGACAAGCACTTGCCATGGAAGTAACGATAAGACAGAGATAGGCTCACAACGTCTCTTCTGTGGGAGAGAGGTTGCAGGGAAGGGAAAAGAGCATCCCCCACTAAGCCACAAAGCCTATTTTGTACTCTGTCAAGGCAGGATAGACTATTTTAGCAGCTCCTGCCCAGATGTGGCAGCAGTACTCCATCATTGGATGTACTTGGCTTTTATATAGATAGAGAATTGCATCAGCAGTGAGATATCTTCTGGAGCGGTAGAAGAATCTTACCATTTTTCCAGCGACTTTGGCAACTGACTTGATGTACGTGTTCCATTTCAGGTCAGGAGTAAAGGTCAAGCCCAGATGCTTATCAAAACATGGAGCTTCCCCTAAACGAGAGCCATCCATTTCAACTGATGCCAGATGGGGATCAGAGCGTTGATGATGTAAAGATAGGAGCTTGGTTTTAGATGCATTAAAAGTAACCAGATACCTCTTCCCCCCACTGTACCACGCGCTCGAGATCAGAGGAGAGAGAATCAGAGAGAACTTTGTCATTTACGGCCTTTGATGTGTTGCCATAGATGGTCGTGTCATCAGCATAGATATCAACGAATGATTTAAGTGTCAACGAATAATTTAAGTAATTTATAAATTATAATCAACAGAAGAATATAAGAGGAGAACTAGTTATTTATCAAATTTAAATAAATTCATAAAAAAACTGTGTTAATTCAATTTAAAGGATGATTACTTGTTATTAATGAAGAAAAACAATGTTTTATAATGAAAGAGAAACATACCATGTCCGAGTTCAGTTTGAGCATAAGCACCAATAATTTGCAAATTCTTCGCTTTTGGAAGCCAAAACTTGATTTGTTCTTCATTTCCCATTGACTCAATCGTCGGAATAAACAAGGTAAAATGAAGTGTGAACAGTTGCAAAATGTTTGGATAAAATTCACTGCAAAAATAGAAGAAATGATCTTTTTGTTGATAAACATTTATGATAGCTGGAGTCACAGGCATCAAAACAGATCCATCATCCTTGGATCACTTGATGAGAGAAAAAATTAAAAAATATTTAATTAAAATTAAATACCTTAAGTTAGAGCACAACCGGATAGATGGTCTGACAAGAGTACTACAACAATGGTTGATCAGGGTTAGAGTAGACAAATTTTAGAACACCACAAGTGAGTACAGTTTATCCATTGTTGAAGTAATCATTCTAGAAAGTCAAACCCAACGATTTCTAAAGCAATGTTAAGAATTGTTAAGCATTGTTAAGAATTGTTAAGCATTGTTAAGAATTGTTAAGCATTGTTAAGAATTGTTAAAAATTGTTAAGCATTGTTAAGAATTGTTAAGCATTGTTAAGAATTGTTAAGCATTGTTAAGAATTGTTAAAAATTGTTAAGCATTGTTAAGAATTGTGATGTGAAATTTCAAGGACTTCCAGTGTATCAATTCACCATGTATATGTTGGATGAAAGTTAAGTTAGAGTTCTGTGATATGTTGAGTCATGTGGGAATGATCATTATAAACTACAAAATTTGTAATTAACATTGTAATTGTAAATTAACAAGCACTTCAGTTGGTTGGCTATACTAATTGACTAGGGCTTCCAAATGCGTGATAATACTTGTTGCAAGAAAACCATATAGTCTACAGTCAAGCATCAATTAGTGTTAGATGTTTGACTGTAGTCTATATGGTCTTCTTGCAACAAGAAGCCCTAGTCAATTAGCATTTGCAGCCCTAGTCAATTAGCATGGCCAACCAACTGAAGTGCATGTTGGTAAAGACATAATATTTTGCAGCATATCCTTCAAGAACATCTTGAATAAACAGTAGTTTGACTTCAACCCTGTGTGCCATGTTCCCTCATGTTATGGCATCACAGAAATATGTCTTCTGAGTGTAAAACTGTTTATCTGACTGTAACAACATGCAGAAATTAAAATTTAATGTTAACATTTTGCTATACAACTCCCAAAGGTGTCCCCTATATAAACCTGGCCTCTAGTCACAACGGTCTCTTATATCTCAGTTGATATTTGTTTGAGGGGAACCAAAATTTAAAAAGAAAAGATGGATTGAAACAAGAAAATTGTATTTGATAATAGAAACAGTTTATTGGTGACACATCAAAAGATAATGTGCCATCACTGACTATCCTTGTCAATATGATCCATTTCTATCTGAGTAAAGGGAATCAAATTTCCCAGAAAGAAAGAATGGAAATGTAAGAGAGCAGTGCATATTTACCTAGGGTAGATCTAAATGGAAAAGGTTAAACAATGACAGACTTTTTTACAAAAGGGTTCTAATGAAGATTTCCTGGTGACTAATGGGAGAATGTTAGTATATTTTTTTCGACAGAGTTAAATCTACTCCTACCTCTTCAAAGTATGACTTTTTTAAAAAGAGTCAGTTGGGTCAGAATTAATGTAGGAAATTAGGAAGCTGACTAAAAGTGACTGATAATTTCTGGAAACATGCATCAGGTATTGACAAAAAGGCTTACCATATTGAAATGATGTGTGGCACCTTTGTTTATAGTTCTATGATGTCTGATTGAAGAAGGGAAAAACAACTTGTATATAGTAGAAGGAGATGTGAACAAAATAGTTCTTTGTGTGTAACAGTGGTGATAAGCATGAAAATACATGTTACAAATGAATACTGGACGAATATGCATACAAATACTTTTTAAGTTACTTTCTTTCTCAGTAGTAGAAACAAATTTGACACGTTTTGAAAAACAAAAAACAAAAAACTTCATATCATGGTCAAGAATTGATTTTTAAAATCCAAAGTGCATCTGTTAAATAAATTTTCACTCCAATAAGCTGCTCTTAACTTCCACCAAGTCTTTAAAGTAGGACCTGAATCTGAAGCATGCTGCCTTCAGGGTGTTCTCCAAGAGATGCCCAAACATCAGTTTGTTTTTAATGTTACTGTCTTTCTCAACTGCATTCCACACATAAAGGTTTTGCAATCAGGTAACTTGTGTGGGCTAGATATGAGACTGATGAAGTCGTAGAAGTTCTCAAGTAATCTTTTCTAGGTTTTCGTAGATGTTTGACAACTGAGTCCTGTTGTTGGCCTTCTTGCAGACATCTTCTCTACTCAACATTTAACAACAGTGGATAGCAACTCAATATAACCATCTGAATTGTGTCAGAGTCTTTTCTCAAAGAATGTAGGAGTGGTCTGACATGATCTTCACTGGAAACACACCCAAGGAGCATCACAGTTTGAGGGCATTGTCTTCATTGTGTGTGGGACTTTGTACAACTTGTAAGCTAGCCACCTGTTCTATGTGTTGTGCAACAATCCAGTTTGAGTGGGTATTTGACCTTGAGAAATTTCTCATTTTTCAAAAGATGATTTTGTTGGGCCTTAGCAACAAGTAGTTGGAACTCTTATATGAAGTGTAGTGAAGATCCTTGTTTAGTGCTTTTTAACCAAACTGAGATTCATTTCTATCAACAAGGTTAATATTGCCTTTGCTTAGATCTTGTGGCCCCCTTTCCTTGCAGTTTCTCAACAGATTTTGTCATGCAGCAAGAATGCCTGCTATTATCATTTCTCCACTGTTTTCATGTCTTCATCACAATTCACCAGATCATATCTTACAACTTTCAAAGTATTCTCAACGAGTTGCAGCTAAGATTTTGAATTTTTAAATCAAATACAAATTATTGTGATGCAAGATAATAATTTCCAATATCATGGAGCTTTCCAATCATCCATGGTCTTCAATTCTCAGACCTATCAATAATGCACAGAAACAATTATCCATTTAAGTTTACTACTGCAAATAATTCTGAAATGAACGAATATCAAAACATCAAATTTGTCCCATAATGCATTTCTATTCTAACTTTTTACTGTATCAACTCATCTTGTATCAATTAATTATTAAAAAAGTAAAGGAGTTTTCACTTTACTCGTAACCAAATATACACTTACTATATATAGTTGTAGAATTACACTAATCATTATTTCAAAGTAATTAAAAATTAAAATAATAAAAATGTTATTAAAATGTTGAAAAAACTTAATATTTTTATTATTTTGAAAAAGTTTGAAAATTTCTCATGAAACACAATTTTTTTTAATTTTTGTAATTTTTGTAGGATTTTCTTACCTTAAGATAACATACTGATCTGTTTGGGTAGTAATATTCAATTCTTCAAATCGTCTTTGAAAATAAATTGATTTCTCAACCATAAAAGAAAACAGTTGTTCCCGGGAAAAGAAATGAACTTCCTTCAAGTCACCAATATTTGGATCATCTTTAAATAAATCAACTAGAAAAAAAAATACATACATGAATTTATAAATATGAGGGTGTTTTGCTTGTTTTTTTTGGGGGGGGGGGACGAATTAAGATAAAGTAACAAGAATGTTTCTAAGATGCTAATTCTTTCTAAATTCATTTAATGCTTTTTGTTTAAATAAAAAGTCAAGAACTGATTTTTTTCTTAAACTTTTGTGACAAAAAAGAGCAACAGAGGATCGCATTTTGCATTAAAGAGTTTTTTTCAATTTTCCGAATCACTTTTTGAATCTTTTTAGTTCTTTCATTCTTCTCTTTCTTCCTTTCAACTTTGGCATTTACAAGGCACCATGGAATTACATTTTTCCAACCAAATAAAATCAGTACAAAATGATCAAATAATGTCACACAATTAAAAATATAAGATAAAAAATATTTACTCTGTTAGATACAAGAAAGATTTAATGTCTCGTTTAAAGATTGTCAATAGTTAACGAATCACATTTGCTGAGTTTTGCTGTTCCAACTGTTTCTATACTAAAAACCATAATGGGCCACAATCTGTGATCGTTAAAAAATTGTAAGCACCATTTTATGTAATGTCCATCGCTAACCATTGCCAATTGCTGCTCACCTCCAGTTTTCCCTTTACCCAGTGGATTAGTGCTGGATCTATAGATCAGTATTCCATACACATCTGTATAGCCAACTTTAACTGTTGCTTTTGCTATCACTGGGGAAACTTTTCTGGTGTAATAAGTGCTATGTCGACTCATGGTTGTCCACTGTTTTTGTGAATGGCTACGATTCAGGCTGCATCCAACTCAGCAATTAAAGGCTCAGGCATGTCCCTCTGTCAAAGATGGCCTCAGCACTAATGTTGAAATTTTTAATAGAGAAATAATTTTTATTTATACACAGTCAACATCTCGCCATTTGGGTCAAGGAATGCATTCCTTGACTGGCAGGTCACTTCCATCATCATCAGCATCGGTATAGTTCGCTTTCTAGCAGCCAGCTCCACTCCTACCCTCTGGAGAGGAGGAAAGGGCTTTTGCCCTTTTTCGTCAGTTCGAATCTAGCCGGCCAAGAAGAAGGACGCTATTCGGCTCCGTCAAAAAGGATTCTTGACGTTAAATTCTATGGGGTTTTTTCTCTCCTCCTTTGGAGAAAGACGTTTGTTTAGAACTTCATTGGTTGGTACTAAACTATTAACGTTATTTTACTCTCAGTCATTATAAGACAACAAGGTCTTATGACTGGAAGATTAATACCGCTTATTAAAAGACAAACGAGTCTTACAACTGGTAAATTATTATTCTCAAAGGACTAATGAAGAAAACTACCGTGTGTTGAGGAGTTCTTTTCTAAGAAGAACAAAATTTAATTTCGCCGACGAGATGAGCAGAATATTGCCCCTAGAAAGGAAATCCCCTCTTTGAAAGATTTTTCAACCAAAGTTTCCTTCAGAAAGGAAATCTTCCATAATTCAAGGAGTTACTCCGTATTTGTACACATAAAGCCTACCAAAGCGGCTTTATGATCTTCTCTCCCCTTTGAATTAAAAGGCACATGAGCCTTCACAAAGGAAATTACTTCTTTCTCCCATTTTAGGTTAAAGAAACTTTTTGTTTGTCCTTTTGGAAAAGAAAAAAAAAAAAGAACATTTTGTCAAAGAAAGACTGAACATTTTGTTAAAAGGACTGAATTCTAAACAAGGACTGTTTTCCGTTTTTTATATGTTCTTTTCTTTCAGCCTTTCTTGCAACTAAGGATTGACATCTTTTTTTGTGTTTTTTTTTATGTATTTTTAAATGTTTCCTTAATGGTTTTTTAACCCGAGCCTTGGGAAATAAAAGCAATCGATAACTTTTTGTTTTAATAAACTTGGATCATTTTAAACTTATTCGGGTCTGTATTTCTTTTGCTCATTTCCACTACTCTTTTCCGACAAATTTGCCATAAATGCTTTTTTCCCCTTTTTTTCTTTCCTTTTTGTTACCATGAAAACCGGATTTTGGTGACGAACCCAAAATTTTGTTGCTAAACCTGCTGAAATCATTAAGTTTGGTCTTTTGAATCTGGTCACATATTCCAAGAAACAACTGTAAGTAGATAAATTCTAATGACAAAACCATTTTCAGGATTTAGCAGAGAAGCCAACAAATGGAAAAAGGTCAATAATTCAAATATATAACAAATAAATGTTACCAAAAGCAAGTTACTCTTCTACCTACCTGGATAAGTTTTGTGCATTTTAACAGAATCTAAAGCTTTTATTCGGTTCGAAAAAGAATTTGTATTGAGCTGCTAAATTAAACAGGCAAATCGAAACGATGGGTACAGGCAAAAATAACTGAAAAAAAAACCCAAAAAAAAACGGATCCCTATGCTTTTTAAAGAGGCTTATCATAATTATATTTTTAGTTTACACCTAAATTTTGATTGTGTTTTTAAAATAACAAACCAAAGTTAATCCCTAAAAGAAAAAAATGTATATTTACATGTTAAAAAATACAGTGAAAAATGTTCATGCGTGCAAGGAAAGTATTGCAATTTTACATGTAAAACTTACACTAAAATGTTACCTTTTTTGCAATTTTTTTTTTTTTTGGTAAAAATATTGAATAAATAATACTTAATTCAATGATAATATAATAAGTTCGAGAAAATTAATTTTTTTTCAAGTTATATCGATATTAGTAACACATACTTTAGGGGCTTTTTTTTTGTAATGTTCCTGAAAAAAAAGCAAAATTAAATTCATGCGTTGTTTTCTTTTTTTTTTAGTATTGTTGTGTAGCAGGGGACTCATATTAAAGAGATATGACAAAGGATTCATATTGGGACAATACATATAACGGATATAACGATAGTGATGATGAGGGAGAGAAGACATACAGTTCTGGAATGCTTGGGACTTCATATATATATACTGACTGGAGATGTATACAAGTTCTTAACACAGAGGAGGGGAGGTGCATAATCCACGAATGGTTACACAATGTTCATTATAGATAATGATAATAACAATTAGCTTTTCTGTTGTCACTGAATGACGACACAAGACAACACGTACAAAACATGATGATGACTTCTTTATTTATTGGATCGACCGGTCGATTGACGTCAGGAATTCACTTGTATCTACATGGTTAAAAAGGAGGGCAAGCACAGTCACCAAAGGCTGGGATGATGAGACAGATGACGATCTGTTGCTTTGCATGGTGAAGGAGATCATCGCAAGGTTAAAGCAGGATGACCCCGCCAAGGGAGACTGGTGCGTGCGGGGAGACAAACTGAGGGTGTGGGTGGATGCAAGCTCTCTGGCAATTGGTGTGCTGTTGGAGAGGAATGGTGATGCAATTGAGGACGCCTGCTGGTTGTGACCAGTGAATGACGCTGCTCATATCAACCTGGCAGAGCTTGATGCGGTGATAGAAGGTATCAACCTGACACTCCAGTGGAAAGTCAGGAAATTACGCATACACACAGATTCACTATGCGTGTACCACTGGATATCAGACACACTGACAGGCAAGACCAGGGTGCGCACTATACAGCCAGCAAGATGCTGATCAGACAGAGGTTGGAAACCATGGGAAAGCTGGTAACAGAGTACAACCTGTCTGTGGATGCGGTACTGGCCACTCCAAATTGCAACCTTGCTGATAGACTCACTTGGGTGCCACAGAGATGGTATGACACCATGAAGAAGAAAGCCAAGCCAGTACCATTATGTGCATCTTCTATTGAGGTGGTGGATGAAATCAGGAAGATACACCACCTCAGTGGACACCCCAGAGTGAGACGGACATGTTATTTTGTGCAGTTGTCCAATCCGTTGGTGTCCAAAAGTGCAGTGAAAACGGTAGTCAAGGAATGCCAAACATGCCAGTCAATCGACTCCGCCCCGGCCAGATGGCAGAAAGGTCAGCTGGGAGTAAACGCGACTTGGAGCTGACTGGATATGGACATAACCCACTACGGCAGCTACCACTTCCTCACCCTGATCGATTGTGGACCAACAAGGTTCACAATCTGGCGCCTGTTAATAAGACAGGATTCCTCTAGTGTCATCCGTGAATTGGAGTCCATATTTTATGAAAGGGGGCCACCTGAAGAGATCCTCACAGACAATGGCACGGCCTTCTGCAGTGGGGAGTTCAGACGTTTCGTAGACAAGTAGGGCATCCAGCTCAGACACAGATGTGCATATGTACCGAGTGGCAACGGCATAGCAGAGCGGTGCCATCGAAGCGTGAAGAGGATCGCAACAGGAAAACAATGCATGATCGCAGAGGCGGTCTATAGATATAATGCAACTCCAAAGGATGGCATGACTGCTGCAAGTGCACCCACCAATGCGATCCATTGCTATCGAGTGCGCATCAAGGATATTGACGCCCGTCTGTCTGATCGGCAGGAAACTCGAGGGCCGTATGAGTTAGGGGACACTGTCTTTGTGAAGTCTCCCAATAATCAATGCACCAACAGCTTTCAAAGAGAGCGAATCACTGGCATCATCAGTGAGAAAGCCATGCTAGTCGATGGTACCCCACGCCATGTGAAGGATATCTGGCCTGCCCTGAATATGAACCAGTTGGCGAGTAGCAGTAATGGTGAATCATCCAACAATGACCTGTGGATCCGACCTATTCCTCATGATGGTACAACTGCGAACCCCAACGCTGATGTCGATAGTTCCAGCACCTCTTCTGAGAGCTCCAATGAAGATGAAGAAGTCCAGCCTGATGGTATGACTGCTGCCAATGGTTCCGATGCCTCTTCTAAGAGCTCCAATGAAGATGAAGTAGTCCAGCCAATCCCCCTTCGTAGGAGTGCCCGCAACAAATGACCACGTCCACCATGCCACATGTGTTGTCTGGAGACCAGGGGGAAGTGTAGAGTTGAATGTAATAATCAAAGAAGACAGCGCCCACGTGTGTGTGTATTGTGCGGTTATACAACTTACCTTCGGATGGGATCTGAGAGAGAAATTAAAGATGGCAGCAATGGATTTATAAGGTGTAGTCTCGTGGAATCTCATGAGATCTCATCTTCCACTGCACACGTATGCAAATGGAATAGGGTCAGTTTTCTAATAAAATGCCTGTTGGCAGAGGCAGTGGAGAGAACACGTGCTGAAAGTTGAGAGAGTCGAATTCTAGCTGAACTTTATTTTATTTTGTTTTGCTGTTTACCAGCCCATTTAACTGCAGACTCATATGCTAAATTTTCGTCGAACAATATATATTATACGGCTTAGCATCACAAGTTCGTTTGAGAAATTTTATTACTACACAAGCAAAAAGGCCCGCATATAAAATCAACAATAGACTCTTTGATATGACAGGGGTGTGTTTCAAATGAATGTTTCTGTTTAAAGGAAAGACCTATTGTTGACTTTATATGCCTGGCATTACTGGTTGTGTGGTGATAATGGTTTGAATTTAAGTTTAAAATCAAAAAGTCAACTATCATTGTGAAATTGTGCTTGACATTTATTTTGAAGAGGCACCTGTCATATCAAAGAACCTACTGTTACTTTAATATATTAGGCCTTTCGGCTTTTGTGGTAATAAAACTTCTCAAATACACTTGTGATGTTAGGCTGTGTAAGGTGTTAACTTTGATCAAAATTGCCTGTTCTTTCTTACATTGAATTATTTTGGTTATCAATTATCGATTCTTGTCCAAGACATGCCAATACATAACCTATCTAAGAACACTACCAGGTACATAAAATACATTTGTGTGAAAATTCATAAAAATCGACGCAGCCGTTTTCAAATATGGACTTGAAATAAACTCACAGACAAAGTTTCTTTTATATAATAATAGAGATTTTCTTTCTTCCCTGGTTTTTTACTGAAAGGTTCTTCTCCTCACTAAAGTTAAAAGGTTTGAAGATCCAGGTAGCTAAGCGTGTTCAATTATCTTTTCGTGCAGAGTTTAAATTCAATTTTTACTTCTGTATAGGTTATTCTTCACAAATGGAGGATTTTGTTAGATGTTTTAGAAGTTTTACACATATTTATTTTATAATTGATGTATTCATAGTATTCCTGTCTGTCTGTTTGTTTGTTCACAATTAGATTAATATATACAAAAGAGCCATTACTTTCCTATTGTATTTATTTCTATATATATAGTATGATTCTTGCAAAATATAGGATTAAGAGGTAACCTCATTTGCATATTACATTAAGGAAAATCGATTTTACTAAATAGTTGTTCGTTAGTTACTGTTTATAGCAAGAGAATTGTTTTAAGTGTTCTTTTTAAGATTGTTATTTAAGATTTATATTGATAATATATTTAATTTATTTCGAATTATTATTACTGACATCGATTTTTTTAAAAACCGGTTTAGAGTTAATTCTCCTATCGTCTTATCTACTAGCATTTCAGCCTGGCGTTACCCGGGTATTTAGCGGCGTATGTTGAGCAAACAAAAAAAAAAAAAGCAGTCAATTTTTTTAACTTTGACCCCGATTATGACGCCTTAATATATATTGTTTGGGGCTCAAATCAAGTTATTAAGTTAGATCCATGGCCAAGGAAACTATATCTAAAATTTCAAGTGTTTATACCCAAAATTATTGGAGGAGTTTGGTAGAGTTCTCAAAGGTCAAATCATTGAACTTTGGCCCCTTAACAGCCAGATTTCTGGCCGAAAACAGATTTCAAAGATTTTCCCAAATCTCAGTACCCTGTATATCAAATTTCGAGTCTGTAGACTGAAAATTGATAGAGTTATTGCGTTGGAAAATGTACACACACACACACACACCCACACAGACACGTTCACTTTTATATATAGACTAGCGGGCTGTACCCGGCGTTGCCCAGGTGTTTGGAGGTGTGTATGTAGGAGGGGGGGTTAATATTATAAAAAAAAACACGATGTTATAAAAAATTGGAAAAACTAAAACAAAGCAAAACTACGAACAAATGGAAAAAATGAAAAAAAAAAGGTGTAAAAGAGGAAAAAAGGTTTAGGTAGGAAGACAGGCTCGAACCTGAAGCATCGAGGCTAAGGTGGAAAAAAAATGCCTGACACGTTACCTCTATGCCAAAGAGACAATTGAGAACGGATAAAATTAACCCTTTAAGAACACTTGCAGGTGGTTGAAACTAACGTCAACGTTTTCTAGGTCAAACATGACGTCATTGTCGTAGTAGCAGGAGGAGGCCGAGTTTAGGGTGAAGGAACACCCACACACACACACACACACATTTTAGCTTTTATATTAATAGATGCCCCACCCCCCGCCCTGGTTTAGCTAATACATGATGCGTAAAATTGAAAGGAATAATAAAACAAAACAAACGTGAAAGAATACCAAAGGAAAAAAAAGAAAAAAAAACAAAAAGTTACCACGTAAAATGCAAATATGTTTATTTAAATCTAATATTTTTTTTTTTTTTTTAAATCGAAAAACAAAATTCAAAAAAATAAAACTTACCGTGTATAATGAAAATATGTTTCTTAGATTTTATTTATTTATTTTTCTTTGTTTCAATGAAAAAGAAAAAAAAATGAATAAATAAAACCAGAAAACTGACCGTGTTTTTTAATTTTTTTAATGTTGGTTTGTTTTGATTTATTTTTCTGTATCGTTTACTTTGTTGTCGCTGTTAACCAATTTGAATGTCGTCTGATTCCAATATCGATAGCGTAGTAGTAATTGTGCTAATGAAACTCTCAGAAATGCAATGTATAGAAATAAATAATGAATAAGTAACTAATCAAAAACAGGAAGTCAGAAACATAATAGAAGTATAAAGACAGTAAATAAAATATTAAAGCGGCTAATCGGTGCAATATTGGAAGAATGCTGGCAGCTGACTGTTAAAGTTTCTTGTAAAAACTAGAATTCAATGTTAGTTCGTTTTGTTTAAATAATCCTTCGAATCGCACCCCCCCCACCGCCCTTCTACAAAAAGAAAAAATATATAAAGTGAGGAAAAAAAGAGAAAAAAAAAAAGAAGAAATTTATAAAATGGCACAAGTAACCCACAGAATAACTGGAATGTAAAGTCGCGTTTCACCCGACGGAAAAATGTCAAGCCATATTTTTTAAGCAACTAAGAACTCAAACTGGTGTTCCTCGTATATTCCTCTGTGGATGTATACGTAGCGGTGTTAAGTGGTTGCAGGCGGAGTATGAATCGAATAGAGAGAAAAGATTTTACAACTTCCATTGATTCTAACCGATTGTGGCAGTGAACTCTCACCGGAAAAAATATAGAAATGTACGAATATCAAGGAACTATAAGAGTAATAGGCCTATAGCACACCTCAGATCCTGTGCTGAAGTGTGGGGACATTACAGTTGAATGTAATGTCGTGATTTTTAATCCTATTAAGGTCAAACTCACACGGGAAAAAATGAGTTCATTTTATTTATATAGATAGATAGATAGAAGAAGAGAAGAGAAGAGATAATAGATAGATTATGTAAGTCTCAAACATTTGTTTGTATGTTTGTATTTGTTTGTATATTCGTTAACTTTTGTAAGTCACATCAGACCGGGTCGAAACTAGTACTATCTAAAAGAGCGATCCCTTGGGCACATAATATCTGAAAATTAGAAAAAAAGATTAATTCTGTGGTGGTCAACTGAACCATATTTTGCAAGTCATGTATGTGTTTATGTTTTTAAACGTTATTTTTTCAGGGTCATGATGTCAAAAATCATCATGGTACGGTTGGCAAAAGCATTTGCCACTTACCCTTTTCCCTTCTTTTCCTCTTCTGCGTTTCAGATACGAGCCTGCGTATGCGGCTAATTTTTTTTTTTTTTCCAATCGCACAGGCATTCACTGCTATTTTTACTGAAACAAAAGTCGTTTTGATTCATTTGGGGGAGGGGCAGGTTGTCACCTACTTTTTCCGTTTTTTTCGGGGGGGGGGTACTCAATATCTTTAGTATAGCAGATCTGTCCAAAACGAATTTCATGTCCACCCGAGTAATGCTGGATATCCATGCTAGTTTCTTATATAATTATGTTGAGAATTTATTCAAACATTACAAAAACCTCTGACACTGGAAGCAAAGATTCAAAATTTGCATTATACAATGCTGGAAACAAGGTAAGCAAATTTATTCAGTCCAACATTTTTATTTTAAATATATGTCGTACGATTTTTGATAAAAATTAATTTGAATTGATTGGCTTGCTTAACAAACTAGAAGTTTAAATTATATTGAATAAGTAAAATTTAACAAAATTTAACAAATTTAAAAGACAAGTTTCAACCACAAAAAGAACAAAAATCGAAAAAAATAAAATGATTTGTTATGTCCATTTTTTCATTAACAAAGTAAATAAGTTGTATACGAACATTTTATTTTCATCTAAGAGGTTGGTTTAACTAAAAAAAACTATAATCTGTGTGAATTATATATATATATTAATGTTGAGACGATTAATTGGAATCGGGAATCGGAACTTTTTGGGGTATGGGAATCGGTATCAGAATTGGAAAAATTCTTTTAATCGATTCTTTTAATATTTTTTAAACTTAATTTTCCATTGCTTGTACTGATGATAAATCTTTATTATTTTTAAACTTTAAGTAAAACTAAACTCTAGAGATCATATTAACATCCAAATAAGATGTATTTTTTTTTATTTGCATAAAATAAACAAAACAAACTTGAAAATTTGCTAGGTAACCTTTAGAAGCATGCAGTTTATTTACAAGGTATCGAAATAATTGTTTAAAATGAAAGAAATATTTTGTCAAGAAAAATAATATCAAGCATTATTGCTAATTAAATAAAAATAGAATATAAAAAATGTTTTTTAATCTTTAATTTATTTATTTTATGGGTTCATGCTTTTTTCATGTTGGGTTTTGTCCGCTCCTTCACTCAGCATTGACAAATATGACAAGGAATGGACAAAGCATTGTAAAAAAGCTTAGCTTTGAATTGTTTGAAATGAATTTGTTAATTTTCATACTTCCGTGTGAAAAACTTTTAGCTTCAAATTTTCTTTGATTCTGCCTGTATCATTTACGTATGCTAAGATTCCTATTGTGCCAGATGCCATTGTCTGAAACCCTGTTCAAGTATTTTTTCGCATCTACCAGCCAAATATAGTTTACAGTTAAAAGATTTCAAATGAAAGGGCAAGTTTTATTTTCTTGGAACCGCTTTATCTGACCACCATGTCCACTGAAATTGTTAATGTTTTATATCTTCCAAGAAAGTTTAAAATATGCATTAATATCTCACAATAAATTTATCAAACTCTTGGATAAATTTCATAAAGGGAAAACATTTACAAGTTTATCAAATTAAAAAAGAAATTATATCTACATTTAAAAGTACTCTCCCCCAATGATAATCTACTTTCTGGGGCGATATTTGTGAAAACACTAAAAACAAAATTATTTTAGAATATAGAATGGAGGGTTAGTAGTGCATAAAATTTAGGGCAATTATTGAATAAATATTGATTGAAAATAGCTTGTTGTTCAAATGTCTTTTTAAAAAGCGGCTACCCCTCCCCCAAAATTATATTTAAAAAAATATCTTAAAATGTTAAGGGTTTTTTAAAACCAAATAAAATCGACTTTTATAAGTTATGAACACGTTTCGTACTACTGTTCTCATATTGAGTGTTTCTATTTACTTGCCTCCCCTATCGGGTAAAGTTAGACACAAGGTCGTTTTTTAATGTGGGGAATATCCAACCCCAAAAGAAAGGATACTCTGGGTCGGAACAAAAATAAAAATCGCCTCAGTCTAGAAGGACTTCTCCTTCATTGAATGAAGAGAGGATAGGTGAAGTATAACATTTTGTTAACGTTTCGATTCATGTAACCTCCGACCAAAATTCTGTGCATATTCTCGAGTTCAACAGAAAAATTCCTGAGTTTGAGAACACAAAACAGAACAATTAGTATATTACATTTTTTTTTTAATTGGGGTGAGGGATAGGGGTTTGGGAGCCATCTTCTTAAAACAATATCTCCCACAAGAACTATTCCAAAATTTATTTTCATCAATATTTATTCAATAATTGCCCTTTCTTCTTAGCTGGCCAAAATGGCCCTTTTTTTATTGCCCTTTCTTCCATTGCCTTTCTTCCGTTGCTCAATTTTCATAAATTTAATGTAAAATGATCACCCATTTCCAGGCCATCTAATTGTTTTAAAGCAGTTAACTAAATTTTTTACCACTGACCCCGAAGCCCAATCAGCAAAATCATAAAACCACAAGTAATCACTTTATTTTTCGTATTATCACCCGGACTTAGTAGTAGGAAGAGGTTGTGTCTTTTATGACTTTTGACAATGACATATTGTATACTACAGTTTGACCAGGAACATAAACATAGCCAAAATTAAAAACAAACAAAACCTGTTACCTGTTCTTAAAACACTGTATGGTTCAAAAGGGGTGATCATTTTATGTTAAATATATATGCGAAACTATTTTCAGATTGTTTACATGCAATGACCTAAAAAATGGAAAATCGAATTTTTCCTTGCTCAACAAAAAGTTATAATGTAAAAAAAAACTGGTAATTCATATATTTACATGTACCATTTTATATGTAACTGTTAAAAATTCAATAAAAACATTACCTATAAACACTCGTAATTATAAAAAATAAGTATAAAACGATTTCTTTAGGAATTTAAAGTGCAAGATCAGTTTCACACATAAATTTAATGTAAAATGAGCGTCTTTTTCCAAAACATTCTTTTTCCAAAACATTCTAGTATGTTAGGGTAATTAACAAAAAACAAAATATTTTTTTCTATTAGAGATAAATTATGTGCGTTTATTTGGATGGGATGTTTACTTTTTAAACGATTATGCATGGTTTTACAACGTTGCCAATCAAACTTAAGTTAGTGGGAAACAATTTAGTTTTGATTCATAAAGAATTAGAATGGCTCAGAAATGATGATTATTTTACGTTAAATTTACATTCTAAACTTATTTTCCACTCTAAATGCTAGTATACTAAATACTAAAATACTAAAATGATTGCTTTTTTTTTGCAAGTTTTTTAAGGGTTTCACACGTAATCACCTATAAAAGTAATATTTCATTTTGGAATAGGGATTTAGCTAAGAGTTTTAATCTACAATTTTTTTTATTTTTTTTTTTTTTTATTATTATTATTATTATTATTATTATTATTATTATTATTGGCTCACAAGGAGCTTTCACACAGGTTATCAAAGATCTCTTTTTGAAGACAACCTGTGGTGTTCCTTGGAAGCTGAGTGAAAACATGTCTTCCCAGAGTTCCAGTACTCTCCACATCTCTCGATAATATTCGCGAATGACTTTACATTATCAAAACAGCCATTTATCATTGATTTCTCGCTGACAGCGGCCATTGGTCTCCATTGGAATTTGAATGGCAATAAGCCTCCCCAAAGTCCCAGTTCTTGTTGTACTTGTCCAGCGGAGGTCTGGTCAGCGCTCTCTCCTCGGTCTTTCCATCCTTCTTGACCCTTCTCAATTATTTGACATCACTCTTTGGGGTGGGGTGGGGGGGCAATGGGAGGGGGGATAGAAAATTCATGGATTGCAGCTATGTTCTTGGTTCAACACTTCTTAACGTTTTGTCTTTGCAGCAGTTTATCTGGCCTGTGCATGTGGCTCCTGTGTATTATTCTCCACATTCAAGGGGTTTTCTTAATATTTCAGCTGTTTTCATTATTGTTATTCATTGTATTTTTCCAGCCAAATTTTCCCATTCTTTTTTCAAAGCGTTTTGGAATTGCTCCCAGTGCTCCCACCATTATAAAAATTATCTTGATTTTCTTTATCATCTATATCCCTTTCAGTTCTGTGTATTTGTTCTGTTTCTCCTTTTCTTTGATATTCACCCTGTGGTAAGCTAGGACAGTAAAGTCTACGATTTGTCAGGACTTTTCTTTTTTTTAAATTATTACGACATCTGATCTTCTTGCTTGGATGGGTTTGTCTATTTGCAGGTGATGATGATGATGATGATGATGATGATGATGATGATGATGATGATGATGATGATGATGATGATTATTATTATTATTATTATTATTATTATTATTATTATTTGCATCTCGTTTTTTTTTTCAACAAAGCAAATCAATGTAATAACTCACCAATTTTTTATAATTAAAATAACTTTTTCATTTCATTAATAGAGAGAAGGCACTGAATAGTTAACAAAGCCCACAACCTTTCTATGTTAAAAATGGTTTTCTAAATAGTAACATTATTATTTAGAAATTCGTCCATAACAATGAGAAGGAGCATTGTTAAATATTTTGTTCTTACATTGTTTTCTCATTTTGCCTTTCAATCGTTGACTATTTTCAACTGTTTATGAAAACTTTCAAGCAGCATGTATCATGTTGTACACTAATGACGAACTGATACAATCTGGCTTTGTTTTAAAATCAAAATAAATCTTTTGTTGTCCTACAATTTTCCATCAATTACAAGGAACACATTCGAAAAAAAATATAAATGGAAATTAGCAGGACTTATGTAACAATTTAAAAATTAAAAAAAAAAAAAACACAAATCTCTAATTAAATATTTATAAATTTCAAAAGAATCGGAATCAGAATTGGGAATCATATCGAAATCATAAATTTAGAAAGGAATCGGTAATTGTATTGGAGTCGGGAAAAATTTTGGAATCGTCCCATCACTAATATATATATATATATATATATATATATATATATATATATATATATATACTAGCATTTCAGCCCGGGTGTTTGGAGGTGTGTATTGAGAAAAAAAAAAAAAAAAAGTGGTAGTAGGAAGGCAAGCTCTAACCCATATCGCAAAGGAGGAAAAGAACTGGAAAAAAAACTGACGTCTTTGCTGTTATGACCACTGCCAAACCGGAAGTGACGTAGGTTTAAATTAAAGCTAGACAATCGAAAGGAGAGGATGACTTTTGAAAATATCGGCGAAAAAGTGACCCCCCCCCTGTAGAAAAGTGCCAAGTTGAAGATGAAAATATTAATGCTTTTAGCCAATTTTTTTATATTTGCCGTCTGAAAGGCCGAATTTAAAAACGATACTGATCTTGTAAAAATCTGTGGTCTCTGTCGAAAGTTTTAGGCAGACATGCAAACATACATACATACATACATACATTTATATATTGGTAACTAAAAATTTCCGATTCAAACCGATTAAAAAGCTTGCCCTATCTCTGAATACGCTTTATGTCAAATTTCAAATGTTTAGACCAGAAATTGTCTGAGTGGTAGAGACCGCAGAGGTCAAATTTTTTTTAACTTTGACCCCGATTATGACCCCTTAACATTTATTGTTTTGGGCTCAAATTAAGTTATTAAGATAGATCCATATCCAAGGAGCCTATATCTAAAATTTCAAGAGTTTAGACACAAAATTGTTGGAGGAGTTTGGTAGAGTTCTCAAAATTCAAATCGTTGAACTTTGACCCCTTAACAGCCAAATTTCTGGCTGAAAACAGATTACAAAGATTTTCCCAAATCTCAGTACCCTGTATATCAAATTTTGAGTCTTTAGACTGACAATTGACAGTTATTGCATAGTCAAATGTACACGGACACACAGACAGACACACAGACACGTTCACTTTTATATATATACAGACACATACACACACACACACACTAGCAGGCCACCCGGCATTGCTCGGTCATAAAATATACATAAATATTATATTTTAATTCATGCAAATTTTTTTTAATTATTATAGAACCAATTCCCTATTCAATAAATATTAATGATTTGAAAAGTTATTAAAAAAATATGCTTGGGTACCATCCGTTAGAATCAAAATCAGAACATTTACTGCTTGAGCCTTAGTGGTTAGTTATGTCTCTAGCATCATTACAGTCTGAGCTACCGAGAGATTGATTCAAAAGGTTAAATCCATTCCCTAAAGCATTTGTATTCCTTAGAAATTAGGGAATTTTCTTCTGCAGATTATACAGAGACTGAATTTGAAGAAGGGGAAGAGGTCCTTATTTTTGCCCAACTTGTTCTGTTAGAAATGACTGTTCTTCCCTAATTATATGTTGTAATGAATGCAACAGACGGTTCCATTTTGAATGCGTGGGAGTTTTCTTGAGATTGGCGTTGTCTAGATTGTAAGACTCAAGGTTCCTGCTAATTTTAATTTGTAAAGCACTTGTAAATAAATCTTCTCTTCTCTCATTTAGAATAAACAAAGACATAATTTGAAACTAAATAATAATAATAATAATAATAATAATAATAATAATAATAATAATAATAATAAATAACAACATCTAAATCTGACCCCCAACATCGCCATGGGCATGGAATATGTGCCTACATTAAAGATGGCTTCCCGTGTGGCAGGGATATCTCCAGAGAAGACCCTAATTTACCTTATATGTGCTTCCGGGTTGCATTTGCTTACGCCACTGCATTTATATTTGCCCTCTATCGGCCCCATAACAGCGGAATTACTATCTTTAAGAGTATATCTGAGAAAATAGACCACATCCGGTCTACATATCCCTCAGCTAACATTCACATCTGTGGTGACTTCAGTGTCCATAATGTGGAATGGCTGACCCACTCAAATAAGATAGATGATGAGGGGAGGTTCTGTCATGATTTTGCCATTGCCTATGACCTCACTCAGATTGTTTGCGAGCCCACTCGTGTGCCTGATACTACCGGTCAGTATGCAAGCCTTCTAGACCTTTTTCTATCAACTTCCCCTGCGCTATGTTCATGTTCCGTTCTTTCTCCTCTAGGATCCTCCGACCACTCCATTGTATCAGTTAAGATAAAAATGAAATGTAATAAGTTCTCAGACGTACCCCTTCACTGTACTATATACCAATAGTCCATGGCTGACTGGGATAGCTTCCGTACATTCATATCTGATCTACCTCTGCATTCCATGTTTAAAAAGGATGTGTCCTCTATAGTATCAGACTTAACTGAATGGTTAATTGTAGACATAGACCGATTCATACCATCTAAAAAATTCCAACAAAAACCTAACAGCCAGCCATGATTCTCCCCAGAATATGCTGCTGCCATCGCGCACAGAAATCACTTTTTCCATAGCTACCAACGTAATAGATGCACTGAGACTAAAGCTGCTTTCAGGAACGCCAGCAATCACTGTAAAAGAGTAATAAAAAATGCAAGAGAGCTATATGCTCAGTCCGTTAAAACCAAAGTAGCTGAGCAGCGGTTTGGTTCCCACCAGTTTTGGCAAATAACAAATAGGATCCTGAACAGAAGTGTGCGTTCTATCCCAACCATTACCAATGGACCTGAGGTCATCTCGTCAGCATCAGACAAGGCCAAACTATTTGCCAAGAACTTTGCAGCTAATTCTACCCTATGTGACGAAGGCAATCAACTCCCAATATTTCCTCCTATAACACACAACACGCTAGGTAACATAAAAATATCTGTGCGTGAGGTCGCCAAGCTAATCAAGAACCTTGATTCCAATAAAGCAACTGGCCCTGATGGCATCCCAATTATAGTGTTAAAAAAGCTTCAACCAGAACTTGCTCCCATACTTATGAAAATGTTTAAGCATTGCCTTAAGGAGAAGTGCTTTCCAACGCCCTGGAAAACCTCATCAGTATGTCCTGTATTTAAGAATTCAGGTGATAAGTCATCTCCCTCTCAGTACAGACCAATAAGTCTCCTGTGTGTCATGAGTAAGTTGCTGGACTCTATATTAGAGAAGTAGTCAACCACCTCAGCAGAAATAACCTTCTTAGTGACACGCAATATGATTTCTATTCTGCAAGATCTACCGCAGATGTGCTAACGGTTATATCTCATAGGATTAGCGAATCTCTTGACAAAAGCTTCCTTTCAAGGGCAATTGCTCTTGACATATCAAAGACCTTCGACAAGGTATGGCATAAAGGCCTACTTCACAAGATTTCCAGCTACGGTATAACTGGAAATGTTTTCTCAATCATTAAATCATTTCTCTCTGATAGGCTCATAAGAGTAGTGGTCGATGAACAAAAATCAGAGGCTCGCAGTATTAATGCTGGAGTCCCTCAGGGGTCCATCCTGGGCTCAACTCTCTTCCTGATCTACATCAATAATCTCCCTAAACACATACTTAAATCATTCGTTGACATGACCATCTATGGCAACACATCAAAGGCTGTAAATGACAAAGTTCTCTCTGATTCTTTCTCCTCTGATCTTGAGCATGTGGTTCAGTGGGGGAAGATGTGACTGGTTACTTTTAATGCATCTAAAACCAAGCTCCTATCTTTACATCATCAACGCTCTGACCCCATCTGGCATCAATTGAAATGGATGGCTCTTGTCTAGGAGAAGCTCCATGTTTTGAAAAACTTCTGGGCTTGACCTTTACTCCCGATCTGAAATGGAACACGTACATCAAGGTCACTGGAAAGATGGTGGGATCCTTCTACCGCTCCAGAAGATATCTCACTACTGATGCAATTCTCTATCTATATAAAAGCCAAGTACGCCCAAGGATGGAATACTGCTACCATATCTGGGCAGGAGCTGCTAAAAACAGGCTCTCCTGCCTTGACAGAGTACAAAATAGACTTTGTGGCTTAGTGGGGGATGCCCTTTTCTCTTCCCTGCAACCTCTCTTTCACAGAACAGATGTTGCAAGTCTATCTTTGTTTTATCGTTATTTCCATGGCAGGTGCTCGTCTGAGCTCCAATCTCTGGTCCCCCCTCACCAATCTTTCACGAAAAACACCCGTCTAGCTGAAACCACTGTCAAAAATTTTCCCCACTCTTTATCTGTGCCTAAATCAAAACATAGATTCCATGAACAAAGCTTCTTTCTTAGAACTGCACGCCTGTGGAACTCTGTTCCATCTGCCTGTTTCCCACCCGACTACAACCTGGATGTCTTCAAATCCAACGTAAACAAATTCCTGATGGACCACCCCCTTAAGTAGATACTTTATTAAATCTCAACACTAATGTACTGTACATGCAATCACCCTTATCCCTGAGTGGTTTTACGGGCCTTGATAAGTGGTGACCACCTTGTAAAAAAAAATAAAATAAAAAATTAAAATTTCTTAATTCTTCTTCTTCTTCTTGAGTCAAAATATAAAAAGAACAATTATTCATCACTTATTGTAAAATTGTAAAATTATTTGATTTTAAAAAAATAATGTTTAACATTACTTCTATAAAACATGCATTCCTTGCTCTAGTAGTACACTGAAGTTAAAACATAATTGCAATTAAAAGAAAACCCTTTTAAGGAGGTTCAAAGTTAACTTGTAGAATTAACAAATCTTGTATAAGTATTGAAAAAGTAACAAATATTCATGACATTTTTGCTCCTTTTTGGGGAGGGTGCTGAAATTCATTTGCTGGGACACTTAGACTATTGCATGTCGGGACTTGTATTGAACTCTTTTTCTTTTTCCTTATTTAGTTGTGATTAACATGTGACATTAATTAAAACAAGATTAAATAAGAGGCATGGAAATTAGCTTATGCCAATCTGCTGTTCTTGTAAAGAGTTCATGACAGACGCATATCTGATTATTAGGAATTATTCCCACCTAGTACATATGCAGAAAGGCATATAGTGTAACTCATTCTGTATTTAATCCTTAAAATGGGATCTTGTTTTAATTTCCCTGTTTGGAAATATATACAAACTTTATTGAATTTTGTTGTGATGAATAAATCACTAATCTTCAAGGCATGAATTTTTTCCTGCCTCAGTCTAGAAGGACCTTATAGGTTGCCTGTTCAGGAACTCTGTATGATGGATGAAATATTTTCCCTGTCAAGAACTTTGATGAGCCTTTCAGCTTCATGTGATTGGAGAAATCAGGAAACTACAAACCCCAGACTTGCCTCAGCCTTTGGAGGAACTACCAGTAGGCCTCTATTAACTCTGAAAACTCACAAAACGTGCAACGTTTGTAATACGGAATTGAAACAAGTGTTCAAGTTTACAAATTCCAAGTCTTCAAAAGTATTTTAGATGTGTGGAATCAATTTCTACAATCGATAGAAGAATTGGGAATATACTCTATATGGTGAAAGAACCAAAATTTACCCAGAAGAGACATGTAAGTCAAATCAGGAAAACATATTTCAATTATATAGAGGACAACACAACAGAAGAATTTATGGTCGTAGTTACCAGTCCCAAGAAATTTCTCAAATGCAAACATTGAAAAATAAAAATAGAATCTCATTTACGGAGTTGGGGAACTTTAATTGTGTGTCGTCATCCGCAATTTTACCAATCTTTTAATATGTTTTCATTTATGTATTGTATCCTAGATTTTGATAAACTCGGAAAATTTTATATTTTATTGTCCATGTGTCATTTTTCCCCTCTATTTATGCACTTATGCTATTTTATCTAAATTCAAGTTTATTTACTTGCCTCCTCCAAGGTCAGTTTTTAATGTCAGGAATATTCAGCTTCCAATAGTCATTACTAACAAACCAGAATAATACCTGACTCAAACAATGTTCCTGATATTTAAGATTTATGTTTTGGGCTGTTTACTCTTCTTGTTTGCCAAGTTTTGTATTAATTCTTATTTATTAAATTATTTATTAAATTTTTAGGCAAAGTACAGAATATTAAACAAAGAATGTTAAGAATGGCTTTGTAAAAAATCTTCTGCAATTCAAGGGATTTTTGCAATTAATTTATTTAATTTTCAAATTTAACTGAATTTTCAAGTTTTCATGGCTGCTAGGAAAACATTTTTATTCACATTCACAAATTATATGTTTTCCTTTTAGAGATAATTTTTAGGCTTTAATCTTTCAAATACAATCAAAAACTAATTGGAAACTTATAAAAAAAACTTATAACCCGGCTTTCAAAATCATAGCCGCTGTATCAGTTTTCATGATTAAATTGCAGAAGAACTAAATCTGATTAAACACTGTACTCCTCTAGTTTGCCATTATTTTAAAGGAAAATCGGTTGGGAAATTAGTTTGGCTATCATTTATGACCTATTTTGTGTGAAAAAAAAAAATAATAATAATAATAGAATTAATAGAAGTCTATAAGTTCGCATATATTAATATACCGAGTCTAAGCAAAGTAATCATTTTTGTTTACCTTATTAAACAAAAATGACTACTTTGGTCGGAATCGACTTATAACTCTTATTAATTTTTTTTTTTTTCAATGTAAATAGATCACGAATGTTAGATGCTAAATAAAAATTAATTACTTTTGACTAATTTCTTAACTCTATTTTTTTTTTAATAATTTATTTTGGAGCAATTCAGAAGCAATTCATTGTTTTAGGGGAGGTAACTCTATTTTACAAAGAGAGTCATTCATTTTATTTCCATACAAGAATTTGAAATGTTAAAACCAACAAGGAGAAAAACAACATAATTTTTATTAAACAAAGCATTTGAGGAATTTTAAGCAAAAAAAAATTGCAACAAATTATTTATTATTTAAAAAATTATTTATTTAAAAAATTTATTTATTATTAAAAAAATCTTTTCTTTTTCAACTATTTTACTTAATGTAAGAAAGTGTTATTACATTAATAACAATCTTTAACATTACAAAAAAGAATGAAAATACAACCATATTTTCAGAAGAATTGTAATTTTTAAAATGGCACATGTGCATTACTATCATAGAAAAAGATTTTAGGGTTTCAGTTTGAAGAGCACACATCAGGGGGGAGACAAACAAAAGAATCGAAAATCTCAACAAATATCAACAATACAATCACACAAAACATTACTGAACATGTATTGAATTAAAATAAAATTAAGAAAATATAAGTTTCTTAATTATTTTTACACAAAACGTGAAAGTTGTCCGAATGTATCACTTTTAACATTTGTAATTATGAACAGTCATTAATGGAATGTGAGCAAATCTTTCATGCATGATAGACTCATTTTTAATATTTTTATTAATTTAAGACTTTACTACCCAATATTATCATGCCACTTTTGAGACAATTTAACCTATTAAGTATTCTTTTCTTGACATAATATCATCTTTCTAATCAGCAAAGAATGCTGATTTTAGTTTTACTTCTTCAACAGAATTATCCACCTTTTTCTATTGGAACATTTTTTAAATGGACCTAAAGCCATGGACTAATGATAATTTTTTACAGAAGATTTTTTCCCTATCACTTCTTACAAAGTCTTAACTACCAGGCTCAGCTGAGCAGCAAAATGATGTAGAATAATTTTGAAATTAAGAAGATGAAACAACCTGCTTAATCAACCAGGTAAGTGCGCGTTTCGATGTCGTGTTTATTTTTCGCTCTGCCAGAGTTCTAAACTATGTTAATATAAAATTTTCGCAACATTTATTGAAATAGAATAAAGAAAAATCTTTTTTATATTAATGTGTGTGAGATACACAAAATAAAGTTATCAAAATCTTTTAAAATCTATAAAATACTTTTAAATATGCAATCTTCAAATGCAAGTGACTTTTGAGAAAACTTTTTTTACAAAGTCAAAATTCTGAAATTTTCGTAATAAATAAAATATAAATAATCATTAAAATCACTATCACGCTTCCAAATTGCATTGCCTCCCTTTGATGTGCACTCTTCGAACTGAAAACAAAAGAAGTCCTCTCTTTCTTTCTTTTTTATTACATTTTCACCCCAAATAAGGCACATTGCTACTTTGGTGTAGGGGGCTACTGTCAGGGACATGAGCTACTAGGATACTATGCAGGGAGTTGGGCAGCAAGATGTCGGTTCACGTTACACTTGAACTTCTCCATGTCAGTACAGTTTAGGAAGCAGGGACCCGGAAGAAAATTCCAAAGTCTATCAGTTCTGGGGAAGAAACTACTGGAGTAGAAAGCTCTCTTACATCTAGGGATCTCTACTGGTAGGAGTGGGATTTAGCTGTTTATTGGATTTGTGGAGGGTATTTACGTCGTGGGGGCACAAGTGCTTGCAGTTCGTCAGAGCATTCACCATTAAAATACTTGTAGAACAGACAGAGAGATGCAACATTTCGTCGGTGGGAGAGAGACTGAAGCTTAAATGACAGTTCAGGACCTATCAGGTTGGAGACTCTCTTTTGGACTTTGTCTAGGAGCACGATGCCCCAGTCCAAATATGACAACAATACTCCATACATGGGCGAATGGTGGCCTTATAAAGGTACAAGATACTTTCAAGCATTAGTAGCTTTCTAGCACGGTAGAGAGAGCCTACCTTCCTCACAGCAATCCTGGCAATGCTCTCAATGTAAGTACCAAAAAAAAATCTTTTTTTTTTGTGTAACATTAAAGTTTATATTTTTGTTTATAAAACTTTATTACATTAAATAAGGTAGTTGAAAAAAAAATCATTTATTCTTATAAGTCCTTGAATGTTTTCTTGGTACTTACTCAAATTAGCACTTATGGCGACAATTAAAGTAAACAAAATACAGAAAAGTCCATATTGTACATACTCATTACAGAACAAAGGTATCATATTCCAAAAATCAAGTAAATTGATCAAGTAGTTTTATTTAAAACTAAGAAAATCCAAATTTATGATTTTTAACGATTTTATTACTAAACTTCATTGAACATAAAGTTTATTTTTCACCTCAACATGTAGATTTGAGTCATCACCCTCATTTTTATTTCATCAGATTTAATCATGGCCAGTGAAAACACTACGACTTGTTTAGTTGTAAAATTTGACTTTTTGTACTGTGGCATATTCATGCCACATGAAATCATGGTTAGTGTTCTCTATAGGCTTCAGTTCACTGTTGGTTCAATTCCTCTGAAGACATCACATGATTCTGAACTTGGTAGAATATATGGGGTGGGTTGCCATCACTTTCTACAGCTCAGTGGCATCTGACTCTCCTGTTTGCACCTATCCATTGTCCTTGGATCATCCGTATAGCTGCAGTGTCGAATAATGTAACTCTTAATACCATAGAACCATTGATCTACTAGAGATTCATCCTCCTCCATGGCCAGCCAACGTCCTGCTGCAGACGTCATCAGAGTTATCTTCTCCTTAAATGCCGGTCTTAACTAAGACTAAGGGTGCATCTCTCCCAGTGAATTAATATGCCTCCAGATACCAACCTAGAAATTTCTTATGACTCGGCATGGTACATACAGTGTTTAACCTTTCCAAATGGTCACCCATCTGGTACAGGCTAGACTCATCATTGCTTAGCTTCGGTGATCTGATGGAAACTGGTTGTGTCAATTTGATTGTGCCATATAACTAAAAACATGAAGTACTTGATCAAATTACTGAACTTTTGGAATATTTCATCATCGGTCGGTGACTGGTACATGTATCATACAGACTTTTCTGTATTTTCTTTACTTTTAATAGTCGCTATAAGTGCCAATCTGAATAAACACCATTTTGTTCCTTAGACCAATGCGTCAAGCTTCTGAATAGCATTGCCTGTTTCGGTAATGATTATTCAGCCCCTCCCCCAAAACTGGGGGGCACTCTAAATTGAAACAAAAATACCTTAGCAAGCAGCAGGGTTGCCAGATTGGCCTTTTTACGGACAAATTTTGTGAATTTGGCCTTTTTTAAAGTAATTCCCCCACTATCAAACAATCATGAGGTTGCTTGCATTGCAACCAAGGCTAACCTGCTTGCCAGTCAGTTTGCCTCAAACTCCACATTGGATCCGGCACACCACTCCCTCCCTGACTTTCCTTTGCAGACAGATGCTACACTAGATGATTTGAAAATCATTCCATCTCAGGTATCATAAAAAACCTAGACACCTCAAAAGCATGTGGACCTGATCTCATCCCGGCTATGCTATTAAAAAAGTGCTCCACTGAGGTTGCTCCAGTTCTCTCCAAACTTTTCAACAAATGCCTTAATGAATCTTGCTTTCCTGACTGCTGGAAAACCGCTTCTATGGTACCAGTTTTCAAGAATTTTGGCGAAAGAACTGATCCATTAAAGTATCGCCCCATTAGCCTTCTCCCGCTTTTTACCAAAATATTTAAGTCCTGAATTAATCAAGCTCTAGTCCATCACCTTACAGCTGCTAAATTTCTGATCGACAAACAATATGGATTTAGGCAAGCCCGTTCCACAGCAGATATCCTAACTGTAATCTCTGAACATATATACCGTTCACTGGACAAAACAGGAGAGGGTAGAGCGGTATGGCACGATGGTCTTCTAAGGAAAATTAGATCATATGGTATCACTGGAAGAATACATAATGTAATTAAATCCTTCTTAAGTAAGAGAAAAATTCAGGTTGTCCTTGATGATCGTACATCTAAACAATATGATATAAATGTGGGAGTACCTCAGGGGTCTATCCTTGGACCTTTATTATTCCTGATATTCATAAATGACCTCCCTGATAAAATTATTTCGGAGATGGGTATATTTGCTGATGACACTACTCTCTATAACAGGCACAAGGGGAAAACAAATGAACACATATCTAAGAAAATGGCAGAAACACTAGCGGATGACCTCAAATCTGTAATGGAATGGAGACATAAATGGATGGTCACATTCAATGCTGCCAAGACTAAGCTTGTTTCTTTCAATAATTACAAGAAACCTTCTCAACCACCAATAACAATGGCCAAAAACACATTAACTGAAAGTACTTCTTTTAAACTCGTCGGCCTAATGTTTACAGGGAACATGAACTGGAATAGATACATTGAGAGCATTGCCAAGGCTGCAAAGCAGGTGGGCTCTCTCTACCGTGCTAGAAAATTACTTACACCTGAAAGTATCCTGTACCTCTATAAAGCCACTATTCGTTCATGTACGGAGTACTGTTGTCACATTTGGGCTGGTGCATCTGCTACTAGTCTCTCGCTCCTAGACAAGGTCCAAAAAAGAGTCTCTAACCTGATAGGTCCTGAAATGCCATCTAAGCTTCAGCCTCTATCCCATCGACGAAATGTCACATCCCTCTGCCTGTTCTACAAGTATTTTAATGGTGAATGTTCTGACGAACTACAAACACTTGTGCCCCCACGATGTAAATACCTCAACAAACCTGATAAGCAGCTAAATCCCATCCCTGCACAGTAGAAATCCCTAGATGTAAGAGAGCTTTCTACTCCAGTAGTTTTTTCCCAGAACTGCTAGACTTTGGAACTCCCTTCCAGGATTCTGCTTTTCCAACTGTACTGACATGCAGAAGTTCAAGTGTAATGTGAACAGACATCTTGCCACTCATATCTCTTCATAATACCCCTGCAACTTAAGTCCCCGATAGTAGCCTCCTACTTCAAAGTGGCACTGTACCTTGTTTGGGGTGAAAATTGAATTTTAAAAAGTTTGACCTTTAAAAACTGTCATTTTAAAAATTTGTTTCAATTTTGGCTTTTTTTCTGATTATTTTATAAAAATATTTATTTGATAGTTATTGAAGAAAATGTTGTAATTTAAGAAGTTTGGTCTTCAATATTGTGTAGGACTTTTTAAATTTTGGCCCTTTCTCCACTATTTTATGAAATCTATATATCTATAAAAGTGAAAATGTCTGTCTGTATGTCTGTCTGTATACACTTCCCTACCAAATAACTGTCAATTTTTGGTCTACTAACTCGAGATTTGACATAAGGGTATTGAGATTTGGGAAAATCTTTTTGATCAGTTTTCAGCCAGAAATTTTGCTGCTAAGAGTTCAAAGTTTAATGATTTGACCTTTAAGAACTCTTCTGCCAATTTTGGGTCTAAACAGTTGAAATTTTAGATATACGTTACTTGGACATGGATCTAACTTTATAATTTGATTTGAGCCCAAAACAATAAATGTTAAGTGGTCATAATTGGAGTCAAAGTTTTTAAAAAATTGACCCCTGCGGTCTCTATCTAATTACTCAATCAATTTTTGGTCTAAACATTTGAAATTTTACATAAATTGTTTTCAGACATAGTGAAAGCTTTTTAATCGTTTTTTTTTTTCTGAAAATTTGGCTCCAAGGAGTCAAAGTTCAAAAGATTTGACCTTTGCAGTCTCTAGCAAACTATTCAGCCAATTTTGGATTTAAACATTTGTAATTTTACATCAAGGGTATTCAGACATGCAGCAAGCTTTTTAATCAGGTTTTGGGCGAAAATTTGGATGCCAAGAGGTCAAAGTTGAAAGAATTGACCGTTGCAGACTCTACCAAACTCCTACGCCAATTTTGGGTCTAAACACTTGAAATTTTAGATGTAGGTTACTTAGACATGCGTCAAACATTTTAATTTAATTTGAGCCCAAAACAATAAATATTAATGGGTCAAAATTGGGGTCAAAATTTTTTTTAATTGACATCTGCGGTCTCTACCAACTTTTCTCTATAGAAGTTAAGGAAGCCTATTATATAGAAAGACATTACCATACATATTCACACTTTTAATATATTCATATGCACAAAAATTTATGAACAGTACATAGGGGCCGAACAAAGCTGAGCAGAACTGCTAGTATATCTATAATCCTATATTATTAGTGAAAATGTTTTAACTAAGTATTCTTGAAACAGTTTGGACTTCAAAGGTTTTATTGCCTTTATTTTTTTTTAATTTTTAGATATTTTTTCCGATGATTTTGCATAAAATATTTGGTAATAACTATTAAAGAAAACATCATAATGCTGTTGAAGGTAACAGTGCAGTATATGTGATACGAACCTTCATTAAACAAAATCTCCATTTACAGGTTTCTTTCAGCTCGGTCAGAGAAAGTCAGTATAAAAGCTAAACACAATAACTTTCTCGATTATTCATTGAAGCTCAAATATTAATTGAAAAATTTGAACTACCATCTTATTAAATGTACGAGTTCAAATTATGTTATTAACTTGTAAAGATATAACATAAAAGACATTATTGTCAAAGGAAGTTGAATTTTTTGTTTCAAATTTACAAATAATTGGCAATTAATTATATATTACACCTAGAAATTATACCTATGAAGGGTAATTATTTCAAAGTAAATTCTTAATTAAATATTTGTTCCTAACTTTTCCAAAGGCATTGCTTCATTTTGATTTCAATTTCCATATATCTTAAATGTTCTCATAAAATTTAATTCAAATGGTGTGTACATAAAATGTCAGTTTATTTGATTTGCAACAAAAATTGACAATAAATTGAAAATAATGAGGCTAAAGTTGTTTGGCGGATTTAGTGGAGTCGATAATCATATCACATTTTGTCTTACAATTTTTTAAAGCTAAACTAATTAATCATCTGAATATCGCATTCACTTTATGTGCCTTTATGTGAATCACCAATTCATAATCGGGATCTATCGATTTTTAATACCAATGTTGCAAGTGCAGGAATCTCTAGAAGTTAAAAGTAATAGAATATCATTGGGACCGTTAAAGGTAAATTTAATGAAGATCTCCGATTTACAGAAGGCTTCCACCAAACCATATCCACACCCATATAAAATAAAAAGACGTGAATAACTTTGGAAAAAATAACGACATCTGACAAAGAACTCGAGATCACTGTAGTGAGATGAAATGACAACATTTATTATTTTATTTTTATAGTTTAAGATTGCAATGAATGTTCATTAGAAAGTGTTTGCTGATAATTATTTTGTGGAAAAGGCATAAAGTTTATGATTATTGATTTTCATGAACAGAGGGACACACATGGTTATTTTTTGGAGGGAAAAAAATCATAAGCTACGTAAACGTCTTGCGGGTGTGCATGTTCGTCACATGTGAAAACAGCAGTTCAGAATAGCATTGTTGTTCGATATGGTAACTTTCCAACACACAGGAAGTGATTAAGGTGATTTAACATCCCACAAAGATGGAGTCTCTTAGACACGAATTGGGCTGGTGAAATCTGAAGAGAAAACTGATTTGATTTTCGTGGGCCAAATCTTATATAGGCGAGTTCAAGAACATTCCAGTCTGTTTGTTGTAACACTGCACGTGAAATGCAACATAGTTCCTTTATTGCATGTGTGCAGTTGGACAAATTACGATGGTTTGTCTTTGCACATTCTGATATTCATAAGCATTGAAACAGTGATTGCTATGAAAATGTCTCTGCCAAACATTTGTTTTGGCCGTTTGTAGCAGATGCTACAACCCTAAGTTCGTCTGACAAGGTCGTAAAAGTTTAGACACCCTACAAAATATACAGAATTTTAACTCTTATAGAAAAAAAATTTGGTTAACTGCTCTCATCAAAAAAGAAAAATATGATTCTTCAATTTTCAAGCAATTCCATGTAAACGACCTGACAAACTTAAAAATAAAACAACAAAATATCAGTTTTGCATATAAATATAATGTAAAATGATCCTGCCTGCAGACCAAACAGTGTCTCAATTTTGTTTGTTTGAAACGCCTGTCATGTTCCTGATCAAACTATATTACAAAATATCGGGAAAAAAAAAGGTTATATTGTACGTATCAGTTATGGAACGAAGTTCTCAAAAAAAAAAATTCACTTAATTTCATCAAGTATTTTTTTTTTTTTTTTTTTTTTTTACAGCGAAAAAACAATCTTATGATACCGAGCAAAAGGTTCAGTTTCTAGAAGAAAAGCTAGTAGGTATTTATTTGCTTTCCCACGTAAGCAAAATGTGACACAAGGTCGGCTTTATGTGAGGTGAAGGGGGAGGGAGGGGAAGGGGATGGTACCTATAGGGTTATCCCTACATGTACCAATAACCAATTGCCACAAGGGCAATGGTCACAAAGTGCAACATCTGCCGGAACAGATGGTGTTTATTTGCTCCCTCACTGAGCAAATTAGGCACAAGGCCGTTTTTAATGTGAGGTAAAAACCAGCTCCCCTAAAAGGGGTCACTCTGGTTACCAAAAATAATAATTGTCCCAGTATAGAGGGTTTCCCCTCCATTGACTGGTACAAATTATCTTAAGTGCAGTATCTGCCGGAACAGATACTACACTTTGCTCCTAGCAAATGTGCCAGGAGGTAGTCTCGGCGCTTTACATAGTTATCTCCCCGTGGCGTGTTAAAAATTTCCATGGCTTACTTCAACGCGCTCTTTCCGTTGTTAAAAAAAAAACAAAAAAAAACTATTCGATCAAATTAAATGAATTTTTTTTTTCGAAGAACTTCGTTTCAAAACTACGTACAATATAACCTTTTTTCGATTATTTGTCTTGATTAAAATGTACAAGTACCATTTATTTATTTTATTATTATTGTTGTTGTTGTTGTTGTTAATTTTGGTATTTCTACAGATTATCGCTGAAATGGAGACGCCATTTTTTCGGGCACCTGTTGTTAAAGGGAGAAATCAGTATTTTAAACTATGACCGAAGTAGGAAATAATAAAAATTTACAAAATTGTTTTATTAAAATTATGTTTTTTATGCAGACTTTTCAATAAATGTCTTTACAATTATATTTTGATAGATTTTTTATGCAATGAATGTTTTGATTTTCAAATGGCTCTCGCCCAGATTAAACAATTGTCATTTTCATTATGTTGGGCTTGAAACCGACGGTACCAATGTTTTTCTGAACTTCTGTACAATTAAATAAATAAATATTAAGCTCTTATATCGCAAAAAGTTTTTCTTTGTAATCGAGCAGCACTTTGTTGGAATTCTTTCTCCAAAAAACAGTAAACATTCGTTTCATGAAAAACTTTCTCGTTTTCATTAATTAAATCGAAACATGTATGTTCTCTTTCACTTTATTTACTTTTTTTCATAGTTCTTTCCAGAGAAATTAACATCTAGTTTAATTTTTTTTATGATTTTATTTCATACTTCGGCCATAGTTTAAAATACTGATTTTTTTTCCTTTCATTCTAATGACAGGTGACAGAAAAAAATAGCGTCTCCATTTTCGACGATACACTGTAGTGTACAGATTTTTTATCGGAGAATGGTAATAGTTTGTTTTTGTTTTTTTTTGTTTTTTTTACTTACTCAATTCTTGCTTCCTTTTATATTTCTCATGACTGCCATATAATAAATAAGTAAGTTCTTCCTTTTTGAAAATTGCTTTTTCTCTTTCCGCCACTAAAATCGGATGGACTTCTCCGTTCTTCTTGTCGTTCATGGTAAAGTTGGAATCGCATGAGGGTACTTCTTTCATAATTGTTGAATGTAAAAAAGAAAATTGATTGATGAAAATGGAATTTCCTCGACGTTTAAAAAACAGGTAATTGTACTAATTATTATATAACGGTTTAATGAACGCAGATAGTGGGCGGTGTAAATTTGATCAAAAAGTAAATATTTATTTTACAAATATTACAAAAAAATGTAGCACAAGGTCGAAAGGGGGGGGAATAAAAGGTTGGTCTTATCTCAACTTCATTCTGTCCCGTGGGGAGGCAATGTAAATAGGTACAATTATAACAAAAGCTTCAAAAATGCTTAAACCGTACTATTCTCATCCAAGCAAATCCAATCCTGCCGCATAGCTGGATCAATCTCCCGAAAAGTGACGCAGGGGCACTCTAGATCAGTGTAAAATTTGCCGTGATTGAACCCATCGGCATTACCCGGTAGTGTCGCCTCAAGCAAGTTCCCTTTTCGAAAAAGGAGGATATATATATATATATATATATATATATATATATATATATATATATATATATATATATATATATATATATATATATATATATATATATATATATATATATATTATGGGTTCTCACTCTCTCTATCTATCTATCTCTAATATACTTTATCATTTTTTACAATCTTGTGTTGTGCTACAAGTGGCGAACCAGGAGAATAGGTGTCTCAAAAGAGGAAAACTTGCGGAGACAGCCGGTGATAGTTGAAAAATAGTCTTAATGTATTTAGGTCAAGAAATCGTGAAATTACTAATTATTTTGATTTATATATACATAAAATATTTATGTGTTCTTTAGTAGTTTTGTAAATAATTTCTTTTCGAAAATAAAAATATGTAGTTTAATTTTTTTATGAAAATATGATAAATGTTTTTGTTTTTTTTATAATTTTTTTTTTCATTAAAATAAGTAGTTTGATTTTTTTTCTTCAAAAATATTAAATATTTGTTTTTTATTATTGCTATTATAAATCCATAAACAAGAAGTGATTTACAATAAATTTTAATGACAGGGACTATAGGTATCTCCAAAACAATGTGAAAAAAATACGCATGATTCCGTGACGTAAGATTTGTGTTACACGAACTATGGTGCAGTCCATTGGTGCACGAGCCTTTCTTAGTCTCACACAAAAACACGTTCACATTTCAAGCTATATTACTTCTCGCATACATACGCGCACACAAATATACGCGCCCACGTCCACACACGCACATATATTCACGTTCGCGTACATACACTCACATTTACGTGTATATACATACACGCACGCATGGACAACGTCACTTCCCCTTTCAAAGGAAATCCACACATGCGCAAAAGACACACCGGAAACACCTATAAAAGGAAGAGACAAGCTGTTTCCAACCCTTTCTTTTCAGACCAGCCTCCTTGCTACTATGTGGGACAAAGAGCTATCAGACCGTACGCACACTTTATACGCGTTCTCTCTCCATGGCCTGGATTTACTTTTTCTCATTCTCACTCTTTCTCTCTCTATCTACTACTTGTGCCAGAGAACACCACCGCGAAGCTGACGGCTAACATGGCACACAGTTTAACTGATGTCAACCCTCTATCCTTTTCTTTGTCTACACGATGGACTGCTATTTCTCGTTCCATTACATTACTCACTTCTCTTCCCACGCGCGAACAAACGATAGTGACCCGAACGTGAGATGAACACACATTTCCTTTTTCCTTCTATACTACCAATCCCGCAACAAACGATGGTCACACCTGCGTGGACATGAACACGTGTCATATCTAAAACATTCATTCTTTCAACAGTAAATAAACGACACGTTTATCTTATCCATCAATTGCGTTTTTGTTTCCTTCTTTCCATTCGTTTCATTATTTTCTTTTGTAACAGAATTAGGATTTATATATCCTAGTCTTCTACAAGCTCCCTATTGGTCCCACATTTGATTTTGTTTCTTTGTTTTGCTTCTCTCCACATTCTCTGTCGCGTGTGTAATAAGTCCCCTACAATGGAAAAGCAGAAGCGACTTAATGGTTTTTTAAAACCTTTGTTTATTTTCTTCAAACTGCAATTAATAATTAATATTTGTTATAATCTTTTTAGGTTTTAAGATTTACACAGTTTAATGATTAATAATATTATAAACATTTGTATATTAAATATGAAATACGGTTTTACTGAATGTTCATGTTCGGCTTCCATACATTTGTTCGGTAAAAAGAGACAAACAAAATATGAGGGGCGGGGGCTACAAAATGCTTAATATTTTCAAATCGGGTTTAATCTGGAGATAAAATAGCTGACAAGAGCCATGTTTATGTAAAAACTTTATATCTAAAAAAAAAATTTAAACACAATTAATTAAAAATCTATGCTGTAACGGAACATTTTGAAATAATGGAATTTTAATCGTTTTAATCTTTTAAAAATTGATTAATTTATGAAGCTTCTTTTTCTTGGAAATTCAACTGATTATAGTATATATTAATTCGAAAAAATGCTATTAAAAAAAAAAAACAATAATATTAAATTTATATCATTTTTTAATTCTAACTGCAAGGTAAATTTTTGTTCAATATGTGTATTTAAACTTTAAAAAAAAACAACATTTTTTACTTATGTTTCATAATAAATAGAAATTTCGATAGATTTAAATATATTTTGTTCGAATTTCTAAAAAATAAATAGGGTAGGGGGAACACGCAGTAAAAAAAACTTTCCCCTCATATATTTCACGAAAACTGCATTTTATATGTAATTTCATACTAAAATGGATAAGTATCGAAAATTTCACGAAAATTTGACCATCAGTTGATTTTTACTTGATTTATTAAACACGGGTATGTTTTCACGTTCGGAATGTCTACTACATGGGAACGTTATTTTAAAGCGCCAATTATGTAAACACCATTTTCGTCTTGCAATTTCATTATTTTCGTTTGATGAAAATTTTTTTTTTTAATTATTACCGGTTTATTTTGCCCTTCTTCTTTTAAATGGTACAAAAGTTTTACTGATAATTTATAATGTTACATATAGGGTGGGGTAATTCTGTGGTGGAGTTTGGCAGTCCCTACAGGGACTATATCTTGTCCAACACTGTTTGCTGCTGATTTATTTTTTAACTGGGTCTCATATTCTTCAGGTTTAAGTATTGTTGGAATCTCTGCCTCACAAAGATCTATTTATCTATTATTTTTTTTATTTATTTAACCAGTGTCATGAAAACCGTTTGCAATAGACAGAGGCTACCAAGATAATTAAAAACTGCATAAAACTTAGGAACATCACAATAGTTAGATACAGAATTCTGAAAATGTGACAGTGAGACATGTTTCTTAGGTACCTCCAACGCTACAATCGCTAAGGTTTTACACAATACGAGTGACGTCATCATATGGTGTGTACATTAGTTTCTGTGTCAATTCTACGAATGCTCAAAATAATTAATGGAAGTAACTTTTTTCTTTCTTTTTTTTTTTTGTCGGATTTTCATATTTACGTTTATTTTATACTAGCGAGGGGTACCCGGCGTTGCCCGGGTGTTTTTTTTTTTTGGGGGGGGGGGGGGGGTAAAAAAAAAAGTAAGTATGAGGATCGAACCCGAACTGTTGAGGCAAAGTTGTGAAAAAAAAACGTGCGACGTTAACCATTGCCCACCGCGACATGCTTACGGAAACACGTTTGAATTTATTTAATTACTTGGATTTAGCAGGTGCTCGTTTTAATGAGTTAATGAGGTCAGGTTTGACTGAATGCTTTTTTTCCCCCCCTGAAGATGTTATAGGAAAAAGATTAACCCACATGCAGCGAGCGACAAATATTGAATATTTATCTTCCCGAAATCGAGCAAATTAAATAGACAGGCGAGCTTCGTTGTTAACTGTGAGATATTACGATTTGTATGTGATATAAAAAGTTTTAAAAAGTTGTGAATCGAGCGACCGCTTCTCTGAAAAAAGCCTTTTGTAGACACACAGAAAAAGCGAACACACATACATTTTCGCTTTTATATTTATAGATTGATTTATTAAAATTATTAATTTAAAAAAATATATATTTATTAATCCGCTTGGCTTTTATTGTTTCCTAAACAATAAATAAATGTATTCTATCATCTGCAAAATGAAACTTATTTTTTAATAGTTTTTTCTTTTTAACAATTGCATTGAAAGTGTATTTCAAACGAACAAAAAAAAAGGTTATCAATCATTCGTTTGATTATATTAAAAAATGCAATCCCTCACTAGATGTAACACAATTAAACTAGTAATTTTTTTTTTAATATTGTTTATTTTTTTATATAAGTTATTTCTATGCAAATATCAAGTTCTTATTCAGAATGTCTGGTCCAATTTCATATTGATCTACACAAAATAAAAAAGTTTATGTAAATATTTGGCTGTGTACTAGCCTAGTTTACAATTGTATCATTACAGAGTTTTGTAGCAGATGAAAATTGCCATAATAACTGGCAAAGGTAAAATCTCGCGGCTCGAGATTTAAATCAACCATCTCCCTGGCTTGTCCAACCACAATCGAGCTCTCAGTCATGTGACCGAGCATATAAAGCCTGAAACCAGCAATGCTCCTCGTCTTTCTCTCTGGTCTGGGCGGCAGCACACATTGCCTGGGGCTTTGTCCCCCAGGCTCATGTGAGTACCACAAGCTAACATGGCTATCTTCACACCCAGCATTCGTTCTCGTGCTATGGGACTCTTTAATCCTTTGTCCACAACACGTAAATACACTGAATACCTTTCCCTTTCTTTCTCCATTAACCAGCTTAGCTTATCTATGTTGCAGAACTATCTACTTCTCTATTTCAACTACTACTGCCTACAAACACGTGTAAACTGTCAACAAGCTGGTATAATATTCATACTATCCTTACAAACACTTGAGAGGTTTAAAAGCAATGCTATTTCGGCAACTCATCTTTTGTTTTTAATTGAATACGTTAAATTTGAACGCTTTAGACTTCTGGTCGCATCTTGGAGTAGCGGTAAGACGTCAGATTTTCACTTTCTTTTCCGCCTTTGTATCATGGGTTCAAGCCTGCTTTTTTTTTGCTCAACACACATCTCCAAACACTCGGGCAATGCTGGGCACCCAGGCTAGTTACTTTGTACAGCCTAGTCAGGAAATGCGATTCATGAGGAATTTTGTAGTTTAGGATACACAATGTGTAAAGCTCCCTTGTGGATATTATTTCCAGATAATTTTGGCATTTCAAAAATGGCGCAGATGTGTCTTGAAACCAAATTCTATGGATAGAGATAGGAAATAATAATAATAATAATAATAATAATAATAATAATAATAATAATAATAGGTACTTTTGCAGTTACTGACTTACATTCTCGTGAATGTTGTCTCAGCATAACCTGGCATCTAACGTAAACCACTGGAATATGCTAAGTGCTAACCAAACAAACCCACTGACCCAGTGAAAATCTCAGCAGATGACAGTTAATAAATCGGTTTTTTAAAATTCCCAAATGGAGATAATAAAGATTACAAAAATAATTTACATGTGGTCCCACAACATGGCAACAATTAAAATTCTCAGGAGAGAATATGATATAGGGTCGGGACAGACTTGAAAAACTTTCTGAGACATTTGCACAGAATTATTTTCTTAGAAATCCCCAGCAGATGGGAGGCCCACAGTACACTGTGGAAAACAGTAGCTACCTCATAGAATTTATGTGGAGACAAAACATTTGAAAAAAGTCTTCTTCTCTCCACAAACAAATTACTTTTAAAAAGATACATTTATTCAAAAATCCCAAAATAATACAAAAAATATATCCAAAGATTTACTAACAAAATAACAATCTTACAAAAACATCTTTTCATTTGTCGATGTGTTTTCATAAAATCAACTTTTCTCACAAAAATATCTTAAAAACAACTTGAAAAGAAAACATTTAAAAACTATTTTTAAAAACTTTTCTTACGAAAAAAATATCATAAACTATTCTGATATAAAAAATGTTTTCAGTTATTAAACAAAAAAAAATAATAAACTATTCTGATATCAAAAATGTTTTACGTTATTTAACAAAAAAGATCATAAACTATTCTGGCATAAAAATGTTTTCAGTTATTTAACAAAAAAAATCATAAACTATTCTGAAATAAAAATGTTTTCAGTTATTTAACAAAAAAAATCACAAACTATTCTGACATGAAATTGTTTTCAGTTATTTAACAAAAAAAAATCATAAACTATTCTGACATAAAAATATTTTCAGTTATTTAAAAAAAATCATGAACTATTCTGACATAACAATGTTTTCAGTTATTTAACAAAAAAAATCACAAACTATTCTGACATGAAATTGTTTTCAGTTATTTAACAAAAAAAATCATAAACTATTCTGACATAAAAATATTTTCAGTTATTTAAAAAAAAAATCATAAACTATTCTGACATAACAATGTTTTCAGCTATTTAACAAAAAAAATCATAAACTATTCTGACATAAAAAATGTTTTCAGTTATTTAACAAAAAAATCATAAACTATTCTGACATAAAAATGTTTTCAGTTATTTAATAAAAAAATCATAAACTATTTTGACATAAAAAATGTTTTCAGTTATTTAACAAAAAAAAATCATAAACTATTCTGACATGAAAATGTTTTCAGTTATTTATAAAAAAAACATAAACTATTCTGGCATAAAAATGTTTTCAGTTATTTAACAAAAAAAATCATAAACTATTCTGACATTAAAATGTTTTTAGTGATTTAACAAAAAATCAAAAACTATTCTGACATAAAAAATGTTTTTAGTTATTTAACAAAAAAAAATATAAACTATTCTGACATAAAAATGCTTTCAGTTATTTAACAAAACATATTCATAAAATCTATATAGATAAATGTTATGTTTTTTATTTATTGTAACAAAAAAAATCATAAACTATTCTGACATAAAAATGTTTTACGTTATTTAACAAAAAAAAATCATAAACTATTTTGACATAAAATTATTTTCAGTTATTTAACAAAAAAATCATAAACTATTCTGACATAAAAATGCTTTCAGTTATTTAACAAAATAAAATATAAACTATCCTGGCATAAAAATGTTTTCAGTTATTTAACAAAAAATAAAAAACTATTCTGAGATAAAAATGTTTTTAGGTATTTAACAAAAAAAATCATAAACTATTCTGACAAAAATATTTTCAGTTATTTAACAAAAAAAATCGTAAACTATTCTAACATAAAAATGTTTTCAGTTCTTTAACAAAAAAAATTATAAACTATTCTGACATGAAAAAATTGTTTTCATTAATTTAACAAAAAAAATCATAAATTCTTCTGACATAAAAATGTTTTCAGTTATTTAACAAAAAATCATAAACTATTCTGACATGAAATTGTTTTCAGTGATTTAACAAAAAATCAAAAACTATTCTGACATAAAAAATGTTTTCAGTTATTTAACAAAAAAAAATCATAAATTATTCTAACATAAAAATGTTTTCAGTTATTTAACAAAAAAAATCAAACTATTCTTATATAAAAATATTTTCAGTTATTTAACAAAAAAAATCATAAACAATTCTGACAAAAATATTTTCAGTTATTTAACAAAAAATATCATAAACTATTCTGACATAAAAATGTTTTCAGTTATTTAACAAAAAAAAAAAAACTATTCTGACATAAAAAATTGTTTCCAATTATTTAACAAAAAAATCATAAACTATTCTGACATAAAAAATTGTTTCCAATTATTTAACAAAAAAATCGTAAACTATTCTGACATAAAATATTGTTTTCAGTTATTTAACAAAAAAACATCATAAACTATTCTTATATAAAAATATTTTCAGTTATTTAACAAAAAAAATCATAAACTATTCTGACAAAAATATTTTCAGTTATTTCACAAAAAATATCATAAACTATTCTGACATAAAAATGTTTTCAGTTATTTAACAAAAAAAAAATATATAAACTATTCTGACATAAAAATGTTTTCAGTTATTTAACAAAAACATCATCAACTATTCTGACATAAAAATGTTTTCAGTTATTTAACAAAAACATCATAAACTATTCTGACATAAAAATGTTTTCAGTTATTTAACAAAAACATCATAAACTATTCTGACATAAAAATGTTTTCAGTTATTTAACAAAAAAAAATCGTAAACTATTCTGACATAAAAAATTGTTTTCAGTTATTTATCAAAAAAAATCATAAATTATTCTGACATAAAAATGTTTTCAGTTATTTATAAAAAAAAATCGTAAACTCTTCTGACATAAAAATGTTTTCAGTTATTTAACAAAAACATCATAAACTATTCTGACATAAAAATGTTTTCAGTTATTTAACAAAAACATCATAAACTATTCTGACATAAAAATGTTTTCAGTTATTTATAAAAAAAAATCGTAAACTATTCTGACATAAAAAATTGTTTTCAGTTATTTATCAAAAAAATCATAAATTATTCTGACCTGGTTGAGGAACTTCCTCCTCCTAAATTCTCTTACAACCTTTTTCAGCCTACTTTGCCGTTAATGCTTTCTTTCAACCGGCAAAATCTACCATCTCTAAGGAAATAGCCTATTCTCAGAAAACCATAAGTTGCCTCTTCTCCCCCCAAAAGTGTAACCTAACCCCCCCCACACACACACATGCAAAATGTAAAATATAAACGAAAAACACCAACATATTTTCAGAAAGAAATTTTTGAAAAAAATGCATTAACAAAAAAAAAAAATGCCATCATAGGCTACTTACAAAAAAAAAGTCCAAACTTGTTAAAAATACAAACATTTCATGAAATTATATATATATATATATATATATATATATATATATATATATATATATATATATATATATATATATATATATACTAGCAAAAGTACCCGTTGTTGACTAGGTTCAAAAACAGCCTACAGAAAATCTACTCTGTTTTATGAAAGTATGATAGGTTATTAAAAGGAAGGGTTGTAAAGGGATAGCTTCGAATTTGGGGGTATCAAAACCAAAGCAAAATATGATGAAAGTAAAAATAAAATAGATAAACCCCAGAATTTATTATACCATACCTGTTCAAACTGAAACACTTATCACAATATTCTGTGGATTTATATTAAAAAACCTTGTTAAACTTTGTCACATATTTCCATTCTATGGAGGTCAGGCTCGAACGAACACCCCATAATTTTATTATACCATATTTCTTCAAACTGAAACATAATTATCAAAGTATACTTACGCAGATAGATATGAAAAGTCTTTATTAAAGTTTGTGCCTATTTTCATTCTATAAAGGCCAGGCACGAATGCAGACCCCACAATTTTATTATACCATCCCTATTTAAGTTAAAACATACTTATCAAAGTATTATTATGTAAATCTATATCAAAAACACTTGTAAACGTTTTTTTTTTAATTTTTAAATTTTTTATTTCCATACTTCGGGGGCCAGGTGCGAACGTAGACCCCACAATTTTTATGAACCACTGTTCTGCCAGATCAAACATACCCATTCCTGATCCTCGATACATCTTCTATCATTATATGTAATCAGTTTTTTTTTAAATAGTCAACCATATAGGAGCCTATTCGTAACCAGACACACACATACAGACGTTCAGCTTTATATTATAGATGTATAAAAAATAAATAAAATAATGTTCTTTGTATCTTAAAACAAAACAAATACTTTTTGCTCTTAATTCAAAGAAAAATACTTTTCATACAAAAAAGAACAAAAAAAAACAGTTGATAATAAAAAAATATAACAATAAATTTTATGAATTTATTACGGTAGGTTGTTTTTTTTTGTTTTTTGTTTTGTTTTTAGGTTTTGTATTGCCTTCCGTTCGCTAAGTATAATCCAGTGGTTTTTGTCATATACCAGGCATTGTTGAGCAAGACTCACGGAAAAACAAGATTTAAACTGCAGAAGTACTGTATTTCCATCTTTCTTCATTGTAACACATGATAATTCTTGTTCTTTTTTTTTTTTAGCATTTTAAAATTTGATTAGCACTCAGCATATTCCGGCAGTTTACGTCAGAAAATGAAGAAGTACCTATTATTATTACTATTATTATTACTATTATTATTACACTATTATTATTAAGAAAGTAATTTTTAATATGGAGAGCTTTTTTAACTGTTTTGTACTTGCATCTAAGAATTTAATAAACAAAAAATACCGTAAAAATTCAATTAAAAACGTTTAATTGGCACCTGTGCATATTAGAATCCAACATAAATTAATAGACAATCTAAACATGTACATGATTTAACTAAAACCAGAAAATAGTTGCACGTCTTTCAACCACTATCTGATCAGAAAGGGATTTTATGTTAAATGTATATGCTAACCTGATCTCCCACTCTAAAGTCTAATTTATATTTTAATTATTTCTTTTTACCAGCAAGTTTTTTCTGGGTGTTTACCAATATTTGCCCCAAAAAGTCAAATCTTCTTTTAGTTTTCATGTGAACTAGCATTGCGTTGATATTTATTTCCCATGACAAGAAGACATGGCACAAGATTAGAAAAATGAGATTTAAAAACACCCTAGACGAAGTGCACTCTCACCTGCAAAATATGCCTGGACAGCGCTGTAGGCATTCTCCAGTAGGGACATCTGAGGCGATTAACAATAAACTAACCCCTACTCAAAGGGTGAATAGGCAAAGCCTGGGACGGTGGACCTTCTAGAACTGCACAGGACTATACACCTCAGCCAACAGAGAATAAGAAACCTTAACAATGACTGAGACTAGCAGGTTAAGGTTAAGGTTAATATGTGCAATATTAGCTTTGTCGGCACTGCTTTTGCTTATTATCAACAAGGGAAAATATCTGTACCAGACATATAATAATTTATACTTGATTAGGTAAGAATTAACAGGAACACACATCTAGATTCTAAGTTTGTTTAGTCACCATATTGGTTTGAACTAGGAGTTTAAGGGAAATAACTCTTATCCCTCATGTCAACAAGAACTTGTTATTTATATGTATATAATGAAGCCTTCAAATTTTGTTGGAGTTTTTCCTGTTCCCTTAGGCTGTTTTGATATGGATGGTAGTTTTTGTACTTAGGTTGTGTCTGCAGTTTTATGGGGTGTTGACCCTTGTGAGGACACTGCTTTGTTGTAATGGTGATGACTGATCCCTTGAGTTGGTAGTTAGAAAGTGATCCATCTTTGTCCATTATTTTATAAAAGTTACAAAAAATATCTCAAAAAGGGCATTTCTCTAAATTGTGTTAAACCAAGCAAAGATAGACACATACACAGATATGAAAAATAAAACCAAAACATTTGGATGAACATTATATGTAATCAGAACCCTAACCCACTAAACTATACACAAAACATTTGGATGAACATTATATGTAATCAAAACCCTAACCCACTAAACTATACACAAAACATTTGGATGAACATTATATGTAATCAAAACCCTAACCCACTAAACTATACACAAAACATTTGGATGAACATTATATGTAATCAGAACCCTAACCCACTAAACTATACACAAAACATTTGGATGAACATTATATGTAATCAAAACCCTAACCCACTAAACTATACACAAAATATTTGGATGAACATTATATGTAATCAAAACCCTAACCCACTAAACTATACACAAAACATTTGGATGAACATTAAATGTAATCAAAACCCTAACCCACTAAACTATACACAAAATATTTGGATGAACATTATATGTAATCAGAACCCTAACCCACTAAACTATACACAAAACATTTGGATGAACATTATATGTAATCAAAACCCTAACCCACTAAACTATACACAAAACATTTGGATGAACATTATATGTAATCAGAACCCTAACCCACTAAACTATACACAAAACATTTGGATGAACATTATATGTAATCAAAACCCTAACCCACTAAACTATACACAAAACATTTGGATGAACATTATATGTAATCAGAACCCTAACCCACTAAACTATACACAAAACATTTGGATGAACATTATATGTAATCAGAACCCTAACCCACTAAACTATACACAAAATATTTGGATGAACATTATATGTAATCAGAACCCTAACCCACTAAACTATACACAAAACATTTGGATGAACATTATATGTAATCAAAACCCTAACCCACTAAACTATACACAAAACATTTGGATGAACATTATATGTAATCAGAACCCTAACCCACTAAACTATACACAAAACATTTGGATGAACATTATATGTAATCAGAACCCTAACCCACTAAACTATACACAAAACATTTGGATGAACATTATATGTAATCAGAACCCTAACCCACTAAACTATACACAAAATATTTGGATGAACATTAAATGTAATCAGAACCCTAACCCACTAAACTATACACAAAATATTTGGATGAACATTATATGTAATCAGAACCCTAACTCACTAAACTATACACAAAACATTTGGATGAACATTATATGTAATCAAAACCCTAACCCACTAAACTATACACAAAATATTTGGATGAACATTATATGTAATCAGAACCCTAACCCACTAAACTATACACAAAACATTTGGATGAACATTATATGTAATCAGAACCCTAACCCACTAAACTATACACAAAACATTTGGATGAACATTATATGTAATCAGAACCCTAACCCACTAAACTATACACAAAATATTTGGATGAACATTATATGTAATCAGAACCCTAACCCACTAAACTATACACAAAACATTTGGATGAACATTATATGTAATCAGAACCCTAACCCACTAAACTATACACAAAACATTTGGATGAACATTATATGTAATCAGAACCCTAACCCACTAAACTATACACAAAACATTTGGATGAACATTATATGTAATCAGAACCCTAACCCACTAAACTATACACAAAACATTTGGATGAACATTATATGTAATCAGAACCCTAACCCACTAAACTATACACAAAATATTTGGATGAACATTATATGTAATCAGAACCCTAACCCACTAAACTATACACAAAACATTTGGATGAACATTATATGTAATCAGAACCCTAACCCACTAAACTATACACAAAACATTTGGATGAACATTATATGTAATCAGAACCCTAACCCACTAAACTATACACAAAACATTTGGATGAACATTATATGTAATCAGAACCCTAACCCACTAAACTATACACAAAATATTTGGATGAACATTATATGTAATCAGAACCCTAACCCACTAAACTATACACAAAACATTTGGATGAACATTATATGTAATCAGAACCCTAACCCACTAAACTATACACAAAACATTTGGATGAACATTATATGTAATCAGAACCCTAACCCACTAAACTATACACAAAATATTTGGATGAACATTAAATGTAATCAGAACCCTAACCCACTAAACTATACACAAAATATTTGGATGAACATTATATGTAATCAGAACCCTAACTCACTAAACTATACACAAAACATTTGGATGAACATTATATGTAATCAAAACCCTAACCCACTAAACTATACACAAAACATTTGGATGAACATTATATGTAATCAGAACCCTAACCCACTAAACTATACACAAAACATTTGGATGAACATTATATGTAATCAGAACCCTAACCCACTAAACTATACACAAAACATTTGGATGAACATTATATGTAATCAGAACCCTAACCCACTAAACTATACACAAAATATTTGGATGAACATTATATGTAATCAGAACCCTAACCCACTAAACTATACACAAAACATTTGGATGAACATTATATGTAATCAGAACCCTAACCCACTAAACTATACACAAAACATTTGGATGAACATTATATGTAATCAGAACCCTAACCCACTAAACTATACACAAAACATTTGGATGAACATTATATGTAATCAGAACCCTAACCCACTAAACTATACACAAAATATTTGGATGAACATTATATGTAATCAGAACCCTAACCCACTAAACTATACACAAAACATTTGGATGAACATTATATGTAATCAGAACCCTAACCCACTAAACTATACACAAAACATTTGGATGAACATTATATGTAATCAGAACCCTAACCCACTAAACTATACACAAAACATTTGGATGAACATTATATGTAATCAGAACCCTAACCCACTAAACTATACACAAAATATTTGGATGAACATTATATGTAATCAGAACCCTAACCCACTAAACTATACACAAATTTTTCCTACTTTTCATCAGTCTTATATTTTGACATGAAACTGGATATACATGCATTTCCTTGTCTCAACTGGGCAGAAGGTTTGACATGGGCACTACGAATGAACCCAGCTTATCAGGCAAGTATATACAGGCTTACTGACTTGGCAAGCAGCAATGTTTCTTATTTCATAACTCATTTATGCTCCTTTGCTGTTTGTTGGTAAAGCAATGTATAAACAAAGCCGTTTTTAAAAATATCAGAAAACTTTGTTGTTATAAGATAATCCCTTTTTCTTTTTACTAAACATGGCTTACATCAATTCTTCTTTTTAATGATGAACTTTCCCTTCTAAATCCAATAAGAAATCTCACAAAACATGGAATAATAATAAACATCAAAGTATAAGGACAAATCTCATCTAATAAATAAAAGGCAAAATGCGTGTATGTCTTGCAAAAGCTTTCAACACACGAAACAGATTCTGGTGAATTCGGTATCATTACGAAGCTCCGTCTCCCAGATGACAAAGATCTAAAAATTGGCCAAAAAACATTAATTTCTTTACTCTTAACTGGACCATTTTTTACAAGGAGGGATCGGTTTTTTCGTTGACATTTTTGTCTCCTTTCGATTAACTACCCTTAATTCCAATGCTCACGACTTCTGGTTTTGCAATGGCCACATCAGCTAAGATGTTGTTTTTTTCACTTTCTTTTCCTCCTTCACTTTACGCGTTAAAGCCTGCCGGGATACTACCACTTTTTTTTAACATCTCTCTCCACCCGGGCTGCTTACTGTTGTTTTGATCCCCACCCCCACCCACCTCTCCACAGCCGGCCACCCCTGCTACTACCACTTTTTATAAACACTTCTCTCCATTTGATCTCCCCCCCACACCACCTCTCCACACCCGGGCAATGCCCGGTACCCCCACTAGATTTATTATAAAGAAGAGTTGGATGTTGGATTTGTGCATAGACCACTCGTGCTGCAACTCTTGACTTACTTATATTTACAATAGTCCTTAATAAATATTCAATGCGTACACATGTCTTGAAGTCTGTGATATAAACTCTTTTCATTACAGTACTAATTATTCATGTATGCTATTTGCACATACATAATTATTTGCACATATATAATTATTTGCACATACAGGGTGAACAGAAAGTCCTTGGACCATTTTTAGTTTTCAAATTAAATATTGTTAAAATCACTTTTTCTCTTTTCGAATAAAGTAAGTATTTAGTCTTACTATTAATCTAATTATTTTCAACAAAAATATTAAAATAATTTTGTTTAAACTTTCAGAAAAATGAGCAAACGAGAGGCCATACTTCAGCTTCATTGCGCGGGAAGGACAAACTCAGAGATTATTAAGCTCTTGAAAGTGACTAAATCCACCGTGTACCATGTTGTGAACAGATTTAAGGAACTTGGTACATCTGAAGACCGTCCTAGGAGTGGAAGACCTCGCACTGCTCGAACAAAGAAGGTGATTAAAGCTGTCCGGGAGAGGGTAAGGAGGAACCCGAAGAGATCTGCAAGACAAATGGCTTAAGACATGAATGTGAGCGTGACATCGATGAGAACCATCGTAAAAAACGATCTCAAGTTGTCCCCCTACAAGATGAGAAAGAAACAGTACCTCACACCTGCCCAAAAGCACAAGAGACTTGAAAGAGCAAAGCTTCTTCTTGGAGAACTGAAGGCTGGCACGGCAGAGCGAGAGATCGTTTTTTCTGATGAAAAACTCTTCACAATTGAAGCGACTGTTAACAATCAGAACGACAGAGTTTACGCAAAATCTTCAGCAGACATTGATGACTCCGTGAGAGTAGTTTTCCACCGACAAAAGCCGTCTTCCCTCATGGTGTGGGCTGCAGTTTCCAAATCTTGGAAGTCGTCTCTGATTTTCGTGGAGCAGGGGGTTAAGATCAACACAGATCGCTACATTAACGATATTTTGGTTCCAGCATTTGAAGAGATGAAGAAACACTTCAAAGATCAGCCTTTCACTTTCCAACAAGATGAAGTACCATCCCACACCTCCAGAAAACTCAGGACTGGTGCCAACGTCATTTTCCAAGATTCTGGAGTAAGGTGATGTGGCCTTCTGCATCGCCTGATTTGAATCCCATGGATTTTTCGGTGTGATCTTTGTTGGAGGCAAAGGTCTGTTCTGTTGCTCATCCAAGTGTTGATGCTTTGAAGACATCTCTCCTGAGTGAATGGGCTAAAATACCTCAGGAAATGCTGCGTGCCTCGGTTGGTAACTTCAGACAGAGAATTGAACGTCTAATCGAAAGGAAGGGACATCTCATTGAAAATAAATAATTTTAATTTATTCTTGGTTTCCTAAATTATAATTTTCATTCATGTTTAATTAATATTTTTGTAATTTTTTATTAATAAACCACTTTTGAATTGGTCCAAGGACTTTCTGTTCACCCTGTATATAATTATTTGCACATATATAATTATTTACACATATATAATTATTTGCACATATATAATTATTTGCACATATATAATTATTTACACATATATAATTATTTGCACATATATAATTATTTACACATATATAATTATTTGCACATATATAAATATTTGCACATATATAATTATTTGCACATATATAATTATTTGCACAGGTGTATAACATCAGAAATATATGATTATAGAGGAGATCGGAGAAGCTTGTTGGAGTCAATTTTGTTGTAGGGTCGCTACATCTCTATTCTTGCTTGCTATGAAGAAATGGATCATCAAGTTTTCATTAAAAGGACAAACCTCTTCTCTACTATTTAAATTAATTTTATTTAACAGTGTTGTCAACAAAAAACATGATTCGGAAAGAATTATGAAAACTAGAATATAAAACAGGTTGGTTCAGCCAACATGTATGTACTATAAGAAGGAAATTTGGTTTCATTTATTTAGCAGAGTTATTGCTAGAAGTGAAAAGAAAGATAGACATCCTACCATATTGGTGCCTCAAACAGGACTGTTTATATTTCATAGGAAACAGGCTTTGGTAGAAGTGAAAATAAATACCTATGTAAAGAGTGTTCTTATCACACAACGAGTGAAAATATAAAAGTTTTAAAGAAAAAAATAGATTGTAATTATGTAAATTTTATAAAATAATAAAATTGAAGATGGTTGACAAATTTGCCTTGATAAAAAAAGCTTTAATAAAAACAAACAATTACTTTTCCTTAAAATTTTAGATATTTTTTACATGATAACAAATCTGCATAACATAAAACACTAGCAGGAAGACCCGACATTGCCCAGGAATGAATGAGGATCAATGAATGTTTCACTTTCCCATATTTTATTGTCATTGAAATCGATAAAATCGCCCATTTTTCAATCCCCCCTACAGTTATTTAGACCACCATATATTGCACTGTAGAGAACCTACAGTTGATTTTATAAAATCATTTTTATATAATGGCTCGAATTAGTTTAAAATGTAAAAGTCATCTATCATGGTTAAATTGTGCTATAAGCCAGAGCATTCATTTCGAATGTGCCTCTGTCATATCAAAGAGCCTACTGTGATGTTAGGTTGTATAAGGTGTTAACTTTAGTCAAAATCAACTGTTTCTTCTTTCATGGGATTTTTTCGATTATTGGTTATCAATACTTATCGAAGACATTCCAATATATATCTTAAAAACACTACCAGGTACATAAAGTACATTTGTATGGAATTTCAAAAATCGGCTCAGCTGTTTAGCAGTCCGTAGGGAACGAGCTCTCTCTCACACACACACACAAAGTTTTTTTATATTATAGTTGAGATTAGTAGAGGCAAGTTGACGATATATTTCTGTACACATTATTCATCCATCGAAACAAAGATTTTATTTGTTATAAACCATCCTTGGTGTATGATTTCCTGTTAATTTCAAAGTTACGTGACTAGTGGTTAAGAGTTTATTGGTTAAATATTTTCACAAGCACAACATATATAAATCCCCTGTTTTATATATATTTACATATATCTACTACCTATATATACATACACCTACTGTTCATATATATGCTAGCAGGGGTGCCCGGCATTGCTCGGGTGTTTGGAGGTGTATGCTGTGCAAAAAAAGCAAAAAAACAAAAAAAATGGTTAATTTTTTTAAACTTTGACCCCTATTATGACCCCTTAAAATGTATTGTTTCGGGCTCAAATCACTTTATTAAGTTAGATCCAGGTTAAAGGAACCTATATCTAAAATTTCAAGCGTCTAGACCCAAAATTGTCGGAGGAGTTTGGTAGAGTTCTTAAAGGTCAAATCGTTGAAATTTGACCCCTTAACAGCCAAATTTCTGGCTGACACCCGTCACATCGATTTTCCCAAATCTCAGTACCCGGTATGTCAAATTTCGAGTCTATAGACTAAAAATTGACAGAGTTATTGCGTAGGGAAATGTACACAGACAGACAGACAGACAGACAGACACGTTCACTTTTATAGATATATATATATATATATATATATATATATATATATATAGAGAGAGAGAGAGAGAGAGGGAGAGAGAGAGAGAATAGTTTTGTATTTATAATACTTACCTTACAAAATTCATTATTAATTTTAATTATTATCATTTGTTTTTAATTTGTTTTCGTATTTAATTACTGTATGTTCTAAATTCGTAATTGCAATTCCTGACTTTTTGGTTAATATCAGAGTAAGGATACCATCCCTCCCAAACTTTATTCCTAGTTATTTTCTTTCCACATAAGTTCTTCTCTCACTTATAAATCTTCTTGCTTCCAGTTCTAAACAAATCGGAAAACAGCAATTTATTCTTTAGAAAGAAAAGAACCTTACTGTTGTTTTTTTCTTGTCATCCCATCTTGTACTTTCAATGAATTTGCATTTATTTATAAATCAAATATTTTAGTTAGGATGGCTCCTAAAGGAAATGTGCTGCATAGATATCCATCCTTTTGGCCTTGTTGGATATGAAGACGAGTTACCAAGTTTTGGTTAAAAGTTTTGTAATCAGAAAGAGTTATGAACAACAGAAATACAACAGGACATGCATATACTATACAAGTAAGATTGAGTTCAAGCCTTTTATCTCGTCTCTTGCCCAAGTCATGCCCACAATTTGAACTGTTCATAAATCATGGAAAAAGGTTTGAGTGGAAGTGCTATCCTGCACAAAAGTGTTTCTGGACGAACAATGCATCAATCGAGACCGAGCAAGTGTAAAAGAAAATAGATTATAATTGTGTAACTGTGACATTACTAATGATTTAATAATTTTGTGTAGTGTAACATTTTGAAATTTAAAGAAATATGTAAATCATAGGTTGCAAGCGAGTATTCGAACACTGTCCCATTAGTTACGAATTGTTACCAGAGACAATTCTAAACGAGTCTAGATATGTAGTTATGCAAATCCAGTTGGTTTGGATACGTCGGATTTTTTTTTTTTTTTTTACGTCCACCCCCTAACAAGACATATTGCCACTTGGGCGTAAAAGGTTATTATTTGGGACCGTGCCTAGGAAAGATTAACAAGATGTTGGTTTACATTACATTTAAATTTCAGCATATCAGTACAGTCGGGGAAGCAGGTAGCAGGAAGGGAATTCCAAAGTCTAGTTGTTCGAAGGAAGAAACTGTTAGTAGATAGCTTTCTGGCATTTAGAAACATCAACAGTGAAGAGGTGAGATTTTGTTTCATCAGAGCACATTCCATTAAAGCATTTGTAAAGCAGGCATTAAGATGCAACATTGCAGTGATGGGACAGAGGTTGGAGCTTAATTGACAAAGTGGGACCTATTAGATTGAAAACTCTTTTTTGAACCCTATTCAAGAGGAAGAGGCTAGTGGTAGATGCATCAGCCCAGATGTGGCAACAATACTCCATACATAGGCGAATAGTGGCTTTGTAGAAGTACAGGACATTTTCAGGTGTTAGTAGTCTTCTAGCTCGATAGAGGGAACCCACCTTCTTTGCAGCAGTCTTTGCAATGTCCTCAATGTACTTGTTCCAGTTCATATTGCCTGCAAATGTTAAGCCGAGGAAGAATTCTCAGGTAGGGTGTTATTTGTCATGGATATCGGTGGTTGGAGAGGTGTCTTGTAATTGTTAAAGGAAAGCAGCTTAGTCTTACTAGTATTAAATGTTACTACCTATTTTTTTTTTTTTTTTACATAGGCATCACCGCTTATCAAGGCCCAGAGACCACTCAAGGATAAGGATTAAGAGTGTACAGCAGTCAATTGAACAATATAGCAATTGTTAGTAATAGAAATTCGGTAAATTTGTTAACCTAAGTGAAACAGCTATCCATTTACAGCCACATTCCACTATGGTCTGGCAGTCATTTTCTAATGAGTCTGCCATTGTCTTAGATTTATGTACATCCGTTCTTCCCTCGTGCATGTTATAGAACATTGTATCATCAGCAAATATACTCATCTCTTTAAGTCAATAAACAAAGGAACATAATACACATTAAGGCATCGGGAATTCACTTTCTGGACTTTATGTTGTGAAAAACAGAATGAGAAGTTGAAAGAAAAGAACTTAAGTGAGTCGGTTTTTAACTGAGGCGACAAATCTATCATTTTCATTTATTTCAGTGAAATTTATCTTTAACAGTCCCATTTAAGTCAAAGTGAAAAACCGTCTCCTTCGCAGATTTTCAAAAACTCCTCTTTCAAGAACACACATTTTAATCAACACTATTTTGGTGTTAGTGCACTTACTGATCCGCGCTATTCTTTAAATCGTATTTCCACGTTTAATTAAAGTTTTATGATGTGTTTTTTTATTCAGTTGTAAGGTTAAAATATAGTATAGTACAAAATACTCTCCCCTCCCCGTGTTAAAAATAGCTTTTTAAATAATAACGTTGTTATTTCAGCACGGATCAATAAGTGCACTAGTATCACTATTTTTTACACCACAAAATAGTAATTTTTCAAAAATCTAATCGCTATTGCTTGTAACGAAAATTCTTTTATTTACACAATATGTAACGAAAATTGTTTAAAATTAGACAAAATGAAAAATGAATTTTAGTTTTTAAAATCCATGAAACAACGTGATTTTTATTTACTTTAATCCAGAAACAACACACAACTATTCTTTTGGAATTCATTTTTTTTTTTTTTAATTAATATTGAAAATTCAGTTTCAGTATAAAGTGGATCGTGTGCTTTCCTTGCTTCTTTTTTATATTCAAACTTTATTAAAAGCTATCATTCATTATCGACAGCCTGACTTGCAACACGTCTTATTTACCCCAAAGTTTATGACGTCACTCACTGGCCTTCTCTGTACGGGTGCAACAATTCGACCCGGGTATTAAAGAGATGGGGATGAAGGATTTAAGGCTTGTAGAGTGATTTCCCTTAGTGAACTGTAAAGCGCATGCGTACAACGGCTTCGATTCTTTTTAAATCGGCTCACGGCTATAAGGAGGACACCGTTTCCGTGAATACTCTTGAAGGCAATTGTATTCTTAATTTTGCTGTTAGCTAACCTTTGCCATTACGAATACTCACGCGAAAAGTGTATTGCGCTAATTTTATATATATATAAAATTAAAAAAAATGGCACCCGTACCAAATGTGGCAATATCCCAAGAAGAACCGATTGGGATAAAAGCTGTCCTCCTCGGACCTCCAGGGTCTGGAAAAGGAACTCAGGTAATGAAAATAAATTCCTGTTTCCCCCTCATCTATATTTTAGTAAATAGCAAGCCTCGTTAAATCAGTTGAATTTGCATCTACTATGCTATTTTTCTCTTCCACAATCACCACGCTGCTTGTTCGTGTTCCATGTACTTGGTCGTTCGTTCACACGTGCTTAAACATGTTCTGTTCTTTTCGGTAATTTGGATTTCTGTCCTTTTAACCTTTTCCGATTTCATTGATTTTTCTCCCTGCTCTAACTTTCCTAATTTACCTTGAAAAACTTCTACAAAAGAACTAAAATTTAGCATTTACCCCACACCGGCCTTTTTTCTTTTTTTTTTTCTCTCTACTTGTGACGGCACAAATGAGCTACGTACTTGAAATTGGGATCGGCACAATCGCCGAACTCCGAAGAGTAAAATAGCCCCATCCCCTTATTTTATTTCTGTCGACTTAAGGTGTAATAAATCTCATCTTTGTTTGTTTGTTTTTTTTGGGGGGGGGGGGACAAATTTTCTGTATAAATGAAAAAGTAAATGCATGTGTCTAAAAATATTTAAACTCTTAAACACTAGTCACGTAACAATGAAATAGTAATTGGCTGGACGAATAACGTGTACTAAAATGTTGCAATGCAAAATGTTCATTTCAACTTGCCGGCATATTTCTATTACTTTTATGAACGTGCAACTTCATTCAAAGGTTGAAGTGGTTTAAGTTAGATCTTGTTTATCTACTGAAAGCCCAAACAGAACACGGCTGGTGCGTTGGTGCGCTTATGCTTTAGTTTCAATTCTAGCTGAAGGCATTCGAATTTTTTTTTTTTTTTTTTTTAATCCTTTGAAATCTTATGTACGATATAATATTCAATCGAAAATTGACTTTATTATAAATACGAAATCTGCATGAATTAAAAATATATTTAAGCGCCTGAAAAAAAAAATGTATTTTAAGGGGATGGATGACAACTCGTCCTGCTCGAAGAACGACCTTGTCTTGTCCGGAGGTAAATACAGAAATTGCCGATTATAATTTTATCGGAATCGATAAAGGTCAGAAGGTGGATTCCTTTTAGTTGAGTTGCATATGATCATCTTTTGTAAAAATGAATAAAACTTTAAATGTAAACTTTTTTTTTTTTTTTTTTTTTTTAACCGATTTCAGTAAATTGTTTTTGTTCGCTTCCCCACCCCCTACCTCCGGCACAATCACCGTTACTCTATTACGTTTTCTTTTCTTTATAAGATTGTTTGGAATACTTTTTAACTTAATTACTTTTTTCCAAATTCGTAGAACACTTAAAAGGAAATTTTCGACGTACAAATAGTCGGCTATTGTATTGAAGAAATGCTCTTGTTTCTGATAGCTGGAAAATTGTCTCTGGCGTACTGTGGCGTAGTCCCTGGCCTTTGCTGAGGCCATTTTTGACAAGAGTGCTATCTAAAACTTAACCGATTTTGTAAGTGGGAAAAAAATAAAAACAATTTTATATCCAAACATTTGGGTGTTTATTCAGATTGGCATTTATAGCAGCATTTAAAATTGAAGAAAATGTTCATGTACGTATCGGTCATGGGACGAAGATGAAATACTCCAAAAATTTGATCAAGTGGTTTTTATTAAATTTTTTTTTTTTTTTTTTTTTTGATGGTTAAAAAAAATCCACGAATTGGTTGGCAATGGCAGACAACCTTAATACACTTGGAAACTTAATCACTGATTACTTCCCCTTATGTTCTCTAAAAAAATATGGCCTCGTCTGTCACCTAACTGTGAAAAAACTGCAAATTTGTTCATCTAAAAATCTACTTTGATAAATTTTTATTTTTGAAATATACAATCATTCTGTGACAAGTACAAAGTAAATTTTTTGTTTATCGCTATAAGTGCCTAGTGCCTCACTGCCTATATGAAGCATTTTAATACCAGAGGTAGTAATATAAAAGTTGCTTTTAATCGTGAAAATTCGTGTTTGATATAAAGAAATCACAAGGCTTAGAAATGTGTAGGTCAAATGTTCATAGTGTAAATTTACGTGTATAAGTAATGTATACATATGTAAGTATTTGGCAGCTTCGTATTGTGTACCTTGTTTTTTGTTACTGCATGTTTGGGGCGAATTTTTGACACCCCTAACAAAACTGCGAATAAAATATAAAACTCGTAATTTTAAAAGTGTTTTTTCTTTATGGAATATACTTCCAAAATAAACTTTTAAAGTCATTTAAAAAATACTTTTTTATTTTTAAAGTGTTTACAAAGTGCCTGCGCGCCTTCATGCAACCATTTTGTTTACGTAATGAAATCGATTGAATTTTACGAGTTAATTTTCAATTTTTGTCACTTTAAAACTATCAATTGGTTCAATTTTTACGATATTTTCAGATTCAGTGTGAAATTTTATGCTCTTTCCAATAAACTGAATATATTTTAGACAAACGTTTTTTTTGTTTTTTTTTTTAATTCACTCCCCTCCCATTTTGCAATGTCTATTAAAATGAAAATAATTTTCTCACCTCAAATTTATATATCACAAATTGAAAATAAAAGATCAATAAATGAAATAAGCTAATTTAAAACTATTTGCAAATTTACCTGCAATGTCCAAAGTTTAAAACTTTTTTTTTTTTTTTTTTTTAACCATGGTGACACATTTCTTCACGCACAAGGCTAACACGAACGTGTAGTTTTTATGCCCTTCTGTATTTCAAAATGAGAAACACCGCTTTGGCGTTTCGCTAACACCGTAATGGCGGCCTTTTCAAATAGGTGTTTAAAAAATTCTTTTAGTTAAAAAATACATGAAATTTAAAATATAAATATGGATAAATTCTTAAAGAATGGAAGTACCCATTGAGTAGTATTTTTTATAGGTAAGTGATTTTTTTTTTTTTTTTTAATTTATATATACATATATTTTATCGAAGCAAGTTAAAATTCGTTTTTCTTTTAGTCTTAAAGAAAGCTGATTTAAAAAAAAAAAATATTGCATAATTTGCTATTAAACCCGTTATTTTTTTTAATTTGGTCTTTGTTCCTTTAATTAAAAAAAAAAATTAGGGTTTGAATTACATTTTTCAAGTTATAAGCTTGTAAAGATAGGTCGAATTATTCAATTTTTTATCACGCATTTTTAATGTCGGTTTCTGACACTGCTACTGCATGCATGTATAATCGTGAATATCGATTCCTGTTCACTCGACTGTTGCTAATGTGTAGGAAGGTGTGCATGAACTGGAGAAAGCTTATGAGTCATTGAGTTCATTGCGTATCACCTGGTCCAAAGGCGCTGTTTGCATGTTGAGCAGGCGTTCTTTGGGTTCTTCATGCTGAAGTCTGAGGGCAAAAAATGATTTTGTTGACCAGGTCTCAGGATTTTCTAAGTTTGTGCTGGCTTACTATTTTCACATGTATATTTGGGTCTTGAAATGATTTATTGGTTGCAAAATACTGTTCACACCTTTGTGAAACTTGCATTTAGAAGTAATAAAGAAAGCAAATTCAAATAGAAGGAAAATGTAGCAGTTATAGTCATTCGCTTTTTAGTGTTCAGCACTTTGCAATTCAGTCCTCCTACTGCCAGCGTTTTTTCTGTTGAGGAAAAAAATTGACCCGCAAAATGACCACTCAATCTCTAGGTGTATCCAAATTTTTTGGGGAATTTGACACCCTTAACACAAACTGCAAATCTATAAATATAAAAGCGAAAATGTATGTGTTCGCTTTTTCTGTCTTACAAAAGGCTTCTTTCAGAGAAATGGTCGGTCGCTTCACAACTTTTTATATCACATAAATCGTAATATCTCACAGTTAACAACGAAGCTCGCCTGTCTATTTAATTTGCTCGATTTCGGGAATATAAATATTAAAGATTTGTCGCTCGCCGCATGTGGGTTAGTCTTTTTTTTTTTTCCTATAACATCTTGGGGGGGAAAAAAAGCGTTCAGCAGTAAATGAATACTATCCCGCAGTCAAACTTGACCTCATTAACTCATTAAAACGGGCACCTGCTAAATCCAACTAATTAAATAAATTCAAACGTGTTTCCGTTAGCATCTCGCGGTGGGGCAGTGATTAACATCGCACTTCCCCCCCCCCCCCACACTTTAATTTACAACTTTGCCTCAAGGGTTTGGGTTCGATCCTCATACTTTTTTTTTTAACCCCCGCCCCCCAAACACCCGGGCAACGCCGGATACCCCTCGCTAGTAAAATATAAAAAAAACTTTTTTTTTTTTTTTTTTTTAGTGTTTACAAAGTGCCTGCATGCATTCATGCAGCCCCCTTTTCTTTTTTTTTTTTTTTTTTTTTTTTTCATTTTTTACGTAATGAAATCTATTGAATTTTACTAGTTAAATTTTTTTCGATTTTTAAACTTTAAAAATCTATCAAATTTTTCTATTGGGTTCAATTTTTACGATATTTTCAGATTCAATGTGAAATTTTATGCTCTTTCCAATAAACCGAATATAATCTAGACAAGCGTTATTTTATTTTTTTTAATCCCCCCCTCCATTTTGCAATGTCTATTAAAATGAAAAGATTTTCTCACCTCAAATTTATATATCACAAATTGAAGATAAAAGATCAAATAAGATAATTTAAAACAAAGTTCTTTGCAAATTTACCTGTAAAGTCCAAAGTTTTAAACTTTTTTTTTTTTTTTTTTTTTTTTAAGTGAAACCTTATCTTATATTCAGAAAATTTCGTACAATTAGTATTTTCGATTTCATTCAATTTTTTTTATATATTTAAAAAAAACAATTCACTCCATAAAGAAATAAAATATATCAAACTCGTGTATTTCTTTAAAAGAATAAAAAAACAAAATCGGTAGTTTTTTTTTTTTTTTTTTTTTTACTACGGTGGCCCGTATTTGTAAACTATTGTTTACAGCACGCAATAGAAAGACATTAATTCTAGCGCTTAAAGCCACCGAAGATGCCAACTCAAAGAAAAGCAGACATTTGTCTCCCTTTATTTCAAATGAAAAACATTTGATGTCGCATTTTTTATCCTTGCTTGAAAGTATTTTATTTAAAAAGGACATGGAATATAAATATGGATAAATTCTTAACAATGAAGAATGGAAGTACCCATGTGTGTGTGTGTCCATCCCCCCACCCCCCACCCTAAGGTGAGGATTAAGGTCCCTACCACAGATTAATTTTCATGAAACCTTCATGGAAGAATAGGAAGAGATTGAGTAGCAGTGTCAGAAATCGCCATTAAAAATGCGTGATAGAAACTTGAATAATTTGACTTATCTTTCTAAGCTTATAACTACTTTAAAAAAAATAATTCAAACCCTAATTTTTTTTCTCAATTAAAGGAGCAAAGACCAGGTTTAAAATAATAGGTTTAATAGCAAATTATGCAATATTTGCTTTTTAAATCAGTTTTCTTTAAAAGATATAAAGAAAATCAACGAATTTTAACTTCGATTTTTTTTTTTTTTTTTTTTTTTTTTTTTTTTTTTTTTTTTATATATATATATATATATATATATATATATATATATATATTTGGACCTTTGAAATGCCTGGTTTATTTAAAATTACCGTGGATTGGGGAAAAGAGTAACAAACTTTCCAAACAGATTTGCAGAAGTATTTATGACTGCTTTTATTCTGTGTCCTTGCGTTTGGTATATACTAAGAGACCTGCATTTCCTTTTTGCAAGGATAGTTTGCTTTACATCCAAAATAGCAATATTGTATACCAATTCAAATGCCAGTGCGATGTTGGGCAAACATCCTTGCACCTTTTGACTCGTGTAAACCAGCATGTTCCATCGAAGATCAGACAAGGAAGGATGGGGTCTGGTAGTCTCCCTCCTTCTACAGCCTTGGACTCTGCTATTGGCCAGCATTTGGTTGACAACCTGTGCTGTGCCAATAGATATAAAATAGAATGGTTCGAGGTGCTACATAGAGCGGACTCCGGAAACCATTTAAAGATTTTAGAGTCTGTCTCTATTGCTGTGCGGAAACCTTCTTTGTGCCGGCAGAAAGAAACATCCAACGCATTGTTTCTCTTTGGAGAACTTTGAATCTTTTCTCCCGCTTTTTTTTTTTTTTTTTCATCCTCTTCGTTGTGCCATTATTTTAATCATTTTTTAAACGTTAATAAACTTTATTTTAGTCTCCCCGTATTTTTGGCACATTCAATAGTTCCCCATCAGAACTCTTTACTTTCGACATAGTATTATTTTAAGCTATCGATTTTCCCCTGATGATAATTGAAAGAGCTCTCGAAAGACTTCTGCTCATTATATTTAAAATATATATATATATATATAACACAATGTAACTTTTAATATAGATTGATATTATTATAACTTTTCAGCCTATGAAAATGATACCCTAAAATCAGGTTTACATTATCAACGTCTTTAAAACAACGTTCCTATGTAGTGATCATTTTTTTTTTACATGCTATCATGGATGTTTAATAAATCCATCAAAAATCAACTCGTGAAACTCTTGGATGAATTTGTTTAAAACGCTGTTTTTGTAAAACATGAGAGAATATTTTGTATGTGATCTCCCATATTTCATTCTATAGAATCTGAACAAAATCATGATCTATCAAAGTTTTTAAAAAATAAAGCCAAAGAATCTAACCCTATCGAATGTATTTTTATGTTTAATTGTACACAAATTTTGTGAATTTACCATGAATTCATAAAATGGAAATTGAGAGGATCATTCCAAGTTGAAGACCTACAAAGACAGGAGTGGTCCCATTAAAACATGCGCTCTTGCGTTCCAGAATATATTTTTATATATAGTCACCACTATTCTTAATGGAGTTTTGCCAGAAATTTGTATCTTTGCTTCTGATCCTTTCTTAATCTCACACCGCTATTATTTGCAACAAATGAAACTCATTAATGCATAAGTTCAGTCATCATAGCAATGCAATTCCCTTTTGCTCGAAAAGAAATTGGAGGCATTACTTTTAGGATGTCCTTAGTAAATTCAGTTTGTTTTTAAAAAAAATATATACTTTTTCTGATATGTTATCATTGAGTTGCAAAGAAACATTTTCAAAAATAATTTTTGAAGAGATTGAAATGATTCCATTATTCCAAAAGGTTTGTTTAAACGTCAAATTGTGAAAAGTGATTCAGAACTCTTCAAAAAGAGAAATATATATATATAAAAGCCAAAATGTGTGTGTGTGTCTCTCGGTCTCAAAAACTTTCGACAGATAAGTATCATTTTCAAGCTCGAACCTTCGGCCGAAAAATTGACCAAAAACATTCATTCCTTCACCAGGAGGGGGTGGGGAAAAAAAAATTGCCATCTTCATGACAAGATGGCTTCTGCGCATGCGTGAACATGCGCAAAAGACGTACCTTGAATTTGTTTAAATATTATAAAAACCGACCTACATTCGCCTACGCGGCCATAGCACGATGGATTAAGTGACAGCGTCGTTATCTTAAGATGGCAGGTTCAATCCGAGTTATCATGTTAAGGTGGAAACAGGGTAAAGAATTACCATTTTATTTCTTTGTTTACATAGTTGAATTCTCAGTAAAAACAATAGAAATGACAAATTACCATCAACTGGTGAATATAGTTGTTGCTTATCAGGATTCCTGGTACTATGAAAGCTACATCAAGGATTCACATAGAGTACGATTTATGGTTGCATCTCAGAAAATAGGGATATATTTTGGGCCAAATAGAGGATTTACAAAATTGGACTGGTCCCAAAATGCATAAGTTCTGGTTGACTATAGGAATTTCCATCTTCTATAGAAATCCGAAACCTAAAATTTTCAATTTATTTCTATGATTAATTTTTTCTTTGAGGGAGTAATAAATACCGACCATTAATGCTCTTTAGGCATTAAATGGCTACACCCAAGATTAAGGTCTCCTTTGGTGAGGAGGTAGGAAAATGCCTATTCTCAGTAAAGCTATATTTAAATACCAGTATAATACTTTTGTTCATGATGCCATGCGCCAGTTTAAAAAAAAAAAAATTGAAATTTGTATGTCTTAATTTATAATTCATGGCTTATGGTAAAGAGATACATCAGATTTGACTGCATAATCCGAAAGAGCACACAATTTTACATAAGAGTACCAAGTTTCATAAAAATAGCTTCGAAAATAAACAAATAAATGGTGAAATTACTAAATTTCTTAATATTGAGTTTTGTAATTTAGCTCACTTTTTCTAAAGTAAAAGCCTAAATTTTGGCACTTAAAATTCTCATAACTTTTGAACTACTGATGGTATTTGCCTAATTCGAACCGTTTTAGGCATCTTTTACATAGCTCTTTTCATGCAAGTTTAAAAAAAAAAAAACATTATCTAAAAATAAAAACTTGTAATGCTAAGACAATGGAGAGGAATGAGAACTCTGATGTGGAGAAAATATATTTGGATTTATTGCTCTGATGCCGTTAGGAATATGATGTATGGAAGTGAAACCTGGCCAATGGGAGTTGAAGATATGCATTGTCCAGATCGAAATGATATGATAATTTTACAATGTGAATCTTAAATGATGACCTAAAGAAAAATTTAAGACTGAACAATGTAATTGTGTTTAGAAAAGCTTACAATGGTGTGGATGAGTTCTTGAATTAAGCAGTTGAGGTTCATAAGAGGAGGCCAAGGAGACGGAGTGGTAAGGATGAACTTGATGGATAAAAATTTGCACACATAGGTTAGTTTAAAAGTATGTAAAAACTGGCAATAAACTGATTTCATGGAATTGAGGAATGTGTTTTTGTGTGTGGATATATAATTTTTTTACTATAATAATTAAATCCATCCACACTTAGAATATCCCTTTTTCACTCCATGATTTCAAAATCTAGGAAACAAAAACTATTTCGAACTGATGCAAATAGTTTTGACTTATAATGAATCCAACAAAACAATTAGAACTAGTTTTTCGATATTGAACTTCTGTTCATTTCAATGTGTGCGTATTGGTTATTCTCTAACTGTAGTTAGTGCATAACAAAAACTCCCATTAACCTTTGTAACAGCTCTTGTAAAAAAAAAAAAAAAAAAATTGAATGGATATGACTCAATTGGTTTTCATGCCATAATGAATTCTCATTCACACCTTTTTCCCAATTCATTGATGGTTTAACAGTCTTGGTTTACAACACTAATTTATCGGTTTGGTTTTCTGTCCTTTAATGTTAAGGAATAAGGATACAATTCAAATATACAAAGTCAATTCCAATTACTTTAAGATGTATTCTATTAACTTGTGCTATTAATAAGTTTTAAACTTTTGGAAAACAATTGGTCATTAAATAAAACCTTTATTACCAATGGGGAACCTAAAATTTGTTATACGGAACATATGAAAAATGTTAATAGAAAAATTTTGTAAAATTAATCGAAGTAACTATTGAGTAGCCATTTTGTAAATTACACTGGTCTAGTGTCCTTGCAAAAATGCCACACATATCTTAATCCAAATGTTGCACAATGATGTTGTGATTGCTTATGTGAAAATAGGGAACTGAAGAGGAAAAAATAGATTAATATCCCTAGCATGACCAAGGAAATAGTATTTTATTACACCATAATTAACAAGTTTGAAAGAAAACCAAATCAAAATGAATAATGTAAGTAAATATTGACTCTGAACAGGAATTTCTGTTCTTTTAATGCAATCTGCAATTCATTTATTCCATCAGGAATTTGAAAGATTGTTTTTGGAATAGCCAGTTAAAATGCATGGAAAAAAGAATGTATTTGAAGGTAACATTTTGTATTTAGGCAGGATTATACTAACAAATTTCTCTTCAGTTGACCTGGCAACTTTTTTGAAATGTGACATGTTTGTTCCATGACGAGTATAAACAAAGATTTTTCTGTATTTTTGTTTAAGTAATTCTAACTAATTACTGAATTTTAAGACTTGAAGGTATAAACATTCAAATTTCCTCATATGTTTTTAAAGTCTTCATTAAAGAGTATACCGTTCTATTAAATCTTTTATTTAGATAATTGGACTTGTTTTATTTTTAAAAAGAAAAAGGTTAAAAGGAAATTTTGCACTCAATTAGCTTTGAAAAATTATTGAAAAAAACACCAAAAGATAAGTGTTTTATTTCTAGCCACCACTTGGAAAAATCACTCGCAAATGTGACTGTTTCACTCGCAACATAAAGCCCTGTTACATTGAAAATGTTGAGTAGCTAACTGCAAAAAAAATGAAGTATTAAGTGCTACAATGAATGAATACTATGTTCACGGTAGATTTGAGCATGAACAAAAGTATGTTGATCTTCCTGTGTAGATGACAATGTTAGAAGTTTTCAGCTTGAAAAATGTAAAATTTATTTAACCTGAACTAAAGAAATGCACATTTTCTGAAAATATGCAATAAGAATTAACCTAAATAATTGGGTCCAAAGCCAATTTACGCTGTAAGCTGTAATTATTAAGAAAATTGAAAATGTATATTGTGACATAATCCTTAAATTAGATTGTTTTAAGAAAATTTAAAAATGTAATTTTAGGCAAAAAAAAATTTTTGTGGCCAAAGCAAAAATGAAGAGGCCAAACCTAATGAGAAAGAGTATAGAAGAGAGGTGATAAAAATGGTCAGCAGATGAGAGCGAGTTGACTGGGTCACCCGGTCAGTGATTCTTTCTGACCCCTGTTAGTTACTAAGCAAACAAAGAAAGAAAAGTATTAAGAGGGAGAGGAAAAGAGACATTTTGGAGACTCTGCCAAGCCGAACGATGTGAAAAATTCCTATCCCGACAAATGAGAGAACGAACTGATGTCGTTGAAATAATGTCGACTCTACGAACATGAGGGACACGGCGCACCAAAGACATACAGCAAAGAATAACCGAAACCATATGTCGGCCAGGAAATGGCGAACTTTACAAATGTTTTCAAATTATGGACTAACGAAGAGACAGATATTGAAGATATTTATTTTAACCAACCGCCCAAAATGAGTAAAAACTGAGTCCCTTCTCTCTCATATATTAAGTTGGGGAGTTCATTTTGCCATTGTTTTGTTTGTATTGATGTTTTGTTTTTATCGATATATTTCTCGTCTGCATTTTCAGATAGATTAAGATACCCCTTCTACATACTCATAATTTGCTTTTATTTTATTTCATCTCACCCACCCCACTGTAGTTTAATTTTTATAATAAAATTAACTTTGAAACGTCATCACGTGTTCATGTCTTCCTTACTTTCATACGTTGTTCCTTCGTCTATTGTATATTTTCCGGGTTTCGAAAGAGCCTCCCCATTCTTTGTTTCAGCAAGATGTATAAAACCCAGAGAACACTGTTTCATTGTTCATTTGTATTTCATAAATGTCTTTATTTTGTTTGCATATGTAATATTTATTTGTAATATGCATGTGTGTGTAATCTTTAAGTTTTTTTATTTACTGGTGTATTTAATTTTTAAACAATACAATTGATTTTTTAAAATTCATTTAAATGATTTTTTTTAATATGCAAGCTTTCTTGATGTGTGGACCAAAAAGCCTCGTTTAATTTAAAGATTTTTATGTTAAACGCAAAATACAGATTAAGTATATACAAGTATAATAATGAAATACAAATTGTGCATATCCTTTATAAATATTTGTAAGTTCTATAAGAAATTAAAACATTTTTTGAGGTTAAAGACAAATCTGTTTTCTAAAAAAAAAAAAAAAAAAAAATGCAAACCTTATGTCTAGAATTATTTCAATCAAAATTCATGTGATTGATTCTAAAAAAATATCTAAAATGTAAGGCGTAAATGGATATGGATAAAACTTTATGCAAATCTGAATTTTTTTTTTTTTTTTTTTTTTTTGTCAAAGTAAAATAAATGGTTGAGAAGGAATTATTGTATAAATCTGCATAACTTGGGTTTTGTTTTTGTCAAATTAAATTCCAACATTGTTCTTTGAATTTATTTACAGTTGCTGGACTTCGGTGTTTTCTATTAAATCCAAGAGTATAATTTTTTATGTGAAGCATGAACCCTGCTGGCTTGTTTTTATTTGTTTGCTGATAACTAAGTTACTAAATATATATATACACGCATTTTAACGAAAGTCTCACAATAGGTGTACTGTATTCAATGGAGAGGCCATGTTTCACTCTCTCACTCACTCACACACACACACACACACACACACACACATAATTTTTTTTTTTTTTTTTTTTTTTTTTTTTTCTGTGTAAACATCTCTCGGCCTTAACCTGTGCCTCAATGAAACCCCTCCATTAGTTGGTATGCTACTGCTCAATTATAACTTCTAGAACTGTCCTTGTTTATGGAATGATACGGAACAAAATAGTGAATTTGAATATTGAAGAAGTCATTCAATGTTTGTGAGAAAAGAGTATAAATGTGAATTCCCATTTCAATAAGATGAAATAACGAAAAGCAGATAAATTTCAATTTTGTTTTAAAATTTAACCTCTCGGTGACGCTCTTCAGTTTGGCACCTCCTAAAGATTTCTTGGAGGTAACGCTTTGGACTGGATCACTAATGCCCAAAGTTTCCACATACTGTCTCTGTACTGCTGTGCTTTGACAACTTTCAACAGGTCCTACTCCAGTCGAGACAGGACTGTATTGGTGAGGGTGTGCCTAGTGGAAAGTTAAAAATTAAAACTCCTTATCTTCATAGACTATCAGCACTTTCTCAATGACAGTGTTGTCTGGTAATAGATGTAGTTACATATTAATTAGCAATAGATATGAAAAAAAAAAAAAGATCTTAATAATTGCATACATAGAAATTAGTTGTACCGATTAATCTGTCACTCTGCCAATTAACTGGCTGATTACTTTTTCTTAAATTTAAATCATTTCATCACTGCCAAATGACTCGTCAGATAGCTTTGACACATTAACATAGTAACTGCTAATTTAACTTAACATTTGTAATACGGCATAATCACGTTTTACAAACCAGTTCCCGTCAGATCACTGAAGTTAAGCAACCATGAGTCTGGCCAGTACTAGATGGGTGACCATTTATAATTTCCAGGTGCTGTATGTGCTCTCTGCTTATCTCGACATTGTTTTCAGTCATCCTGGAGCAGTGTTGATTCAGGGGAGGTATAGTAAGGGATTGCATAACCCTTGCCACACAACTACACGTGCAGCTGCCCCCCGACTGAGGATATCCTTTGTCTTTCAAGACTGAACGGAGACATTGAGATGTTAAGTGGCTCGTCCCTATTATGGCCTTTTGTCTTAAATGAAATTACAAAATACAATTTCTAATTCTTAAATGAACACAATAAAACAATTAGATAAGAAAACAAAATTACAAACCAACTACAAAGTACAAATTCTAATTCTTTAAGTGAATAACTATAAGCTGAAGTTCTGCACCTGCTCTACTTCCTCTTCTATTCTAGCTGCCTGCTTCCTCTGCTCTCATAGTCTCCTCGGTTGAATACTTTTAAGTTGTAATGTAGAAACATTAGACTTTCTTGCTCCTCAGGAAGCAGCCTGTTCCTCATAGGTTCATGCACTTTACTACTTGTACTAAAGAACCTCTCCCCGTCCAAGATGAAGGTGATGCTAATATTTTGGAGCCAGTTTACTCGGCAGTGGTAAGGTCTCCTGTGTCTACTTTTGCGAGTAGTTGTAAAGCTACATAATGGTCAAGTTCTTTTGTGCACTTAACCATATTGTGATTCTTGTATTTCTGTTGCAGTTTCCAGGTTTAACTCAGCTTCTACCGGCTCTAAGTTTTGATTTGTTACTGTAGGCTTATTCGAAACTAATTCATCAAACAGGCTTGAAAGAGATACAGTTTTACTTTCACTTTGATCTTCTTGACCCTCTACAGAGCTTGAAGTGTATCCTGCTGATTCTGCTTCATCATCAGTATAAAAAAAGATGTAGAATCCAATTAGTGTTTTCCATGTCATTCTTTTGAAATTTAAATGTGAATCTTGGATTTAGGAAAGTAGATACTAGGTTTTATCATTTAGATAGGATGAACATCTTGTTTTCATTGAATTGTTCAACAGTGGTAAGGATTCCACTAAGGTCAGAAATCTGAGAATTAGATTGGACAGCTTTTGAAAGAAATAATCTCAAAGATAAAATTGTACGTATTAGCATTGATATGGTCGAAGTTCTGAGACTTTCTTCTTTGGATTCGGTAACTGGAAAATTTCTTGAACAAGTCTCAATGGTAAGTTGGTAAGGTAGGAATTTTGTCGCAAATTCTCGTATGAAAAATAATCGCATCTCTTAAAAAATTCTGGTTTGTGCGAATCATTCTGCTTCACATATGCCACGAAAAAGTCCTTTCTAACTTTACCAGATAAAAAATTTTGTTATTCTGAAAAAACAGCCAAGTTCATTTTCTTATTTTAAAACTTGTAAACATTAATCAGAAGGGACTTTTTCTGGGCATTCAACACAAAGCAGAACTGTTTTACAAATGATTTATTTCTGGTTTGTGCAATCATAGCATTAACTTAAACAAGCTAATACAAAAATAAAATGTTAGAACAAAAAACGGTACAATTATGCAGAGAACTTTTTTGAAACCCATTTCTTAACACGTGGAAGAGGTGTTTTTCTAACTAGTTTGTACTTTCACTAGTTTGATTTATTTCACAAGCATTGAAGGACAACTGAAGTTTTCCTCTGTATGTGTTTGACTGGGGAAGAGGGTGAGGAAACCACCTCAAATGGATCAATGTCAACCTAAGAATTCAATAGAATCGCAAAGAAATACCAATTGTATAAAGAACTCTATTGTTGATAATATGCAGCTCTTACTTTTATTAAAATTAAATTGATGTTGAACATGTACGTTTACTTAATTACATCGCCATGATGTGAAATCATGATAAACAAAGTGAAAAATACTACATAAAATTATTTTCTTGAGGATACTATTTAAGTACATGATGCAAAAAGCTGACATTTTGACATAGCATTCTACAATATGTATTGAATAGGCATGCAAAGTTTCGGATCTTAATAGTTTTTGTGATATATATGATTTTGAAATTTGTATGTTTAGGACATTTAATACTGAAATTGACAGTGAAACTAGATGTAGAATTTACTGGTTACTTTTTTGTTGGTTTTCCAAGTTGCCATATTGTAATTTACACCTGTTCATGTTTCTTCATCCTCAGCAGAGTAATGTATCCTGCTGATCATTAGAATCCAATTATAAATGTTTTCTATGGCAATCTTTTGAAATTAATATTTGAATAATAGGTCTAAGAAAGTAGACGTAAGTTTTTATCATTGAAAATCTTTTTTTCATTGATAACCTGAATTGTTCAACAATGGTAGCATTCTACTAAGGTCAGAAATACTAGAATTAGATTAAACAGCTATTGACAAAAATAACCTGAGCTAAATTTGTACATATCATTGATATGGTTGATGTTCTGTAACTTGCTTCTTTAGTGATTTCTTCAAATGGACTTGGTAACTGGATATTTTTCCCCATTGATATGGGAACTTAAGGTAGGAATCTTAACAGCACACAGAGCTTTTCGTTAATTTATTTTCAGCATATGTTGGATTTCACCATGTGATCACATCTTGAATGAGTTTTCCAAATTAAGCTGATCCTGTATTTAATTTATCATTTGCTAATAGAAAGCGATTAAAGTGAGAAACTGTATTTCTGTTAGATGATGTAATGGTTGTCTTCACATTCTGAGTTACAATATATTATAGTTATTCTAAATCAGTCTTGCAAATTTAGTTACTAATAAAATTTTATTGAAGATTTTATACTCCTCCAGAACATTATGCAATTCTTCACTTTTTATTGCACCTGTGTGCACCAGGGAATGGAACCACTCTAAGCACAGCTATGCACTGTTCGGTCATTTGAAAACCAATGACCTGTCAAACTCTGAAAAGGAGCATTATTTGTTGTAGCTGTCCAGATGTCTGTACTTTGTGAAATCTTGCTAATTTCAGCAAGAAACAGTTGAATTTTTTTACTTTTGTAAATATATCAAATTATTTTTGTATTACTTTTTGTAAATATATCAAATTATTTTGCAGTGAAGTATGTTTTTTGATAAAATGCTGTAATTTGAACAAAGTTTTGCAACAAGCCTATTAAATCCAATGTCAGATGTTACAGAATATGGTTTAATATCAACAGCAATCATTTCTCTTATCAGATAATGGATCTCTTGTGACCTGTGGTCATTAATATTGATTCTATAGTAGTTTGGTGTTTCACTGGAGGCTCATAGTTGCTGCCACTTGTTCCTGGAATGTCTGTCCCTGAATATTCATTGTGCTTTTTTTTTTTTTTTTTTTTTAACGAACCTTTCTAAGATGGTTTAACATTAGTCACTGTAAAAGTTGTTGCTAATTTGCCACCTTTTTGATGTGATGCTTTGACATAACTTGCAAGCAGCTGCATTCTTATTCTTGGGATTTGACAATGATTTAAATGAAAAAAAATTTGATAGGACAAATTTTTTATGCTTTTCATCTATTTGCCTCAAATTCAGTGCAGTTGTAAGTCTACATGTTTGATATGGTTTACGATGCATGTTTCTTAAATTTTCACTGGCAAGCTAAAGAGTTAATTTTTCTTCCTTTCCAATATAATTAATATTAGTATCATTTATGACAAAATTTGATAACCCGGCATTAGAAAATCTATTAATTGGTACATCCCTCTGACTAAAAATAAGGAAGTTATAACTATTTCTGTACCACATCAGGTTGGATATTTCCCCTCAAATGTATTTTTCATATTTTTACACTTTCAGTAAAAATGTCATCTTTGTTCAAATACAAGTTTAAGCAATGGAATTAGTCTTTATAAGTGTATTTTTGGGGAAGGAATTGGAATATGCAACTGGAAATTTCCAGAAATTAATTCCCAAGTAATCTGCAGTGAATGTACATGAATCTGCAACATTTTAAAAATACCATGTATCCATTTAGTTATTCACTCAATCATAATGATATTTTAAAAATACCATGTATCCATTTTAAAGTTATTCACTCAATCATAATAATATTTTAAAAATACTATGTATCCATTTTAAAGTTATTCACTCAATCATAATACGCCAAAAACAAATCTAATAGATGAATGCCTTACAAGATTTCCCAAAATTGTGCATAAATGCTGAACACCGTATTAGTTTTAAATGCTGAATATCCGACAAAAAATTTTTTTTTTAATTTGTTTTTTATACAAACTTTTTGTTAAAGCTGGCAATCTTTTCAACTTGTAAAATATAATCTACCAAATCTCCCCCCCCCTCCTGATGTTGATGCATTGAATCGGCAATCGATAAAGTAAATTCGGTGCATCAACTTCATCAGTGATTTCTCATGACTAGTTGCAAAGAAAATTCATTTACCTTCAATGGAAGAATCCTTTTATAGGAATGCTAGTAGGTAGACCAGATGTTGCCCAGGATTGAATGAGGATCAACTGTTCCACGCTTCTAATATTTCTATTATCACCAAAATCAATGAAATCACCCATTTTTCAATTGAATTGATTAATTACCCACTCTGTCCTAGTACACTGCAGTGGGTCAGACTAAAGCTTCACATATCTGCCGGCAGTGACTTAGTCTGCAATGCACGGGTGTCTATAATGCACTTTAAAGAACTTGCTGTTGATTATATAAAATAGTTTTTTACATAATGGCTTGAATTAAAGTTTTAAAAGTATCATGGTTCAGTTGTGCTTTAAAATAGAAACCTTCATTTGAATGTGCACTTGTCTTCTCAAAGAACCTAATGTTGCATTTTAAAAAATTTTCTGCTTGTGTGGTGATAAAATTCCTCAATGGATTTGTGATCTTAGGTTGTATGAGTGTTAACTTTGGGCAAAATCTGATTTTTGATACTTAGCAGAGGTATTCCAATACAAAACGTATACACACAGTATATTTGCATAAAATTTCAGAAAGAAATCTGCCCAGACAGTTCGGAGTTCATAGGAATACGCATGCACTTTTTTATCTAAAGTAAAATGAAGTTCTTGGTTAAATTTTATATGCATCAGAAACATAATAGATCTTTGAAGTTTGTGAACCTCTGCTTCAAGTATACCAATCTTGCGAACAAAACTGGTGTCTAGTGTGTCCTCATCTGAAATGAAACCGGCACTAATGTAGGAAGTTTTCTTCAGCTAGACTAGCACTTGGACACTTGGTGCTGCCTGGGTCAACATGAAGTTTGATTTGTACAGTTGTTATACTAGGAGTATTGAGCACTTTCATTAATACCCTGCAACAATTTCAAAAATAAAAGAATGGAATTACCCAAAAAAAAGTGACATACTCTCCCCCACCAGATATGTCTGCAGAAAGGATACAAAGAGAAGCTATTCTCCGGATATTGAACACTTTTGTTACCTGTGCACTGGACCCCACCCCCTCCTCCTCCTCCTCCTAAAAATTAAACGAAGTAAAATGACTATTCAATCAAAATAGCGAGTGCTGTGCAACCACACAAAAAAAAAATTAGCCATGGTAGACAGGCTCGAACCTGTAACGTAAAGAGGGGGGGGTTACTGGCAAATGCTTTTTGCTCACAGGACCGAGTGCTTATGACATTGAAAACTAGTTTTTATATTTTAAAAAACATCAGTTTAATATACACGCACATGACTTGCTAAAACTGAACCCTCTTCCAAAACTAACATGGATACTTGGCGTTGCCCAGATCCATATGAAGTTCCGTTTGGGCACACCTACTATATAAAGCACTCTTTTTCCTAGTACTTTTCACTTTTATGTCAACTCTATCATGGGCAACATCTATATCCCCACAACAATTTCAAAAACAAGATACAACAATCCTACTTGAAAAACAGATAAAAACACAAATGTAATCGTCCAAAAAAAAGTATACAACAACCTCAACAGATATTTCAGCAAAAGGAACAAAGAAGCACTTTTTGATGACTATATACCAATTGAGGTGAATTTCTTTAATGCTGCCTTAGAAAGATTTCTCTTTATATTCTGTTGCAACAGAAACAAACTAAAAATAATTCAGTTTTAAAAATAAAGAATTTGTTTTAACCGAAAAATAATTAGTTATGACTTGTTAAAAAAAAAAAAAAAAAATTAGCAGTTACGATGTAAAGGAAAAAAGTGATTTGCGTAACCCTCGAAATAAGATGTTTTTAACTGCCAATAAAATAATGCCCGGTAATAATACAAAGTTTGTTTAATGCAAAAGAAAAAAAAAAAAGGTTAAAAATTGTTGATGAAAGTTTTAAGAATCATAATGGATTGAAATTGTCTTTCACTCTCAGTTGATTTAAACCTGATTTAATATAAAAAAAAAAAATCGAAATTGTTTTACTTTAATATAATTAGCTGCCAAATCACAAAACAACCTAGTTTAAATGGAAAAAAAAAAAAAAAACATCAATAGGTGTGCGCGCGAACCTTAAAACTAATGGCTATGAGACAACCTCCAAATCCACTGGGCTACTTTTGTCATAAAAATCTGAAATAATTAAATCAAATGGGGTGATTGCCTGCTCTAGTTAGGGACAACCCCCCCCCCTTGTGTACCGGGAGGAAGGTTCATATGCCTCCCTACAGTGATTTAGTCCATAATACATTGTAATCTGCATTGCACTGTAGAAAATCTGTTATGAAATTATTTGTAAATAATGGCTCCACTTAAAGTTTATAATGCAAAAGTCAAGTATCATGGTTCAATTGAACTCTAAAAAAGACTTTCATTTCAAATGTGCCCCTGTCTAAGACTCTACAGTTGAATTTATACTGGGCCTTTTTGCTTGTGCAGTGATAAAACTTCTCAAGTGGTCTTGTGAAGTTAGGTTGTATACGTGTTAAAATCAAAATTGAACTTCTCCTTAATCGGATATTTTATCAATTTTTGATTCTTATCCTACGCATTCTGATACAAAACCTACATAAGAACATTCCCTGACATGTCAAGTACCTTCATGTAAAAATTTGTCCAGCCATTTCAGAGTCCATATATATAATAGAATATAATATAATGGAAAATAGATTATCTATCGATCCATTCACTTCTGAACAAATTGGTACCCTTTTGATGACTGTTTTGGTTTTTAAAATACCCCCCCCCCCTTGAAATCTGCTGATCCAAAGCATTTTTATAGTCAGTTTTTTATGTTAAGATTAGCCTGGGTTCCCGGGTGTTTGGAGGTGTGTGTTGAGCAAAAAAAAAAAAAAAAAGTGGTGGCAGGCTCTAACCCGTACCACGAAGTAGGAAAAGAACGCAAAAAAAAGTGATGCCGTTGCATCCATCACCAAACTGGAACTGGCAAAGGTTTAAATTAAGGCTAGTCAATTGAAAACAGGAGATAACTTTCGAAAATATTGGCAAAAAAAAAGTGACCCCCCCCCCCTTGTAGAAAAGTGCCCAGTTGAGGGTGAAGGAATTCATGTTTTTAGCAAATTTTTTTTTATATTTGTCGTCCGAAGGGTCAATCTCGTGAAAATCTGTTGCCTCTGTCGAAAGTTTTAGGCAGACATACAAACATACATTTAAACAGACAAGTGAGATTTATCTATAATATAAAAGTGAAAAGTTAAGTTTCCCCATATGGCGTGGTGTTTGACCTCATTAAGTTTTTACTCATTAAATTAAAATGCTTTTCATTCCTCTACCCTCGTGGTCGAGCGGGTAACATGCCAGTTTTTTGTTTTGTTCCCCCTCCCCCTTTTCCACCTTTGCCTCATAGATTCAAGCCTATCTACCGACCAAAACTTCTTTTTCTTTTACACCGACAAACACAAGGGCAACGCCGGGCACCCCTGCTAGTTTATAGAAGATTTAGAAAATTTTATAAGAATTTTTTTACCTGAAAATACTTTTTGTTATTCCTTTTTCAATCATTAAATTTGGCTTATTATACCTCATGTATAGCATTTTATTTGCACATGTTAAAGTAACGTGGAATAATCTTTTTATTTTTATTTTATTTTATTTTTATTTTATTTTTTTTTTTTTTTTAAGTATTTTGAAACAAATTTTATGATCACAAAATTGTTTTAAAACTAATTTTAATGTTAAGTTTTACAGACAATAACTTGCAATTTTTAATTGCTAACTAATTATAAATGCTAATTTCTTAATTTTCTATTTTTTCCATAGGCTCCGATGTTAGCAGAAAGATATCATGTTTGCCATTTATCAACAGGTCAGTAATCTTATAATAAATTTTACTTCCATTTTACTTTATAACCTATGTGTTGGGACGATTCCTAAATGTTTTCCGATACCAAGTACGATTCTGATTCCTGTGGAATTGTTTTGAAATATACTATTATATAATCGAACATTTTTGTGTAGCGAAAAAATTTGGTACAGTGAAAAAGTGGAAATACAATTAAGGAATTTTTTCGTAAAATTTCTCATTAAAGAGAAGTCAAAACAAATATTTTAACCATGAATTAAACATGCACCATGAAATTAATAACAATCAATTTTAGGAGTTATTTTATATATTAAAAAAATATAAAGAAAAAGGGCGGACGTACAAATGTTACCCTGTAGCAAAATGTTGTACGTTGTTCGACTGAGGGAGAAGTTATTATTTTTATAAGGAAAGAATTTTTGCATGTGTGACATATATATATATATATATATAATTTTTTTTTTTTTTTTTTTTTTGCCAGTGTTTAAATAATTATTAACAGGAAAATTCGTGAAAATCAAAATGGAATCCGCGCTACTTTTAAATATTTTCAAGTTTTAATTATGTTCGTGGGACTGTAAACCATTCACAAAATTGTGGATCTGCTTACTGAGGTTTGCACCAACAATATTGAAGCCTAGTGGTCTCGTATTAAAAGAATGAAATACATATCGGGATCAGGAGAAATGAAATGGTCTCATGTCGATGAGGCTCATATTATTGTTATAACATGAAAGGTGAAAAAATATTAGATAATTTTGAAACATTTTTAGAGCATGTTCATGAAAAATATGGTAATTAAAAAAAAAAAAAAAAATTTCAATAAGTTTTGGGAAAAAAAAACATGGTTTTAAGAATTTAAATTTTTTTATTTTTGAAAAAAAAAAATTAAAAAAATTATTAAAACAAAAAACAGTATGAAGTATGACTATTTTAGAACTACCTTGAAATATCCAAAGTATTTTTATAGTCGGTGGACATTACTATTAAAACTAAAAACATTTGAAGGAATGAATTTTGTCAGGATATACTTTTGAAATAAGTGTCGGTACCGATATAAAAAAAAAATTACAGCTAAATGCAGTAAAATTAATACGATAGATTATTTAAAATTTTCTGATCTAAGCTAGTAACAAATTTTTAGCTGCAAATAATGTGGCATAGAAAAATACTAGTTTTGCGAAAATATAGTCATTCAAATTGGAACTTTAAAAACTTTTTCTGCAGGTGATATGCTGAGATCTGTAGTCGCGTCAAAGTCTGCTCTTGGCCAAGAAATCAAAGGAGTGATGGACAGTGGCAAATTGGTCAGTGATGATCTCGTTGTAGAAATGATTAGCCAAAATTTGGACAAGGATGAATGCAAATATGGATTTTTACTTGATGGATTTCCACGCAATGTCAAGCAAGCTGAAGCTGTAAGTTCTGCAGACATTTCTAAAACAATTTTTTTTTTTTTTTTTTATGAAAAGTTGGCTAATGTATATATTCTTTGGTATATTTTATTTCTTGAATTTTTTTTTTTTTTTTTAATATAAAAAATTTAATGTTTCTGATGACTTAAAATGTTTTCAAATTATAAATTCTTACTAAAATTGAGAGCTTGCCAATTCTTTTATATTTGTAATCATATGCAGTTTTCTTTTCTAGCTTGATGACTTATTAGAAAGACGTAAAGTTCATTTGGATTCAGTGATTGAATTTGCCATTGATGATTCACTGTTGATCGATCGGATTACTGGACGACGAATTCATCCGGCCAGTGGACGATCCTATCATATTATATTCAACCCACCCAAAGTGCCAGATATAGATGATGTAAGTATTAGATTATGATAATTGCATTATTGCCGCCGCCACCCTCATTATCGGAAGTTTTTTTTTTTTTTTTTTTTTTTTTTTTTTTTCAACAGTAGTATTCAGTTCAAAGTGAACATCTTCTGGACGTTAAGGGTTCAATCCTCACTATTGGTCCTGTCAGTGGGGCATTAGAATAGACTACCCCCTCCCCCCTGCAGAGAGTAAAAGTCCCTCAATGGGATCCTTGTGGTTGAGCAGATCATTTTCAAGGTCCTATTAGGACATGAGATACAACACACCACTTTGGTCCATACTTGGGCTAAGATGGGCGGTTGGATAAGCCCGATTTGATCGATTGGTTGATCATTACTATCACTAAATCAGACAAACAAGAAAATATGCTCATGCTCCTCACATTACTATATAAACTTAGTAAGTGGCGGCTGAAGGGTCAATCAACTTGCTGAAGAATGGATAAAACACGGCTGGAAAACCTAACATCTTTTCTAGAAATGAGGCCATTAGAAAGGACGAAGGAAACATGGATGCTTGAGCCCATCAGCAGGATGAGTATACTTCTGTATCTTTGTTGCGTTGGAGGTGAATGGGTGCCCCCCCCCCCAACACTTCCTACACTTTAAGATGGGTGGGAGAGCAGGAAAAATAAAAAATCCAAAATATGTAAATGCCAAATAAAAAGCCTCAAAAGAAACAACTGAAGTTTTAGATAAATCTAGTTCAGATTCAGAAACAGAATCCCAAAACCGAAATAAAAATTTTATTTTATAATTATAGAAGCAACCGAAGGAGAATCAATAACAAGTGTCTCCCTTCAAAATATCTTCAAACCTAAAAGGGTCCAACTAAAATGGCACACTACTAGTGGAAGTAGAAAGCCAAAAACATAATGGAAATTTTCAAATGGAGTCTTTTCAACGATCAAAAAATAAAAATCTATCCCCACAATGTTATTGATGTAAAAAGAATCCAAATTAAAAGATTTGGTAAAACTACTGATATAAACTCCTACATCCTAACTCTTAATACCCATCAAATCCCAAATAACATCAAAATAGGGTATGAAAAAATAAACCCCCCGAACCATGCATACCAAACCCCCTCAGATGCTACAACTGCCAAAAGTATGGACAGCGAAGCCGGTGCAAATGCTCTCCAGTATGCATGAGATTTGGAAAAAACGAGACCATACAGATTGCTAAAAAGATTCAAAATGTACTAACTGCAAAAAAGGCCATAGTGCAAATACAAAAGAATGTGACAAATGCAAGAAAAAAAATATTACTAAAATAAAAAAAAATAATAAAAATAACCTAAGAAGCTCGTAACCTAGCCGAAAATAAGATAATTTGAAATAGCAAAAAAAAAAACATACAAAATGCCAGCGGACTGGTACAGCACAATCACGTTGACACCCCGGTTCTCACCAGATGCCAGACCACTGAAGTTAAGCAACGTTGAGCCTGGCCAGTACCAGATGGGTGACTATTTGGGAAGGCTAGGCGATGTATGTATCTTCTGGAAAGGTTGGGCCAGCACCCTCACCCCGAAAAAAAGAACTAAGTTGTGGATAGCCTAAATAGCCCAACAACAAAAGCAAATTCCTCAAGCATCAAACCTGAAGATATGAAATTACTCGATGAAATAAGGGAACTAATGGAAGAGTTCAAAAAAACAAAAATCAACATCGAAAATAAAGATTACAAAACTGAACAAAATCCCCAAACCAAAATTCAGACCCATAAAACCCCAGAGTGCTACAATATCCATAGAAACAACCCCTCTCACTGAAAGACGCCGAAAAGTGCCTATGACTGAAAAGGAAATAAACCACCAACCAACAAAGTTAAAACTAAAATAAACAGACTATGCTCAACTTCCAGGCCAAGAGATTCCATCAAAAACAAATTTGAGGAAATGGACACGGAAGATCGGAGATCAGACACCAACAACTAACAAAAGTTAAAAATCTGTATATCTATAAAGTGAACGTGTCTGTGTACATTTTTCAATAACTCAGTCAATTTTAAGTCTACAGACTCGAAATTTGATATACAGAGTACTGAGATTTGGGAAAATCTTTAATCCGTTTTCGGCCAGAAATTTGGCTGTTAAGGGGTCAAAGTTCAACGATTTGACCTTTGAGAACTCTACCAAACTCCTCCACCAATTTTGGGTCTAAACATTTGAAATTTTAGATATAGGTTCCTTGGACTTGGATCTAACTTAATAACTTGATTTGAGTCCAAAACAAATGTTAAGGGGTCATAATAGGAGTCAAGTTAAAAAAAATTGACTTTTTTTTTTTTTTTCCTCAACATACACCTCCGGACAACGCCGGGCAAAAATGCTAGTAAATACATAAAATTAAACCATAACCCAAAAATCATCCAGTGAAACTGTCAGGGCCTAAAACCTAACATAAATGACCTATTATGATGGCGGGTTGATGGTTCATTGTCTCCAAGAAACTTTTCTTAAAATCTGAAGATAAAATAAATATAAAAAAACTACAAACAATACAACCACATCCACAATACCCAACAGAGCCTTTGGAGGCTTATCTAAAACTACCAGCCATTGTTTCAGCAGTCATACTATACAGAACTATATCTGCACTATCTACATCCCACACTAGGTTCAGATAATGGCTTTTAATTTTTAACTAAAACTGTCCATTTCTGTAATCATAGGAAAATTCACAATGACCCTAATCTTACCCTAAAAGGAACAAAAATCTAAAAAATATGAATTTCTGGGACTTTTTTTTACAAAAAAAAAAACAAAAAAAAAAAAAAACTCTCGTTCATCCCTCACTTGAAATATTGAACAGAAATGTTTCAAAACTCTACATATTCAACTATGAAGGGTTATGGTAAATACTGAGTGGGGATCAGACTGCTTATCATAGCAATACACATGAAAAAATTGAAATAGCTTGAAATATTTCAATATTGGTATGCATAGAAAGAGCTTGATGAGCTAAGAAAGAATCTTTTTAAATTTTTAAAATCTGATTAAAATTAAGGAAGTTATGGCTATTTTTGTGCCTCACACGTTTGGATATTTTCCCCTCTTTAAGACCATATGCGTTTCGTCACATTTTTTACACTACTTTTTCAGTAAAAATGTCATATCTTTGTTAAAACACAAGACTAAAAAATGAAATTTACTGTATAAGTGTATTTTTGTACAAGGAATCAGAATATGCAACTGAAAATCTCCCAAAGTTTATGGTTTCCAAATAATCTGCAGTAAATGTGCATAAATATGCAGCAATTCCTTAAAAATGCCATGTATCCATAAACAGAAAAGAAGTTGGAGAACTCAAAGTTGAATTGTAATGTGCTTTATGTACAAAAAACTTAAATCTAAACATAAGACCATTTAAAAATGAATATATTGCAATATTTCTTTGGTATTATTGTAGATTAACACCTTCTGTTTAACCCCACTCAACTCCTTCTGACCACCCCTCCAAAATGTGATTCTACCGTTTTAGGAAATTATGTATAACATGCTATGAAAAACTTTAATGAAAGATAAACAAATTATTTTAGAATTGAATGTAAAATAATTTCCTATTACAGATCATTCTAGCATTTTAGGGCAGTTAACTGTTTTTTTTTTTTTCTATGGGAAAATATGCATGCTATTTTTTTTTTTTTTTTTTTTTAAGATGATTATGTGTAGTTTTAAGAGGGTTTCTATGCAATGAGAATATGTGGAGGGTTGCCATTCGGACTTTGAATTAATTGTAGGGCTAAGGAAAATTATGTGTGAACATACTGAAAACTTGACAGACAAAGCTAACAAAAACAATATTAGAGGGGGGAGCGGTTAGTTTCACAAAAATTTAATGTAAAATAATTCACCATTTCCTGGCCATTCTAGCATTTTAGGACAGTTAACCAATTTATTTTTATGTGTATTTTCTTTAAGGAAGGATCTATTTTTTGTTTGTTTGTTTTAGATGCTTGTATGTGGCTTACAGAGGTATTTTGTTGGAGGGGGAGGGGGGCTTGCCACTCGAACTTAGTGTTATTGTTAGGGTTAAAGAGTGTTTTAGGAGGAGACTTGCCACACATAATTTGGATTAGAGGTGAAGTTAAGAGAGCTTTTTTTCAAAGAGAGCGTTCATCACTCATATTTACTGTTAGCGGTTCATAATTATTGGCTTTATATTATATATTTAGTTTTAACTTAATAAGAAACTGCGTTGCGAAATTTCAAAGAAAATTCCATAAATTTGTTGATTTCTATTTTCGAGGTTGAAGGTGTTAATTCCATAGGCCGTTTATACTACGCTCGAGCAGGTTGTAAAAATATCTTTCGCTTAATAAGTAGAAAAAAAAATTAACGAAATAAAAAGCTTCCTAATTGTAGTTTGATGTGTTTTCTAACTGCTTTTAAAATTTCAAGAATATTGATATAGATTTTGAGGGTTTGTATTACTATACACATAGATTCGAAAAAGTTGGCAAAAAAAACCAAATATATAACAAATAAATGTTATCAAAAGCAAGTTACTTTTCTACCTAACTGGATAATTTTTTAGTGTTTTTATTTGATGTAACATGTTTATTCAGCTTGAAAACAGTGTTTACCGATGTTTTGGAAAATTTTAAATGGCGCCCGCTGCCCGACTCTCTTGAAACGGTAAGTTTGGGGAAAAGAGTTAAAAATAAAAAAAGTAGACAAAATACTGCTAGAAACTCGCTCAATATATGTTACCGTGACATAGGGCCTATATCACATAGTGCCTATGTCACATAGGCTGACATATATTCGGTGAGTTTTTAACAGTATTTTGTATAGTTTTTTTTTTTTAATTTTTAACTCCTTTTCTCAAACTTACCGTGTCAAAGAGAGTCGGGTCGGGCGCCATTTTTAATTTTCCAATACATCGGTAAACACTGTACGTTTTTCGAGCTGAATAAACATGTTACATTAAATAAAAACACTAGAAAAGTATCCAGTTAGGTAGAAAAGTAACTTATCTTGCCTTTGATAACATTTATTTGTTATATATTTGTTTTTTGACAACTTTTTTGAATCTATGTATAAACGAGATTTTGATACTTATTTTGATTTTGAAAAAAAACATTTGTGGCTGTTCGCAGTAAAACATTGTTTTAATTCGCTGTTCAAAACTAATTTAAAGAATAAAAGTGCATGCAAGCTATATATCTACAAAAGTTTTTGTTTTTTTTTTAACCATGTTTTTAAATTTGACGAAAAATTTGAGATTGCAACAGATTCATAATGCCGAAACCGAATAGTTCTAAAGTAATGTTATTCTGATAACAAAATAGCTCTAATTAAACATAAGAACATTTATATTCATATTTCATTATGTTTTCATTTTGTTTTTCTTAATTCGTTCTTGAATAAAAATTAAAGAACGCGTGTTTGTTTATACACTGTGCTATGGCTGATTCTACAGGCTGTAGCTGCTGCTGCTTCTATTAAGATTAACTTCATTTTACCAAATTCGAGAAATAGAAACAATTTTTTTTTTTTTCGGGTAGGTCCTTTTAAATTATCAATTACCGCGGTCCTACTAAACATAAAATAATACTTTTAATTGATAAAGTTAGTAAAAAGATTGATTTACTTACTACTGGGTGTCCGAAGAATTTTTTTTTCAAAATGTTCGATACTCGGCATATTAACGTCTTATTTTTAACACGACAAAAAAAGAAATGGTCAAAAATATTTCGGACACTTGACGGTATTAAGATTAACACCTCTTCTTATTGATTCCCAAATTTCATGACGAAATTCTTCATACAATCACGGTACGGACCTTTAGAAAACAGGGGGGGGTCATTACAAAACCTTACCGAAAACGCCATTTTATGACGTTCACATTTTTATCAATTTATTTGCTTAAAACTCTTAAAATATATAATGTACATTCATATTTATTAATTCATTTGAAAGTATATTCATTTCCGAACAAAACAGTAGTAATTTGAAGACTTGAAGTGCTTTGGTTTAAAAAATATGGCTATTTTAGTAGAACTACCTTGAAATCTGTGATTATCCAAAGCGTTTTTTCGTCCGTGTGTATTACTACTTATCACTCCTAAAATTAGATAGAACCCTGAACGGAGCCAAACTAGATTATGGAAGCTTCATATATGGTTTAATAAGAAAAGTTTATCTTAAACTAGACTCTACAGGATTAAGATTTGCCTTGGGTGTATTCAAAACCTCCCCGAGAGAAAGCTTATATGCTGAAGCCTATGAACTCCCCCCCCCCCCACTAAAATTGAGACGTGAAAAAGTAGGCTTATATTATCTAAAACTCAAATCAAACTCCAAAAATTTTCCTATCAATGCACTTTCAATCCAAACTACACACATCTATTCAAAACAAAAAATGAAAATGCAATTAAACCCTTTGGTCTTTACATAGAAACAATAAAACCACTTACAGACAACTCAATAGATCAAACCAGCATTCACAAGGAAAATTTCACAGAACTCCCACTCTGGCTGTTAAATCCACCTAAAGTTATACTAGGCCTGACAATCTATATAATTATAAAACTCAAATGACCTTGTAATGGGTGTTGTAACTCCACATCCGGTTGCGCATGCATACATAAACATAAACCCATTACAGCGTAAACAAATAAACACAAATCACTACTTTTGCAGAATTTGACCTGTGCACTGAAATATTAACATTATTTCAAAATTATTTAATGTGAAGGGTAAGGATGTTTTTGTAACTATTCTGTATTACAAGTATACTGTCGCAATTTTTTTACAAATAAATCAACTTTGACCCGTTGACGTATTGTTTTATTGTGTACGTTTTCAGCATCCCAATTTTTATTTATTTTTTTTTTTTTTCCACATTTAAATTATCCAAATAAACAAGTAAACAAGTGTTAATACTTTCTGCTTTTTTTTTTTTTTTTTTTAAATTTTTTTTTTTATATATACATTGTTCATTTCCGCATTGTCTTAGTTTTATTGACCTTATTATTAACATATAAATTAAATATTGGATCTAATGGGTCATGAATGTTTGTTTAAAATAAATGAAAAAAGTTGCGTTTTATTTTCATTTTCTATTTAAAAAGCCATTCTTAACATGGAGTGTTTTTTTTTTAAGTTTGTAACTATTTTGTACTTTCAACTAACAATTTCATTTAAAAAAAAATAAAAATGTAACTTTAAGTATTATGGCATCTGTTCGGTGTGCATTTACCTATAAGTATGGCAAACCACTTATAATTCAATGGCTGTAAGTTTTTTTATTTTAAATAAACAATTCTAAACAGAACAACTCATAGAAATCTATATTTTTCATTTTGATATCCTTTCATTTTGATATCCTTTCATTTTGATATCCTTTCATTTTGATATCCTTTCATTTTGATATCCTTTCATTTTGATATCCTTTCATTTTGATATCCTTTCATTTTGATATCCTTTCATTTTGATATCCTTTCATTTTGATATCCTTTCATTTTGATATCCTTTCATTTTGATATACTTTCATTTTGATATACTTTCATAGAAATGTTTGTCACAAAACTTTTCTTAACATCACAAGTGTCACGCTCATACATTAATTCCATAGCTAATACAGGGTGACCCCCCCCCCTCTCCAAAAAGAAGACCTTCAATTTTTTTTCTGAGCATTTTACAGTCAACGGAGAAAAAAAAGGCCAAAGACACTAGTGTTTTAATGTGATGTTTTGAGTATAAATTATGACCAAAGTTTCATTTCATTTGGACAAAACACTAAGAAAGGGGGCCTAATTAGTGCTGGAGCCCGTTTTTTGGGGGGTCACCCTGTATTACATACTGACCTAATGGGTCATCTAGTATATACTAAATCCAATACTCTTCCCTCAGACTAGAGAAAAACTAAACATTCTGGATTCTTACCCAAATTGGACGTACATTTGCACAGATGGTTCCAGAGATCAAAACAAAGTGAGATGTGCCGCTATTTTAGAAAACATTATTCGGCAGAAAAGGTTACCAAATAACTCCTTAATCTATAGTGCAGAAATTAGTCATAAATTTGGCTCTAGATATTATCACCAATGAAAACTTCAAGAAATTACGATTTGTAGACTCGTTATCAGTACTTGAATCATTAAAAAAATCAAAAATTGAACCTCTCTTACTAATCAAACTGTTACAAAGGATCCCTTCTATTATTCAACACAAAACTTTTAGGTTGGATTCCTGGCCACTGGTTTCTATGGAAATAATAAAAGCTGACATGGTGGCCAAAAATTCCCTAAAACACCGAATATGACAAAGGTCCTGTACACGGGCTACAAACCGTCAAACAATTTTATTACAAAGAAATGGCAAGAAAACTGGAACAAGTGCCAAAACAACCGACTTTTCCAAATCACACCTATGCTTAAAAAAAGAAATCCTACTCAATCCCAGAAAATCACATAAATAAGTAGTCTTATGCATTCGGATAAGACACACATAGCTCGCTCCTACATACTAAAAAGTGAATAACCTCCTGAATGTATACCATGTCACGAACCTTATACGGCAAAACATTTTTTACTTGACTGCTATGTCTTCTCATAAATTCGTCAAGACTACTACAAGGCCACAAACTTAAAAGAACCCTTTGAAATGGAAAACCCTTAAACCATTTTAAACTTCCTAAAAAGAGCAAATCTTTACCATAAAATATAAATGCCATAAAATAATAAACAATATCAAAACTTTACTCGTATATACCCAGCGAAAATCAACTCTGAAATCATCTAAAAAAAATTAAAATTTTATATACAGCATTAAATGACCCTAAAGGTTAATATGGTAGTTAAATCAACAAGCAAGCAAATTTATCTTCCCTATAAATGATACTAGGAACAAAATTGGACGCTGGTCCAGATTTCCTCGTGTCAAAAATGAAAAATATTTGGACGTACTCATGATGGAAAGAAGAAAAACATTTTATTCCAAAAATACTCTTAATTGATCAAATAGTTCTATTTTTTAAATAAGAAAATGAACTATAGTTAACTGAGGAGCAATTGTCTTATAACGCCATTTTGAAAAGTTTCAAAAAACAAGGGAAATAACTCGGCATAATTCAAAGTTGCAAGAGTTGTAATGCCTAAGAATTCCTATGGAATTCTGGACAAGCACTCAAATGAAAAGTACTTTTACTTGATCCATGGCTAACCAAACAATTTACTCAATCATAATTGAGTGTTCAGTTTGAAATTTCAGATGTATTCTTGAATTCAATATAATCATTTGAGTTCGGCACACTCTGTGAAACATAACTGAACGCTAGATCAACTCCCAAAGCCATATCAGGAGACTTTAATAGTCAAAACATAAAGGAAAGCAAAGAAAAACAAAACGAGGGAAAATTGAAAATATAACAAATCAATCTCCAAATCACATCCTTACATCATTCGTAGACATTTATGCTGATGATACTATCTATGGTAGCACATCTAAGACCGTAAATGACCAAGTTCTCTCCGATTCTCTCTCCTCTGATCTTGAGGAAGTGGTACAATGGGGAAAGAGGTGGCTTGTTACTTCTAATGCATCTAAAACCAAGCCTTTATCTTTAAATCATCAACGTTCTGATCCCTATCTGGCATCAATTGAAATGAATGGCTCTCGTCTTGGAAGCCTCATGTTTTGACAAGCTTCTGGGCTTGACCTTTACTCTTTATCTGAAATGGAACACATTAAATCCGTTGCCAAGGCTACTGAAAAATTGGTAGGATCCTTCTATCGATCCAGTAGATGCAATTCTCTATCTAGCAATACACATGAAAATATTAAAATAGCTTTAAATATTTCAATATTGGTATCTATAGAAAGAGTTTGATGAGTTAAGAAAGAATCTTTTAAAAAAATTTTAAATCCAATTAAAATTAAGGAAATTATGACTATTTTTGTGCCTTGCATGTTTGGATATTTTTCCCTCTTTAAAACCATATGTGTTTTGTCACATTTTTTACACTACTTTTTCAGTAAAAATGTCATATCTTTGTTAGAACAAAAGATTAAACAATGAAATTTACCATATAAGTGTATTTTTGTGCTAGGAATCAGAATATGCTACTGAAAATCTCCAGAAATTAATGGTTTCCAAATAATCTGCAGTAAATTCACATAAATATGCTGCAATTCCTTAAAAATGCAATGTATCCATTAAAAGAAAAGAAGTTAAAGAACTCAAAGCTGAATTGTAATGCATTATATGTACAAGAAACTGAAATGAAAATCTAGGATTGTTTAAAAATGAATATATTGCAATGTTTCTTTGGTATTAATATAGATTAATAACTTCCGTTACCCCCCCCCCATCTGACCACCTCTCCAAAATATCCGATTTTACCTTTGTAGGCAATTATGTGTGAATACCTTAAAAAACTTTAATGAAAGATAAACAAGTACTATTTTAGAATTTAATGTAAAATGATTCTCCATTTTGAGCCATTCTAGCGTTTTAGGGCAGCTAACCATTTTTTTTTTTTTTTTTTTTTTTTCTATCGGAGATTAATCCTGTGCACCTTTTTTTTTCTTTTTTTTTTTTTTTCTAAAGATGATTATGTGTGGTTTTAAGAGGGTCTTTGTGTAATTATGAGAGGGTGAGGAAGTTGCCACTCTGACTTTGGGTTAATTATAGAGCTAAGGAAAATTGTGTGAACACCCTGAAGACTTGATAGAAACAAAACAAAAACAATTTTAGAATTTAGAGTGGGGGTTAGTTTCACATAAATTTAATGTAAAATAATTCATTTAGAAACCATTCTAGCATTTTAGGACAGTTGACTAAATTTTTTATGGGTGATAAATGGTGCACTTTTCTTTAAGGATTTTTTTTTTTTTTTTTTTTTTTTTTATTATGTAGCTTACCAAGGAACTTTGTTTGGTAAGAAGCTTGCCACTTAGACTTAGCGTTATTGTTAGGGCTAAAGGTTTTAAGAGGAGGAGGCTTGCCACTCGTAAGTAGGGTTAGAGGTAGAATTAAGGGAGTTTTTTTAAGACATTTGATCTCCATATTTACGATTAGTGGGGCATAATTATTGGCCTTTGAAAATGTTGTACCTTAGATTTTGAACATCAAATTACTTTTAAATATGAATTTTCTTTTTGCTTGTTTGTCGTGATTCTTAAGGGGGTGTGAAACTTAACAAGAATTACGACAAATAGACAAAAATAAATTTCATTTAAAACAAGTGACGTCATTAACAGAAAACGTGACGTTTGGAAAACTTAAGTATTTTTGCCCACTTATTTAAATATCAAAAAACATTTTTTGCTAAAGCTAACAACTCATTCACTTTTTTTTTTTTTTTTTTCCCCTGGTAGGTAAGTATGAAGGATCGAACCCGAACCATTGAGGCGAAGTTGTAAATTAAAGTGTGAAAAAACATGTGCCATGCCACCACGAAATAGTAACGGAAACATGTTTGAATTTATTTAAGAATTGGCAGGTGCCCATGCTTAATGAGGTCAACTTTGACTGTGGGGCAGTATTAAAAGTTAATTTTAAACATCACGTTATTCCGCAGTTTTATTGCGGGATAGTCGACAGTGACGTTTACATCCGGTTCGAATCCAGTTTCACTGTTTTTATACTAAAAAGTGAAAGCAACATGCAGTGATCCAAATGTCGAATATTTAGGTTTTGAAAGTCGGGCAAATTAAATAGACAGGTGACCCCCGTTGTTAACTCGTACATATTATGATCTAGACGCGATATAAAGTTTTAAGAATGAGGGAGCCAACCACTCGCTTCTCTGAAAAAAGCCTTTCTCGGACATACATGAAAATGCACACACAAACAATTTCGCTTTTATATATATAGATTACATTTCTTGTCCGAGTGACACATTTTCCTTAAGTTTTCCAGTTTTGTTTCTCTACCTGGACTTTTGGCCAAAATCAGTGTAGTATTCTGATGCTACACTTTGCCTTTTCTGTCCTGTCAGTGGAGGAGAAATCCTTCATGACTGAGACAATTTTTATGTTTGTTTCTATCCAAATTGACCCTTTTTGAGAAGCTGGATTTTCCTCGCATTAAAAACTGACCTTGTATCTAACTGTCCTCGTGGGGAAGCAGGTAAATAGGAACTTAACTAGAAACTGAGCACCTCCTACAAATATTTAAATATTGATTTTGTGGATAGATAGATAGGGGTGTATGCTGAACAAAAAAAAAAGTCAATTTTTTAAATTTGACCCCTATTATGACCCCCTAAAATTTATTGTTTAGGGCTCAAATCAAGTTAAGTTAGATCCATGTCCAAGGAGCCTATATCTAAAATTTCACGTGTTTAGACCTAAAATTGGAGTTTGGTAGAGTTCTCAAAGGTCAAATCGTGGAACTTTGACCCCTTAATCACCAAATTTCTGTCCGAAAACCAATCACATCGATTTTCCCAAATCTCAGTACCCTGTATATCAAATTTCGAATCTGTAGGCTTAAAATTGAGTTATTGCATTTGAAAATGTACACACACACACACACACACACACACACACATTCACTATATATATATATATATATATATATATATATATATATATATAATGTACATTATTATTTATTTGAAAGTATAGTGAATTTTGAACAAAACGGTGGTATTTTGAGGACTTCAGATGCTCGGTTTTTTAAAATATGACAATTTTAGCAGAACACTCTTGAAATCCGTAATTATCCAAAGCGTTTTATCGTCCGTATGTATTGTTACTCTATCTATATAAGAGCCAGGTAAGTCCAGGAATGGAGTACTGTTGCTACATCAGGGCAGGAGCTGCTAGAAAGGACTTATCCTGCCTTAATAGTTCAAAATAGACTTTACGAGGATGTCCTTTTCTCTTTCCTGCAACCTCTTTCTCACAGAAGAGATGTTGCGAGTTTATCTCTGCTTTATCGTTATCTCCATGGCAAGTGCTAGACTGAGCTCCAATCTATCCCCCCCCCTCACCAAACTTTCACAAGAAACACTAGTCTAGCTGAAAACACTATCAATAATTCCCCCCACTCTGTCTGTGCCTAAACCTAAACGTAGATTCTTGAACAAACTTCTTTCTTAGAACTGCATGCCTATGGAATTGTCTTCTGCTTTCCAGCTGACTACAATATGGTTGTCTTCAAGTCTAACGTAAACAAGTTCTTGATGGGCTGTTCCATACAAGTTAACAATTTACCAAATTTCCATTACTAACGATTACTTTATTGTTCAATTGTCTACTGTACACTCTTTAACCCTTATCCTCGAGTGGCCTCTTGGCCTTAAGTGGTGTTGTCTTTGTAGTAAAAAAAAAAAAAAAAATACTCCTATATAACAAAACACGCATACCTACATCTGGCAACGGGTACTCCACTATAAATCTTATGTGACCTATCCATATACCTTTGAAAAATATGCAGAAGTGATTATTTTCTAATATTTGGAAACCTGGGCATAATCCTGGAACAAAAAATACTATGCTGGAACCTAAAAAAATGAATTGAGGAAAACTTTCAAAAACAGTCAGCTTCTTCTGCACAAGCAAACAATGACAATGATTATTTGACCTACTTTATCAACACTCCTAAACAGCAAATGAAAAATCTCAAAATTATACCCCTCTACCAAATACAATAAACTAGTTAATTAAAGAATACAAAGAAGCTATCCATAAATGCCAGGCTGTACTAAGTTTAAATAAATCCTAACCTCAGAATTTTTAAATCTATTTAAAAATTATAGTTATAGCCTGACGTGCCATTAATCAAAATGGTGCAACTACATATCCAAAATAAACACAAAAATCAATACGATAGCAAAATAGAAGGAAAAAGTAACAATCCACTTATAAAAAGCAATAAGATATTTGCTAAAAGGGGAAATAAAACCAACATAACTGATAATTTTGTTCATATCTCCTCTTCTGAAAGCAAGATTCCAAAAATTTTAAAACACCGAAAATTACAACCAAAACTTTACATTATCAGAATTAGAATCCCTCCTCAATACAGCAGTAGGACCTGACAAAATCCCATGCAATTTTCTGGAAAAAAAAAAAAAAAAATCACAAGTATAGCCGAAATATTTACTCATGATTTACAATGAAATATGGCAGACTGGAAATATACCCAAAATCTAGAAACAAGCTTCAATAGTTCCAATTGACAAACACAACTAAAATGTTACCGAGTCATACTACGGCTATCGTAATAGATGGCCTATCAGCTGAAAAATGATGTCTTCTATGAGGTCCTAGCAAGCAAGATATGTGGAACACTTAGGCTGTTGATAATGAGCAGAAATTTTTACAAAAAACTTCAAAATTGGATTAAAAAAAAAAGAAAGAACACAATGATTTATACTGAAACTCCTTCAATATTGAAAAAACAAACAAAAAAAAAAAAATTGAAAGGGGGGAAAGTCATTTATGCGTTAAAAGCAATTGAAAACTTGTTGCATTATGGATTTTAAAGATTACAATACATTCTTTATTTACTTTTAAATTACATTTAAAAAGAAAAGGAACACTATTTGATTTGTACTGAAACTGAAGTTTATTCAATATAAATAAAATTATGCATGTGAGATTAAGTATGTTTGAAGCAGAAGACAAATGTTGCAAAGCATAAAATAGGAATTAAGGCAATAAACAAATATTAAAATTTAACGATTTTTTTTTTTTTTTTTTTTTTTTCAAATTAAAACGAACAAATACTTAAATCAATAACAATATTTTTTAAAATCCAAACTGAAAAACGAACAATAAGTTAATAATTAAATTCAAACAAATAATTTTAATATAAACAAAGTTACTAATGTAGAAATATTTTAAACATTAAATATTAAAACATTACAAAAATCTGTTGTAGAATTTAATGAAGTTTGAATTTTCTATCTGATTTTTTTTTTTTACTAATATATTCTCTGTGACAAAAAATTGTTTATAAGGGAATTCGATGAACTCCATATAAGCATTTTTAGAATTATTTAATCAAGAAATTCAAGTTTTAAGATATCGCTTTTATTAAATTGTCAGGTGAATGTACAGAATATTTACAAAACTCCAAATATATCGGTTCTGGGGAAAAAAAAAGTACTAATAAGAAGGAAACACTTTTCTTCGTCTCCAACATCTCATAACCTCACTTTGCTGTATGGAAATTTTTTTCTTATCACATTCATCCACATGTCTTTCAGAAATGAAAAAAACAGTAAATTTTGGTCACTTTTCAGTTTCTTGCCAATTTGGATCATGCAGCCATGTTAAAAATTTAACAAAATATATACCTACTTCTGGTTAAGCCGTGGGACACCTAAGGTTCATGATGTCAGCAAACTAAATTCCGTTAATAGGCTGTTTATTACGATAGTCATGGTCATACTTGAAAAGCCCACAAAACTCCTCAAACTTTAGACCAATAGCATTATTTCGCTGCATATTGGAAAAAAATAAATACCAGACCACTTTGGTTTCTAGAATCTAAAAACCTAGTAACTAAATATCAATCTGGGTTTTTGCAATTCCAGAAGCACAACTGATCACTTGATCTGATTAGACATCTAGAAGGGAAATCTTCATAAAAAAGCATTTGGTAGTCATATTTTTTGACATTGAAAAGTCATACAACACCATATGAAAATAAGAAAATGAAATACAAGGAAGTATCCTCTCTGTAACGGTTTAATATAAAAATAAATCATATTGTTCAAAATCTAAGTACAGGTGTGCACTCTACGTGGATGACTTTCTAATAAACTGTAGATCTAAATACTTCCATCTAACAGAGCGCAAACTCTAACTTTGCTTAAACAAAATAACAATATGGATGGATGGCTCTCGTCTGGGTGAGGCCCCGTGTTTTGACAAGCTTCTGGGTTTGACCTTATACTCCTGATCTGAAATGGAACACGTACATCAAGTCTGTTGCCAAGGTCGCTGGAAAGATGGTGGGATCCTTCTACTGCTCCAGAAGATATCTCACTACTGATGCAATTCTCTATCTATATAAAAGCCAAGTACGGCCAAGGATGGAATACTGTTGCCATATCTGGGCAGGAGCTGCCAAAAACAGCCTATCATGCCTTGACAGAGTACAAAATAGACTTCGTGGTTTAGTGGGGGATGCCCTTTTCTCTACCCTGCAACCCCTCTCCCACAGAAGAGACGTTGCGAGCCTATCCTTGTTTTATCGTTATTTTCATGGCAGGTGCTCGTCTGAACTCCAATCCCTGGTCCCCCCTCGCCAATCTTTCACGAAAAACACCCGTCTAGCTGAATCCACTGTGAAAAATTTCCCCCACTCTTTATCTGTGCCTAAATCAAAACGCGGATTTCATGAACAAAGCTTCTTTCTTAGAACTGCACGCCTGTGGAACTCTGTTTCATCTGCCTGCTTCCCTCTGGACTACAACTTGGATGTCTTCAAGTCTAATGTTAACAAATTCCTAATGAACCGCCCCCCCCCTAATTAAACACTTCATCAAATCTCCTCACTAACGTAATGTACTTGCAATAACCCTTATCCCTGAGTGGCTTCCGGGCCTTGATAAGTGGTGATCACTGTGTAAAAAAAAAAAAAAAAAAAAAAAAAAAAAAAAAAAAATGGTCAAAAGAATGTTTCAAATTCTCAGAAACCAAAACAAAATATGTACACTTCTGTAACCTCCAAAAAATGACCCAAGCTTGACATGGAATAAAAAATCAAATAAAAAGTAATTGATGAATATAAATTTGATTTAAAAACTATCCTTCATCCCTCGTATCATGTACATAAAGAAAACAAGGCCGATAGCCATTAGTCGCATGCTCTCATGTAATGAATGAATGCGTGAATGTAGGATTGACATGAAATTCTTAAAAATAAACTAAAATGACTTGAATAAATAAAAAGTAAATGACTTTAATGAACTTAAGGATTTAAGAATGAATTGAATGCTTAAAAAAATAACTGGAATCCTTCAAAAACAACTTGAATGATCTGGAGAATGGCTTGAAGACTGACTGGCTGTAAAGTGAGTGATCATTTTACATTAAATTAATACAGAAGTGATCCCCCACTTTATATCACAATAAGTACAAATGTAGCAAGAACAGATACTACACTTTGATCTTTATATTTAATTTATTTCGTTTAAAGAAAACAATTACAATTAAAAAAAAATTCCAATATAAAATTAAAAAATTTTTAAAAAAAGTAAAATCTCCAAAAGACGACAAAACAAATTTAGGCACAAGGCCCTATAAGATCTGGGGAAGGGAGTGTTGCAGGGTCTTTGTAACTAAAGTAAAAATTGGAGTCTTTGGCGACTTTACTCTTGACTGGCAACATTTACCACAATACCTCATTCACTCTGGACTCTAAACTAACTACTTTGATCTTAAAAAGCTAAGAACATCATCTATTAACAGACCTTTTGATCTTAATCAAAAAGGCCAAGCACAAGTGTTACAGACAGACTGACGGAGTGACTTATAGAGTCGATTGCACGCGACTAAAAATGTAACAAAAACATGAACCCTTTAAAAATAGGTCACACTGACTAAATATCTCAACAAAATAGAACCATCCAAAATGATAGACTTTCTAAAAGAGATTAACTTTTCATCAAAATAGAAATCAACCTCCCAAATTTGATGCACACAAGACATAATATAAAACTAGAACAATCAAAGAATTGAATAAACCACAAGTTGCAGTAATATATGACAACAACTCCCTCAATAAACAAAGTAGCTTTCCATAAAATCTGCATAACTTTAACGAACATAGAATGGCTGATAAGCATGAACAAACCTAAATGGTTATATCAGCTAAAGGTAATTGTTAGAAAAGTTTTGAAATCTGTCCTATGTTGATGCATCAAGTCAAAATTTGTCTAAAAGGTTTATTAGTTAGAATTCAACAAGTTCCAAGCTTATGTTCTAAATGGGGCAATTTTTTTTTTTTAATCATTAATCTTCTCTTCTTCTGTATAAATAAAATGAACTCCTTTTTTTTCCTCTCCAACTTTGATCTTAATAGGATTAAAAATCATAACATTACATGCAACTGTAATGCGTACAGACTGTAGCACATTATCTGAGGTTTGCTATAGGCCTATTACCTCTACAGTTCCTCGACAATGGTACATTCCTATATTTTTTTCCAGTAAGTCCACAGCCAAAATCGCTTAGATTAAATGGAAGTTGCAACATCTTTTCTCTCTATTATATTCCTCCTTTCCCCTCTCCCCATTTATACCGCATTGGATGCGTTCACAAGGAACACACCGGTTTGGAATCGTATAAGGTTACTTATGTCGTTTTTTTTTTTTTTTTTTTTTCCTCTGATTTATGCTTTGTTTTTTTTTTTTTTGTTTTTTTTTTCCATAATAAAATAGAAATAAAAAAAAAAATTTTATTTTTAGTGTAAGACGCAATCTGCGAGACTACCCGGATTTTACTTCCAGTTTTAACGACTCTAACCGTGAAGTCTATGACCTTTATTTATTAGTACTTTCAACTCAACATTTATTTTTACACAAAGATTACAACGCAACGATATCGTGAATTCACTTGCATTACACTTAAATTAAAATTAAAACAAATTCATTTAGAATTCGAGTGTGGTGTGACTACTGAAACTAAACCAAAACAAACTTCACTGCGGAATTGATATTTGAACTAATTCACTCTTTAGTTAATTCGTCACTTTTGCTGCTTTCACCTCAATGATTCGAGTTCGAACCCCCCTTCAAACCTTTTGGGGATTTTTCAGATACACGGGCACTGCCGGCCCGTTCGTATTGCATCACGTTCATTTTATTTATTTTATTTTTTTTTTTTATAATATTTAAACAGGGTTATGACTTCGCTTTGTTTTCATTTACCACCTCCCAACCACACACGCCTCTAAAAACCAGGGCAACGCTGGGTACCCCCCACTAGTCAAGAAATAATGCAAACCTAAGTAATTCATCTGATAGTTTGACATTAGTCTTGATTGGAATCGGCCTCTTTTTTTCTCCAAACATTTGGATTCTCATTTTGACTTGAATATTAATGTCCATTGTACTAGTTTCTTAGACGTTTTGGTTCTTATTCGAAATTTTTTTTTTTTCTAATACAGAAAAATTTTTATATGTACCATCATAGAATTATCATATTCCATAAATCATGTAATAGTAAAAATATTTTTATCTAAATTTTAGATTTTATGACTAGTTGTGACAGTTGGTAGCCGCCCTTTTTTTTTTTTTTTTTTTTTTTTTTTTTTTTTTTTATACATTTGTCACTATATTTCTTTCACAATACAATCTCTACCATAAAGATGCATATAAATATGCATTTTAATTTACACTGCAAGAAATTGAAATACAAACAAGTTTCTTTTTTTATATATTAAATCCAAAATCTTCTGGAGATTGTGTTAAAAAAAAAATTGTCTGATAACCAGAAAGATTATTATAGCACTTCATCCGTTTATGTTTGGACAATTAAAATTATTCAAAACTTGTTACATTACCACTTAATGATTTTTAATATTTAAATTTAAAATCTTACAGCATAAAACGGTTTAAAAAATATTAATACATACATAATCATGTACACTAGAATATCTTTTTCTTTAAGTGAATATTTATAGACTGTTAATAATTATAGAATACAGCTCTCATGTATTAAATGTTTTTGAAGCCAGATTCAAGTCTCATTTGTCAATAATTAATTTTTTTTTTTTTTTTTTTAGGGAGTAGTAAATACCGGTCATGAATGCTCTTTAGGCATTCAATGGCTACACCCAAGATTAAGCTCTCCTTTGGTGAGGAGGCAGGAAAATGCCTGCTCTCAATAAAGCTATATTTAAATACTACTATAATACTTAGTTTTGTTCGTGAATAGATACCCACTGTATGATACCATGCACCAGTTTAAAAAAAAAAAAAAAAAAAAAAAAAAAAAATTTGTACATCTAAATTTATAATTCATGACTTATAGTAAAGAGATAAATTCGATTCAACTGCATAATCAGAGCACACAATTTTACATAAAAGTATGAAGTTTCATGAGAATAGCTTGAAAAATAAATAAATGGTGGCGAAATTACTGAATTTCTTGAAATGTTGAGGTTCATAATTTAGCCCACTTTTTCTAAAGAAAAATGTCCATGGAAAAGCATAAATTTTGGCACTTAAAATTCTCATAACTTTTGAATTACTGATGGTATTTGCATAATTCAAACGGTTTCAAGCATCTTTTACATAGCTCTTTTCATGCAAGTTGATAAAATAACAATTATCTAAAAAAAAAAAAAAAAAAAAAACTTATAATGCTACTTTGTCATAAATTTGATTTTCTTTTTTTTTTTTTTTTTCTTTAAAAAATAAGTTTTCCTTTTCTTACTACATACATGCATCATAAAGATTTTTCTGAATTTTTGTTTGCATCTTGTGTTTTGTGGCGGAAAAAAAATTATTTAATTTTTTTTTATTTATTTTTTAGGTAACTGGGGAAAAGTTGATTCAAAGGTCTGACGATAATGTTGGTGCTTTGCAGAAACGTTTGGAAAGCTATCATGCTCAGACAAAACCATTGGTTGATTATTATACGAAAAAAGGAATCCATAGTCCCATAGATGCTTCACAGCCGCCCAAAATTGTTTTTGCATGTATTCGAGCGGCTTTTGCTAAAGCAGTATCTAATGACAAAACCATGTTCAGTGTTAATTAACAAAACTTAAATGTTTTTTAATTTGTTAAATTTTATACAATCATATTCTCGCCTCCATATAGAAAATGCAAGGAAATTACAAGAATTTCCTAAGAGAAATAAATTTGCTCTTTAAGTATTCAGTTTCATTTTCATTCAAATCGATGAAGCCATTTGTGAACAGATTTTCCAGTTGCAAAACCATAAATTATAAAATCATTAAATGCTAATTAAACTTCAATCTCTTCTCATCAGAAGTTAATGCCTCATAAATTTTAGCTTAATTTCTAATGGTGTTATTTCAACTGCTGTGTAAAAATAATTGCTTTTTATAATACTCCGTTGTATAAAAAAGTTATATATGGTGCTTATTCAGAATTACACTTAGAAAATAAAGACAAATCTTTATGACGTACATATCCGTCACAGAATGAATGTCATATTCCCAAAATCACATAAATTGATCAAATAACTTTAAGAAACTAAAATTTTATGATCAGTGAGATTGTAGAGCCTGCAATGTCTATAAATAAAATTTAAGAGTGGACTACTTTAATTTATGAATCAAAAATTATTAATCGCTAAAAACAAAATTTTTTAATTTAAACCTACTTGATCAATTTATTCTTTTAATACATCTTTGTCGAATTCATAAAGATTTTTTTGTTTTGTTAGTATAATCTAAATAAGCACCAAAAATTCCTGACACTGAATTTAGAATTTGAAACTTTTTTTTTTTTTCTGAATGAGAAAAACTGAAAATTACTCAAAGAGAAAAGGATGGAGGGGGTGCTAATATTAAGCCAGATATGTACATTTATTTTCTAATGTTACATTCGATCTTTAATAATTGGGAAAATTTAGTTTTTTATGGTTTTTACAATTTTGTTGAAATCTTTTGTATAAAGTTTTACATTTCTTTTAAAAGTGAGAATTTTTGCAGTTTTAGGGCAATGCTTTTGAATGTGAGTTTCAATTAGCAAACCAACTGCAATATGAATGTTAAATAAAAAATTTAAAAACAAGTTGTTTGTTAAATTTTATAATTCTCTTCGAGCACAAAGTTCAAATATTTTCATTTGAATTTTATGTTGTTGACATAAATTCATTTAACTTAAATGTAATTTCTGGATCAATATTATGGCTATAGTAAACAAATTTTTTTTTAAATCTGTATGTTGTGCACATCAGTCAAAATGAAAATGTTCCCAAAATCACTTAAATTGATTTTCATGAAGAAAATCATAAGAATTTGTAGGTATTACATTATAGCTTGCAAGTTTGAATTGATTTATCACCCTTTCATTTTTTCCAAATAGCATACAAAGACAGCTACTCTCATAAAATTTTATTTTTGAAAACCTAAAATTACTTGATTACATCAAATTCTTAAATATTTTCATTTTGTCGCAACTACATACCCCATAGATTTTTTTTTTCTTAGTGCACAGAAATTCTGGATAAGAATTCAAAGATTTTCACTTTTTTAAAAAGCTGTAAAATTAAATTTCTCTCTCTCTTTCTCTCTCTCTCTCTAAAAGGAGGGGACTGGACTGAAGGACTAAATTAAAGATTGTCTCTTACAATATGATTTCATTATTTGTATTGAACGTTGTAACACAATATTACTTTGAGTATTTATTAATACTTATTTGGACAAGTTCTATATTTCAAATACAATGGACACTATTTTCATAGAAATGTTATACTCGTATGCAATTCTGAATTTGAAATGTTTGAACAATTATTTTCATCTTAAGTGTTATTGGCACATTTCGGTTGTTGAAACCTACGACCTTGAGGCCAGTGTAAAAGTCTTTTTTTTTTTTTTTTTTTTTTTTTAACTAAGGAAGAGGGGTTAGCTCTGTTTTGTAAAAAGTCAGAGGGTATGTCTAAATTAAAAGTTTTTAAAAATATTGGCTTTATCAAAACATTTGATAAAATATTTCTCACTCTATGGAATTTCCAGGGTCCTAATAAAAAATATACTTTTAGGATTTTGTTTATTGTAGCAAGTAATGTGCATCACATCCAAACTTGTTTAAAGGTTAAAATTAATGTTACATATACATCTACCAGTGTTCAGATATGCATTGCTTGAAATTGAATTGTAATTATTTCATTAACAGAATATATTACTAATGTCATATTTATATATATTGTCCATTAAAAAGTTAAAACAAAAGATTTAACAGTTTTCACATATGCACTAAGATATAATAATAATTGCAATTCTTACATATTTTGAAAGAAAGGACTAAAAGATTAAACTAGAAAAGATTAGGGTTACTGGCGAGACCTCTATAAAATAAAATGCATCTACTGCTCTTACTTTACAGCGGGATGTGAGAAAAGAAGTCATGAATTAAACAAAACAAATTAATAAGAAAATTATGTATGAGACTGGAATATTCAAATACAACCTGGCAAGGCCGGGTATGTTAACTAGTGTGTAAATAAATTTAATATAATACGTCAGGATGGGCCACACCTACCAAAGCAGAACTCGAAAACCAGCAAGAGAGCCACTGCAAATGTCCTCACTATTAGCAGCTCCATAGACAGAAGTAAGTGCTGATTTTGGACACCTTCAGAATAGAAAATATCTTTCCGTTGTCACAGATGAATACTCACACGATGTTGTTGATACCTTAGACTCCATCTCAATAACATCAGTCCTATCTCGTCTGGGCACGATATTCACCGAATTTAATGATCTGAGTATCCCTCAAAACTATTCAACAACTGCGATTTCAAAGCTTACACCTCCGTTACTAGATTCAAATACAGGAAGATAACACTACTATGACCCCCAGGTCAATGCCGAAACAACGCTTTATGCACACTGTAAAAAAAAAAAGTCCATCAAAGCTACCCTAATCGAAAGTTGAAGCTGGGAGCAGGAATTTGAATAATTCCTACTAAACTACCAAACAATGCCACACTACTACTGGCGTATTCCCAGCCTCAATCCTTTTTGGTGGGATTATAAAAATAAAGTCTGCCACATTTAGTCACACCTATAGCTAGAGATCTTAGCGTTAGGGAGCATGACACCCAATCCAAGAAAACGGTAAAGCAATATCAGTAGATAAAAAGGCATAGATTACAACCACACACAAGGGCAATCAGCATCTGTGTGAGAGAGGCTTGGGAATGCCCAACTTGAGGTGTCATCAAGATGCCGAGGCTGGCCTTCCTTAGCCAAACCTTGACAGAAGAGTCTGTGTGGAACTCCAAGGTCGAGTCAACTTTTTCCGACCACAAGGTCGAGGTGTGTCGAAAGCTGTGGAGCGACACACAGTTCCTAAGAGAGAGTAGGGCTGCACTAAGGAACCTCCCAAGGTCCAGCAACCTTTCATAGCTCACTAGAAAGGAACTCTATAAAGAATTAGTGAGGGGGCTGCCGACGACACTTGTCAAGTGTTTGAAGTTGTCAAAAGAGCAGATCTGCTCCCAGTGGAGCTGGGCGCCATGTTTGAGTTATCTCAACAACTCTTGAGTTTTCTTTGGCCTAAAACGTGTTGCCCCTCAACGGCATACTGAAAAATGCCAGACTAGTGAGGTCGTCCAGGTGTCCCCGTTGCAGGATCCCAGCCAAGGAAATGCCGGAACAAGTGTTCTTCGAATGCAGCAGACTCGGATAGTACCAGGCGTATGTCAATGAGGTGACAGCTCGCATCGATCCTGACCAGCCTCTCCCACTGGATATGTCCTACATCATCCACATCATGGGACAGGGAGAGACAAATGGTATTTCTTAGGATCCTAGCCGTGGCTAGAATGGTGATATAGACATCTAGAGTGCAAGAGATGCAGAGGTTGAACTTTTTGTTGATCAGGATCTGGTCAAGCACCAGCTGAAGGTAAAGATCAAATGTGATAGGAAAAGATTACATCTCGTGGTCTGTGACTGAAGATGGATCAAGATAGTGAGTCTGTGCGTACGTAGAGGTGCCAAGTTGGAGTTTGTGTTCTCCGTCTAAGCATGGCGTGCACAGTTCCGAATCCTGTTGAACTCCAGACCCATAAAGTGCTTAGTCTAGGGTCTTAGCTAGCCAAGTGAATGACCCCCTCCATCCCTGATAGGAAACCTCCAAGATACCCACACCTCAATTTTTTTTTTTTTTTTTTTTTTTTTGTCCCCAGCAACCCCAATAAGTGATCTTGGAGCAACTTTACATACCCCTCGCCCCCACTCGCCAACCCCAGTTTTTTTTATTCTACCTAGAATTTAGCACCATGTAGAGACCGGCCCACACCAAGCCGGAAAACAGTGAGCGTTCTTCCACCTAGAAAGGGTTGGGAGCATCTTACTAACATTTAGATGTTACTTTTTGGACTTTCCCCCCTCAACCTAAGCCAATGAAATAAAACAAACGACTTTTTACATAAATCTGTTTACAAATTTATTTTATTTTTTGTTTAAAAAACACACACACACATGCACACACTTACAATATGATTTTGGAATCTTAAGGTGATAAATAAGAACTTTAGCTAGGAATAGCAGAGACAAGTAAAGGTGCAGTGACAAGGATGACCTCCTCCCTCTCTTGTGCCTAATTTTTTGTTTTTCTTTTGTGTATACAAGAGTATACATTATGGAAAATAAAAACTCAAACTACAAGAAATGTCAGCTTCTTCAAAAAAACCCTAAGCTACCAACAAACCGACTTACATGATTATTTCTTATCCAAAAATAAAAGCAACGCACACGTGACAACACCACCAAAGCCTAAAGACAACCAGGTACAACACACTTTAAGCTTCAGACATTTAGACCAGACTAAATGACTACCCAGAAGATTTGATTACTACTCTCCTCCTCCCAAAAAATAATAATTAATTAGCAGAACCCATGGAAATTCCATGGTAGTTGAAAACATCACACAAGCAAATATATTCTTCCAAAAGAATAATCAGTGCAAATTCAGATCAGACCGTGAATTAAAAAATAAATATTTTTGTAGACAAATATGGAGAACTGCTTCAGATATATTATAACAAGAAATATAATGAAACCACTTTTTCTTGTAAATCAGTTAGTAATAATTATATCACTATATTTTCTTAATAATCTGATTATTTGAAATAAACTATTGAAAGGCTTAACTTTTTTCTAAAGATTATTATTTAATCAAAGTGACTTGTAAATCTGTTAGTAATAATTATGTCACTATTATTTAATAATCTGATTATTTGACGTCTAAGGAATAAGATTTGCTAGAAACATGTTACATGTTAACTTTTACAGTCTTTTTTATCAGTGGTAAGAACATGGAATGAATCAGTAAACAGTGTGTTGTCGCTGTCGTAGAAATATAAGTGTCCACTGAGTATTTAAGAAATTTGCAATCCACTGATTCAGAAATGGAAGATGTAGATTATAAAGCATTTGTCTGTGGAGACAGTCCGAACGTTGTTGAAAGAATGTATACAACGAATCACATTTACCTGGCATGAAACGTAACTTAGCCATCAGACGTTAGTAACTATAGTTTTGATGGTTTAGTTTATGAACAAAAGTAGTTTAGAAAATATCGGAAATTAGAGAAGTAATAAGTGAATAATGAGTGCGCATGTTAGATAGAAAAGCAGCTGAAGTTAAAAAAAATGAGGTCAAACCGTATTGTGACAAAAAGTGGAAATTGCAATAATTGTTACGTAATAAGTTGAAATATGATTAAGTCGGAGCAGGACTAATGCCTCTAGTCCTTTAGTGGTGTGGTGGTAGTGCTGGTGGTGGCAGTGGTGTGGTAATGGTGGTGGCTATGGTGGTGTGGTGGCAGTGGTGGTAGTGGTAGTATGATGGTGTGGTAGTCATGATGGTGGTAGCAGTGGCGATTGGGGATATCAATGGTGGTGGTGGCAGTGGTGGTGGTGGTGGCAGTGATGCGCTTGCGTTGGAATTTATACTAATTTGAACATGATACATAAGTAGGTAATAATGTTCTCACCTGAAATGCGTTAATTTTATGTTATGTACATTTTGTGGTGGTGATGGTGGTGGTGGTTGTGTGTCGGTTGTGGTGGCAGCGGCGGTGATGGTGGTGATCTGCACTGACCAAGCAATGGCTGGAGATAACTAACTTATCCATCTTAAAAAGTTGCATTTTGGGAATATTCCATTTTCATTCTTAGAGAATTCAGCTTTTGGGATGATTTGGAATATTCCATTTTCATTGTAAAGGATGTTCAGACACCCATGTTTTTTGGGAGGGAAAATTTTTGGAGAGGAAATGGTTTTAATGATTTTTAACTGATAAAGAGCGACTATAAAGGGAAGCAATTCATTTTTCATTAATTAATGTTTGTGATGACAATGGTTTTTTTGTGACACCAGACGGACGTTAGACAAGTAAATTAATATTTAGATAATCATCATTTTCTTTCACTTAGGTAAACAGACATCTCCTACAGAATGTCTGACCCATCAATATAAATACTCCAGTCAGCTCACATTTTGAATAAACTTTCCAAACATTAAAAAAAAAGAAAAAGTAAGCATTGTAATATTCTAAGTAATAAAAAAGAGAGATAACCTTTAGTGTTACAGGAGTTACATCTCTTGGAGACATCTCAGGGAAATTTGGCAAGCACAAATTCGTTTTCTCTCTCTTCTCAAGATACATTCTGCTATTCCACCGTGGTAGTATCGGTTACATAATATACCAAATATCACAATATCCTAACAATAACTTCCCAAAAATAAAACTTTGTTATTTGTTTTAAATGAGAGTTGTAATTTTATTTTAAGTTACAGCATTTACTGATATGACACAATTGACACTGTGACTGGTGTCAGAATCAAGCAATGACTTTGGACTAGCACAACAAGCAGACGATCATAGCCTGTGCAGTGGACGCACACAGACACTTGTTCACATCAAAGTGGTAGCGCCTGATATATCTAAATCCCTTATTGAACTACATCCTTTCATATTCACAACCTTTTCTTTTTCTGGTCTTGTACTTTGTCCAAGTCTTTCAGGCACTCTCTACATTAATTGCAATCATATAATTCTGGGAAACATTGGGTTGGGTCCAGTAATCTAATATATGAAATTATGCTGCCTGGATTTTAAAAGTTGAACCTAAATAGCATATAAGCTGACAACTTACAAACCAACTTTCATTATAATTGCATGACAATAAATTGTCATGCAATTATAAAACCTTAACATTATACTTATTCCAGTCAGAAAAAAGATTGAGATGTTATGATTCAGTTTGGGCTTTTCAGTTAAATAGTTATTATTTATAATATAATTTAATTATGTGTTTCTTTTATTGATGATCAAAAAACGGTAGTCGATTTTAAGAGTACTTTGTGTCTTTCAGCCATTTTAGCAATTTTTGTTCATTTTTTATTGTCACTTTGTTAGTCGTCAACTATAATAATATACTTTGTATATCTGTCAGGGAATACTAGCCACTTCCTCTGAACCCCTATGTTGAGTAGAATGTTGGGTCAAGTCTACTTATTGTACCTAAGAAGCAGATTTCAAGTGTACTGTATGCTCCTCCATTAGCTTATCAACAACTAGACAAATTCAGTTATCTAACTGGTTGTCATATCAAAAGTTTTTGAATGATAGAATTGAATTTTGTGGCCACAAATATTCACATCATCTATTATCAGTAAAGAAATATCGCTGTGTGAACTTATGCTTGCTGACATTCAATGCACATGCCATGTCATATGTTTATGGTTGTCATCCAAATTCAGTGCCTAATTTCAACACTAGCCTTAGTGTCAATTATATGGTCTCAGTCACTGCTATGACAAAAGAATTTTCCTTCCAAACAAGATCACAACTTATGAAAAAAATTTTTACTTTAAGCTTACAATGATACTCGGCAGCTCCACCAAATGACAAACTTGACATTTCTCATAACCAAACATATACAGTCCCTTCGTTCAACGTCCCAAGAGCTCCTCTCTCTAACAAACCAAGTAGAGAGCAACTGAACCTTTTTCCTATCTTGCTGGAATAAATATATATATATATATATATATATATATATATATATATATATATATATATATATATATATTGGTGGTATTCAGGGTAACTCACACAGCTAGACTATTTAAAAATGACAGGCTGCTTTATCACTGGACATTAAACCTTATTGACCAACGAGCCTCTTATCTGAAGTTGATATTAATTCTGAAAGATTTCGAGTGGTCTGATCTCCCAGCATGAAACCCCATTTTAAAAAAGTAATCACTTTTTTCAAAGAGCCCAGCCGATTGTGTGAGCCAACTCTGAGCCAGATATTTTCTCATCACCTGCAACATGTACCGATCCACCTTACTGAACATGCATCATTGTGAATTTGTATGGAATGAAGCAGTAAATTATAAAGCATCGTGATGAAAAGCAGAAAACGTTTTTTTATAAAAAATTGAAAAGAACTGTATTCATTTTTGGACTACTATATTATTCAACTTTTTATCAAAGAAAAAACTGTCATGTCATTAAAAATTGCTGCAATTGTTAATTATTTAAAATAGAAATATCCATAATGGTATGTCACTAATTTATATTTATTTTTAAAGTTTCTCGTCAAATTGTCCATAAAGCACCAGAGTTAATTATAGAACTTTATGAATCAACTACTGAAAATGATTGAGTATCAAATAAGAATTCAAATAAGATGAAATTTGTTTTATAGGCAAAGTATCATCGTTTCTATCTTGATCCTGAAACAAATGAATTTGTCTGTGCTTTTTTTAGTCTTACTTTATAATCTGGTTTGACTTCCTTTGCAATCTTGTTAAGAAGAAAGACCTGTTACCTTTTATAGAAAACTTTTGCAGAATGATAAAAGATGTCTTGTGAACTTTGCATAAATTAAGGACCAGTAAGTGGTTGGTAAATATTGTTCAGGCAATGTGCAGAAATGTTCAGCAATACTCAAAATCATGTTAGATTTAGTTGTAGTGGCAACTTTAATATTAAAGTAAGATTACATCAGAGTATTGAGTTCATTTCTTGTTATTTGTGATTTAGAGGAATTGTTCAGGAAGTTTCATATAGGTTGTTCTGAAGAGATGTTTTATGCTGATGGTTTAGTAATTGACAATAGAAAGTTTACTTGTTAAGTTAAAGACTTGGAGGAATGATCTGGAAGGTAATGGTTTAAGAGTGAACGTTACCAAGACCAAAGTTGGTTTTGAAAAGCTCCTAGAAAGAAGAAAGTGACCCTGATCAGTTTGTGATCATGAGTATTTGGTAATTATTTTAAAGACAAATGCTACTTTACTTCCCAATTTCGAAATGTTATGTAGTAATTGTTCTTTTTTTTCAACTGTTTGTTAATGTAATTCAAATAATGCTAATTTGTTTATGAAGAAATCATAATGCATTATGGTAGATTTGATTTTGCAACTAATTTTTTTTAATGTGATTTTTAAAAATTGTTTTTGATTTTTTATTTCAATAAATAATTGATTAACAGTAAAAAATGTGTAAGTTATACAGTGGCGAGAAACACACAGTAAGTTGTGTAATAATCTAAAACTTTTGTTTTAGATGAAAGTTTTGCTGTCGATATTTTGGAGCCTTTAAACATGGCATCAGAATTTGCAGGAAAATCAGGAGGAAAAAAAAAAAAAGGGAGAGATAATGGTGATTCTGCATATTCAATTGGTGGAAAAAATGATCCCGAATCCAATGTTGCTGCTGGTAGCATTTCATGCCAATTTTGGGGCTAAACACTTGAAATTTTAGATATAGGTTACTTGGACATAGATCTAACTTTATAATTTGATTTGAGCCCAAAACAATAAATATTAAGGCGTCAAGTTTTAAAAAAATTGACCTCTGCGGTCTCTACCAAATTACTCAGCCAATTTCTGGTCTAAACATTTAAAATTTTACATAAAGGGTATTCAGAGATTATCTATATTTCTATACATCATTACACTGTACACATGCTCGATTGTTTCTTCAGACGATCGAGCATGTGTACAGTGTAATGATGTATAGAAGTGAAACATTTTCTTATATGAAAAAAAGGGTTAAGTCCAAAAATTCTGTATGCAAAGTTAAGACGCCATAAGTGGACTCTGCTTACCTAAATATGGAATGGGACAGAAGTCAGTAAACATGAAACGAAATACGAAACTAAATGGAAATAATTTATTTCAAAAAATTATTTTACTTTTAACATTTGTGCTATCATAAAACAATAAAAAATAATAAACTTTCATTTTTTACATTTTTGTAAATGCTTGTTTTAACACTTGTGCTATCACGAAAAAAAATTGAGAAATTTTTTTATTTACATTTCTATAAATGTAAATAAAAAAAATAATTTTTTTTATTTACATTTATAGAAATGGTATCTTTTTGAAATGTATTTATGTCTTTCACGAGTTTTATCACAGAATTTTGTCAGAAATAACGTATGCAATTTTTTTACTAACATTTCTTGCGTTATCAAAAATAAATTATTTTAAACATTTATATAAAAAAGTTTCTTAAAATGAACAAATGGAATATATTTTAAATATTTAGAAAAATATTTATAGAAATTTAAACTATGAAATTTTAAATAACTTTTTTGAAATAAAATATTTCCATATGAATATATTTTAAATATAAAAAAATATTTTTAGAAATGTAAAAAATAAAAGTTTATTATTTTTTTTATTGTTTCATGATAAAACAAGAAGTGTTTCCATATTTAAGTAAACCGAGTCCACTTTCAGCATCTTCACTTTGAGTAATTCATTTTTAGACTTAACTGAAAAAGAGTAATACATTGACACAAAGTGAAGATTATTGGACTTCTGTATTTCTTCAAGGCCAAATTCAATATCGCCATTACAAAAGTAAGAAAGGAGCCAGAAATACATCTATTAGACTTTAGATTAAAATTTTAAGAAAATATTTCACACAAAAATTGGATAGCAGAAAGACAGATTATGAGTCACATATTAGCCACATGTTTTAGGTTGCTGTTTTAGGCTTTCATAACCTTTCAAATAAAATATCAACATCTCTGCAATTAAACTTTATTCAACAGTATGATTAAATAGAATAGTAACAAAAGAATACAAAAATGCAAGGCAAGTTGGTTCAGCAGGAATGTATTATTGTAGAAATTTAATTAAGTTCAAGTTTTTTAATTTGAATGGGAATTTGTATTTTGTCTCCTGATAATTCTTGTTAAATCTGCATTTCAATTGGCGATATTGCGCATAAACTGATTTGAAGGAAAAGTGCTGAAAGTCTTTATATGATAAAGACTTTCAGCACTTTTAGCAGTGGAATGATCTTAACATTATGCATTTAATTATTTATCTATCATTACACTAAAGCTGAGTTAACCAACTTTTGTTTCTCTTAGCATTTTTCTGTACATACTTTTATCATACAAAATACATGCTAAAATATTCCTTAGTTATGTTCGAAAAAAACTTCCATTTTAATTGTTATAATTTATCGCAGTTTGCAATTAACTCCTCAAGTTGTTAAATAGTAAAGAGTATGTGCACTAGTACATATCTGGTGATTTGTGTTCGCTGTGGGAACAATGATGTATACACAGGAAATCGGGGTCATGAGGTCAGCATCAGAGCACTGTGACAACTGAGTGCAGACTCAGTTGTCATAGCTCTCTGCTGTTTCTGGAAACAGATATGACATCACATGGGTGAAAGAGAAAAGGGGTGAGAGAAGTAGAAAGTTCATTGGGAAGTGAATGGCATATGTATAAAAATAACTTGAAAATCGATTATATATCAAGATGCACATAGTTCCGGAATGTCCACCACCTTTGCCGCTAGCAGAAAAAAGGCAACATGAACAGTTAAATAAATGTCTCCCTCCAAATTCAAAATATTCTCTTTACTTGTTATTGTGAGATTTTAATTCCAGACGAGAATGCAATCCTTTCGTATGGAGACAATCGTGGATGAAATGTCTTAGTCATGGGAAGAGTGGCGTTTCAAGGTAAGATTTGTGTTGTTCACATTTATGATTTGCATTTGATAAGAAACATGCATTTTATTTGATTGTGACTCACAAGATATTAAGGTGTATGCAACTGAGTGACCCATTTTCTGGGTAGAAGTCCTATGACTGGGTAAGACTTTTACCCAGTCATAGGACTTCTACCCAGTCATAGGACAGGACTTCTACCCAGTCATAGGACTTCTAAGTAATTCACAATTGTATTTTGAGTGTCACTTGAGGATAGAACTTTTAACAGAAGAGTGTAACTTACAACTGAATGTTACAAATTACTTTATCCACTATGCCATGGGTCCTTGTGGACCGTTGTCAAAATCATATTCAAGATGAGGGCACTAGTTCAAAGAATCTAAATAATACAAATAATCAATTTCATCTAAAAAATTTCCAAAATATAATTTCTTCCTTTCCACCAACTTTTTTTTTATTTCGGCACTGTTCAATAATTTAAAAAAAAGGAATAATTTGTTCATCCATTAATGATAAAAAATTTGAACAACAATTATTTATTTGCCAGAAATATTTACAAATATCTGAAATATGCAATTGTGCTGCATTATAAAAGAAAATCCTTTTTTGCTCATTTCACATAAAAACTGATAAGCAGTCGGGTTCAAGTAATGGTGAATAATTCTATCGTCAACCATATGTAATCTTATCTTTTTCTATTTCCTAGTGAAATCTTTTACAAAAGGTTGTTGTAACGATAAAAGATTTGTGCCATTAGTCAACAATCTTCAGTTTTTTGATAAACTATAAATCTTGTTGTAACTGGGATAAAGGAATTTTCTCTTATTAAAAATTATAAATAGTATGACTGCTATAATGCATTCATTATATAACCCTAATTCTACGCAATCTGGTACTTCCCATCAAATTTATTTTGACTAGATTTTTCTGGTCAAATATGAGATGTGACATTATTGCCTGGACATGTTCTTGTATATCCTGCCAAATGTTGCCCCTCTTGGAACATTTAACACTCCCAAATGTTTATATTGATCTGGTCAATAAGTGAGGGATTTATCTCCTGACCTATATAGACTGTTTCACACAGTGTTCTAGACAATATTTCAGCTTTGGCCTCTGCTCAAACTTCATTTTCTATAAGTTGGTCAGTTATTGTGAGAGTAGCGATGGTCTGCATGCAGTAAGCCTTATAGTTGTTTTGGCAGTTTTTCTACTTGAGTTTGTTTGGTTTCTCATCTCTGTTTTGTGCTGGTTGTGGTTGAATGATGTTTATCTTGTGGCTTTGAAGACTTTCATGGATCCAGTCTGTTATGTCAGCTAGTTTTTCAGTTTCGTCTCCTCCGTCATGGGTGCGAGGATTTGTGTAGTGGTAGTGGGTAATTTATCCAGCCATAAGCTCCACATAATGTTCTCAGACATTTTATTGTCATCCAGCAAGGTTCGCATGAGCTGTAGTAATTGTGATGGGGTACGATTTCCTAATTCAATCTGAGTGAAAAGGTTGTGCAGCATTGTTTCATTAGAGACCCCGGGCCGTTTTAAAATCGCTTCCTTGAGCTTTTCATACGGGCTGTCCTCTGGAACATTTTCTAGCAAATCTGTGACTTCTTTGACGATGTCCACTGGCAGTTTTTCTACCAAGTAACAATATCATGTTCTCTGGGAGATGATTTGTTTCACCTCGAATAATGACAAACCAGGACTTAATGTAAATTGAAAGGTGGGATGGATATGTTCAACAATATTGTGGTTAGGGGTGTTTCCGAAGGTTGTGATTCCATCTTCTTTTTTGGTTGTTTTTTCTTTTCTTTTTTATTTTTTGGTAGTGTCCACAGACGGGTCACCAATTGTTGGCAAACATCGGGGTTTACCAATTGTTGGGGACTTGCATAAATCCCTTGAAATAAATAAATAAAAAGAAATAACCTACCAAATAATGTAAAATAAACTTTTGTTTATTTTCGTTAAAAGAAAAGAAATTACTTTTTAGCGTGTGCCAAGGTGGCAGTCGTTATGAAAGAAGGAAGGGAGGAAGAAGACTTGAGAGCGTGAGAAAAAACTCTGACTATGTGTTGTGGCGAAGTGAAAGAAAGAGAGAGTCAAGCAATGGTCTTTGACGTGTGAGAAAAGCTGTCATTTCAGTTCTTGAATTCAGCGGTTCCCAGAGGCTTGCAAAAATAAGTTTTTTAAATCAAGCCCTGATTGGTCAAAAATTCATATTATTGACAAAAAAAAAACAACAAAAAAAACGTGCTTTCAGCTATGTAGGCCATTTCTCAAGCGTCCTGCTTTTTGACTCAAGGTTTGGTGTGCGTGAATGCTGTAATTCCCGCGCAAATGAATTTATAAATTTTAATGTGTGTGTGTGTCTTAGAAAAATAAAATAAGAAACAGCACAAGAGTTGTTCCAATGTGTCATCTCAGTAAAACCTGCTGTTATGTTTCAGCAGTTCTCTGAAAGTTTGCATGACGGATGCCTAGACAAATGCATATGAAACTTGGTTGACCAAAGAAAGATCTAACTCTTGTAATGTTCGTTGTTGATGGTTTGTATCCTGTAAGGCTGGTGTCAAAACCACATTGTCTTTTGCAAAATGGAATTTATCTGGGTTAACTAAGATCCCGTTTTCAGCAAAAAGGGACTTATGATATAGGAATATAACATAACAAGGAATGACAACAGGACACAAGCGTTTGGTTATTCATCTACAATGTACGTGAGATCTTTTATTGACTCCGCCATGAGATAGATGCATCAGAATTTTGGGGAATTTTTGACACCCCTAACAGAAAACTGCAAATAAAATATAAAAAACTCGTAATTTCTCTTTTTAAAGTGGGTTGTTTATTTTCTTTATGGAATATACTTCCAACATAAACTATTAAAGTTGTTTAAAAAATAATAGAAATACTATTTTTTATTTTTTAAAAAACAATGTTTACAAAGTGCTGGTTCGCCTTCATGCAGCCATTTTTTTTTACATAATGAAATCAATTGAATTTTACGAGTTAATTTTTTTTCAATTTTTAAACTTTAAAAATCTATCCAAATTTTTCTATTGGTTAAACTTTCAGCGTTAATGTGAAATTTTATGCTCTTTCCAATAAACCGAATATAATATTTTAGACAAACGTTTTTTTTTCTTCACCCCCATTTTGAAATGTCTATTAAAATTTTAATGATTAATTTACGTACCAAAGTTTTATATATCACAAATTGAAGATAAAAGATCAATAAATAATATATTTAATAAAATGCAGTTTCTGTAAAATATACAAGAGAAAATATTTTTTTTAGTGCGTGCCCCCCCCCATATTTATTTTTTCGAAATTTGAACAAAATATATTTAAATCTATCGACATCAAGTAGAACAACTGCTATTGTGTTTTTAGTAAAAAAGCAAAACAAAAAATCTATCGCTATGGTCTAAAACTACATTTTCCATTAAAGTGGCGAAAAAGGAGATAAGTATGTCCCCTGTATACGCAATCTGCAAGGTGTTCACGTCTAAGGAAAATGCAATTTCCCCCAATTTTCTGTAAAAATATATATATGAACAGTTTTTTTTTTTTCTCGGTAACATAATTATTTGAATTACAACAAAAAAAAAACGAATTCTAAAAAATAATTCTTTTTTAAAAAGCTTTAAATGATATTAAATTCAAATATTACGCGATATGAAGTTTAAACCGATTTCCAATATTAAAAAAATACATTCATATAATATAATATTTGACTCTTGAGATAATAAAAATTGCAAAAAAAAAATCGACCAAAAAAAAAAAAAATTCGTTTCGATTTGATTATTTAAAATGACAGAGATTGAAATCAAAATTTGCGCTTTTTTTTTTTCAAAAATATACGGAAGCCTGTAAGGACAAGCATTTGTGGATACATGTATCAACAGAACAGGTTAAAATTAATTTTATCGTCTGTCTAGTTCTTTATTAAAAATCTATTTGCTTTACAAAAGGTAAGTCTTATATAATTTTTTATACATTTTTATTGTTCATTTTTTATTGTATATTTTATTTATTCAGGAATGTCTGATAAATTTATCGTTTAATGTATAAATTTTGAATTCTTTGCGGGCTTTTTTCTTATATCTTCAAATCATTAACACGGACTAGTTGTTTTTCGTAATATATGAGAAATTACTTTTTTGTGAACTTATGCACTTATTTTACCGTTCTAAAATAATAACGATAGTAAAATAACGTTATTTGCAAATAAATTTTATAGTGCTAATGCTCTTCCATAGAAATTATAATAAACACACGAACTGATGACGTCGTGTTTTTTGTTTAGAATGATGACGTAGTACACAACAGTTTGGAGGTACCTAGAGTGTTTATCCAAAGATCGGCTCCTTGTCACCTTTAGCGTCTCATTTAAAGACTAGAGCTGTTGTAGTAATGTTGATCGTTACGGCCTGCTGTCAAACCAGCCTATGATTAGTGAATAATCGGCATGACAACTAACAGATCAATGTATGAGTCTTGTAAATGTCACCTGGTAGCCACACTTTAAATGACCTTGTGTTTAAATGACCTTAACGATGGCAAACATCATTTCTCTCTTATAAGCTGTATATTTTGACAAACACTGACAACAAGTGACAAGAATACTTATTGGAATATGATATTGTCATTCTTATTCATTGTTAATCTTTTCACTTTAAAATAATTGGGGCTTGTTAAGATAGAGTCGACAGGTCGATTTTTTTAAATATGCAATTTTAAAACAACAGTACCTGTCATGTCATGTCGAAACTAGTAATATATCTAAAAATTACGGAAATTCATCAAGTAGAAAATTATTTATAGTTAAAATATAAGTTATAAATATTTATGTTTGAAGTACATGTGAGAGGGGTTGTCAGGTGTATTATTAATATTTCCACTCTCAATTTAGTTGACGCCGTTAATGTGTTTCCTGATTTGCAGGTTATGCTGTTGATGTGGGTGTGGGAGTAGATGTGTTTTGACACCTCGATGTATGTTTAATACGGCTCTGAACATTTTGCCGACAAACAACATTTGTCATTGTTGTTCCATAGTTCCTCCTCGTTCCGAGCTTCGTTTATGTAACTGTTTGGGGATCTTGCGATATAACACACACACACACACACACACACACACACACACACACACACACACACACACACACACACACACACACACACACACACACACACATATATGTATGTATATATATATATATATATATATATATATATATATATATATATATATGTATGTGTGTGTGTGTGTAAATATAACTATTTTTTATTTATTTGATCTTTCCCGCTTTAAAAAATGTTGAAATTTTTATCGACCTACATTTATTTTTTTCAGTTTTCGTAACATGAAATATGGGGGGGGGGGTAGAACACCTAAAAAAAAATCCTCTAATATATTTAACGAAACCTACTTTTAATATGTAAGTTTATTTGATAATGAATAAATATCGAAAATTTCAGGTAAATATAACTAATATTTGATTTTTACTAGATTTTTAAAACATGGGTGTGTCAACGGCTTAAAACATGTTACTATATGGTGAACTACGATGTTCACTCTTTCGCTGCCGGAAGTTCAAGTGCCCCGAAACGTTTTCTGCGCATGCGGCTAGAGGCGCCTTTTTACTAAATTACTTTAAAAATTCAATGTTTTGATTTTCTGACCAATCAGAGAATTTTCCAAGCGGTCGGAAATTCGGTGTCTGTGGGAGCCGATGAGAATCTTTAGAAGAGCTCTGTATTTTCCCCCCAAAAAAAAACAGTTAACAAAAATTCAGAGATAGTGTTGGAAGGCATATATCACTACTGTCTGCAACTCAACTCTAACACGACAACACTTTGAACATAACAGTCAGCTTATCAGACAATGTAGGCGAACACACAGACACAGAAACAGTAACTAACTTTTGCATTCCCCCTTTTATTATGGTATGCTCACTTGAAATTAAGTTTATGAAAATAATTATTTTAAAACTTCTCACTTTTTTCAATGAACCTTCCAGAGTGATTAATTAACTCTACTCAAAAACTTTCAGTGAAAATTATTTTATATAGTTGAGTGAGGAAGTTTTCTTTACGATTTACAGACCCGTGAACTAATCACGGCTCTTGAATTATCAACTCAAACTTCCTCGAAATCTCAAACTAATTTCCCCTTTTTGTTCACTCATAAATGAACTATTATTTTCAATGAAAATATTTCCTAAAATGTAATAAATCTTTTTCCTTTTATAAATTGAGAGTTAACCTTGTTTGTTATGTTGATATATTTTCTACGAAAGAACCTCGTAAATTCGACTCTCTGTCTCGCTCTCTTTACTTCTTTTCCCCACAATAATAACATTAATTAATAATACATAAACAATAAAAAAAAAAGAGGAATAGGCAAAAAACTACATAGGAACGTTGTTTTAATGCGTCGATAATATACACACAATTTTTGTCTCGCATTTTCATTATTTTTGTAAGCTGTAAAAAACTAAAAAAAAAAATATTAGCAGTTTATTTGAAGCTTCTTCTTTTAAATAGTAAAAAAAGTTAAGATGATAATAATAAATTAATTACAGTTACGTCGTGTTACATACGGGGGGGGGGTAAAACTGTGGCGCGCGTTGGAGGTACCTAATATACTCTATCTGAGTTTCATCACAAAACCAGGCGGAAAGATAATTATGTCACACTGCTTGCTTATTTTGAAAAAAGAAAAAGAAAGAAAAGAAATCCTGGCTTTTATCCAATTTGTACTAGTAGGAAATCGGCAGCTTTTTTCTTTTTTTCAGCTACAAATCACGTTACTCTTGGCACGCGTAGAATAGGTTTGTCTTATTTTTTACTTGCTACGAAATATTTGATACCAAACTAATTTTGACGAGCTGAACATTTTGACTTTAAGAAAACACAGAAAATTCGTTAAATAAAACTATTTTAACGTCATTGTTTGAACGCAAGTGGAAGAAAAATGTATGTAATCATCAACAAAAAATTATAATCAGTTCATTGTTCTCCCCATGAGAGCAGAGTTAGGCACAAGGTCGGTTTTTAATGTGGGGGAAATCAGCTCCCCAAAAAGGGGCAGTCTGGATAGTTCATTATTATTCCCCCTTGAGAAACACGTTATGCTGGAACGCAGCATTCTGTATGAATGGTAAAATACTATTGAGGAGGTAGCGTTACATGAGAACAGTCACACACACACACACACACACACACACACACACACACACACACACACACACTCGCGCGCAAATAACGAAGCATTATTCACTTCCATTTTTCCCCCGCGCATTTTGAGAAAAAAACATAATCTCTCAGCAACAGCACAAATTCAAATACGCCCACACACTTTGCTCAAAATAACAAAAGTAAACATAACATATTTTGGCGGACGTAGTTGGAAGCAACATCACGTGACACAACCAACCGATGAAAAATTAAGAATATAATCTTTTTTACGAGTTTCGAAAAGCTAAGATAGCAGCAGGAGCGGTCCCTTCCTGGGACCTTCCTGGATTTATAAAAAGAGCATTTTGCGCCCAAACGAGTCAGTCGGCCTTTTCAGCATGTAGTAAACATCTGTCGACCTGTTCGTGCTTGGACGTTAAACACGTGTACATCCAACAATTAATTCCTCCTCACGGAGATGGACTTGTTACCCTGATGAACTCTTTTTACCCTTGTGTATCTCTCCGCTAAGTAAGCGAGAAAAAGAACAGTTTTCTTCTTTACATAAAAAACATTTAATTACCTCAGTCACCGTTCACAAAGAAAACAACCTTTTCTGTTCATTTATTTACCTTTGTTTAATTACCTTATTGTTGTTGTTTAAAAAATAAATGCTGTTCATTTAAATCAGACGGAGGTGTCGTTCGTTTCATTCTCATTCCTTTCTTTTTATTATTTGTTTGGGGCAAGGAAATTTAATCTCACTTAAATTTCTGACCCCCACAACACAAGTTGCAAAATTCATTGCATATTATCAGCAATGGTGTGTGTGTGTGTGTGTGTGTGTGTGTGTGTGTGTATATATATATATATATATATATATATATATATATATATATATATATATATATATATATATATATATATACTAGCAAGCCGCCCGGCATTGCCTGGTCGTAAAATATGGTTAAATATATTTTGATTAATGCAGATCAGATTTCGTATTTATTATTATAGTATATTGGACCCAATACATAGTAATGATTTAAATAAATAGAAAAAGTAGATCTGGCCTTTGGGCTAAGATCCAAGTTTAGTATCCGTTCTGATGCTAGACTAAAGTTAATTTGTCCTTAGTCAATGGAGGGGAAACCCGTCTATGCGAAGACTATTTTTATTTTTGCCTACTTCCAGAGTGCCTCTTTTAGGGGAGCTGGTTTTCCGTCACATTAAAAACGACCTTGCGTCACATTTTGCTTATGTGGGGAAGCAAATAAATACCAATAGAAAAAAGGGTTTTTAATATGGATATCAATATGCAAGACCTAAATTTATAGGAGTATATATATATATATATATATATATATACATATATATATATATATATATATATATATGTATATATATATATACATATATATATATTATATATATAATTTAAAGGAGATTAGAGCAATAGTCTAATGAATTCCAATTAAAATAATATATAAACCTGAGAGTGTTGTGCATTGTGTTTTGCACTGTGTGCAAGCAAGGCTGGAATATAATTGTTTGACAACACATCTCTATAACTGTGAAAAATTCTGATCTAAAAAATAGAAAATAGAATTTAGCAACATGGTCCACTTACCAATTAAGGAGGGAAAAATTTAAACTTCATTTAGTCTATATATTGGCTCAGATTTGATTGAAACAAAAAAAAAAAAAAAAACGAGTCCAACTAAATTTTCACTCAAACTAATTGTTCTGTTGAGTTTGGAAAATTATAGCTTACTGATCAAGCATGAGTGAAATACTGCCTCCCTTAAAGCTTAGCCGCCTTAATGTTTTGTAAATCTCGACATTTCACATTGTTTATCTCGTCTTCCTCTATAAAACATGCCACATCTCTCCATCTTCTAGTTTCCCTAGGCCCTGTCGGTGGGGCATTAGAATATGCCAACTATCCCCCTGCAGAGGGTAAGTCCCTCAATGGGGGTCCTGGATATGACCTTAAACTATATCCAGTGGTGAGGCCCCAACTTGCAGGCTTTGGGAAGTGTGGAGCCACCCTTTAATTACCATTGCTCCCAGGTCCACTCTGACCCGGAGTGGTAGTACCTGTTAGGGTCCCATGGGTTAAATAGAAACCGACTTGAAAACAACAAAAATATTCTATAAAAAAATATTTTTTTCAAAATCACTGGATTCGGCATTAAATAACCCGAAAAGGGTTGATATGCCGTAAAACAACCAACCAACCAACCAACCAACCAACCAATCTAGTTTCCCTGTGCCAGTAGCAGAGAGAGCACACTTTTTGTTTCTTTGAGGTGAGATTATTTATAACATTACCAATTAAAAGGGTTGAAGTGATTAGATCAATATCTAGTTAATCATTCACAGCTATTTCTTGCTCTATCAAAATCGACTTCTATCATGCAATCAAATGGAAACTATCCATCTGTGAATTGAAATATTACTGAAACCCAATAATACACAAAAGGAAACTGGTTATAGAAATAATGGGGAAAACTCTACTGGCGAGATAATCACTCACGTGTTTACTCTACAAACTTCTAAATGCTGTTTGAGAGATGGAGAAAGGGGAGATATCACTTTTCTAGGCTGAATAGAATCTCAAAATGAGCGATTTTTCTTCGCGCTTAATTAATATCTCACTTATAAGTAAGGTGAGAAAAATAAAAATTAAAATATAGCTGATGGAATGAGTTCTAATGAAAGTATTTCGACATGAACAAATGGATGTTGCAAAGGTGGAGGTAAGTGTATTGGTGTCAGTGTATGAAAAACCAGAGCACAATCATAAAAAGTATTCTGAAAACTGCAGTCATTGCTTCATTTGGATTATACGAATATATTCCATAGAGCTTCAAAATCCCACCCAATTATTTCAATGCCTATTTGATCAGTTTTTGTGAGGACTGTCATTGTTCTATGCAATATAATGACTCCTAGTGAGGATATCGAGCAGCATAAATTTCACCTGGAAGAATTCATATTTGCATATATCTAAGAGATTCTCAAAATTTGGCTTATGGATAAATTTTGGAAAATGCATTTTCGGTGTTAAGAAAATGACAATCTTGTGACATTTTATTGACTCTGGGAAATCTCGCCCTTACCTGACAAGATCAAAGTTATCCAGGACTTTCCATGGATTGATAAATTATTATGGATGCTTTATATCGAATTTATGGGCAATTTTGCAACTTTTCACCAACATGTTGCCTAGGAGATTTAAAAACACACATATCAAGTGGCTGCTTTCAAAGTAGTAAAAACATTTCTTACAAACTATACACAATTATCATATACTAACAGGGAGACTCGACGTTGCCCAGGATTGAATGAGTATCAACAAATGTTCCACACTTTCAATACTTTTATTATCAACCATTTTTTCAATCAAATCGATTGCCTGCCATAGTCAGGAACCCACCTCCCCACTGTGGCTTAGTCTACAATACATTGTAGTTCACATTGCACTGTTAATTTTATAAATTTGTTTTTATATGATGGCTTCAATTAAAGTTTAAAATACAAATGTCAAGTATCATCATTTAATTGTGCTTTAAACAAAAATATTTATTTTGAACGCATTCGTCTTATCAGAGAACCTCCTGTTGATTTTGCTTGTGCTGTAATAAAATTTCTCAAATGTTTTTAGGCTGTATGAAGGTATTAACTTTGATCAAAATCGAATTGTTTATTCTTTAATCAGAGTTTTGATTATCGATTTTCGATACTTAGCAGAGGCATTCCAATACAAAACTTATTATAGAACACTTGCAGACACATAAAGTACATTTGTGTGAAGTTTCAAAAACATCGGTTCAGCCATTTTGGAGTCCACAGGAAATGAATTTATACACATAGACACACACGCATAAACACACAAGCATGCACACATAGACACACACAGACAAAAATGTATTTTATGTATAAATAAAGATTAGTAACAAATAAGTTGCGCAACTACTCTTCGTCTAGAGAAGCCAGATGAACTTCATGATGAATGAGTGGATAATATCGTATCACACACAACGTTTACTGTTATATAATGATTAGAACTTAGCAGAAATCTGATCCTATCTTGCCTGAGCTCATTTTCTTACTCGTTCCTCTGACATCTGGAAATCAATTTTATTCATGTGATACTTAAACGAGCATACTCCCCAGTTTATGTGAATTAAACCTCTACATAAATCATCACAACCTGGAAAAAGTATTTTTGTGAAATTAATTGGTTTCGTATGGAATTGGATATCAAATGCTGGACTACAGCATGCCTACTATGTCAGTTGGATAAAATTCAGCAACATACGAAATCCCCTGTCGCATGACTTTAATATATTCACATGGATATAGTAGGAATATTACCTACATAAGGTAAGATTTCTACTATATCCACAGAATCACAAAATATATCATTGCAATAGTCGATTAATTTTCTTGTTGACCGATAGCTACACTGTTATAAGATATGTCAGCAGAAACAGTTGGCATGTTATAGAAATGGATATCCTCTTACAGTGTAGCCGATATTATTAGAGTTGATAAAGAATTCTAATTCAGGTTACTTTTATTTAGGTTAATTTATTAAGATGATAAAGATAAAACATATTAAAATTACTGCATACCATATACTATTTTCCAATTATACAAACACCTTAAGTCATCATTTACCATCTGCAAGAATTTTTAATATAAATGGTTTCTAGAATTTTAAAACAAAATAATGAGTGTGACTTGCCGAGAATTGAGAACAAGTCAACATTGAACCTGGAAGCACAAACATGGTTATTTATTAGGTGTTTACAGATGGCCGAACCGAATGTATTATTCAAAACGTCTGATGGTGAAAACTTTGTCTAATAAATCTTAGCTGGAATGTGTTGCTTCACATGGGAATCCAATCTCTGCGACGTCTGGCCAACGTAATATGAACCACAAATACATTTAAATAAATAAAAATTAAAGTTATTGAGAGGGGAAGAGCGTCTTTTCGGATTTATGATAATATAGGTCTAGTAGAAAAAACAACATGAGGGTTCGATGCAAAATAACACTGTCGAACAACCAGTGTTATTTATTTGTTATTTATTTGGCAAATCTGCCACTTATATTACCTAGCCAGGCAAAGGTAAATAAGACATTTGTCTGCTGTAGTTTGTGTGACTTTATAAAAATTAGAAACTTTATTCTTTATTGTGGATCCACAATGTCTAAAGGATCGCTATTGTTACATAGGGTCTAAATCTAAATTTATCATCCAGGTAGGGCTTAAAACAAATCATTAATGCCCTCTGTGTAAGGGCTTTAATTAGTTTATTTTAGGGGTGGGGAATGAAAAGGGACCCAACGTGTATAAAGACCAGTAAATATACTATAAATAGAAGTAAAAAAAACTATAAATAAAACCAGTAAATATACTATAAATAGAAGTAAAAAAACAAACAAACAAAAACAGAAGAAATCTTAGCAACCAAAAATATAAAACTAGAATTGACTTTATGATTGACAAAGTGTCAATCATAAACTTAATTGATGGATAAAGGTTATTGAGGAACACAAAAAAGCACCTGTTTTCGTTTCATTGTCAAACAAACGAAAAGTGTCATTAATGTAACGAAAGTAAACATCAGATTTTTTAAAACCAAATAGTAAACCCTCTTCATGGAAACCCACAAAAATGTTTCCCAAAGCTGGTCCAAAAGGAGAAACCATCGCTACACCATCTATTTGTTTATACATGGTATTATTGAAACTGAATTCAACTGATATCTTGGCGAATTTCATTAATTCTATGAAAATATTTGCAGGAATAGCGGTTGTCAGAAGTTGACTAGCATATAGCTAATGTGCCAGCACATATATTGATAGTCTCCAAAAGTGGGACACAAGTAAAGAGACTAGAGATATAAAAAAACACATAGATTTACAAAGTAATTGCAGTTCTTTATAAAGTCAGCCAATATAAAAGAATATTTAATGCAAAAAGAACTATAATGTTCCAAAACAGCTCCCAAAATAGTTGCAAGCCATTTGGCTAACTTGTGTTCAGAAGACCCTATCAAGATCTCAATGTATTCGTTCTTATGAGTTTTAGGTAAGCCATAGAGATGAGGATGGATAGATTCATAAAAGTAGTGGTTGATGAACAGTATTAATGCTGAAGTTCCTCAGGGGGTCCATCTTGGGCCCGACTCTCTTCCTGAGCTACATCAATTATCTCCCAAATCAAATCCTAAGATCATTTGTAGACATTTATGCTGATGACATTACCATCTATGGCAACACATCAAAGGCCGGGCTTGACCTTTACTCCTGATCTAAAATGGAACACATACGTGAAATCCGCTGGAAAAATGGTGGGATCCTTCTATCGATCCAATAGATATCTACCTGCTGATGCAATTCTCCACCTATATAAGAGCCAGGTATATCCAAGGATGGAGTATTGCTATCACATCTGGACAGGAGCTGATAGAAGCTGCTTATCCTGCCTTGACAGAGTTCAAAATATACTTCATAGCATAGTGGGGGATGCTATTTTCTCTTCCCTCCAACCTCTTTCTCACAGAAGAGGCATTTCAAACTTATATCTGCTTTATCGCTATTTTCATGGCAAGTGCTCGTCTGAGCTCCAATCTATGATCTCCCCTTGCCTGACTTTCATGAAAAACACTCGTCTAGTTGAAACCACTATCAATAATTTCCCCCACTCTTTATCTGTACCTAAACCTAGACGTAGATTCCATGAACAAAGCCTCTTTCTTAGAACTGCATACCTGTGGAACTTTTCCTGCTTTCCAACTGACTACAATATGGTAGTCTTCAAGTTCAGCGTAAACAAATTCTTGATGAGCCATCCCCTTAAGTAATCCAATTTACCAAATTTCCACTACCAACAATTACTTCGACATGTTCCCTTTGATCACTGTACACTTATTAACCCTTATCCTCAGGTGGCCTCCAGGCCTTGATAAGTGGTGACTCCTTTGTTAAAAAAAAAGAACCAGTTGGTTTGATCAAATTTGAAATAGAGGTAGGAAGAGTTCTGTTTTTTACCCCATTTAACCAAACGTTTTTGGAACTTGATCTCAATAGATACAGTAAAAAATTTAGAGGTGTCACCCAAAATGGTCGTCATTTTGACATAATCCTGGTGATCACGTATGACCAACCCGGAGCCTTTGTCTGGTTTTGTGGTAACAAAGGAATTTATTATGGCGAAGTGCTTTAATTGTTCAAAAGTGTTCACTGCGCCATTTAGATTCAGCAAATATATATACCGGCATATGAATGTGCAACGTTATTTAATTTTGCCTTAAGTTCACTAACCTTAAAGCCGGAACATAGTGAAAGTCTTTGAAGTATATATCTCCTCTTGTTTAAGGGAAGTGGGAGAAATGCAGAAGTCCAAATAATGAGAAAGAATATTAAGTTCAAGTTGGGACACCTACACAGAAGAGAAATTAAGGACGTTTTGAATAACACCAGAGTTCGTCGAACAACCATATCTTTTAAAAATCAAGTGTTGCAAAATAATCTGATGTTTTAATGCTAACCTAGAAAGTTCGTGAATTAATGCCACATATTGTCTGAATCTGATTTTATCAAAAAAGAGATAAAGTGTTCACATAATTATTCCATATTTCATGGTATTTTTTTATATCTTATATATATTCACAATATCTTATATATATATTCACAATATCTTATATATATTCACAAGAAAGCTTGGATAAAAAATTGTCGATAAAAGCAACTTCAATTTTCTGTCCTGAGTGTAATTTAGTTCTTTTTATTTTAAATAAAAAATAAAAGAGGGACAAACTTGATTGCTCAAACATATCTGAAAAAGTCATATTAGTTTGCACTGTTTTTTATTTTACTATTCATTTTTATTGATTATTTCAGGAGAGTTCTTGGTCCTCAAATATCTGAATATCTTTTGGGGATACAGAATTTTATAATAGCTAAATATAGACCAAATTTTATCATATTGAATTTAAAAAATAAAAACTGAAAGAGCCAGCTGACCGTTTTCGCACATCGCTCAACAGAGCTAAATCGAGGGTTAATTACGATTTAAAAAAAAAATAAATAAAAAAAAAGTAATATGAAATGGAAGAAAGTCAAACAGTATAAGTTTATTTCTTTAAAAGAGATGTTTATTTACCTTTTCATGAAGTTATGAAGTAAACTTTAGTCCTTATCAGGGCTTTTTCAAGCGTTTTTTTTTTTTTTCTTTTTATAAATCATTACTTTTTTTCCTTTGAGATGTATCAGGTTGACACAAAAGTTCTTTTAAATTCAGATGAACATATCTCGACTCAAACAAAAATTTATTGATCGAAATAAGCACCATTAGAATCAACACACTTTTGCCAATGCAAAACAAATCTATTTATGCCAGTAACATAAAAATCTCAAGAAATGGGTTATTCTTGTTGCGTAAAAGAAGGAAAGATGGCACTTCATAACGGCATTTCTTTTGGTTGTCGTTCAATTCACGAGGCACCCATTTATCAAGTTCTCTCAACTGGTTGGAAATTATCATATATGTTACATCTAATTAAGAAGCAAGTTCTTGAACAGTTGCACGTGGATTGGCTTCGACTAAGGCTCTTAATTGTCAACATCAGATGACTGATCATTACGCTGATTATCTTTGAGACTCTTGTTGCCGCCACGAAATGTCTTAAACCACCATTGTTCTGTGTGTTCAGTAGTAGTTCCTGGGCCGAACGCTTTTTTGATATCGCAAGCTTTTTCAGCAGCTTTTTTGCCTAGCTTGAATTGAAATAAGAAAATTTTGCGAATTTGCTATTTTCCGTCTTGTATTCAACGTTCTAAAAAGAAGACAATTGTTTTAAACCGATTGTAATTTAAACAATTAGATAGAGCAAAAAAACGTTCTTTAAAATGATAAATAAAGTAAAGTTATTATAACGAAAACTTACTTGAAAATACATCATTTGAAATCAAAATAAAAAATTCCGCAAGAACCTTCTTGTCAACCTAATAAAAATCTCTCTGGGTAATAAGACTTTCAACGAGATTTAATAAGAAAAGATTTTCCTGTATTTTTTTTAAAAATTAGGTTGAACTCTGGACTTGCACCAAATATTAATTTAGAAAGAGATAATGTGACAATTCTATTGGAACCCAGGACCAAAAAACACATAGAATGTAATTCGAACTATCAAATAAAAAGAAATGGCAGGTCAAGTCAGTGTCAGTAATTAACATCACAAGTTCGTTGACGTATCTCATTATCAAACGAGATCATTATTTCCCCATGTAATTATCGGAATTCTCTTATGTACTTCTGACACACCTAATGGCATTCATCCATTGTAGCCTTGCTTTGCGGGCACCGAATGACCCCAGTGTTTAATGGCAGCGCATACTTACACATTTGGAACATACCAGAAAAAAGACCAATTACATTGGGCAATATTCTTATTCCCGCTGATCTAAAACACACAAATAATAATAATGTACATACATTATTAGGCGAAAGTCCAGAATTCAGCCTAGTTTGAAAAAAAATACAGGAGACTCTTTATGATGTACGTACATGTCACGGAACGAAAATGTCATATTCCAAAAATCATTAACGTGTTCAAGTACATTTTTTTTGAGAGAAAATCGTTCTTTTCGATTTTTAGCATTTAATAAATTGTAGCCATTACAAAGCTTATTTTGATCTCTATTTTTAGAGAGGTTGTTAAGAGGGAGGTAACTAGTGATGAATTTTAAATATGGCAGAGCTAGCCACAGTTCCTACTTGCTCATAAAATTTGATTTTCTTAATTGAATAAAAAAAAAACTACTTGATCAATTTACATGACTTTTTCATTCTGCCGCCGCCATTATTATTATTATTATTATTATTATTATTATTATTATTATTATAGAAGTCTAGAATTAGCAAATTTCTTCATAAAATTCATATATATATTAAAATAATTATTTAATGGTTTCATTAATTAATGAACCCTGTTTTTAAAATATGACCAATTATCTATTTACAATGATTCGATTTTTTATTTTTTATTTAATAATGCATAATTTAATTTAATGTATTTTTATTAACTAATGTAATTGAAATTGTTAATATTTTTTACTAATATTCATCATCATATATTTGGTTTGATGTTTTTAATAATCGATGTATTTTATTAATGTTGTTTTATTTGTATTATTTGTGTTGCGGGGCCGGTCATCCAGAAACAATCGACCCAACAACTAACAAGGCAGACACAGGTTGTTTGGTTTTTATTTGCAAAGAAAACAAAAAATCGTATGAACTGGATGCTGGTTGTCCGGAAGGTTGCACGTCACCGGAGGCTAAAGTCTAGAGGGCTGGAACAGGTACTCTAGACGTAGCGTAGTTTAGGGTTGCTCGCTGGATCTGGAACGATCGGCTGGGCGTAAGGGCGATCCGGAATGGTCGGTGGACACTGAGAACGTAGGAGTCAGTGTTAAGCAACAGACGGTCAGTAGGGAGCCAAGTGCAGGGGAGGTCACAAGCCAGAGGTGAGAGGTGCAGTCAAGGTTGCAGGCTGGAGGAGTGAGGTGCAGGCGAGGTTGCAGGCAAGAGGAGCGAGGTCGCAGGCCGGAGGAGCAAGGTTGCAGGCCAGAGGAGCGAGGTGGAATCAAGGTGCAAGCAAGGTTGCAAGTTGAAGGAGTAAGGTTGCAGGAAAGCTGCAGGAAGAGCTGGAAGGCACCAAAGGCTGGAAGGCTGCAGGAGTGAGCTGGAGGTGCTGGAGCGAGCTGGAAGCACCAAGGGCTGGAAAGGCTGTGGGAATGAGCAGGAAGCTGCTGGAGTGAGCTGGAAGCGACGTTCGCTGCTGATGGGTCTCAGAAGGCAAGCAGTGGTAAATCGCATTAGTAGAAAAACTTGTTAGCCCTGATAAGAGCTGGCTGTTTAGCCTTAATGAGGCCTGTTTGAACTGCTGTTGAGATGGCTGGTGTTGCTGGGAATCCTTCGGCAGGTGGAGTTGGTCGATGTGATTGGTAGCATCAGTCATCGCTTCGGGAGCCTCCTCCTAGTCCCCGGTCAGGTGCCAGACCCGGCTGAAACTGACGGTATTTATTTGCTTCCCCACTCAGCAAATTAGGTACAAGGCTGTTTTTTTAATGTAGAGAGTGAAGGGGAGGGGGACCAGTTCCACAGAGAGGGAACTGGATAGTGACAATTGGTATGAAGGGTTTCCCCTACAGTGACTAATAACTGATTGCTCAAGAGCTATTGTCTTATATGTTGGGTTGCCCCCACATATGGTCTTTGAGATTCAGGCCCAGTCCCCGCAGTGACCGGGCAAAACTGACTGGATTTATTTGTTTCCCCACTGAGCAAATTAGGCACAAGGCCGTTTTTTAATGTGGAGAGTGAATGGGAAATGGGGACCAGCTCCCCGGGGAGTATGGGAGCTGGATAGTGACAATTGGTATGAAGAGTTTCCCCTACATTGACCAATAACTGATTGCTATGAGAGCAATGGTCTTATATGTGGGGTTGCCCCCACATATGGTCTTTGAGATTCATGCCCAGCCTCTGTACGGACCGGGCAAAACTGGGTCGGCAAAACTGGAGCCGGGCGAAACTGACTGGATTTATTTGCTTCCCCACTGAGCAAATTAGGCACAAGGCCATTTTTTTATGTTGCGAGTGAAGGGGAAAAAGGGACCAACTCCCGGGGAGTAGGGGAGCTGGATAGTGACAATTGGTATGAAGGGTTGCCCCTACATTGACCAATAATTGATTGCTACAAGAACAATAGTCTTATATGTGGGGTTGGTATTTATTTGCTCCCCCACCGAGCAAATTAGGCACAAGGTCGATTTTTAATGTGAGGAGTGAAGGGGAAATGGGGACCAGCTCCTCGGGGAGTAGGGGAGCTGGATAGTGACAATTGGTATGAAAGGTTGCCCCTACATTGACCAAGGTCTTATATGTGAGGTTGCCCCCACATATGGTCTTTGAGATTCATGCCCAGCTCCCCCACAGGGACAGGGCGAAACTGACTGGGCTGAAACGGGCTGTATTCATTTAGGAGGAATGATATTAGTGGTGTCGCTCCCCACAAGACAAACAAACAACTCTAATTAATTCTAGAACAAAATTTATGCAATCAAAAGTGGCTTTTGAGTTTGTTGATCGATTTAAATTAATTTTGTCTAAAAAGTCAATTGCCTGAATTATTGGCGTTTTGTTTGATATATTTGAATTCCGACATGCATAGAAAAAAAAAAGGGAAGGTGAATGTGTACGTTGAACCCGGATATGTTCATACGTTTAGCTCGCGTTAGCCTATCAGGAAGTCAAAGAGAAACAACGTTAGCCTATAGGGAAGTCAAAGAGAAACAACGGGGGGGGGGGGAAGAAAGAAAAATGGGGGTGGTGATTTGAAACCGCGACATTTGTATTATTTGTTTTATTTGGACGTTTCGACTGATGTAACTTCCGACCTTCTTCAGGTATGTCCTGTCAAACTCAGGAATCTGTATAGAATTTCGAACGGTAATGTTTATTTAATCCACGAGGGTAGACTGTTCTTGTTTCATCAGTCATGAACTCTTGAATAATTTATAATTAGATTCTTCTCATGTACTGAACCTTCAACTTCCAGATTTTCACTTAGAACTGATTATTACTTAGCCCTTTATCCAATGAACCACAGATCCATAAAGATTTCCGAGTTCAACAACCTCAAGAAGGTCAGAGGTTATATCGGGCGAATAATTTTCAAGGTGAGAACAGTAGTCTGAATAGTCTGAATAATCCAAATGCTGAATGCTCATCTAAAAAATTTCAAAACTTGATTTAGTTTCATTATATTTGTGTTATGTATTCGCATAATTAGTTATTTTAGCATATACATTTATATACAGTCTGTATTTTTATTGTATATTATTACTAGCAGACTCGACATTACCCGGAATGAAACAAGGTTCAACAAATGTCCCCTACTTTCATTATTTTATCGTCATCAAAATCGGTGAAATTGACCATTTTTCAATCAAATCGATTGATTATCTGTTCTAGTCAGGAGACCCACTGCAGTGCACTGGGATACAACTTCGCATGCCCCCCCTCCCCACAGTGACTTAATCCACAATACATCATAGTCTACATTATACTGTAGCGAACCTACTGTTGATATAAAATAATTTTTTATATAATGGCTCGAATTAAAGTTTAAAATATAAAAGTCAAGTATCATGGTTAAATTGTGCTCTAAATGGAAACATTCACTTTGAACGTGCTCTTGTCTTATCAAAGAATCTACTGTTGATTTTATACACCAGGCCCTTCTGCTTGTGTGGTGACAAAACTTCTCAAATGCACTTGTGATGTTAGACTAGTCAAAATCGGACAGCTCCTTCTTTAATCAAATTTTTTCGATTATCAATTTTCGATATTATCAGAGGCATTCCAATACAAAAACTATCTAAGAACATTCCCAAATACATAATGTAAATTTGTGTGAAATTTTTTAAAAAATCAGCCTAGTCATCTCGGAGTCATAGGGAACAAACTCAGACACACAGACACACACACACACACACACACACACACACACACACACACACACACACACACACACACACAGAGTTCCTTTTTATATATATATATTATCATATTAATAAATTATTATATTATTTATAGTATTGTCTTTTTTATACATTCCCCGATTCAATTTTAAGATAGTGTAGCTAGTGCTGAAGAAATGTAGTCATAATCATCTTCATCGTCATATCGTATGAATCCGAAGATTCTATTGTTGGCATTGGTTTCCCCGATATTTTTCTAGTCAGAATTCTTTCTAGAAAAACATCAGGTACCTACATAAGGAATCATGAATCATGTGAAGGTTGCCAACATCCTAAGTGAAAGTGTTTTTGTGGAATGAACTGGATTCGAACTACAAACACGCAGGTCATCAGTCCACGTTGTTAATGATTAGACCACCATCATCTTCAATGACGATGAAAAAAAGCAAATATTCTTGAGATTCGAACTTTTTTTGACACTTAAAAGATAAAAAGAAGAAATAAATTGGGAAGATTGTATTGAGAAAAAATGGCATTTTGCAAAAAGAAAATTCTTCTTGTTGACATTTTTTGTAAATTATTATGTTGCTTTCAGGTTCACTCGTTATGAAAGAGATTTCTTGAGAAATGGTAGGTTTCTATAAGTTGGCCTCAAATTCCTAAATTTCTTTTTGCAATTATTTGCATTGGTGGTAAAAGTAATTCTTCGAAACACAAAAAAGAGCAACTCGCATTTGTCATTTGTAATAGTTCTCATGCAAACCATTTTAGAAACGAACAACTTCTAACAACATCATGTGGAAACTTGTAATCAAGACAACCAGATAGTCGAGAAATGGAAAGTGAAGAAAAAGAAGAAGAAGAAGAAGAAGAAGAAGAAGAAGAAGAAAAGAGAGGGGAGAAAGACGATGACAGAGCTTGCAGAGACATTGAGTTTCAAAGAACTTTAATATACTCACAAATAAGATTTGTGCTAGCACTGCAGCTAATCTTTTTGACAGATTTTTTCATTATCTAACAGAGAAAAAAGAAAGCTAATATATATATATATTCTTTTTCTCCACATAGATAGCTCTCGCTGGAAGTTTGCCAAATTGGTTATGATGTTTGGATTCATATTAAAAGTGACACATGTCTCGAATTGTGCGAAAAGCTGAACTCTCCACATTAATGGTTCTGTAAAATATATATATATGTATGTGGATCATAATTTTAAAATTATATATATATATATATATATATATATATATATATATATATATATATATATATATATATATATATATATATATATACGCACATGAAATTACAAAGATAAATAATATCTTTCGATATCCTCTCATTTGGAGTTGCTTCTAATGTAGTACTTCATTACTAGTCTATTCTCGTTTGCAGTCTATTCCTTCCTCTGAATTTTTAGTTTGTTGTTTTCTTCATTAGTGTAAGTTGCATATTTAACTAGTTAACCTACTCACTCACTACTGTAGGGCCCCAATATGGAACAAATGCAACAAGTTACATTCCTCTGGTCTGAGCTTTGTGAGCTTCTTGATTTGGCGTTTTTTTACCTTCTCATATTCTTGTCTGTACGATTTATCCAGATCTGATTGGATTCTCACCCTGTCTTCCTCTTGAGTCACCTTGACAAGGAACGATATTTGTCGGAGATTTCGTTCCTAGCTGGAGTCCGAACACGGTACCCCCGTAATAATAATAAAGGGTTGGGTTCGAAACTCCTAACAAATGGTTCCCCAGTTCAATACAAAACACCTGATGAAGGCCGGAGGGCAAAACGACCGAAACGTTGTGACTATAACAACCAAGATGAGGAAGTCAGTCTGACATAAAAACACCTCATCTCAAAAATGCAGACAATTACTATATATATTTATATATATATATATATATATATATATATATATAATTATTATTATTATAATTATTATTATTATTATTATTATTATTATTATTATTATTATTATTATTATATTTTCTGTATCTACATAAAATTTTATGCAAATATTTTCAGTGCTTGATATCTAAGTAAAGCTATGTAGTAAATTTTGAAAATATATATAGCAATTAAGCTACACAGAATCTTCAGTGTTTCATTCATTCAAGCAGAATATATATATATATATATATATATATATATATATATATATATATATATATATATATATATATATATATATATATAGAGAGAGAGAGAGAGAGAGAGAGAGTAATCTTTTGGTAGTTCATATTGTTTATATAAACTAAAATTTCCCTTACTCATAGCTCGTGCTGATGACTTAATGCACAAAAAACGGCCAAAAAATTGGTCAAGTTTCAATCTTAGCTTGAAACACTTATCTGTTTAGCCACACTGAAGAGCTGTGAAACAACAAAACAGTCTTTCTGTCTATGTATGTACATGTGTGTGTTTGTACATGCACGTGTGTGTAGGAAGTTGCTGCTTCTACGTTTAGTCTTATCAATCCTCAGCTGACTGGATACAAAATAAAGAATGTGTCAGATGATTGGAATTGACCTTGAAGTATACTTAACGTATCTAATTATTCCCTTAACAGTAATTTCCCAATTTTCCCAGTGAGTAAATTTTTTTCGTCTCTCTCTCTCTCTCTCTCTCTCTCTCTCTCTCTCTCTCTCTCTCTCTCTCTCTCTCTCTCTCTCTCTCTTACAACCGTCACCCTTTTGTTTATCTAAGCTCTTCATGGCTATTTCATGAAAATTATATACGATACAGACAACACTTATCTATTTGTGTGTGTAATGATTTTAAGGAACCGGAAAGTCGGTGGCATATTAGGAAACCATTTTTTTATAGCTGCATTTGATGTGAATTGGGAATTTTAGAGCTTAATTCAAGGGTGGATTCAGCAAATACAAAATTCTTTTCATAAATAAAAAAGCAAATAAAGATTTGATAAATATGGAAGTCAGAAATAATAAACAACATACACATACATACTCAAATATTACTGACCAAGGGAAGAGCACTATTGCTGATCAAGGGAAGAGCACTATTGCTGACCAAGGGAAGAGCACTATTGCTGACTAAGAGAAGAGCACTAATAAATGAAATAGTAACAGCCCATTTGTAATTTTGTGGAAGATAAAAAAATTTTTGTAGACCCGGCGTTGCTTGGGACCGTATAAACAATGAGAAAATTGAAGTTGATTTGAAACATATTTGTTATTTTTCAGATAGAGGAATTTTTAATGTCAATGTATCATTAGCTTTTTCGAGCAAAATAATATTTTACCTACCCTAGGACGGGTATTACATGTATCAAATAATTGTACCTTATCTAGGATAAGTAATTTATACCATATATATGAAATAATGTTTCCTTTGCGAGGATGGGTAATATACAAAACATATTTAAAATAATTTTACCTACCCTCGGACGGGTAATTAAAATAAATACATGAAGCAATTTCACATACTATCGACCGGTGTTGTACAACATGTTAAATAATTTCTCTTACCACTAAGGCTACCATAATTTAAAGAAAACTGAAATAATTTTTAGAAAGTAGATCATTAGATTTTCCAAATTAGTACATAAATACATCATCTTGGTTAAGAATTAGGCAACCATTGCTTCATCAAAAATTTCAATATTACTGGGGTTTTTTCCTTCGTCACTATCGGCACTAAAATTGTAAGAAAAATTATGACATTTTTTTAACAATGTCTAAGTAGGATTTTCAAATTAATGCATAAATACATTGACACAGTTAGTGATTAGACAATCCTTGCTTCATTATCAAATTTCACAGTACTGTGTTTCATTTTAATTCCCCAATACTGACACAAATTTTTTTTTGAAAAATACTTCATTTTCTGAAGATTTCTCAGTGGGTTTTACAAAAATACACAAATGTGTTAAGTTTATTTATTAGCCAATCCTTACTTCACTACAAAATTCCACATTACTGTGCTCTATTCCTACCAACTACCGATGCCATATTTTTAAGTAAAATGATATCATTTCTGGAACATAACTAAGCAGGTTTTCCAAGTAAGTATAGAAAAAAAAAAAAAAAAAATGGATCACCCCCTACAGAAACTGGCCTAGTAAACTTTCATAAAAAAACAACAATATATATATAAATTAATCTAATTTCGAGATCGTAAACTGTTTCAGCCATATCCGGAATAAACTTCACAAATAAAGTAATTTTGAGATTGAAAATTGTTTAAGCCATGGACAGGACAAACTATACATTCTACCACCCTCATTTAATCCAAGCGATGCTGGGTATTCTGCTAGCATATATATATATGACCAAGACAATGTTTCCAAGTAGTTACCAATATGATAATGACCAGTCTACATTTTGCTTAACTTTGGTGATCTACAAAAAACATTTGGTATTCCCAAATAGTCAGCCATCTGATAATGACCAGACTCTATGTTGCTTAACTTTGGTGGTCTACATAAACATTTGGTATTCCCACGTAGTCACACATCCGATAATGACCAAGACAATGTTGCTTAACTTTGGTGATCTACATAAAGCATTTGGTATTCCCAAGTAGTCGCCCATCTGATAATGACTAAGACAATGTTGCTTAACTTTGGTGATGGACATAAAGCATTTGGTAATCACCCATCTTATGATGACCATGGCAATTTTGCTTAACTTTGGTGATCTACACAAAGCATGTGGTATTCTCAAGTAGTCACCCATCTGATAATGGCCAAGACAATGTTGCTTAAATTTTATGATCTACATACAGCATTTGGAATTCCCACGTAGTCACACATCTGATAATGACCAAGACAATGTTGCTTAACTTTGGTGATCTACATAAAGCATTTGGTATTCCCAAGTAGTCACCCATCTGATAATGGCCAAGACAATGTTGCTTAACTTTGGTTATTTACATAAACCATTTGGTATTCCCAAGTAGTCACCCACCTGATAATGGCCAGACTCCATATTTCTTAACTTAAGTGATCTATACAAAGCATTTGGCATTCCCAAGTAGTCACCAATCTGATAATGACCAAGACAATGTTGCTTAACTTTGGTGATCTACATAAAGTATTTGTTATTTGCAAGTATTCACCCATCTAATAATGACCAAGACAATGTTGCTTAACTTTGGCTATTTACATAAATCATTTGGTATTCCCAGGTAGTCATCCATCTGCTTATGGCCAGACTCCATGTTGCTTAATTTTAGTGATCTATACAAAGCATTTGGTATTCCCACGTAGTCACCATCTGATAATGACCAAAACAATGTTGCTTAACTTTGGTGATCTACATAAAGCATTTTGTATTCCTAAGTAGACTCCCATCTGATAATGACCAAGACAATGTTGCTTAACTTTGCTGATCTACATAAAGTATTTGGCATTCCCAAGTAGTCACCCATCTGATAATGGTCAGACTCCATGTTGCTTAACTTAAGTGATCTATACAAAGCATTTGCTATTCCCAAGTAGCCACCCTTTGGATATGACCAAGACAATGTTGCTGAATTTTTTTGACTAAAGCATTGGATATTCCCATGTAATCCCCCATCTGATAACAACCAAGAACATGTTGCTTAACTTTGGTGATCTACATAAAGCATTTTGTATTCCCAAGTAGTAACCCATCTGATAAGAACCAGACTCCATGTTGCTTAACTTTGCTGATCTATATAAAGCATTTTGTATTCCCAGTAGCACCTTCAAAATTTTTCAAATCGGACCTATACTGCACAAGCACCTTAAAGTTTTTACAAATCGGACCTATACTGCACAAGCATCTTAAAATTTTTCAAATCGGGCATATATTGCACAAGCACCTTCAAAATTGTCAAATCGGACCTATACTGCACATTGCACAAGCACCTTCAAAATTGTTAAATCGGAACTATACTACACAAGCACCTTCAAATTTGTCGAATCGGACCTATACTTCACCTATGTCATACAATCCCGGGCGACGCATGGTATTCTGTTATACAATCTGTTATACAATCCTGGGCGACGGCGGCTGTTCTTCTAGTACATATACACCTACTTCATCCAATCCCGGGTATTTTGCTAGTACATATATCCACCTATGTAATCCAATCCCAGGCAGCGCTGGATACTTGGCTAGTACATATATCAACCAATTTTTTTCCAATCTTAGGAAAAATTCCATGAATTTTATCCAATCCCAGGTCATGCCGGGTAATCTGCTAGTACATATGTAATGCTAGTGCTATGTTATACAATTCCGGGTGACATGGGTATTCTGCTAGTACATATACACCAATTTTATCCAATCCCGGGCTACGCCGGATATTAGGCTAGTACATATATCAACCAATCTTATCCGATCACAGGCAACACTGGGTATTCTGCTAGGAAACATTGAATGTATTTCCACCTACGTCGGGTAATCTGCTAGTACATAATACTTTTATATGAATTCCTTAAATTCCTTCCTCCTTAACTGAAGATTATATAAAAAAACATAACCTCCCAATACTAAGAATGGCTTTCTGAATAATAATGGTTTTATTTCAGAATTGTGAATCAGCAGTTTAGCAATGTGTGATGTTTGGAATATGACATCTTGTCTCAATGTAGTATACGATAAATATATAATTTGCATCGTTGTTTACTTGGTATTTTGGCTAAGATCAAAGTGTAGTATCTGTTCTTAGAATTCAAGTGGTTTCATCTTTCGCCCCCTCCCCCTAAGAAAATATGGGGGAGGTATTCAATGTATTTCCACCTATGTTGGATAATCTGCTAGTACATAATACTTTTATATGAATTCCTTAAATTCCTTCCTCCTTAACTGAAGATTATATAAAAAACATAATCTCCCAATACTAAGAATGGCTTTCTGAATAATAATGGTTTTATTTCAGAATTGTGAATCAGCAGTTTAGCGATGTGTGATGTTTGGAATATGACATATTGTCTCAATATAATATACGATAAATATATAATATGTGTAATATGCATTTTTTTTTACTTGGTCTTTTGGCTTAGATCATAGTGTAGTATCTGTTCTTAGAATTCAAGTGGTTTCATCTTTCGCCCCCCCTCCCACTGAGAAATTAAATTTAGAAATTCATTGTTTACATTTTAAAACATAGTAAAACGATTCCCGTTCTCTCTCTCTCTCTCTCTCTCTCTCTCTCTCTCTCTCTCTCTCTCTCTCTCTCTCTTTCCCATAAGTAAGGAAGAATACTAAAAAAAAAAATGTCCGTATGTTAAAATTTAGTATTGTTTCGTCTCTTACCTAATTAATTTTTAAGCATAAATTTTTTTTGTTCTGGACAGTTTTGCTTGTAATGTTTGGTTTAACTATCGTATCTAATTATTTTTAACCTGCTAATAACTTTGGTAATGTTTTCATAACGTGTATGTTAATATTTTAATTTGTATGATAGTTGCCTTTTTTACCGATAACAATCTCTTATTATATGCAATGTTTTTATATACAGACCGCCATTACAGCTTGCTGACATCAAGGTCATGTGACATGACTCAGCGTTTATTAAATTACGTATAGATATCGTTAAAATGTCACTTTTACAGCCCCCCCCCCCTGTAAAGAAACGATCAGCTGACTAACTTAGAGTGGACCTTTTGGGCCAAAAATTTGATATTTGTCGTCTGGAGGGTCGGGCTTTAATATGATACCTAATTTGTAAAATTTGTTCTGTCTGTTGAAAGTTTTTGGCGGACATACAAACACACATACATACATACAAACATACATACATACATACATACACACACACATTTTCGCGTTCATATGTATGGACTAGCAGGCGGGAGGGGGGAGTTACCTGGCGTTGCCCGGGTGTTTAGAGGTGTGTGTGGTTTTGGGTAAATCAAAATACTCGGGTGTTTGTGTCGGAGGGGGGGGGGTAAAATAAAATAAAAATTTTGGTAGGTAAGTATGAGGATCGAACCTGAACTCTTGAGGCGAAGTGTGAAAAAAAAATGTGCGATGTTAACCATTGGGGCACCGCGAAATACTAACGGAAACACGTTTGAATTTATTTAAGTATTTAGAATTGGTAGGCACACGTTTTAATGACTTAATGAGGTCAACTTCGACTGCGGGATAGTATTTTATTTACTGCGGGAATGCTTTTTTATTTCTATTTTTCAAGATATTTGGGGGGGAACAGCTCCCCATAAAAAGGGGATTGTCTAAATTGAATAGCAATTGTCTGATATAAGGAAAATTTCCACATTGATCAAATCTGATTGCTTTCAGACATTTCCAGCGATCACGATTTACCGGAAAAATACTGCCAGAATTAGTGTCGCTTTTATTATACAAAAAAGCCTAATCCACATGCGGCGAGCAAAAAATGTTGAATATTTATCTTTTCAAAGTCAAGCAAATTAAATAGACAGGCGACCTCCATTGTTAATTTGTAGATATTATGATTTATATGTGATATAAAAAGTTTTAAGAAGTTGTGAGCCGACCGACCGCTTCTCGGAAAAAAAGCCTTTTACAGACATACACAAAAAACGAACATACATACATACATACATACATACATACATACACACATTTTCGCTTTTATATTTATAGATGCCACAGGCAAGACAAATGAGACGAGAGCGGAGTGAACAACCTCATCCACCCCCTAGTCTTTCCTGTCCACAACTCTTCCCCAATAAACTAAGTTTTCAAAGCACATTTTATGGACATTAATAAATGACAGTTTTCAAAGCACATTTTATGGACATTAATAAAGAAGACAGACAAGCAACAGAATCCGATACTCGGACACGAGTGGGAGCCAATGACAAGGCATGCCATAATTTATGTGAAATTATATTTGCTAGCTGAACTTGTGTGAATAACACTGCATTATTATTGCAAATACTGAAACCATTTTTGTGTAAAACTTTGTTGAAAAAGTAAAGAACTCTTTGATCTTCCTTATGCTTTCCAGAAGTGAATTACTTCCTTTTGTTCACTTTTTCTTTTAGACAACCATTATTCTCACAGAGACTCGAACTCTGTATTGTTCTAAATAAATTAATAAGAATAAATCAGGTGATTTTGACTAAAGTTAGCCATCTTATACATCCCAACATCACAAGTGCATTTGAGAAGTTTTATTGCCATACAACCCGGAAGGCCCAATATATAATACCAACAGTAGGTTCTTTGATATGACAGGGGTGCATTCGAAATGAATGTTTCTGTTTAAAGCACAGTTTCACAATAATACTTGACTTCTTCATTTTAAACTTAAAATCAAGCTATTATCACCACACAAGCAGTAATGCCAGGAATAGAAATCAACAGCATGTTCTTTGATATGACAAGAACGCATTTGAAATGAATGTTTCTGTTTAGATCACAATTGAACCATGATACTTGAATTTTGCATTTTAAACTTTAATGCAAGCCATTATATATAAGAATAATTTTATAAAATCAACAGTAGGTTCTCTACAGTGCAATGTAGACTACAATGATTATGATTAAGTCACTGCATGGAGACATCGTGATGGGTCCCTAATTAGAGCAATCAATGAATCAATTTTATTGAAAAATGGGCTGCACTGTGAACCTCCAGATGGCATCCTAAAAAAGATTTGATAGAAATTTGTATAGTCTGAACTTTGTATTCTTTTTCATGCCAAAAAAAGCATATTGCTACTTGGAAATAAGAGACAACTATTTGGGATCATGTCTTAGAAGGAGTTGTGGAAAGTTAAGCAGCTCTTTAACCAATTATAAAGGATTTTGGAACACAGCTGCTTAGCATAAAGAACCATAATGTGGGCTATATTTTGTTTTATGCAATGGAAGCCTTTTGTGAGAATTCGACTATGATTTTAGTGAAATTTTAACAATAGATATTAGACATCAAATTTCAGTTTCTTTGAAGTATTTTAACAGGTTTTTGGGGACATAATATTAACATTCAAATATTTCAGATTTGCATAAAAAATTTTCCATAGTAATTTGACACCAAGCAAGATTCTCTGAATTTCAATTCCAATTTCAAGCATTTCATTTTAGACATTTTCTAGAATCAAAATCTTGTAATGAATTTTTATCAGCATTGAAATAAGAATTCTTGGTATAATATTTAGTATTATTATGTCTTAATCTTAATTTTTTATAAGGGAACATAAAAGTAATGCAAAATCTTTTTGGCTTTTTGTTTGTTTATTCAATTTTAGTTTATAATTGTTGAACTTGCATCATAAAACTGAAAATATGTTTTTGCATATGAAAATATCTCATTGCTCTCATATGAAAAAAAAAGATAAAAATAATAATTCAAATCGGTAAAATGTTTTAACATTCTTACAAAAGAATTATAACAATGTCTTATTTGACATTCATAAAATCCAAAACATAAAATAAAAACATTTTTTACTGAAACAATTATATTTGGAGGTGAACAATATTTGATTTTATATCCACAACTCTACTAAACAAAAATATTTTAAGCAATTCAGATTGGAGACATGACTGACATATTATTTTTACATGCATGAGAAATATTTCCATTTTGGAACAAAAAATTAAGTAAACCCGATCAAATATAATTTAGATTGTTTACAAGAATAATCATAAGAATTCCTGAAATTTGGGTTGAAACTCGATGTACAGATTTTGTATTATTTGGGTTAGTCTAACTAGTATTTCCATCCACATGAATATATGGCACAATGGATAAAAGTGTTAAATGTAATTAATTTTTTTATAGTCTTTTGTCGTTACTACAGGTGATACTAATTAAGAATCAAACCAAAGTTACATAAGACTTCTATGCTGTCATGGTTGACGGAATAAGAATAATCTACTCCCATGGATTATACAAAGGGTTCAGTTTGATATTCCATATAGATTCTGAGTTCAGTCTAAAGATTTCCAAGTTCGACATGATGCACCTAAAGAAAGTCAGAGATTACATCAGCTAAAACACTGTGGAAATAACACTCAAGATGAGAACAGTAGTTCAAATAATACAAATTATCCATCATTTCAAAAAACAAAACAAAACTAAACAGAAACAGAAACATTTTGTAAATGATCGTAAACTACAGTCCAAGAATTAGATGCAATTGTTGGATCGAGTGGCAGGCAAAGATACGATCTTCATTTGTGGCAGAGATTTACTTTTGTTTGTTTGTTTTAATCTTATTCAATCCAAACAAGGCATATTGTCACTTGGACATAAAAGGCTTCTATTTGGTACTATATTTACAGGGGACCATGCAAGGAGGTGAGTGAGATGTCTGTTTACATTACATTTAAATTTCTGCATATAAGTACAGTCAGAGAAACAGGGAGAAAATTCCAAAATTTAGTAGTTCAAGAGAAGAAGCTATTAGGCTTCCCGGAATCTAGGTATTTCTACAGTGAAGGGGTGGAATTTTGCTGCTAAATAGGTTTGTCGGGGGTATGTACGTCAAGAGGGTAGAAGTGTAATGAGTTTGTCAGAGTTCATCCCATTTAACTACTTCTTAAATAGGTACAGGGATGCAACATTGCAGTGATGGGACAGAGGTTGGAGTTTGGTTGATAGTGTAGGAGACTATTTTGGACCCTATCTAAGAGGAAGAGATAAGTGGTGGATGCCAACAATATTTCAACTATATGATCGTATGCCCTAAAGACTTAAGTATGAATCCTAGTGCTGAAAATAGTTTGAGAAAGGAAGATAATTTGATTGTTTGAATATAACTGGAATCCCTCACTCTCAATTTTTATGCTCAAGACCATATCCTTATACCCGACCCCACACACACATCTTGCATGTCATTAATTTGTCATATCTGAATTGAATCCTGTCCTCTAACATTATTAACACGTTTTTCAAAAGTGAAAAACCTTTGAAAGTTCAATTAACATCATCTAAAACAACTTTCAAAAGAATATGTTACATTTTAACTTTTTCCCAATTCTATTCTTTAATTCCCAATTGAATTTAATTTGGATTCTGTATCGAAAGTTCTATCAATTTTATAGCAAATTTAGACTTAAAAGTTTTCATTGTTTGAAGAAGTAAAACTTATTTTCTGTTCTCAAATACAATTTTGTTTACTTCATTATACCTAGTTAACTTGATTGGGATACTTTTTATACCGTATTCTTATTACTATGAAGTAGTTCACTCTGTCGCTGGAGAAACTCTTCTTTTTTTTTCTATAACTATTTTAGATGTTAAAAAGTGAAACATTTGCTTACTGGCTCTCCATTATATTTCTGTCAGTGATCTACCTATGAGTATTCAGTCGTATCTGCTGCTGATAATTTTATTGTCTGCAAGATTGTCACTGTTTCAAACTTCAACATCTGTACACAATGGCAGGTTAATATGCCAGCTGGTTTTCCTTCTTAAAAACAAAGTTATAATGTGTCATTTGGCATATTAGACTTGAGCTACTGAACTGCAAAATACTTTTCGGATGAACTCATTTTTCATTTCCATGTGTCTCCTCACTTAATTTAGACTGATCAGTTTGAGACAACAAAAACGCTTAAACATTTATGATAGCTCAGTTATCATTGCCATTTTTAAAGAAATGTCTACACATATTTTATGCCATGTTTTTGTTTTTCTTGAGTTCAAGTAAAATGATCATATGTTTCATGTGTTACTTATTCCCCATTTCTTTGTGATAATTTGATCATTTTCTCTTGCTTTCTAGTGATTCATAGTCTAAAGCTAAACTTTCCTCACTCGTGTGAGTTTGAGACACAGATGCAGCTATAAGACTGCACTGTTTTCACTGCACATGATTATCAAATGGCGATTTTCAGTAAATATTAACAACATTTTAAATGGAGAAAACTCAAGAAGATTGATTAAATCGCAATGAAAATATTCATTAGAACTTATAAAATGGAAATAATGAAAGTTCTAGCCAGGATGTACTTAGATTTAATATTTAATAAGTCAGTTGGACTTGGTTCCCCAAAACATCCATCTCCAACCCTCAGAACTCTGAAAAGTTTGAAAACATCATTTTTTTTTTAAAATGAATTTAATGTTCATTGGCCAATCCTAAATTTAAGACCGATTGAATTCAGAATGGAAGTTGAGTATTTCGAAAGTTGTGTTCAGAACTATTAAACCGATTACTTTGAGATTTGTAAGGAAGGTTTTATTTATTGGCACAGACAACGTAGGCTTTTGATCTTTTTTTATCCTTTTAAACAAGACCCAGCATGTTTTTATCTTTAATAAAAATGTAACTACATTAATTGTTGATATTTTTTAATTTTAGACAAATTCGATTCATTTTTAGATTAATGAAAAATTCAAATACAAATAAACATTTTTTTTACCCTACCATAACTTGTAATGATATAAGCATCTAATTTGATACAGTGTTCACCATAGCAACCAATGTTTTTGGTTGCTTTGTAGTTTGGAATCTGATTACTCCTTTCATTTATTAAAGAGTTCAAGTGCATTTTAATATCATTAGTAACCATCCAATTATTAATGATTCAAATTATAATCACTTATATGATTATCAAATGGCGATTTTAAGCAAATATTAATAGCATTTTAGATGGAGAAAAACTAAAAAAGATTGATTAAATCGCAATGAAAATATTCATTAGAACTTATAAAATGCAAATAATGAAAGTTCTAGCTAGGATGTAATTAGATTTAATATTTAATAAATCAGCTTTGAAATGATAATAATTATCTATTACTCAGTATAGACGAGTTTTTCAAATAGTATTGAATACAATGATAATTATTCTTTGCACTATTAATTGGCTGTAGTGTCAGAACGTTGTGGTGGTTCAGGTATTACTAACTCTGATTGGGTCCATTAGAGGAAGAAATATGTTACTGTACCCGAAAACTTCTGCCAAAGGGAAAGCATAATTTATATTTTGATAACTGAGATCATCACAATAACCAACAACAATAATTAAACAAAACAATAAAATAGAAATCAGATTTTATTTCTTTGCATAGTGCAAAGGTTTAAACAGGATAATTCATTTATCAAAGAATAACATGGATTCTAATGTTGTATTCATCAAACTTGTTTTTTGTTTCTATTGTAACTTAGGACACTAATTAATAAAAAAAAAAATAGTGTGATACTGTTTATAATTTTGCCCATTTTTTGTTTACAGAGTTTTAGCATTATGAATAAATTTCTTCCCACTAATGAATAAAGGTAGTATCAGTCTGGATGTGCAATCTCCCAAAATATCTAAAGAATATTTACTGTCTCTTTATAATGATAAATGAACAACAAGCAGTGTTCCTAGACTATGGAAACGGGCTATCATAATTCCCATAGTCAACAATTAATACTCCTTTTCAAACCCAATGAACCTATCGCAATAACCAAGTGAATAAGCAAAACCCTGGTGTATACCAGACTGGCAAACTTACAATCTGGTTTTTGGAAAAATTGAAGCATGATCAACCAACTAGTTCGCTCTTATAGGAAAAAAATATATTTAACTGCCATATTCTTTTATCTCAGAAAATCATACAACGTTGTAGTATAAGTACAGATCTAAAAGCACGCAAATTGATTTATATTCATAAACTAATGAACAAGAATGTTAATGAGAATATCACAGTGAAGCATATTGTAACATTATTTAATATAAAGATTGATAATATTGTAAAATCTGGCATTGAAGAATTATTTTATCATAATCTTTTATGCATCGAAAAATATCTACTGACTGCAACAATGCCCAAATAAAATAAATCAATGGACAATTGTGAATAGTTCTAAAATCTCTCAAAATGAAATCAAATATATGCATTTCTGTCAAGTACAGAAATGCACTGCAACTCAATTTTCAATCAATCAATTTTATTGGTCCAAAAATAACAAGCCATTTAAAAAGACAGAAAATATTGAATTCATATTATCAGTTTTGAAATCCTTTCACACACACACACACACACACACACACACACACACACACACACACACACACACACACACACAGAATAATTAAAATGAGTATTGATTAGATTTTCTTTTTTCATTAATCTTAACAATCCTGTCAATCAACCCATCAAGCTATCCACTGTTGTTCCACCCAGTTTGTTGTTTCTAGAAATTACTGCACGATTTGTAGCAAATGAAATGTAAAGTTTATAGAACACACAGATGCGAATATCTCAATAATTCCAATTTTAATAATAACCGGGATTACATTAGACTCAACTTCCATATCTGATACTAATAGTGAGAAACTGGTAGCTTCCTTTAGTCTTGATAGACTATGGATACCCACCGTAAGAGTGGCTGTGCGTAGAATTTTTGTGGCAAGAGTTGTGCAATCTCCAACCACACCTCTCCTGAGTTGGCAATGGCAAATGGAGGTTTAGGACGACTGGAAACAATGCTGAGATAAGTGGAGAGAACAAACAGCACCTAGAATTCCCAAATGGTCACCCATCTGGAACTAGCCAGGCTCAACGTTGCTCAAGAACTGGTGAGTCAAAGTAATTATGTGAAGTGAGAAACTAAAATGCTATGGACAAGCAAACTTGCATTTGCCAATTTAAGGGGTCCATTAATTTGAAGTTTCACGATTAATGACGTCACCAATTTACTTTATTTATTTTGCTTCTTCAGTGCATTTCGCACATGGCAACAAAAACATTTATGATCTTATAATTATCAAAGGAATTTGAAAATAACAATATCTCTAATACATCTACTATCTTTGAGCATTCTTTGTTGAAATGCATTTCTTCGCTCTATAATAAAGATCAATATGTATTTACACACACACACACACACACACACACACACACACACACACACACACACACACACACAGGGGAAGATTTGAATGCCTACTAGATACCAACCTTGAGTATCTTCGGCCTCTCTGTACAGGGGTTTGTCAGCAGTTCTAACATGAGGATGCTTCAAGTTTGAAGTAAATCCTGACCAAAGATTCAAACTAAAATGAACATGTAAAGAAATTCAGAATTCACAAACTGGCAATATGTCACCCAGAATAAAAAGATCCTCTCAGCATGGCTATGCACTGGGTCATATGAGGAAAGCAACGGTGCACCTTCTCCTAGTGATGTTACCACAAGTAACAACACTAAACTGGATACTCCACCAGACCAGATCAACTCTAGTCCTGGAATTTGGCAAAACCAAACAATGACCATCAAAAAAAGGAACTATAATCTCGTAAAGTGGTCTGTTGAGAAGAAAATTATTCTTCACTTTTTCGCCTACTAAAGCTATGAGAAATGGGGAAGAAAGAAAAATAATATATTTGAGGCTTAAATAATATCTTCTCTTCAAAGGAAAAAGTATTAGAGACAACAACACAAAACTGACTTTTGATCATGTCACAGATAAATATCTCACAAAAGAGATAGAAAATGAAAAAGAGTTAAAGGCTCTTGACGAGGTGAAGGTGTATTTTGGTTAAAGGGACACAAATGAATTTACACAAACCCAATGGAGCAGGGAGGACAAATTATATGAACGATAGAATATGCAAAAATAAAGCATTCAAAACTTAAGGAAAAATGTCAAGAATGGCAAGAAATGAAGTATCAAATAAGAAATCAAGTATCAAATAAGAAATGAAGTATCAAATAAGAAATCAAGTATCAAATAAAAATGGCAAGAAATGAAGTATCAAATAAAATATCAAATAAAAATGGCAAGAAATCAAGTATCAAATAAAAAAGGCATTGAAAGAGAAAAACTCAATTGTCAGAAGTTTAACTTCATGAAGAACAATGTCTTCTCTATGGAGCAGATAGAGACATTAGAGACATTCGCTGGATGATTGAAGATGACCTCTGCCCAATAAGCAACCCCATCCCACTCCCCAAAGACATTACACCGGAATCCACCTCACCTCAACTATCCGACATGGTCTCAACAATCTCAACATCAACAGAGGAGACGTATTCTCAACGGCAATGCCCAATAAACAACAATAATTCTTCTCAAGGTTCACCCCCCTCCCCAAAAAAAATTCCAACTAAACAAACCTGGGCAAAAACAATGCCGCAATGCCTCACCTGGACGTATGACACTGGATGCAAATCAGGTGGAGCTGGAGGAAGAACTGGTTAACAGAATAGAAATGGCACAATGCCTGACTGTTGGAGATCGAACCAAACTGTTAAAAATGAAGATTCTTGTTACAAAAGTGAATGATGCTCTTACAAGAATTGTCCCGACTAATGCATCCTTAATTGAAACTATGCAACTTATGGGGCAGCATGGTTTATGCAGAGAAAACTTTTGCCTCAACATAAAGAAAGGAGAACAGAGGGAAACTTTAAGACCAAAACAAATGAACCAGTCTAGAAAATATGGCTTCAACAGAAAATACAAAAAATTTGAAAGGAAACTTCCAGGATATCTGCCTTTCTGTTATATGAAAGCCCAGGGGTAAAATTAAAAAAGAAGATGAATACACTTAAAACCGAATATTCCGTTCATAACCAAGTGCAACTAAGAGCTAAAGTAGCAGAAACCCAAGTTGCAATAAAAGCCTTAGCTGCACAAATTAAAAATAAACAGAAGAAAATGGAATCCAGATCATTGAATAGGTTGTTTGACAAGAACCCAAGGATGTTGTATAGAAATCTAATTAAAGAGGAAATCAAGGTAAAGTCACCACTGACACAGGAAGATATGGAGACATTCTGGAAGCCACTGTATGAGGGCCCCAAACAACACCAAGAGAGAGAATAGATAAATACAATTAAAGAGGCTGTCAAGGGAAAACAAGATATGCCAACTCTGAAAATCATGAAAGATGCTGTACAAAAAAAAGTCACTCCTTTTAGCAATTTTAAAAGTCCAGAACTTGACAATATTCCAAATTTCTAGCTTAAAAAGCTCACGGCACTTCATGAGCATTATGCGCAGGTATTTAGTCATGTTGTCTGTGGTGAGGAAGATTCACCAGAGTGGCTAACTTTTAGCAAAATGACTCTGCTTTCCAAGAGCCAAGAAACTCATTTGCCCAATAAATACATGCATATCTGCTGCCTCTCAACCATATACAAATTGCTTACAGGAATGATTGCAGATGCAATCAACACCTGGCCAATGGAAATTACCTCGAAAAAGAACAAAAGGGGTGTACCAGAAATAAACTTGGTACAAAGGACCAACTCCTACTTTATTAAAACAATTCTTGAGGACTGCAAAAAGCGTCAAAGGAACTTGTCAATGGCCTGGATTGACTATAAAAAGGCATCATCGCTCTTGTGCCTTACAATTGATCCAATTAGCAAACTTCTTAAAAAATGTGATGCTGAGTACAATCTTAGTAAAGGCAAGAAAAAAGAAAAAAGTAAAAGAGTGAACCATTTACTCCTTATGGACGATCTCAAACTCTATGCAGAGACAGAAACTGTAAAAACTTTCATAGAGGATGTCTGCATGGAGTTTGGATTTTTATAAATGTACCAAATGCACAATAAAAAGAGGAAAAGAAACAACATCCGGACATCTTCGGTTCAATGACGGCTTTATTGAAGATCTAGGAGAGGATGTCACATATTAGTACCTCGGTATAGAGGAAAACGTAACTGTGGAGCATGAAAAAATGAGACATAAGGTGGAACAAGAATACACTGCACGTCTTTAAAAGATCCTCCAAACCGAATTAAGCCGCAAAACAAAATAACTTCCATAAATCAGCTTTCAATCCCTGTCATCTCATATGATTTTGGCATTATTGACTGGCCTCAATGCAATATCAACAGGTGAGATAGAAAGACTAGGAAACACCCAACCTTATATAAAATAATATACCGAAACCAATGTATGGACAGGATATTCCTTGGCCTTACTGAAATAAATCATGCATATCGAACCACTATAGTAAGCATATGACAATAAAAATAGTAAGGGACCACCATTAACATCTACTCCAACGAACTCCAATTTTGCTGAAGCTTGCTGAAAACTTCATCGGTTTCATACTGGAAAATATTGCCGAGGTATATAATGAACGAGCAACACAGATTGCAACAAAGAAAAGAAAGAAATACACTAAAATCGAGATAGACATAAGAAAAAAAGGAAACAACACAAAAGAGCAGGAAAGTTCTTGGAGGAGTTTAAACAGGAGTATATAGACAGGGATGCTTCACACCAATGGCTCAAGAGTGGGAGACTTCCATTTGATGGAGAAAGACTCATTGTAGCCAGTCAAGATCAGGGCTTACTCACAAATGGATTAAAAAAATGGTTGGCCTACAAGCAAATGGCCAGTGCTGGTTTTGCCACTCAGTGATTGAGAGCCGAAGCCACCTAATATCTGGATGCCCAATCTTATTGGCAGATAATTTTTACACTGTCCATTACAACAAAATGCTGGAAAATCTGTGGAGAGATGCAATTTGACATATCATCGAACATCTGGGAACATAAACCACCAACGATAACATCAAACGGAAAAGTGATAATGTTCTACGACAAAGACATACAAACAGGCAGATACATAAAAGACAAGTCCATCAAACCAGATATTGTAATATGGAACAAGCTTGAAAAAATTTCGCTCATTATCGATGTCACAGTCCCAAATGATTTTAGCCTGAATAGAGCTGAATGGGAAAAGATAATAAAATATCAGGACCTAAAAAATGACTAAAAACGACATGGTCTCTGAAAGAAATAAACATTATACGGGTTGTGATAGGAGCAACTGACTTTAGAAATAAGAATATTCAGAAATAATTAGAAGCAATCCCTGGAAGAGCAAGCTTTAATAGAATACAAATAGCAGCCATAAAGGGAACAGCATCTATTCTTAAAAGAGCCCTCAGATATAAATTTAAATCATAATGGAATTAAGTGTTAGCTCCAGGAGGGAATCCGTTATTCTCATAAAACTAACTGAAGTAAAATAAAAATAAAAAAACACACTTCCATCTTATCATACAAAAGTTAACAAGTAAAACGTATGCTTTTTTTCTAACTCGACGGATGAATTAATTTCAAGTGAATATAAATATCCTAACTCGCTACAAAAGAAAATAATGAAACGAATGGAAAGAAGGAAACAAAACTCAATTGCTGGATAAAATAAACATGTCGTTTATTTTCTGTTGAAAAATGAATGTTTTAGGTGTAACTCTTGTTCATGTCCGCGCATGGAAAGAGGAGTGAGTAATGTAGTGGAACGAGAAATGGCAGTCCAGTGTGTAGACAAAGAAAAAGATAGAGGGTTGACATCAGTAAACTGTGCGCACATGTTGGTACTTGTCCACGTGGAAATGTCTTCAGGCCACTAGCTGTGGATGCGAACTTGTCTGGTTGATGGACCAAAGCAAAAGGGGAAAAAGAGTGAGAAAGTCAATCCAGTTCATGGAGAGAGAAAGCGTATAAAGTGTACGTACTGTCTGTTAGCTCTTGCTCCACATACAGTAGTAGGTGGTGTGAGGTGTGTGGGCGTGCGCGCCCTGAAACGGGGCTGTTGGTCCATCGACCTCTTAGGTCGGAAGGCGACTCGGAAAAAGGAAGGAAACAGCTTGTCTCTTGCTTTTATAGTTGTTGCCGGTGATCTTTTGCGCATGTGTCGATTTCCTTTGAAAGGGGAAGTGATGTTGCCCATGTGTGCGTACGTGTGCGTATATGTGAGTACATGTGTGTATGTAAGCGTGTGTGTATATGCACGTGAATGTGAGTGTATGTACGCGAACGTGAATATGTCTACGTGTGTGTACATGTGTGCGTATGTGTATGACAAGAAAAATGGCTTGAGATGTGAATCCGTGTTTTTGTGCGAGATTAGAAAGGGCTTGTACAATTATTCTAGAAAATGGAACCTTGCAGGAATCGATAAGCAATGTCTCACAGAGTACCTCTAACATGTATTATAAATGATGTTCATGACAAAGTTTTCATGTGGAATGTTTTCATTTTTGGCTTGTTTCGTTTTCCATTTTGAACCACAACGTTTTACTTTTTAGATCAAGTGAAATTAAGATGGCGACTGTTGGATAATTGGTATTTCTTCAACTAATGTCTACATATTTAAAGTGTGTATTTTTCAATACAGAATGCGTATTTCTCAATAGATTTTAACTGCAAATGACTCCTTGTGTCATAATACTTAATAAACAAATGCATTTTTAATGCATACACAGAAGTTATATTTTTACTCACAGTCCACTCATGCCGTAAATTTAGTAACTTAGCCTTTCATTTTTTTCTTTTAATTTATTTTTAATTTCTTAGAAAACAAATCAGCCACTTTAATGAATTACTCTGTGAAATAAAATTCTGATTCATAATTTATTTACAAAAAATAATTTACTTATTTAACTAAATCTACTCGGGTGATTTTCCATTCCTTTCAGACATTTTAATTACTGAAATTTTACTTTCTAGCTGTAAATTAGTTGGCCATACTTCATGAATTGTTAAATCAACGTTAACTTAACTCCGAGCAAAGCCGGATAGCAGGATTGCTAGACTATAATAAATGTTTGAAGCCAAAATTTTCAGAGAAAAAGGCCAATAAAAGGCCAAATGAAAAATTTTCTGTATTAATGCTATATAAATAAAAAAATTGTTATGTTGAAGATGTTAACTGGGCTATATTGAAGATGTTAGCTTCCAAATATTTGTGTGTGTGTGTGTGTTTTTTTAATTTTGTATTGTTTTCGTAGCAGTGAAGTAAAGATATTTCCTATGAAATCGTAATCAAGAATATATAACCCGATTTCTTTTATCTAAGTAAGATAAATTGTGTGTGCATGTGTTTGTTGGGGGATGGGGATTAAAAAAACTTCATTAGCTCTACCACAAACACTAAGTCTATGTGGCAACAGTTTCCCCCAAATCCCTCCCTTAATTTTATCATTAACCTTAAGTTCAGGTGCCCCCCCCAAAAAAAAGAATACTTTACATCTAAAAACTAGAAGTAGATTTCATTCAAACGCTCTCTTGCCAAAACGTGAGAGATAATATTATGTTAAACTTGTATGTGAAACTAATCCCTTAGTCTAAATTCTAAAATAACTACTGTTTTTTTTTTATTTGAGTTTTCCATACTTTTATTTGAGTGTTCATACTAGTGTCAGGATGATTAATCGGAATTGGGAATCGGAAAAATTGGAACTTTGGGGGGGTATCGGAAAAATTATAAACTTATTTCCAATTCTAAAAATGATTCATTTAAATTTTTTTATTGACAATAAAAAAATTTAGCAAATAAGATGTATTCTTTATTAGGAAATTGCTTATTTATAGCATAAGACTAAGGGCCAGAAGATTACAGGTAGAAGAGTAACTTATCTTGCCTTTGGTAACATTTATTTGTTATATATTTGTTTATTTACCACTTTTTAGATTTGATGTCTATTGTTGCAAAATCCCCATAATCTTTTTTCTTTCCACAAATGTTTTCAAGGTGTTTACATGCAATCACTTATAAATTAGAAGCAATTTTTTTTTTTTTGCAGGTGATGGGTGTTTGGCTTAAAGTGTTAATCTACACATTTGCCATTATTGTTATTAGTAGTATTATTATATGTATCTTGGTTTTTCAAATTAATCTATTAGCCAACCAAATCTTTATAATTAGAATAAAAAATATGAACATTATTTGATAAAGGGAAGCCACAGAATATTAAAAAAAAAAAGGCTCCCTTTCCATGCTAAGAATGGTTTTCTGAATAGTAATATTATTTAGAAACTCATTTTTATATGGGAGAGGGCGTTGTTAACTATTCTGTTCCTACACCATTTTTGTATTTTGCATATCAATGATCGACTACTTTCAATTGTTTATGAAAAAAATTAAATATTTTCCACACTAACAACAAATTAATACAAAACGATTTTGTTTTAAAAGAAAAACAAATCTTAGTTGTTTCACAATTTTCAATAAATTGCAAGGAAATTATTTGAAAAAATATTTAGAATAATATATGCATGTAATATACTACATTTTGTACATTTACAAAATATATGGATTTATTTAACAACTTAATATTACGATATTAAATCGTAATGTAGGAACTGCTGGCTGCATTATGATTAAAGTAAGGAACTTGTTTATCTCCCAAACTGTCATGACCGATTTTTTCACCTTCAGTACTTTTATTTTAGGTTTTTCCTAACATAGCTACACACAAGTCTAGTTGGGTAATAAGTTTAGAAAATTCACAGCACTTAAGTATCCAAACTAGATAATATATAAGTATAAAGTACTTTATTAAAACAAAACAACTTTATTTTCGAGATCATAGTCGTCGCTCATTCTCTATCCCTATTTTTCTTTTATCTCCCACTAGTTCCCACTCCCACTTTGAGATTGATTTGCTTGTTGTCAGGTTTTACAATCTTGAAAATAGTGAGCAGGCTACATTTAGAATGGGTTTTACTAGAAATGGCTTTACTGACCTGCCCCTTATCTCATTTTATTTGGTTCGTTTTGGTTGTTTGTAATTTGTCCCACTCCAGCTTACATGTCATTTTTGATAAAGTGAAACCGATTAGATTGACAACTTTTTTTTTTAACTTATCATGTGACAAGAATACTCCATGTATGGACAAATAGTGGCCTTGTAAAGGTACCGGATACTCTCAGGTGTGAATAGTCTTCTAGCTCGATAGAGGGAACCCATCTTCTTTACAGCAGTCTTTGCAATGTCCTCTATGTATTTGTTCCTGTTTATATTGCCTGCAAATGTTAGGCCGAAGAGTTTGAAGGTAGAATTCTCAGGTAGGGTGTTATTCGTCATCGATATAGGCTGTTCAAGAAGCGTCTTGTAATTGTTAAAGGAGAGCAGCTTAGTTTTACTAGCATTAAATGTTACCATCAATCTGCGGGCCCATTCCATAATGGTCTGGAGGTCATTTTTTTTAACGATTCTGCCATTTTCTTAGATTTATGTACATCCACTCTCCTCTCATGCATGTTATAGAGTGTTGTATCATCAACTAATATACCCATCTTGGACATAATATTATCAGGGATGTCGTTTATGAATATCAGGAATAATAATGGTCCAAGGATCGATCCCTGATGCAGTCCTGCATTAAAATTATGTTGCTTGGATATTCGTCCATCAATGACAATCTGTATACTTCTATATATTTAGTATACGTTCAGTTATAACATACAATTTAATTTTCATTAGCAGCCCTTTGTGCCAGACTTTGTCAAAGGCCTTAGATATATAAAGGGTTACAGCTATGGCTTCACCCGCCTTATCCAATACATGGTAAATGCGTTCAGAGATAAATGTTAAAATATCTGCAGTAGAACGACATTGCCTGAATCCATACTGTTTGTCAGAGAAAAGATTTGCTTTTGCGAGGTGATGAACTAGTGCTTGATTAATTATAGTCTCAAAGATTTTAGCGAAGAGGGGGAAGAGACTAATCGGGTGATAATTGAGAGGGTCTGTTCTTTCACCAGAATTCCTGTTACTGGTACCACAGAGGCTATCTTCCAGCTATTAAGGAAGTAAGATTCAGCAAGGCATTTATTGTAGAGCTTGGAAAGTATAGGGGCTAGCTCAGCTGAACATTTCTTAATTAGTATAGCAGGGATGAGATCAAGCCTTTGAGGTTCTTATGATATTGCGGACATGAGAAGGGGTGATTTTTTTTATATCATCTAATGTGGCTTCAGTCCGCATAGGGAAATTTGGGAGGGAGTTCTTTGTTGGCTCTAAGGTGGAGTTGGAGGCTAATCTCCGGGCAAGCAGTTCCACCTTCCCTATTGCCATGCATGCAACCTTCTGGTTGTTGCTCGGTGAAGGAATTACTGACTGCCCTTTATTCACTACACTATTTTAGATTTTTCAGAAACTTTAATACTTCCTTTTTTGTTTCATTGGAACGGTATAATTTTCGATTTCTGTATTAATAATTTAAAACGTACAAACTCATTTACCAAAGGTGATGAATGCTAGAAAAAAGATGCATATTTCCAATTTTTCTATTGTGTATATACATATATTGCTAACGATTACTAATATATTACAAACAAGATGACATGCGAGAAAAATTTGGGAAAATAGTTTCTAGTGTGTAAATAGCATGGAATATAGAAATGGAATAAAATACAATAGAATAAATTAATTTTTTAGTAATATCTATTTTAAAGGCAGATTAAGGAATGGTTAAAATTTTAAATAGACTTAAAGCTTTTTTTTAAATGCAAGTCCATCTTACAAAATTTCATTATCATATTTTATTGTATAACATGGGGAGTAGATTCGCCAGTTAAAATCAATTCAGATAAGAATAGAAGTTTGGAAACGTGGTTAAAAATACAATCTAAATACATTTTAAAATACGAACTAATTTTATAGAATAAGATGATAATAATAATAATAATAATAATAATAATAATAATAATAATAATAATAAATAGATAACAAAAGGATGAAAAATTTACAATTAAATTTTATTATGCTATCAGTTCAAAAGGGACTACAATATTTTGGGATAGGGAAACCTCTTTAGGCCATGGCATTTCGAAGCCAAACGCTTCTCATCAGAAGAGGGAAGTAAAGACACATATTATACAGAGAAGAAATTTTTTAAAAGATAGTATTGCCTTTATGGAAAGAGGATCAAAGAAAAACAAGAGGCTGTACTGAGACTAAAGCCGATTCTAAGACTGTCAGCAATCATGATAAAAGAGTAATAAAGAATGCAAGAGAGTTGTATGCTTAGTTCGTTAAGTCCAAAGTAGCTGAGCAGCAGCTTCGTCCCCACCAGTTTTGGCAAATAGCAAACACGATCCTGAACAGAAGCATGTGCTCAATCCAAACCATCATCAATGGATCTGGGGTAATCTCGTCAGCATTAGACAAAGCCAAACTCTTTGCCAAGAACTTTGCAACTAATTATACCCTATGCGAACAAGGCCGTCAATCCCCAGTACTTCTTCTTGTATCAGAAAACACGCTATACCCGTTTTTTGTGGTGGTGGTGGTGGTGGGGAGGGGGGAGATTGTAATTCCAGATCCTGAACTACTCCAATTGCCAAATTCTAGTAGATTCAGGAACTGGATAACTATTGGATAACAATCTGATTGTTATCCAATGTAATCCACAGTGATCCTACTCAAAGACAGAATTTTCATTGATCCTGTATGACGTCACAACCAAAACAAAAACAGTTATCCAGACAGGATTTGCAATGATCTGACAGACCGATATATCTTGATGAGGTGGAAGCATTACAGTACAAAATATCTTGATGAAGTAGAAGCATTACAGTACAAAATATATTTCCAAAAATAAAAGCAAAACCATGCAAAAACTGCTAAATTGTGCAAACCACTTCTTAAGAAGCAATTAAGTTATTGCTTATTCACCGAACCTGTTTTCCTGCTTTTATTTACTTATACTGCTTCCCTCTTTTTGGAAATCATAATTTCTCATTCTATGACTAAATGTAATGTCTAAATATAAGACCTATACTGACCACGTGTATATTGTTACTGATGTATGTTACTAAAATAACTGGCACAAATGTTATTTCTAAATTTTATTTCTAAATGCCTGCTTTAAAGTGATAATACTTTGCCTCCAAGCCACCTGCCTGTCTGTTTTACATGATAAACATTAAAAATCCTTATACTCCTAAATCCTCCCCAAATTCCTGTATATTTATACTGTATATTAATGCTGTATTTTTGTAAGTATACCATCTCTCCTGTTCCAACTGGACAAAAAAAAATAATTGCTTTTCTTCCGAAGCTGATATAAAATCACATACATTGCACATACCTTGGGAGGGGGGTTTAGTTTCTGGTCCTAAACTTTAGTAGGCTGACCTTTTAAAAATCGATAAATACTAAACATCTATAGATTTCTATTGCTAAGGCATGCATTAGCTTAACCTATATTTATACTCTATAGAATATCTATAAAATAGATAACTAACAGCCACAGTTTGTGCCCAGATTATAAGTGATCTATATTAACTAGCAACTATATCTTTCTTTCACTTAGATGGGATAAAGTACTGGTGATTATCTTTACTTGAAAACCTCCTTTCAAAATGTAACAACATCTTCTAATTCTTCTAATCACATACTTTGCACGTACCTTGAAGGAGGTAAAATAGATAACTATTAGCCACAGTTTATAAGTGATCTATATTAACTAGCAACTATATCTTTCTTACATTAGATGGGATAAAGTGCTGGTGATTATCTTTACTTGAAAACTAACACCTAAAGCACATTTCGAAACAGACCCTAATCCTTATACTATAATTTTCTAATTAGTCACTAATCCACAGAACTATATTTGATCTTTTCTCTAGTAGATATTCACCTTTAATCTATTGTAACTCATGTTCCCTATGAATGCTAATCCGAGGAGTTTGAAGGAAGTACTCTCAAGTAATGTAGCCATAGCTACTGGTGGTTGGTAAGGTTTCATGTAATTATTAAAGGAAACGAGCTTTGTCTTGGCACCGTTGAATGTTGCCATCCATTTTTGACCTCATTCCACTACAAACTGAAAGACTTCTTCTAGGGTTTCTGCCATTACCTTAGATATGTGCTCATTAGTTTTCCCCACGTGCCTGCTATAGAGCGTGGTGTCGTCGGCAAATATACCCATCTCAGAGACAATTTTATCAGGTAAGTCATTTATAAATATAAAAAATAATAAAGGACCAAGGATTGATCCCTGAGGTACACCCATATTTATATCATAACCTGGAGTAGATAGGCTCTTCCTATTGCTGGCTCTCACACTTCTTCTTTGCCTATTAGCCAGGCCAGAGGTATAATACCAGGGACTCACCAGAGTCACCCTGTACTTGGCCTTATTTCCTGACTAGGACATTGAACTCTGTTCCCCTATTTCCTATTTTAAATTTCTCTCTTTCTCTCAGAAATTGAGAAAATTTGCTTGCATGCCACTTGTGCTCACTAGACTTGTTTAGGCCGGTTTGTCTGAGAGGTTGAGAGTAACTGATTGACAGTTTGTCTTGCTGCTGTTTCTGACTCACAGTACAGGTGCCCTAACTCTTTGGTAATGCTTAGACTGGCTGCTCTATCATCAGATGTATAATATCCGGATAGTTGTAATGCCATGTCGTGCATGGAAAGGGACTCTTCTGCTATATCTGCTTGGTTTTCATGAGACCACACATTCTAGACTGGACTCAGCTAATGGACCACTGTGTGTGTATATGTGGCATCAAAACAGGCCCTCTTTGCTCAGCACTCTTCCCCTAACCTAACATTAAACAAAAACATAATTAAATGACAACCGAAACAAATATCACGATAAAACCAGGCAATCACCCAAACAAAACCAATTTGCCTCCGCTCTTGAGGATCTGTGGGCTTAGAGGTAATATAGGTGATGTAGAGTCTTACCTTTTAGTAAACTCCCCGGATATCTTAGCATTAAGTGAAACAAACTTACACTCTTCAATCACCTCCAACTACTTTAACATTACAGGATACCTCCCTCTTTGCCGTAAGGACTTGGATAGATGTATGCATGCGCTTAGAGTCTATATTTGTAGTACCCTCCCTTAAAATTGAGAGAAAAGTCTTGAATTAGATGACCAGGCTTTTATGTGCTTTCGACTAACATTTCATCACTGCCTTAGTTATTTATATTTTCTCTACCGTTTTTCCTCAAGTCAGGATTGTACCCTAATCGATCATGTCCCTGATAGTATAGATGCAGCACTCTCCTTGGATAGTAATGCCTAAATACATGTGTTTGGTGATTTAATGTCCACCATAAAAATTGTCTTGGTTTCTCAGGTTACACAAATGCAGCTGGACGCTCCACTAATAGCTTCTCTATAGTCCATTCCCTCACATAGACAGTAATGTTTCCAACTGGCCTACCAGATCGTGAACCTCAGCAGGCTTCACTTCTAGACCTATTCCTCACCACAGTACCTGAGGATTATGTGATTAATCCCCACAGTCCACTTGGAAATGCAGACCACCTAGTGGTATCAGTTGACATCACATTTAAATCCCAACCTCAAGGTGAGAAATCATTGCTCAAAACGACAAGGTACTACAACAGGGCTGAATGGGAAGCTATTAGAGAACACATCAGAGATGCTCCATGGACCGATATCTTCTCTCTTCCTGCTGAACAGTGTGCCAATGAGACAATTGAATGGTGCAAAGTGGGAATTGAAGCACATGTTCCCACACGGAAATATTATAACAAGCCCCACTCACCCCAATGGTTGACTACAGATTGTGCAGCTGCCATTGCACAAAGACAGCATGCATTCCACCAGTTTGTACGTCATAAGTCAAATACAAATCGGCAAAATTCGTAGATGCTAGAAATCATTGTAAGAGAGAAATTGCGACAGTCAAAAGAAAGCATGCTGAAATAATGAGTGAACACATAGAATCGCCAAAGATAGGAACTCGTGATTTCTGAAAAATCTATACTAGTGTAGTGAATAAAGGACAATCAGTAATTCCTCCACTGAGTAACAACCAGAAGGTTGCATGCTTGGTAACGGAGAAGGCGGAACTGCTGTCCTGGCGATTGCCTTTTTCACTTTAGAGCCAACAAACAACTCCCTCCCAAATTTCCCTATGCAGACTAAAGCCACATTAGATGATGTAAAATCACCCCTTCTCATGTCTGCAATATCATAAAAAACTTAGACACCTCAAAAGCGTGTGGGCCTGATTTCATCTCTGCTATACTAATTAAGAAATGTTTAACTGAGCTAGCTCTACAATAAATGCCTTGCTGAATCTTGCTTCCCTAATAGCTGGAAGATGGCCTCTATGGTACCAATATATAGGAATTATGATGAAAGAACCGACCCTCTCAATTATTGCCCCATTAATCTCTTCCCCCTCTTCATTAAAATCTTTGAAACCTTAATTAATCAAACACTAGTTCACCACCTCGCAAAAGCAAACCAAATCTCTCTGACAAACAGTATGGATTCAGGCAATGTCGTTCTACTGCAGATATTTTAACGTTTATCTGTGAATGCATTTACCATGTATTGGATAAATCGGGTGGAGCCACAGATGTAGCCCTTGATACATCCAAGGCCTTTAACAAAGTCTAGCACAAAGGGCTGCTAATGAAAATTAAATCATACATTATAACAGGATGTATACTAAATATTATTAGATCCATCTTAGACAATAGAAGCACACAGGTTGTCATTGATGGACATACATCCAAGCAGCATAACATTAATGCAAGAGTGTCTCTGAGTCGATCCTTGGACCATTATTATTTCTGATATTCAAAAATGACTTCTTGATAATATTGTGTCCGATATGGGTATATTTGCTGATGATACAATGCTCTATAACATGCATTAGGGAAAAACAGATATACATAAATCTAAGACAATGGAAAAATCAAGAGAAAATGACCTCCAGACTATAGTTGAACGGGGACGCAAATGGATGGTAATATTTAATGCTAGTAAAACTAAACTGCTCTCCTTTAACAAAACACCTCTCGAACTATATCGATGAAAAAAAAACACCTTACCTGAAAATTCTACCTTCAAACTCCTTTTTTGGGACTATTTTACCATATTTTACTTTGTGGGCAATATGAAGTGGAACAAATACACAGAGGACATTGCAAAGACTACTGCAAAGATGGTAGGTTCCCTCTATCGAGCTAGAAGACTATTCACACCTGAGAGTTTCCCGTACCTCTATAAGGCCACCATTCGCTCATGCATGGAATATTGTTGCCACATCTGGGCTGGTGCATCTACCACTAGCCTCTCCATCTTGGATAGGTTCCAAAAGAGAGTTGTTAATCTAATTCCACTTTATCAACTAAGCTCCAGCTCTTGTCCCAGCCTCACAATGTTGCATCTCTGTGCATGTTTTAATGGAATGTGTTCTGATGAACTCGTTGCATTTGTACTCCGTACATATCTCTGACAAACCCACTTAGCAATAAGATCTCACCCCTTCACTGTTGAGGTCCCTAGATGCCAAAAAGCTTTCTATTCTAATAGTCTCTTCCCTTGAACAGCTAGACTTTGGAATTCCCTTTCTGCTACCTGCTCGTACTGATATGCAGAAGTTTAAATGTAACATAAACCGACATCTTGTTAATCTTTCCTAGACATGGTTTCAAAAAGTAGCCTTTTTCGTCCAAATGTTGATATACCTGTTAGGAGTTAACGTTAAATAAATAAATAAATAGAGCTGGTAGAGTGTATATGTGAGTATATTTATCATACAAGTGAATGTTAAACGCAAAAGATAATACACATGAAAAGTAACTATAAAATGCTGAATAGGTGTGGGAGGCTGGTATATGGATCTGCAGAATAAATTTCCACATAGAGGTCAAGGAGTCGGGAGTCAGAGTCAGAGTCGGAGTTGGAGTCGGAGTCGGCATTCTAGGAATTCAAGGAGTCGGAGTCGGACTTTCACCATCCAACTCTGCAACCCTGGTTCAAACACCAGCTGGAGCCCAACTCTCAGCCGAAGACCTCTGACTTCCTTTATATTTTTGGAAAATAAACCTGGACAGATTTATATTCGTTTTCGACAGTACCTATACTGTGTTTGTCATCTCTTCTTTGCCATTGTCATTCATCTTTTTCTTGCCTGTGTCATTGTTTGGTTGTAGGATTGATTGCCACCGACATTCAACCCCACAACAGACTGTTTCCACCAGAAAATAGCCATATTGACTCCAAACCCTCTTGCGGCACACCTACCATAAAAATCAGTACTTCCAACCATTGTGACATACACACAAAATCTGCACCAATAATCATTTATTTAAAATGTTCAAACACAAAACACTAATGTTGGAACACTTTATTTGAATACTTCTTTCACGTAAATAAATTTTATTTATTTTATATAAACTCAGCAATTCCGTGCCATCTTTTCTTGAATTTATTTTTATTTCTTTATTTAAGGATGTGTCGCGGTGCATTTTTGTTGTATTTCATATTTCTACTAATGACAGCCATTTTTTTAGTGGTAAACAATCTCACAGACACCGCCTAGTGGCGAAACAAGCTCAACTACTGATCCGTGCTAAAAATAGCAACATCCATTTTTCTTATTTTGAACTAAAGAGAAAGAAACCTAAATCAAATCCTTTCTCCATCAAGCAACAAGGAAGAGATTTTGATTCTGAGCTGAATCAAACATAAACACAATAAATTTATTTTGGAGATTTTTTTTGTTGTGATTGATTCAGTGAGGAATTAATTCTGTTCATTTGTTTATCTACTGAGCGAGCACGCTTCTTGCATGCATGCTATTTCATAAATACAGCGCGTCAGCGGCCGGTAAGGTTAATGAGGCGAGGGAGCAAGTTGCCTCCTGAGATGCGACCTTAGCATTCCTAGTGAAGTCAAGCTCAGCAGCTGAAGGGTCTCCAGCAGCTGTAGTTCAAACAGCCCTTGTCAGGGCTAGCTCTTTTCCACATTATTATGCATTTCACAAACTATTCTTATGTGTCTTATGTGATCCACAAACTGCTACCATGTGACTACTACTGCCTGTCTGCTCCCTGAGATTACCCTCCTTTCAACCAGCAGCCTCTAGTTCACTCCAGTGCCTCCTGCAGCCTTCCGGTCCTTGGTGCCTCCAGCAGCGTCCAAGTGCTAGCCACAGCTACCAGCATCTGCTGCACTTTCCTACAGCCTTTCAGTGCCAGTCGCAGCTTCCTCAGCCTTCCAGTGCCAACCACACCCTTCTGCAGCCTTCCAGCCCTTGGTGCCTCCTGCAGCCTTCCAGCGCCTGCCGCATCCTCCTACAGCCTTCCAGCACCAGCTGCACCTTCTGCAGCCTTCCAACCCTTGGTGTCTCCTGCAGCTTTTCAGCACGTGCCGCAGCTTCCTACAGCCTTCCAGTACCGTTTGCAACCCTCAGCAGCTTCTCAGTGCCAGTCAACAGACCGCAAATCTCTAGGTTTTTCAAATTTTACCATTTTTACTTATTCCTTTTTGTAAATAAAAGGTGATTCGTCATCTTTAAACTGTCTTCAGCTTTTTTATTTTTACTTTTGTTTTGCTGTTTTTCGTTTGCCTTTGTGTTAATATTTTAGTTGTACGGTTTAATAACCGGTTGCTCCCCTCTGCAACAGATGTAAATTGGTAATCCATCTTGATGCCTCATTTAATTTATCATCAAAGGTTCCGGAAATGCATCCGATATTAGCAACAAATATTTAATTAGGAATTTACTTTGAAATAATTACGCTTTATAGCTGTAATTTATAGTTAATTTCCAATTATTTATTACTTTGAAACAAAAAAAAAAACTCAACCTTCTTTGACAATAATGTCTTTTACGTCATATCTTTACAAGTTAATAACATAATTAAAACTCCTACATTTAATAAGATGGTAGCTTAAATTGTCAATAAATATTTGACCCTCAATGAATAATAAAAGTCGATGTGTTTAGCTACTACACACTGGTTTTCTCTGACTTGGCTGGAAGAAACCTGATTTTAATGAAGATATACAAATACTGCGCTGTTACTTTCACCAGCTAAAAAAATATTTCATTTTAAGGTTTTCTTTTATAGTTATAACCAAATATTTTTTATGTAAAACTGTTGAAAAAATAGCTAAAAATAAAAAAAGACAATAAAATTTTTGAAGCCCAAACTACTTTAACAATACTTAATTGTAATATTTTTTTACTAATAATTGCTTTCAAATAGATATATTTTGTAAAATAGCGGAGAAAAAGACAAAAATTTAAAAGTCCTGACTCCTACACAATAGTGAACACCAAACTGCTTAACAAATTAATTATAACGTTTTCTTTAATAACTATCAAATAAATATTTTTGTAAAATAATCAGAAAAAAAGCCGAAATTGAAGCCAAATTGAGAAAAAAAAGAGAGAAAAAAAAGCCAAATACAATTTTTAAGAACAAAAATAATTACATTTTTTTTTTTACAATAAAAAAAAAAAAAAAAAAAAAAATGACAAATTCACGAAATTTGGCCATAAAAGGGCCAATATGGTAATTTTGCCGGAGAGTTGCAGCTAATAATTTCTAAATACAAAAAATAACGCAAACTCACAAGGGACGCCGACATGATAGGTCCAGTCCACACGAAAAATAAAAAATAAATACAAATGCAAAAATATATTTCTTTTGTTACCAAAAATAAAATGCATTTTAGTTGCATGCTCCCGTCATAAATTATTTAAACTCAGCGACCCGAGGAATCCTTTACAATAAATTGAATTTCTCACGAGTAATTTGTTGCCATAATTACAATGTAAGAGTTCCATTGTTTCCATTGAAGAAAACGAGTTGTAAAAAGCGGTGGTGGGGGTTTACGAAGGCCACTGCTAATTGCATAAGTTTGACGGATGTGTTTTAATTTGATGTTCAACTAACTTACGTGAAAACTGGTGTTTATGAACGATAAAAACATATTTCAGCAAGTATTTGAAAGTTTCTGCAAATAAACAAAAAAAAAGAAAGAAAAGAAAAACTAAGGTTTTGGCTGTAGAATATGTCACTTTTTATTCGAGTTTGGAAATCTTGCTTTCTCACTTAAAAAGAGTAATTATTAGGCAATAAACAATGTCCGTCCAATAAACTTACTAGTTTCTTTCTTTCTTAAATAAAATCGTTCTAGAAGATAGAGAGAAACGAATACATCTTCCTAATTATATACTGAAAATGAATACTTTATTTTGGTTGGGTTGGTTGTAGGTCGTCGTCGTCGCACGAACTCCTCTGGTGCATTTGTGACGCATGTTCAGTTTTTGACAGTTTTGGTAGTCAAGCCCCAACTCTAACCCTTCCCCACGTATATCTCGATTTCCTAACGCTAAGTGCCACCACCGTCGCCGTCGCACATATTTTGGGCAGAACGCAAACTAAACAACTTCTATTTCTCTTTTAACAGTTTGACACAGACTGAGCAACATAAACACAGGGGCCGAACGCAAGATCGTCGTTGTTGTGCTCGGAGTTTAGAATGTCGGATACAGAAGAAAATACGGAAGATCCTTTCCCAGCTAAGGTATTTGGTTTTTTTCTTTGTTTTTTAATTTTTTTTTCTTTTCGTCACGTGTTTCACGATTTAAAACAACATTTTAAAACCAACTTTTAAGACTTTAGTAGTCTTTGATATGTTAACCCAAGGAAAAAGTTGTCCAATAAAATTAGGTAATAAACGCTGCCCAATAAACTGCCCAATTTCAGAGTTTGAGTAAAGAATTTGTTATTAATTTTCACGATATATTCAAGTGGTTAGGACCCAGATTTTTTTAAGCGGTGACAGGGCAAATAAATTCATCGTGTAAAAAAAAAAAAAAAAATCCACAAAAATCACACAACAAATAAATAATTGCACAAATTTACAAGGGGTTAATTTACTGTGTTTCTACTTCGAAAGAAAAATTTGGCAGTCAGTCGATTCAACCCGATTGCCATCTTTATCGTGCGAAAATAAAGGAATATTTTTCATTAACATTTACATAAGTTTTCATAATTAAAAAAGTGATGACCTGCAACAGAAACAACACTAATTATTTTACCTTTATTAAAAATAAAAAATAAAAACAGGGAAAGACATGACTTATAAAAAAATAAGTTTTTTTTTATTATTATTATTTTAGTTAAACTTTGTTTTTGTATGTCTTGTGATTTTCACGAACACATTGACAGATGTTGATCTGAATTCATTCATTCGCATTTAATCATCATCATCATCATCATCATATGAAGCAACATATCACAAAAAGTGAATCCGAGTCTCACTTTTATGATCTTTTGGGGACCAAACTTTAAATAACTTGTGGCTTTGTGTTAACATAAGTGAAAACGGTACTTCTACATTTATTGAACTGAGCCCTTTATTATTATTATTATTATTATTATTATTAACCCTAAGTTTTAGATTTTAAAGTCGGTTTAATATGGTTCAACTTCTGTAGAAACACCGTGAAACATCTGCAAGTCTCCCTCCCCCTAAAAAACATAAGAGAATGATAAAAAAAAAAAAAAATGATGGTTTTGAAATAAACAAAAGGAATCTGAGTACTAGTGTAGAGAGTGCCGGACGTAAATAATAACGTTATTATTTAAAAAGCCGTTCTTAACATGGGGAGGGGAGCGTGTTTTGTACCTATTTCTATACTTCAACCTTACAATTGAATAATAAAAAAAACATATCATAAAACTTTAATTAAACTTCGAAATACGATTTAAAAAATAGCGCGGACGCGGACTCTCTGCACTAGCACCGGAATCTGTTTTCTTTTGAAGTTTACTATGTGTCCCTACCCTCCGCCTCTATAAAAAAAAAAAAAAAAAAAAAAAAACACCAAATAAGTTGGGGTGAAAAAGATATACAAAAGATCTTTAATATAAATTAGTACTTATACAGTTTAATCAAAACATTAAAAAAAATGAAAATATTGAAAAAAAAAAATGATATTGTACATACTCGTTATGGAATAAAATTTTCATACAAAAAAATCACTTAATTTGATCGATAGTGTTTTTTTGTTTTTTACAGAGGAAAATCAAACTTTAATGAGATCGATCGTATCGCGACCATCTTGTTTATTTCGCGGATAAGGAAGGGCCGATAACTCCAATCACCGCTTATTAAAGTTTGTCAAAATTTGACGAGATTATTTTGAAACATGGACAGAAAAAATACCTAGATAAATATTTTTTTTTTTCACTTATTTTACAGTTTGTCTTTTTTAATTCCTTTTTCATTTTATCCTTTGTTAATCACTTTTTCGTTTAAAGGCACTCCTTCCTCGTTTGCGAAATAAGTAAGATGGCCGCGACACGATTGATCTCATTAAAATTTGATTTTCCTCTGCTAAAATAAACAAAAAACAAAAACTACTTGATCAAATTAAGTGATTCTTTTTGTATGAAAACTTTATTCCATAACGAGTAGGTACAATATATATATATATATATATATATATATATATATATATATATATATATATAAAGAATACGAAAAGTATAAAAGCTTATAACTTTTCTTTATTCGTTTTCAATTGGTGACGTGCAGGAATACAAAATAATATGAAAAAAAATTAAAAAACTTTTTTTACAGGTACATATTTTTGACCGATCCTTCAGTCTTCATCGGTGTAGTGAAAGTGATGAGCATACACGGGGAAAAGGGGAATCGAAAAGGGAGGAGGAGGAGGAAGAGAAGGAGGTATAACCAATGAGAAGGTGCCACGTCAGTTTTAAAAATATACACATATAAGTACGCACATACACATATAAACGAAAAATTAAACAGTAAATAAAAATGAAGAAACGCGCCTTTAACTGTCCAATCTTTTGAATTCTAACGATATTATTTATTCCAACAGAGAATTTAAAGGATATAAGACGTTATGAGGAGAAACGCTATGATGCTTATTTGTAAATCAACGGCTATTTCTCGTTCGAAAAAGAACGAAAACGTCATTTCCAAATTCAACCGTTTAAAGACAGAAACGAAACGCTACTAAGACAGTAAATGACCAAGTTCTCTCCAATTCTCTCTCCTCTGATCTTGAGCACGTAGTACAATGGGGTAAGGAGTGGCTGGTTACTTTTAATGCATCTAAAACCAAGCTTCTCTCTTTACATCATCAACATTCTAATCCACATTTGGCATCAATTGAAATGAATGGCTCTCGTCTTCTGGAGGCCTCAAGTTTTGACAAGCTTCTGGGCTTGACCATTACTTCTGATCTTAAATGGAACACGTACATCAAATCTGTTGCCAAGGCCGCTGGGAAAATGGTGGGATCTTTCTATCGATCCGGTAAATATCTCACTGTTGATGCTATTCTCTATCTATATAAGAGCCAGGTACGTCCAAGGATGGAGTACTGTGGCCACATCTGGGCAGGAGCTGCTAGAAAGGACTTGTCCTGCCTTGATAGAGTTCAAAATAGACTTCGTAGCCTCGTAGGAGATGTCCTTTTCTCCTCCTTGCAACCTCTATCTCACAGAAGAGATGTTGCGAGTTTGTCTCTGCTGTATCATTATTTTCATGGAAAGTGTTCGACTGAGCTTCAATCTATGGTCCCCCCTCGCCAAACTTTCACAAGAAACACTCGTCTAGCTGTAAACACTATCAATAATTCCCCCCACTCTTTATCTGTGCTTAAACCTAAACGTAGATTCCATGAACAAAGCTTCTTTCTTAGAACTGCACGCCTGTGGAATTGTCTTCCGTTTTCCTGCTTTCCGGCTGACTACAATATGGTTGTGTTCAAGTCTAAAGTAAATAAGTTCTTGATGAGCCGTTCCATATAAGTTATCAAATTTACCAAATTTTCATTACTAATGATTACTATATTGTCCAATTTCTACTGTACACTCTTTAACCCTTATCCTTGAGTGGCCTCTGGGCCTTGATAATGTGGTGATGCCTATGTAAAAAAAAAAAAAAAAAAAAAAGCTACTTTTTAATTTATATATTAATATGTACATACACATACGTATACAAACAAATACTCACATGTACAAATATATACATATATATGCATATATACATACATAAACGCATGCATATATATATATATATATATATATACTAACAAATACTATATAGTGACTTGTTTGTAGTAGACAGTTCCACAGAACAAAATATTCTTACCGTGTCAAGACGGAAAAGAACATGTGAAATTGCTTCAGAAAAGGTTTAATATTTATGAAGCAATTCTGGTTTCGGATTGGTTGGTAGCAGAATGTGAATTAATTTGATTCGTTAGTTCTTAGCAGCATCGTTTAAATAGAATCGTCCGACTGTATGGGATCATACCCCCATTAAAAGTCCATTTTGATGGGATGTCTCCTAGCGGCTTCGGCTGCATGGAGACAGGGTAGTACACATCAAGGATTCGTCACTTGACACTCAGCCCAACAGGTGAGGGGCCGGGAACCGGCCCAGCACCTGTTGGACTGAGGCACACCGCTTGGGTAATACCTAGGAGGTCCACCCTCCCAGGCCTTGCCACCGGGCTTTCCGGTGGGGCAAGTTTATTGCTTGCTGCCTGAGACGCCCCAGCTGGGGAATGCCGACGGGGTTACTCAGGCAATTTTTAAAATTGCAGGAGTGCCCCTTCTTTAGGGGAGCCTGCGGGGTTCCCACTTTCCGGCCTTGTGCCACATAATGCTGATGTGGGCAGCATTTAAATATTTACCTCATTACAAGTCCAAAATATTGCAACAACATACACATACATAAATGTTTGCGCATATATTTACATGTAGAGACAGCTATACATATATACACAAGTCTACATAAGCGAATGTATGGAGAGAGAGGAAGAGAGGGACGGGAAAAGAGGTATAGGTGTGCGAGAAATACATATATGGTAATGTGAAGAAAATTAACACTTAAAGAAAATGTGTTTTGAAAAAACACACACATACATGTACACACACATATATCCACATACATATATACACATATACTGACGTGTACATACACTTTCAGGTACATATACACAAACACTCGCATAAATACATACATATATGCGTACATAATACGCACACACACATACACATACATAGATCAATGTGTATGAGAGTATAAAGAAAGAAAAAATTAGGGAAAATGTGAAGGTTTCGGAAAGAGTTAGCAAGAGAAAAAAAAAAGTTTACCTCATCTCACCGTGCATTTCAGTCCAAAGGAAATTGTTTATGGAAAATCTTTGTAGTTATAAAAATTGTAGTCATTGAGTAGTCCTAGGTTTTTGTTAAGGCCTGTAGTGTGCGTGTTGAGTTTTAGAATTTTTTTTTTTTCATATTTTCATCTCTGGTGTTGTGTAATAAAATTGGATGCTATGAGGATGTATCTGATGTTGTCTATTGTGTGGTTAGGTAAATTATAGTGGATAGCTACTGGATGCTGTGTAGATTTGTCTCTAATGGTATGTTTGTGGTTATTAAGGTGTAGGCAGAACTCCAGGCCTGTTTCCCCCACGAATATATATATATATATATATATATATTCAATATTTTCATATGTACCCAATTGTTGAAAGATAAGTTATTCCCTTTATTTTGTCACCTTTTAGAAGTTTATTTTTTTAAATCCTGGCAGCTATCATGCGGTGCTGGAAGGCAGGGTGGGATTCAGCCCTTTTTTTACCTTTGTTAAGTAGAATATCTACACTTCTTGATCTGGCATCATCATCATCAACAACTACCCCAGTAGTCACCTCCTCTTGCCCTGTCAGGAGCGGGGGGGGGGGGGGAGGAAGGGTTTTTGCCCTTTTTCCTCAGTTCAAGATGCGAGCTCACTATAACTCCATCAAGAAAAGGTTTTTGATGTTAAATATTATGTTCTGTACTTTTCTCCTTTAGGATAAAACGTTAATTTTATTTCCAGTTAATTAAAAGACAACAGGGTTGTATCAACTGGGAAACTGTTAGTCTCAAAGAACTAATGGAAGAACCGTTTGGTTTTTGAGATATTTTTTTGTAAGAAACAGAAATTAAATTTGCTGGTCTGTGAGACGAGAGAACATTGGCACACGTGAAAGGAACTAAGGAAAGAGACCGTTTGGAAGACATTTCTACCAAAATTCCCTTCTCATCAGAACATTTTTATTTTAAAAGAAAAAGAACAAAAACATTAGAACCAAAAGATTCTAGATGATTGTGAGAGTGCCTCTCAAGAAAAGGGCTGGGAAAAAAAAGGAAAAAACATTTTTAAAGATCCCTTTTCACATGCTTCTTTTCTTTCAAGTTTTACAAATCAAGTAAGACTATTTTTGTATGATTATTTTAAAAGGGACGCCCTATATTTCCTGTTTTATTTGTTTGGATGATAAATTTAACTTTGTTATTCCATTTGATAGAATTAATTCCAGAATTAGTCTCTCAATTAGTGACCCCTTTTTTGTATGTTCCATTTTTTTATTTTTATAATTAGTACTTGAGGTTAATTGTTAACTGTTAATTGTTAACTCCTGCTTTAGGAAATAAAGGCAATTCAACATTTATTTATTTCAATAAAACTTAACTAAATTAATATACTTTTTGGGTCTGGTTTTCATTTGCTCCTTTTTTTATATTTTGCCTCCCTTTTGTTTATTCATAAGATTTTGCTTAATTTCTCCAGCACTCTATTTAATTTTTTCCTTCTCCATTTTTTAAATATCTGTTACAGCCAAAAAACGTGTTTCAGTAATGACAACTACAAAATATACCCTAAAGTAAAAAAGGCTCCTCCCCCAAAACTTTTCATTTTTAATTTTTATGTGTTAAAATGCATATTATTTTCGAATAATTAAAGAAAAAAACAACTATTTGCAGTTTCAATATTTCAAATATATACGTACATTTACTTTCTAGTTTTAAATGAAATTAATGTTGATACGAGAAATCAATTCTTTATTTTTTCATTTTTATTGTTAATTCGATTTAAAAAAATTGGTGCTTGTCCAGAATTGCACCTATATTAGAAATAAACATACAAAAAAATGTATGATGTGATGAAAAATATCGTATTCCAAAAATCAAAATTCGTAAACATTACAACAAAAATCATGCAAGCTTGGATTATGTTATCTCCTCGTTGAGCCATAAAGTTTGATTTTTTTTTTTTAATTTAAAGATAAAATTATTTGATCAATCTATGTAATTTTTGGAATACAATATTTTTTTGCCACGGGTACATGCATCATACAGATTATTCTTTCTTTTTTTTATATGGCAGCCATGAGCAAGTTGGTGTTTTCTATTTTGCTGTTATGTTAACTTATTTTTGTAAATTTTAGGCTTTTTTTTTAGTTAAAATAGATTCTTTTTCCATAAAAGATTAAACTTCAGGAATAACTTTTGTTGTAAAAGAGCTTCTAATCGCTTTTCATTCTTTAAAAACAGCACAAAAATTTTATTATTCTAAATTATTTAGTAATTTAAACTATTTTAATTATTTGATGACGTATTCCAATTTAGATTAAAATAATCTGCCATTTTAGTTTGACTGGAGTAAGAATTTATAAATTAAAAATATATACATATGCATTAAACCATTTTTAGTTTCACAAGGCACAAATGATTCCTAGAATTGTAAATAACATTAAAGATTAAAAGAGAAAATGTTTGACTATTTCATCAATTGAAAATATTTATCTATCTATCTATGCATATCATAAAATAGTAATGATTATACTTGTTTATAAAAAAGACAGTATAGGAAAAAAAAATCCTGGGCCCACATTAATCCAAAATGGCCATGCCTGTACCTCATGCATGTTTTCCAGTTCTAATCATCTGGCTTAATTAGATTCCATAAATTACTACAATTTCACTCTCCTAAATGCAACATGCTTATAGGTGGTAGCAGAACAGCTTACCAACTATTTCTTTTCTACTTCCACTACCTGAGTCATTACTGGAGCAAATATTTCATAGTTGACACTTATCGTGATTCACTGTAAGTATTTTGTTTTATCGTTATGTGCTTCCATTTTTCACCTACACCTCTTTTCATGAGAAACTAATGAATGGTCCCATTTATATCCACTCCTGATTCTAACAATTTCATTAGCTACTCAGGCATAAGCCTTCATTCTATTTTTCGCATTTAATGAACACTATAGAATGGTTTTGGTTACATTCAATATGTCTGTCACATTTTATTATTTCTGAACCACAAGGCTTTTAGTTATTCAGTTTTAGAGTACAAAATCATTTACCTCAACAAAACAGCCGCATGGAGAGTAATGCATTTAATAATATATTATTTCAAATTTCACAAACTCAACTAAACTGTTTTTTATTAAAGATATTTTTTCATTGTTCGTTGAAACAGAAAATTATTTGAACTGTTGTATTTTTTTTTTAGTTTATTTCTCAATAAAATCACAAAGTTACAAAAGATGAAAGTAACCATAACTGGTTATAGTCAGCTAATGTACTACCTAACTTCCAGCATAATGCTACTGGAAGCGGTGACAAGGCAACTCAGTTCCTTTGCTTTCTTCTCTCACACCTATATCTCCTCTGTGCATTTTTGCTTTTTTTATTAGTTTTTTACTATCATTCTTTTTTATTGAATCATTGAAAAGTTTTTTCAGTTTTATTTTAATAGAGAATTATTAAATTATTATTTTTTTTTTTTTTTAAAGAATTATTGAAAAACCCCTTATTGGAAACACTTAGGATTTTTTAAACTATTTTGGGAATATTATGTATTGGATATATATTTTTTTATATTTAAAATTTTGTTATTTTAATTTCAATAATTTCATTTGTTATTTTGATGTCAATAATTTTATTTTCATACTTTCATAAACATATATTTATTATATAGATAGATCTACAGCAAATGTGCTTACAGTTATATCTCATAGGATTAGCAAATCTCTCAATGGAGGCAACCTTTCTAGGGCAATTTCTCTTGACATATCTAAGGCCTTTGATAGGGTATGGCATAAAGGTTTACTTCACAAGATCTCTAGCTAGGGTATAGTTGGAAATGTCTTCTCAATTATTAAATCATTTCTTTTTGATAGGTTCATAAGAGTAGTAATTGAGGGGCAAAAATCAGAAGCTCACAGTATAAATGCTGGAGTCCCTCAGGGGTCTATCCTGGACCCAACTCTTTTCCTGATCTACATTAATGATCTTCCAAATCACATCCTTACATCATTTGCAGACATTTATGCTGATGACACTACCATTTATGGTAGCACATCTAAGACAGTAAACGACCAAGCTCTCTCCGATTCTCTCTCCTCTGATCTTGAGCATGTGGTACAATGGGGAAAGGAGTGGCTGGTTACTTTTAATGCATCTAAAACCAAGCTTCTCTCTTTACATCATCAACATTCTGATCCACATCTGGCATCAATTGAAATGAATGGCTCTCGTCTTCAGGAGGCCTCAAGTTTTGACAAGCTTCTGGGCTTGACTGTTACTCCTGATCTTAAATGGAACCCGTACATCAAATCTGTTGCGAAGGCCGCTGGAAAAATGGTGGGATCTTTCTATCGATCCAGTAGATATCTCACTGCTGATGCAATTCTCTATCTATATAAGAGCCAGGTACGTCCAAGGATGGAGTACTGTGGCCACATCTGGGCAGGAGCTGCTAGAAAAGACTTGTCCTGCCTTGATAGAGTTCAAAATAGACTTTGTAGCCTCGTAGGAGATGTCCTTTTCTCTTCCCTGTAACCTCTATCTCACAGAAGAGATGTTGCGAGTTTGTCTCTGCTGTATCATCATTTTCATGGAAAGTGTTCGACTGAGCTTCAGTCTATGGTCCCCCCTCGCCAAACTTTCACAAGAAACACTCGTCTAGCTGAAAACACTATCAATAATTCCCCTCACTCTTTATCTGTGGCTAAACCTAAACGTATATTCCATGAACAAAGCTTCTTTCTTAGAACTGCACGCCTGTGGAATTGTCTTCCGTTTTCCTCTTTTCTGGCTTACTACAATATGGTTGTCTTCAAGTCTAACGTAAACAAGTTCTTGATGAGCCATTCCATATAAGTTAACAAATTTACCGAATTTCCATTACTAATGATTATTATATTGTCCAATTTCTACTGTACACTCTTTAACCCTTATCCTCGAGTGGCCTCTTGGCCTTGATAATGTGGTGATGCTTGTGTAAAAAAAAAATGATTCAAATAAAACACTTTTATTTTTAACATAAAAAGCTTTTATTTTTATAATTTCATAAGCATATATTTCAAATAAAATAACTTATGTTTTAATTTTGTTATTAAAAATGCAAATAAATC
>NC_136496.1:45572375-45619875 GCF_053919585.1 Euprymna scolopes | reverse complement strand
TTTTAAGGCTATTAGTGAAGTGCAGTAGAACTTAAAATTGGTATGCTCATCTGACACAATGCCATTTCCTATCATAATGGATTGAGATGTGTAAAAGTTTGGAAAACATGTGGGGAGTTTTAATTCTTAAAAATAAAAACTTATAAATTTTTTTGGAAAAAGCCATAAACATCTGCAAGTATTTTTGAAAAAATGTAATTTTCTTTTTAGTGCAAAATTGTTTTTTTATATTGATCCATGTACATATTTATGCTGTAAAGGAATTATTTTGGGTTGGGCTTATTTGCAATTTTGTGCAAATGAATAAGGTTTGGTTAAGGTATTTATTTACTCACCCATGACCATGTTAAAGAATTAGTTTTCAAGATTGCAGTTTTTTATGCATTTGAACTAATTTTATCTTCAAACGATGACTTGACTAAAAGTTAATGTATTTAAAGATGCAATAACTTTTTGAAAAGTCATAAATAAATGGAGTCTTATAATACATTTCACAATGTAAAATAATCCTTTTTTGTGTGTTAAACCATAATTTAGGGACATTGTTGAAGCTATTATGCATTCATCTCAGCCTAAGAATATTTGGAGTCTCAATTATAAGACAAGATTGCATTTAGGGTCTCTATCTTGATTCTGGTAGTCTTGAGTTAATGTTAGGGATCAATGAAGGTATGTTTTTATCGTCATTATAGTAAAATTCACAATGAAGGTATGCTTTTATCGTCATTATAGTCAAATTCACAATGAAGGTATATTTTTATCGTCATTATAGTCAAATTCACAAATGACAAAAAATAATGATAATTTCCATTCCTCTATCTAGTTGGCCTTATTTTGGCTGAATTCTTGATAATACAATTGAAATTTTCATAGAATAGAAAATTACAGTCTGTTGTTATTACATTAGTTGGTTTGCTTATTATTTTTATATTCTCCCGTTACTATATATTGGTGTGTGTATGTGTTGATATCTACACTTGTGTGTGTGAGCTATTGTTTATTATTAGAAAGAATGTAGAAGCAGCAGGTGTATACTGTATACTGAATTTTTTGTTGGTGTGACTGCATTTACATCGAAATACGTTTTTTGTTCCAAAAAAATGTGAAAGCTTCACACATGTTTTATATTATTGCTTCACTTGATTAAAAAATTGCATTTCATTTCCTTCTTGAATTGTTCAGCAAGTTATTCATACAAATTCACTAACTAAACTGATTATGAGTTAACCATCCGGTATGCATTCAGAAGATATAATTACAAACTTCACTTGTCTAGAACCTAGAGATGTGATTCCACTTGTGGATGTTAAAAATGGATACTAATTAATTAAGCTAGATCTAGTATCAGAGTGACTAACAATGTTCAACTCTTTGTGTAGAAAATTTTGCTTCAAGATTTTACTCTTTACATTGGTAATGTCCCAAGGTGTTTAAATAAATTAGATAAACCTTATATTTTCAATTATGTCACTTCTCCAATGTTAAAGTTTTGCACATTCCACTAAGACATTTCCATTCTTAATTTTTACTTTTAACCAACTTTGGGTTTGATCTTCAAATAAAGAAAAGGTTGACAGTTTACAAAGAAATATATTTTTCTGTGATTCAATAACTATGCACTTTGGAAATTTTGTAAGATTCAAAAAGGTTTCTTATACTGTTTTAATTTTTTCAGCCATTTTGTTTCATTCCTTACTTTAATGTGATTTCACTTGTGTTTGTATTTAAAGGTTGAACTTCATGTCCATCTTGATGGAGCTATCCGCCCTCAAACATTGCTTGATATTGCCAAGTAAGTTCACATCCTTTTTTCACTTTATACACATTTTTTGGGACAATACTCTGATAGTTATTTAATTTCTATACACTTTGGCATTACCACTTTCCATTAAGCTTCTTCTTGTATTGCATCCAGCTTTTTTGGAGTAGTTGTAACACTTCCAAATTAAGACTTCACTAGTGAGTGCAGTATTGTATCATTGTCTATGTTAATAACTTTATCCATCTTCTTTTTCTCTCTCTCACTCTCTCTCCCAAGTTCATTTTTCCGTATTTGTAACAAATGAAGTGATGTGATTGACTAAGGAACACAACTATCCATGAAAAAATCGTAGTGTTTAATGTGAACTCTTTTCCTGAAGGATATATATAAATGACAAAAAGTCTGTACTCTAGATTCCAAAGATGTTGTTTATCTTACCGTTTATTTTCTTCGGCATGTAAAAATGTTCAATTCTTGACAGCACCTGTTTCGTAGCACAGAAATAATTATATAATTATTATATCAATTTTTTAATATTTTTCACCCTGACTCATCAGAAGAACTCAGTAATTTTAAAAGAAAATAAAAGAATATGGGCGTGATTACATGCATAAAAAAAAAACAAATCAAAAGAGTATGTTTTATATTTTCTTTGTTGTTTATTTGTATATGCTCTGTAGTTATATTTAACATACATCGAGCTTCATAAATAAAAGGATTGACATAAATAAATGGTGAAATATAGTTGAATAATCATATTTTTTTCATAAACATGTATTCCCCCAAAACCTCTGGCCTTGATGGAGGGGAGACTAAAACTTGCTGCTATGGTTTCAAATGATCTGAAATAACTCCCCTCTTTTGGAAATAAGGTACAATTATGAATATCTCTAGTATCAAATAATCCTTATACACTCTGAAGTTTACTTTAAGTATGAAAACCAAAGATATATAACATATGAGAAATATCTTGAATCAAGTCTTCCCTTGCTGTTATTACAGATCATTTGAACCCATAGCAGCAAGTTTTAGTCTCCCCTCCATCAAGGCCAGAGGTTTTGGGGAAATATCAGGAAAACAAATGACTATAAAACATTTTATGGCTGTAAAAAAGTGCCTAAATTAGACATTGGATGATCCCCTTAATATGCGACCTTAGGGGCAAATGTCACATAGCCCATTACACAATTCAGGTGATTACCTTTCCAACGAACCTTCATTTGTTAAATTGTACACTTTCTACCATGAAAAAATTCTAGTAAAATTAAAAGCATTTTTATAACTGAATAACCCCGATTAAATCTGTCTTTTAGCACAGATATGTCAAATTTACATTCCCCTGTGATTGAACCTATACACACTAGTATGTTGTTTTATTTTTACAAAGGAATCCCCACTTATCAAGGCCCAGAGCCACTCGAGGATAAGAGTTAAATAGTGTATAGTGGTCAAAAGGACAATATCATAGTAATCGTTAGAAGTGTAAATTTGGTAAATTGGATTACTTAAGGGGAACGGCTCATCAAGAACTTGTTTACATTGAACTTGAAGACGGCCATATTGTAGTCAGCTGGAAAGCAGGTAAATGGAAGAGAGTTCCACAGGTGTGCAGTTCTTAGAAAGAAGCTTTGTTCATTGAATCTACGTTTAGGTTTAGGCACAGATAAAGAGTATGCTTAAGATTTAGGGTGGTCATTACACATGCATACGGATGGTCATTACACATGCATACAGATGGTCATTACACATGCATACGGATGGTCATTACACATGCATACGGATGCTATTCTTTTTAGTCTTCCATTATCTCTATCTTGATCTTTAACTCTCCATCCTTTCCCCTTTATTCTTATATCTCAACACAGACCCCTTTCTTGAGTGGATTGTGATATGTAATGAGAAGTAGATCCTCCACAACAACCGGCAATGTTCGGCACGGTGGTTAGATGCTGGAGAAGCTCCACAACACTTCCTGTTTTGTGGCCGGTCTCATCCATCACAGCTTCTTGAATCTGGGCGAAGCGATTATGGTGGGGTAGTACTGCTGACAAATTGACAAAATGCACCAGAAGCTCCAACGTATGCGCTCGAGATTGGTCAATATGAATGGACCAATTTCCCTCCATGATACTACTTGCCCGCATGTTGCTCAACTGAACAAATTGGGCTAAAAGACTCTGTCTCATTCGTCATATTCACCGGACCTCTTACCCACTGATTATCACTTTTTCAAGCATCTAGACAACTTCCTGCATGAAAAATGCTTAAGAAGCCGAGATGATGCCGAATCAATCTTCAATTACTTCATCACTTCCAGAACTCTGGATTTCTATGCTAATTCTCGTTGGCAAAAATGTGTCGATTCTAATGGTTCTTCTTTCAATTAATAAAGTTTATTATGAAAGGAGTTATGATCTTTTGAAGTTGAACATTAAAAAAAACGACATTTTTACACCAACCTAATATATACATTTTTGTTTTATTTAATTCTGTGTACATATATATTTGCATAATAATTATTAAGTTAGAGCTACATACATTAGACTTTAATGCTTACGCAATTATCAGTGTAAGGTAACAATTTCTGCCTGTAATATATATATATGTTTTTTTATTTAATTATATGTACATATATATTTGTATAATATTATTAATTTAAACCTACATATTATAGTGTTTCATGCAATCATCAGTGTAGAGTAACAATTCTGCCAGTAATAAATATATGTATACGTTTTTTACTAAATTATATATTAATATATAAATTATTAATTTAGATCTACATACACTAGTGTTACATGCTTACGCAATCATCAGTATAGTATAACAATTCCTGCCAATAATATATATTTACATTTTTTACTAAATTATATATATATATATATATATATATATATATATATATATATATATATATATGATAATTATTATATAAGCGTTTCTTTTTTTAATTCTATGTGTATATCTCCATATATAATATTTGATTGCAGAAATTCCCCACTGGACCAAATTACCAGAGGTTTGCAATGACAGATGCCACATACAAATTTATTATGTCTAAACTATTATCCACCATCTTAGGTAACTTTAGAACGCCGTTTTATACACATTTATTTGTTATAATAAAATCCTACATTACATCCTAGGAGAAACATTAGCATGATCGCCAACATCTTTAGAGGAAGTAGCTACTACTTTTCCTTCTAAATTCAAAGTCCTCATACCACCACCAGTCAACACCGAGAACTAATATACACATTATACATATACTGCCCTGTCTACTTTCATAACTGGTTCATAAACATACACTTAATTGCTTATTCGGTAATACACATCTTAAATCAATGAACACGCTGGATCTTAACAAACATGACTGAAATCTGCAATCATTATAACCTAAAACAAACCAATTGTTTTTCTTTATTTCCTAAATATAATACTTCATTTACTATATTAATGTTTATTACTCCTTTTTTCTCTGCATAAATAAACAAGCATGTAAGCACAAACAGGGCAGCGAGCAAGAGGAAGCAAATATATGTGGAGACACACATATATATATGTATTACATATATATATATATATATATACATATATATATACATATATATATGTGTGTGTATGTATGTATGTATATATATTACATATATAGAGAGAGGAGCATCCTCATTTTATTTGGTTGAACAAGTTACACAAAGGTACATAGAGAGAGGGAGGGACAAAGAAAGAGAGAGGAGTGTCATCATCATCGTAGCCATGCTAAGTTTTTGAACTCATTTTATTTGGTTAAGCAAGTATACATGGAGATAGATCCAGAGAGAGAGAGGGAGAAAGAGGATTTTTAAAAAAAAATTTCTGAGGGCTTACACGGGTAATAACTTGTGTTAAATATTTTGTTTTTATTTTTAAATGCAAATAGGTCACGAGGAAAAAAACAATTGTAATTTGCTTTTATGTATATATATATTGAAAAATACCTGTGTGTACTTTAAATACTTTAAAATAAATTTAAACGCAAATAGGTCACAAACCTTGTTAACTTGCTGTGAACAATATTTCTTTCAAAAATGAATAAAATTTCTGTTTCTGTTTTCTAAAATTTAGATTTAAAAAGGTTTACATTGTTTCAAATTATAAACGGTTCTATTTATATTGTTTATAATATAAACAAAATTCTTTATATATTGTTTAAAATAAATAATAATTGTTTATTTAGAGAAAACGTTCTGTTTATAGTGTTTTTTTTAATACCGTTGACATGTTTCCATGGTACCATACAGGTGACTACAGGAATTTAGTTCCTTTTGTCACCCCCACTCTTTCACCAGTCAGTTGAGGATGATCATCGACCTCGGAACCCTTCCACTGCCGGTGATAATTCTTGGCTATCTAAAGTTACTGGTATGAGAAGTGACCGAATTATCGGTTGATCGTCTAGTTATATATCCTGGACCAATTCGTTGTGTACCCTCTTAACGACGAACGTCGTCGAAAGAGAGCCGTAGATTTTTTTGTGTAGTAAAAGAAAAAAAAAACAGGATAAAACAATTCTGCACCAAATATATATTAACAAAAAAAAACAGTACAGTTCTTATAATTCTTTCAGAGTTCTGAAGGAAGCGATGTGTTATTAGAATAAGAATATGGTCAAAGGCATCAGCTTGTAACCTTGTGGAGTGTCGGTCTCTGGGTATCTGAAGAAATGTGTCAAGTCAAGAGCCAACTCTGCTTTGACTGTGTTCCTCTTTGCGCATCTCTTCTCCAAGAAATGCCTGCGCATTCTCCTTTTTTGTCCATCTGACTTGTTGATATATATATAAACAATTAAATCGCCCTCTGAACATCACGTGGATATTATTTCTTTTTTGTTTAGAAATTCAATTCTCAGTCCATAATCTAAATTATCATTTACAAAAATAACACAATGGCTCGCTTCAAAGATCTGATCGAACTCAAATAAACAGTTAGTAAATACAGTTTTTATTAACCTTTAACACACAGAGTTCTCAGGTTTCTTAAATAAACAACTTGATACCAAGTGGTTTTGCCTTTCTTCCTAACGGGGGGGGGGGATCCAACCTACCCACACCCTTACTTCGTTACATTACCTCCCCTACTTAAAAGAAACAATATTGAGATCAATATTTTTTCTAACCCACTTCTTGTTACTTGGCCTTAATACTAGGGAATCTCTGTGGTTTTACAATTCATAATATTTAGCTATTTGGTTGATAAAAGAAGAAAAATTTTAAAAGCTTTATCTTTCATGCACATGCAAAAAGTTTTCTTTCAGAGTTTGTGGTTTTTTTTTAAATCTGCTTTCAGTTCATTATGGCTTTAGAAGAGTCCAGAACCCTCATTATTATTATTATTTTTTATATTTTTTTTTTTTTACATATATATATATATATATATATATATATGTATATATATATATACGCATACATATATATATATTTGACGCATGCAATTATTTATTTGATAGTTCATTTTTCTCCGGATTTCATTCCATAGCTCTTTCTTGATTACCCGGCTTCAGTCTTCTTCACATATGTATCTCCAATGTTGGTAGGGTATTAGATGCGGGGTTTGTTGGTAGTCTTGGTTCCGTACCAGATTGATCAGGACTGGTGGCATTATCAAAAACCATGGTAGCGTTCCCCACTTCATGCTCATCCCTATTCATTTCAAACATTGAATGGGCTTTTCCTTTTAAGCGCTCTAATTGAGGGTTACCCTCATCCTCATCTACTTTATTAGCATCTTTTCTAGCCCTTGGGATGCTGTTGATGTGGCTTACTCTCCTTTTCCCATACACTAGAAAAGCTATTATCATCATCACGACCAAGATGATTATTGTGGGATATAACCATTTACTTACTTCTTCCCATCGCCATTTTTCTTGTTCGTTATTACTCTTCACTGTTCGTAACTCATCTACTAACTCGCTTATAGCGGTCTTTTCGACTGGTGGAAGAGGTGGAATTTTGTGAGCTTCTATCTTCGGAAATTCCTTAGTGATAGGGGTCCATACTTTCGACCACTTTACACGCGGTATTTTAATTAATGACAGAAATTCATTCTGGAGCTCAAACTTCTCTGTAAGTTTATAGGACGGCAAGATCTCCATAGTTGGGCCAAACGCTGCACAACTCATAGGTAAATCTATAATGGTCATAGGTGGATGAATAAGTATTTCACCTCGTTGTTGTCCCTTACAGACTTTCGTCAGCCTTTGCTTACTAGTTGAGACAACTGCCCAAACACCATCCGATAGATGTATAGCTTGGGGGGGAGTGTATCCACCGACACCTCTGCTCCACAGTATTTATTGATTCCCTCCTCATTACCTTACACTCGTCACACCGTATGAACCTTTTTGCCTTGCAACTCCGAATTAAGTGTTCTTCACTGCCGCACTTAAAACACTTAGGTTTCAACATACGGGCCCTCTTTGAATGTCCCGGGCAGCCACAGTTGAAACAGTGCACCCCGTCTCTGCACTGATAACTATAGTGCCCCTCTTTTCCGCAATTGTAGCATTTTAATTTTAAAGCCCCATCTATGCTTTTCCGAACATTCCTATCTCTCCTAGGGGTCACCCGCCCTTTCGCTACTGGGGCGACCCTAACTAGTTTAAAGATTTCTTTGTTGGAGTCTTCCTGGGTTTTAATTTGGTTCTGGGTGGATTGTTTCTGTCCTTAATCCTACATTCATGTGCCCTGTGCCCTTCTTTCTAGCAAACAAAGCACAATAGACCCCTCTTAAAGTTAGGATGGGGGTATGTATTTTCCCCCTACCCTTAAGTCCCGGTGTTCTGGATTCATGGCTTCTTCTTCCCAACTCTGAAGCTCAGGGCATTTTGCTCGGATGTGTCCTCGTCGACTGCATCCGTAGCAGACCTTATACCAGTCTGTTTTGTTCTCCTCCAATTTTCCTAATCTCTGGAGAAGAGCTTCAGCTCATCGAGCCTGTGCAAAGGCCTCCTCCAACGTGTTAGGTTCTGCTCTTGCCACGTCCTCATGCAACAGAGAATTACTCAAAGCGTCCGTGAAGAACTCTGCCAGCTGGGCCTGGGTAGCCGGATCATTTCTCCGATCTTGATCCGGGTAGGCTACGTTAGCAAGAACGCTCATGCGTCCCTCTAGGTGAGCAATAGATTCTCCATCCCTCTGCTTCACCCCTATCAGCGCCCGAGCTGCCTCTGTTCGGCTCGAGTGACTGCCGAAGTGCTGCTGGATGTCATGTTCAAACCTCTCCCAGTTGGTTTGGGATCTGTACTTATCCAAATACTCCCCCAATCCATTCTGAGGCAACGCCCTCGGTATAGTCATACGCCAGTAAGATCATATTGGCCCCGGCAGGTTATAGATGCATCCTTTCTTTTCTATTGCTTTGAGCCAGGGTCCCAACTCCACAGCCAAACCTGTGAACAGTAGAATTCTGGATCCCGTTACATTAAGTTTTGGTGTTAGCCGACCCCCCTCTTCAATCCCACGACCCAACTCCTCTGCAGCCTTAGTAGATTCCATATTAAAAAACAATTAAGCGCTCTTTGAAAAAGCCCACAAGAAGTCCAAAAACGAACAATGACAAAGCAAAAAGGAAGTGAAAAAAACGAAAATAGTGGTTTTCCTACCTGATCGCCAAGATATTCCTGGTTCTGCGCTGCTTTTTGTTGACTCGCTTGTTGGGAGGTCCCACCTGTTATAAACAGTAAACCTCCTGTTTTTTTTTGTTTGTTTTTTTTTTTGGTTAGCTAACACATCTTCTTCCTGATTTCGATAATCCTGGTAAATGGCTACCAAATGTCACCCCCACTCTTTCACCAGCCGGTTGAGGATAATTCTTGGCCATCTAAAGTTACTGGTATGGGGAAGTGACCGAATTATCGGTTGATCGTCTAGTTATATATCCTGGACCAATTTGTTGTGTACCCTCTTAACGACGAACGTCGTCGAAAGAGAGCCGTGGATTTTTTTGTGTAGTAAAAGAAAAAAAAAACAGGATAAAACGATTCTGCACCAAATATATATTAACAAAAAAAAACAGTACAGTTCTTATAATTCTTTCAGAGTCCTTAAGGAAGCGATGTGTTATTAGAATAAGAATATGGTCAAAGGCATCAGCTTGTAACCTTGTGGAGTGTCGGTCTCTGGGCATCTGAAGAAATGTGTCAAGTCAAGAGCCAACTCTGCTTTGACTGTGTTCCTCTTTGCGCATCTCTTCTCCAAGAAATGCCTGGGCATTCTCCTTTTTTGTCCATCTGACTTGTTGATATATATATAAACAATTAAATCGCCCTCTAAACATCACATGGATATTATTTCTTTTTTGTTTAGAAATTCAATTCTCAGTCCATAATCTAAATTATCATTTACAAAAATAACACAATGGCTCGCTTCAAAGATCTGATCGAACTCAAATAAACAATTAGTAAATACAGTGTTTGTTAACCTTTAACACACAGAGTTCTCAGGTTTCTTAAATAAACAACTTGATACCAAGTGGTTTTGCCTTTCTTCCTAACGGGGGGGGGGGCATCAACCTACCCACACCCTTACTTCGTTACACTTTTAAGTGACAGAGGGTTGGAGAGTATTTGGCCACCTAAACTCCAGTCTTGCCAACATAAATACCTTACCCTGCCTGCCATGATTAGTATGCACGAACTGACCAACACCGCAACCACCAAATTTTTTTGTTCATTCGTTCATTTTATTTGTGCATGGAAATCCTGACAGCAATTATCAAAGTTATATTTTAAGCAAATTTTTTGACAACCTCACCCCCACTCACAAAATAGGGTGTCTATTCCGAAAGCCATTCTTCTTGAGAGGTTGGGAGTATCTATTCTGAAAACCGTTCTTAATATAAGGAGGTTGGTGGTTGGCTACAACAACAACAACAACAACAACAGCCATACTTTAATTTTTTATGTGGGGAGGGGAGGTCCATGCTCCCACCGGGCAACGCCGTTTAACAGGTCCTGCTAGTATATTTATAAAATAATTATTAATTTACACCTATATATATTCTAGTGTTTTATGCTTACGCAATCATCAGTGTAGGTAACAATTCCTGCTAGTAATACAAAATGATTTTGAACACAAAAAAGTAAATACTATTACAAGCCTGTAAAAATCATGGATTATATAGAAAAATGCGAGCATGAAAAGAAATATGGTTAAGATTAAACTAGAAAAGTAAAAGGACTAGTTGTTAAAACTGAAAAAGAAAAAGACAAGGTATTCTAGTAAAAATATAATAAATTTATAACTTAAAATATTGCAGCATTAAGATTTTTTCAAAATTCAATTTAACATTCTATAATGAATTCTGAATGCTGTAATATAGAAAACGCAAATTCTTGAAAACGCCTTTGAATAGATGTGGTTGGGTTCTCTTCAATGCTACGCCTCACATCTTCAGTATTTTCAGGTGTACACACTGTGCAACCTCGTCCACATTGAATTATCATTTACAGAGCCTTGCTCTTGAAAACACGTCACTAAGTTCATGACTGCACATCTACTAGGAGGATGTCGGAAATTGAAATGGCACATATAATATCTTTGCGTTGCAACAATTAACCTTCCACCTTCAAAGTAAAATTTAATTATCTTCACTCATTTTTCTGTTGCAAACTTATCCATATCAAAAGTTTCCAAAGATTCTATTTTATAATTCTGAAAAGAGAAATCCAAATATATTAATAGAAAAAAGCTATTCAATTTTTAAAATGTAAAGTGACTTATGGGCCACTCTGTATATATATATATATATATATATATATATAAACTCAGAAGTAAAAGTGATGAAAAAAGGATAAAAAGTGTTCAATACATTAGTAGAGCGGAATGTTTTTTATTTTTAAACCTCAAGTAAGTTAATACTTGAGGTTTAAAAATAAATAAAAACATATATAGTATGTAATTAATTGGAATTTCTTTTTCATTTTATACATGTCATAGACACATTCCTAACTTTATAACGATAGAAACAAGTATTATTTTAATTGGAATTCATTATTGAGATGAGTATTATTTATTAATTTTTATTTATTCTGGACTAATTTTATTTATCGTCATGGGATAGGAACTCTGAATCTCCTGACTGCATTCACTGCAGGTGAGAATTGTCTGAGGATAGCGATTACCAGAGGCTTACTTGGCCAAAACGTGGTGAGACGACAACAACTACGAAACACAGTAATTGCAGTGGATGCAATCAGGAGATTCAAAGTTCCTATCCCATTGCGGTTACCACCTGATGAAGACCAGAGGAATAGTTGGCTGAAACGTTGTGAAACAACTAAGAAAAGGTGAGGATAATAGTCCGCAATAAATAAAAATTGATAGAAATAATGTTTTTACAAAAATGATATTCAATAAGTGGATTTCCTTTCTTGCTGCATCTTTTGTTTATTTCTATAAAAATGAAACAAAGAAACTTTCAAGTCTATAAGATATTTGACTTAATATTTCAGTTTTTAATTGTACAGCAACCCAAAAAATAATCTATATATTAATACAATAGCATGTGTGTTCTTTTCCGACAAATTTGATTGGTTGAGATTTAATTCCAGAATATACATTAATTACAGAATACACATGTACAAATGCTCAAGGCAGCATTCGATTAGCATTCTCTCCGCTGTATGTGTTTTTAATTCTATAAAATTTAGAGTTTTATCTTTCAAAAGTTGTTAAGAAATAATTGATTTTAAGTTATTCCGTAATAAAAAATGATAACACAACTTTCTCGGGCAGTGGGGACAAAAATTGAGCATTTATTTGTTTTTTTCATTGTTTATTTTTCTTTACATAAGAGAGAGAGAGAGAGAGAGACGCTGATGTCTTTGTTAATTAAAAATATTATCACTACTACTACTAATTGCTGTAACATATAAACAAAGCCCAGATGTATATGTTATGAAACCTCGAACTTAACCACATGTTATTAGCGAAACAAAACTGGGTTTGTTAGGTACGGGCAAAATGAATGGCGATGCTCAAAATGTATAAACATTTTGACCCCTCCCTTTACTTAAAAATCCACCAAAAATCAGAGAATTAACCAATTTTAATGAAATTTTCAGTATTTATCAAATAATGATCGGGGAATATAATGAACTCATTTTTATTTAAATCTGAGTGGAAATGTATTATTTTATTTAAACAAAAAATACATTTATTAAAGTTATGATTTTCAGTAGTAAATAAAAACGCAAGAATTTATTTTTGCTTTTTTTATATAAATAAAGCATCGTAATTTGTAACAATAAAAAAAATAAATAAAATAATTTTTACAGGAACATTACGAAAAAAGCTCTAAAGTCCATATTAATGAATTTGATATAACTCGGAGAAAAATGAATTTCTTTAACTACCGATATTACCATTGAAATAAGCATTGTTTATTTAATATTTTCACACAAAAAAGTTATTTTCTGTATCACTAGGGACTGCCAAAAATCACCACAGAATTACCCCACCCTATATGTAACACGATGTAACTTTATTATAAATTAATATTATCAGTATAACTTTTGTACCATTTGTAAAAGAAGGGCAAAATAAACCAGTAATAATTAAAAAAAATTTCTTTCATCAAACGAAAATAATGAAATTTCGAGACGAAAATCGTGTTTTTATAATTGGCGCTTTAAAATAATGTTCCCATGTAGTAAACATTCCGAACGTGAAAACATACTCGTATTTAATAAATCTAACAAAAATCAACTAATGGTCAGATTTTCGTGAAATTTTCGATACTTATATATTTTAGAATAAAATTACATATAAAATGCAGTTTTCGTAAAATATACGAGGGGAAATATGTTTTTAGTGCGTGCCCCCCCCCCCCCGTATTTATTTTTTCGAAATTCAAACAAAATTTATTTAAATCTATCGAAATTTCTATTTATTATGAAACATAAGAGTTCAAATAAGTAAAAAAAACATTTATTTTTTTAAATTTAAATACACATATTGGACAAAAATTTACCTTGAAGTTGCAATTTAAAAATTGATATAAACTTGATATTATTGTTTTTTTTAAATAGCGTTTTTTCAAATTATTATATACTATAATCAGTTGAATTGCCAAGAAAAAGAAACTTCGTAAACATTAATTAATTTTTAAAACGATTAAAATTCCATTATTTCAAAATGTTCTGTTACAACATAGATTTTTAATTAATTGTATTCAAATTTTTTTTTAAATATTAAGTTTTAATATAAACATGACTCTTGTCAGCTATTTTATTGCCAGATTAAAACCAATTTGAAAATATTATTGCACAATATTAAGCATTTTGTATGCCCCCCCCTCATATTTTGTTTGTCTCTTTGTACTGAACAAAATATGGAACCCCATAGGTAACCAAATGAACATTCAGTAAAACCGTATTTCATATTTAATATACAAATATTTATAATATTATTAATCATTAAACTGTGTAAATCTTAAAACCTAACAAAATTATAACAAAGATTAATTATCAATTGCAGTTTGAAGATAAACAAAGGTTTTAAAAAATCATTAAGTCACTTCTGCTTTTCCATAGTTCGTATAGTTAACACAAATCTGACGTCACGGAAACATGCTTCCAATTTTCACAATCGTTTAGAAGTCCCTATATATCACATTTATATTTTTTTTTCTTCCGAGTGTCTGTTGTTTAATTATTATGCCTTTCCATTTCTTGTAATAAATAATTTTACTAAGAATTCTTCATCAGTTTTGGTTTCTGTTTCGATTATAGCTGAAAGAACTCAAGTTATATATACATACACTCTTTTTTTCTTCATAAGTTTTGGTTTCGGTTTCAATTCAAGCTGATGCACTCAAGCCATATGGATATATTTTTTTTTTGAAATCACAGATTTATAATATATAAGAATGGATCGAAAATTGACTCTTATAGTAATATATACAAAATCTGCATAAATTAAAATGTCATATTTAAACATATTTTACGACCAGGTTATGCCGGGCGTCCCTACTAGCTTAGATATATACTTTTGCAGTTTTAACAAAAGAACTGCAATAATATCAGGGTGTCTCCATTTATGCGGAACATCCACAAAAATGCCAACATCAATAAATTACACATGAAAGAGTCCACTGTGGAATTTCCATAGGTCCCGCTAGTAAAAGAAATTAATCTTTTAATGAAATTTAAAAAATTTTAGTCATTTATCTTCAAAAATGTCTTATATTCCACTATGTTCCCGCTTATTAATGGCAGTTATAAAATTATAAGGGTAGGAGTGGGGGGGGATCATATTATTCCTTCTTCTTTAGCTGGACACATACATACTAACAACGCTTTTTATGTATAGATTCCTCAAGGAATGAGTCAGCATATTTTTTTCTAAATTAGTGAATAAAATGATTGAAAAGTCGACCTTCCCCCTTCCACTGAAGAAACTTAGCTCAGTTGAACCTCAAAAAATAAATAATTTTTTTCTAAATTTCATATTATTCATCTGGGGCAATGCAAATAAAAAATATACCAACTTTGTGGTTCTTTGGTTTTTAGTTTTTACTTTTAGCTGAACATACACACAGACAACTGCAATTTATGTAGTAAAATTGCCAACCACAGCTCATAAGATTAAAATTTAACAATGTTATTAAGGATGGGTATCTGTTATTACTTTCATTTTTAAAAGTGGATTACATTGCAGCAGGATGTCATCAGTTAACATCATTTTTGAGACTGTAATTATTTCACAAATGTTTTAATTGTAATTTATGCACAATAGACTTTTATGATTGTGCTAATTCATTTTATTTTAAAAATAGCTTGAAAAGTAAATAGTGTCTTACATAAAATGTGATGTCAACGTGGTGTAAATTTTTGTGGAGATTTCCATAACAAGTCAAGTTTTTATGTAGTGGCGGTTTTGAATTTAGACTTAGCATCTTTCTTTATGACTGGCTGTTAACCAAGATTATTATTTTTTATTTTATTTTTGTAAACTTATTCATCCCAAACAAGGAATAGTGCCATGGAAGCATAAGCAGCAACTGTGATAGAGGCTAGACTTATAGGAGGCAACTTGGGCGAGGAGTTAGGCAGCAAGATCTTTGTTCACATTACATTTAAATATCTGCATGTTGTTATAGTGAGGGAAATAACCTGGCATCAAAATCAAAATGAGATAACGCTTTCAACGAGGAAGAAATAATGAAACAATATTTAAAGTTACCATATAAAACAATTCACAATATAAAAAATTTTTTCTTTTCTGACGAAAATATAATGAAACAATTGTTAGATTTTTTTATGAGAAAGTTAATTTCCTTTTGTATCAATAATTTTTTTTTTTTATGTATATACTAGTACAGCTTTTCAACCAGACTGGTGAAGGTTAGTTTAGAGTTCAGTTAGGGTTAGGTTTAGAATTAGAGTTAGGTTAAGGTAAGTTTGAAGTTAGGGTTAGGTAAGAGTTAGGGTAGGGTTAGGTGTAGTGTTAGGTTTAAAGTTGGGTTAAGTTAGGATTAGTTTAGAATTAGTTTAGAATTAGGCTAGGGTTAGGTTTAATTTTAAGTTTTAGTAAGGATAAGTTTGGGTTAAATTTGAGTTCAGTTAGGTTAGGGTTTGGTTTACAGTTAGGTTAAGATTCGGTTTAGAGTTATGTTATGGTTGGGTTAGAGAAAATATATAGTGTGAAAAAGAAAATAAAACAGTTCTTACACTGTTTGGGAGACCGAATTATCTATCCTAAAACTCTAAAATTAGTATAATAACTTTTTTTTAACTTAATGAATTTAATGATTTACCTAATTCATGATTGAATATTGTTATCTGCTGCAATTTGATTGGATATCAGTTCAGTATCTTCTAGTTTTTTTACATAAAATGCTGAAAGATCCTGACGAAAAGTTGGATCACAAATTGGTCCAATATAATAGATTTTGTGTTAAATTAAAATGAATGCCATTGACTAATCATAATTAATGTGTAATTGAGGAGACAATGCATAGATAAGATTGTTAATTTTACGCAATGTTTATTCTTGTCATGTGACTATTTAAGCATCTCAACAACTTGCGTGAGAAATGCTTCAAAACCCTAAGCAATATCAAAAATGCCTTAAGTGACTTCATCGCCACCAGAATGCAACATTTTGATGTTACTGGCATAAATAAACTTGTTCTGCATTGGTAAAAGTGTGTTTCTTCTGATGGTGCTTATTTTGATCAATAAATTTTTGTTTGAGCCGAGATATGTTCATCTGAATTTAAAAGTTAAAAACTGAAAGGATTTTCTTATAAACCTGATATTATCCAATCAAAATTTTTGGGTAAATAGTTCTTATAACCAGCCTAATTTCTATATAGTATAAATGAATGCTTTCAGTCAAATAAATCTTTGAAAATATTGTTTTATATATTTAGTATCAAATGATATTGTATTTACAAAAGATTTTGGATAATAAATTATACAAAAAAATGTGGACATCAATGAGACAACATTTCTATCTTTGTAAGGCAAACATTTCAGAATCTTTTCAATTATTTATTGTTATCTATTAGGCGCCGGGAAATTGATTTACCTGAGAAAACACTTGAAGAACTTGAAAATAAAGTGACAATTACTGGAGAAGAAGGATTGGACAAAATGTTGGAAGTGTTTGATTATTTTTTACCAATTATAAGGTAAATTTTTTTTTGTTTTTTTTAAACAGTGAAGCTTTAGAATCAAGTTTACGTTGTGGGTTGATTTATTTCAAAAGTGTTTTTTGTGTTTTATTTGGATTATTCAATTGACTCCTCTCATCTTGGATGTTACTCTCCCAATGTTTCAGCCGAAGTAACCGACAACTTTCTTTAAGTGCATCTTGTCAACTATGGAATCTGTACAGCATTTGCAATGGAACACTTTATTTAATCCATGGGAGTAGGCTGCTCTCCTTTCGTCAGCCATGTCTAAGTAGAAGTTTAAAGTAATTCTTAATTATATTCTTTATATCACCTGTTCTGAAAATCTAACCTTTAACTTTCAAAAGATGGTCAATTGGAATTAATACTTAGCATTCTAATCCAATGCACCAGGGGTTCGTGTGGTCTTGAAAATGATCAAAAAGTTACAGCAGCCATAATAATAACAGCCAAAAAAAAAATTCCCAATTTATTTTTTGTATTCTAAATTTCTTATTAAAAATATTCAAAATATTTACATACCTTTTTTGTTAAAATATGAACTTTTGTGGGGAAATCACATACAAATAAGTTTGTTGTCCATGCATATCAATACAGCAATGATTTTCTTAGTTTTGACTAATTTTTCTGCACATTTCATTCAAAGTAATAATTTCTGGACAAATTCTTGATCTTATTATAATTGTCTTTTTCTTTCTATAAAGTTGAATGTGATATTATTTGCAGAGGAGATCAAAAGGCATTGGAACAAATTGTGGCAGAATTCTGTGAAGATTGTGCCAAACAAAAGATCTATTATGCTGAAGTTCGCATGGCACCACATATCCTTGTAGATCCAGATTCGGAGACAGAGCGTTGCCGGCAAGTGCGTGATATTGTTAGAATTACAACTGATGCACTCAAAGAAGGTTGCAAGAAACACAATATTAAAGTGAGGTTGATACTTTGCTGCATGCGTGATCAGCCAGGTGAGAGATTTTCAACTCATATTAAAATACTTACAAATTGGCATTGTCAGTTAATAGAATTAATAAAATAGGAGATTATAAATTCTTTGAAATGGATTCATTTTTGAAACAAAAGAAGTTTAAATCGAAATAAAACAAATTTGTTGCGCCCAGATTTTAAATAGTCAACAACAATATGTGACTCAGTTTTTCCCAAATTTTATTTTCATACATTTTTAAATATTCAAATAAAGACCACATTATTTTGATGTTTTTTTTTACATAGGCGTCACCACTTATCAAGGCCGATAGGCCACTCAAGGATAAGGGTTAAAGAGTGTAGAGTAGTCAAAAGGACAATATAATAATCGATAGTAATGGAAGTTCAGTAAATTTGTTAACTTAAGTGGAACAGCTCATCAGAAACTTGTTCACGTTGGACTTGAAGACAACCATATTATAGACAGCTGGAAAGCAGGAAAACGGAAGACAATTCCACAGGCGTGCAGTTCTAAGAAAGAAGCTTTGATCATGGAATCTATGTTTAGGTTTAGGCACAGATAAAGAGTGGGTAAAATTATTGATAATGTTTTCAGCTAGTCTAGTGTTTCTTGTGAAAGTTTGGCGAGGGGAGACCATAGATTGAAGCTCAGTCGAACACTTTCCATAAAAATAACGATAAAGCAGAGACAAACTCGCAACATCTCTTCTGTGAGATAGAGGTTGCAGGGAAGAGAAAAGGACATCTCCCACCAGGCCACAAAGTCTATTTTGAACCCTATCAAGGCAGAACAAGTCTTTTCTAGCAGCTTCTGCCCATATGTGGCAACAGTATTCCATCCTTGGATGTATCTGTCTCTTATATAGATAGAGAATTGCATCAGCAGTGAGATATCTACTGGATCGATAGAAGGATCCGACCATTTGTCCAGCAGCCTTGGCAACAGATTTGATGTATGTATTCCATTTATGTTCGACTAATCCACTGAAAACATTCCAAAATCTAGATGATGCAATATAATTTTTATAGTTCCATATCCAATCAAAATTTTTGGGTAAATAGTTTATAATGTGAAAATCTAGAGTGAAAGAATACAATCAATTTCATCTATTATATCTCAACCATGACGCGTTAGTTTTTTTTTTATTTCTTATAAATATCAAATATCAAAAGTAGGTTATAAAACAATTGACCTACTTTTGTTATTAGATTTAAAACAAACAATTTTTGGTAAAAAAATGTCATTGAAAGAAAAGAAAAAAATGAATAAACAGAAAAATTAAACTGACTTTCCTATCTTGATAGAGCATAAAACAAACTTTGAAATCTAGTGGGCATGCCCTCTTCTTTTCCCTACAGCCTCACTGCTTACTTTTCATGGTAGCTGCTCGACTGAGCTCCAAACTCGTCTAGCTACAACTACTGTAAGTAGTTTTTTTTTCTTCCTCAGTGTACTTAAAACTACACAGAATATCCATGAGCAAAGTTTGTTTCCTAGAACTACCAATCTGTGGAACACCATACCATAAGGTTGCTTCCCAACTGACTATAACATGATCTTTTTAAGGTCCAATATTATTTTTGTTAAAACCATCTTAAATAATCAAATTTCAATCCTCACGATGTCTCACCATCCAACTGACAAACTTTAACTATTGTCCATGAATGGCTTTTTGGCTTTAATAAGCGATGACTCATTATTATAGGAAAGAAAAAGATTCAAAAAAGCAAAAACAATAAAGAAAAACTGTTTATAGAATAAAAAGATGTAAAATTCCCAGAAAGTTACAAACAATGGCAAAATGATGTAAAGATATAAAATAGTACTGTTTCTTTTTATTATGATGATGCAAGGTAAGAGATATAAATAAACCCGTGCATAACAATATAATAACTATACGCTAAGGCATTTCATGTTCGGATGTACATTATCACATATCACACAACATTTAAAAAAAAATGATCTTCTGATGTGACTAAGTTTTAAAAAATTCTACTTCAGCCATTTTAAAATGAATTGTTCCAAAACCAAACTGTCATGATATCAACTAAAGCAGTTTTAAATAAATACATTTTGGATATGTTTCAAAAAATGACATTCATTTCATTGAAGAATGATTAGCTGACAATTATTTTTGCAGTAACAGGACAGAAAATATTTGTTGTTTTAAAAAGAATTAATTTGATACAATTTTAAATAAATAAATAAATCAGACATATTCTATTTATTGGTCCTCCAATTTATCGGAGAGCGACCTATGTTTTCAGTCGCGTCCGTGCATCCGTAAGTCCGAATGATTTCCAGATAATCATCCATTAGTTTTTACTGAAATTTTGCCACAAATTATGTCATTAAATAGATGTGCACAGTAAAAAATTTTTTTTGCAAAAATTCCCGTTGGGCTCAAAAAAAGTCAAAAATGGCCAAAAATGACACATTTTGCCCCATAACTTTTGATTCATCATTTTTCTGAAACTTGGCCAAAATATGGAGCCCATTGTTCTTAATATAAATTCAGTATGGGTCACCTTGGCAAAATTTTGGTTCACGTCCCCGGGGACTTATAATGCTTGTGGCTCTTTTTTCATATTTCTCAACAAAAACTTGATATTTCTGACTATATAGTGATTTTTCAGAGTGGTCAACTTAAATATACATGTGTTAAGGCCTGAAACTGCACTTTTCCATTTACACTGGGATTTGGCATATTCAGGGGCTAAAAAGAGGTCAAAAATGCCCCAAAATGACACTTTTTCCCCCATAACATTTGATCCATCCATTAGATTTTCCTGAAACTTGGCCAAAATGTGGAGGTCATTGTTCTTAATATTAATTCAGTATAGGTGACTCTGGCGAAATTCTGGTTCGCATCCCTCTGTGACTTTTAATGATTAAAAAAACATGCCTTTTTGGAGCTCTTTTTTCATATTACTCAAAAACTTGATATTTATGTCTAAATAGTAGTTTTCCATGTTTGTCCATTTTTCACTAGGATTCGGCATTCCCAGGAGCTCAAATGGGGTCATAAATGCCTTAAAATTGCAAAAATGACTTTTTACCCCATAACTTTTGCCCCATGCATTAGATTTTTCTGAAACTTGGTGAAAATGTGACGGCAACGTTGGCCCTTCTCACTTCTCACATTCATCATTTCTTCACTATTTTTTGTGGCATCATCTCGCATGCAGCACCAAAGGGGGACCACACACATGCGGCTTGTTTATATAAAAAAAATAGCTGATCATGTATATTTTTTTCAGGAGAAGAAAGCCATTTTTCTTGACATAATTTCAAAAGAAATATAGTAAACTGTAAATTATACAGATTGATGTAGAAAACATTGGAATTTCCAAGGGTCCCACTATTAAGAACATTATGTATATATATATATATATATATATATATATATATATATATATAGATAGATAGATAGATTATGTTGTATTTTGTTTTGATTTTTAATTAATACATTTTGTACTTGCCTTGTTACTTTTTATGTATTCTTTTTCTCTTACTTTTTTAGAGAAATTCTTATTCTTTACTTATTTTTTTTCATATGATAAATCCTTCCACATCAAAAGTAAAACTGAAGAAAACATTTTCTCACTTTTTTAGCATTCAATTTATTAAATCTTTAGAAACTTTTGCATAAAGACAAACAGTTTTATAATTTTTCTGTTATTGCCAAACACTAAAAACTGTCATTTAACTGTTGGTATAAAATAAACATGATTGATTAAAATGCTTAAAATATTCCAATTATTCTATATAATTTATTCGTGACATGAGTATTTATTTTTGATGTCAGAAAATGCATATGAAGTTCTTCTGCTGAGTGATGAATTCCGTAAAGATTATGTGGTAGGAATCGATATTGCTGGAGCTGAATTCATCACAGATGCAGAAAGTCCACTAAAAACGGTCTTCCAGGTAAAATCAGTTTCATCATCATTTATCTTTTTTCTTTTCAATTGAATCTTTTTTCTTTTCAACTGAATCGTTTTTCTTTCAATTTAACAAAATGATTGAGTGAAGACATGGAAACTTTTCTCAATGAATGAAAGAATATTCTGTGACATTAGTGAAAATGTAAACGGTTAATAGAAATTAGTGAAAATGTAAACGGTTAATAGAAATTAGTGAAAATGTAAACGGTTAATAGAAATTAGTGAAAATGTAAACGGTTAATAGAAATTAGTGAAAATGTAAACGGTTAATAGAAATTAGTGAACATGTAAACGGTTAATAGAAATTAGTGAAAATGTAAACGGTTAATAGAAATTAGTGAAAATGTAAACGGTTAATAGAAATTAGTGAACATGTAAACGGTTAATAGAAATTGCAACGTGAACTACTACATTACCGATTCTGTGTCTTCACAGTACATCACATGTGTATGTGTACTAGGAGAATACTCGTCCCAGAATAGGTAAAATTAATCCTCCCAAACAGAACAGCTTTGCATCATTTTCACCTGTCATTACAAAGATATAAAAGGTACTAACCCTTGTATTTGGAATCCTTATTCAAAGTTTGATCAAAATCTATTATTTAATTTGGATTCTAGAAATATCTAAAATTTAAGACTTTAAATTTAAGATAAGAAATATTAAAAAATTCATGGAATCTTCCTTAGTTGGTGTCTAATGGCTATTGATTAAATTCAATGCAAATCTGAAATATTATTAAGATACTGAATTTTCAAATGGGAGGCAGTGCCTATAATCTGTTCCTGAAATCCCTTTAAAAAAACTTATAAGTGGACTGTACTTGTAGTACATGCTTTATTATACTGACAACAACAGAGTACTCTAGAGTATTTTTTTAACTCATGATAATAATTTTCATTCACTACAATCTTGTAAACCGTTTCTATGTTAGTATATTTCTTCTAATATTCACAATTTTTATGGGCGTTAGGGTTAGTGAAATGGTTTCTTAAACATGTATTATTCTCTTACTCAACTTTCACTGTAGGTTTATTTATTCACTAGAAATATATTGTTAAATTATCTAAAAAAATCCAAACAAAATTGATCTTTCAGGAAGCTCGTACCATTGGAATCCACCGTACAGCACATGCTGGGGAAGTCGGAACTGCAGCTAATATTATTGAGGTAAGGTTAAAAAAATGGATTTTAGTAATTTGTCTCTATTTTAAATTATTTTTCTAAACAGAAATAGTTTTCATTTGCAAGCATTCTTTCATGTTTTGACAAAGTACAACCCTTTTCTCATTGAAGAGATGTTGCTAGTCTCTTTCTACTCATTATTTCCATGGAAGTTGCTCAACTGAGCTCCAGGTTTTCGTTCATCCTTGTTAGACATTTGTAGCAAGAACTCGTCTTTTTTCCACAATGAAATAAAACCTTTTTTTTTCTCTCTTCATGTGCCCAGCATCAGGTAGGATTTCCATCGACAGAGCATCATTGCAATGGTTTCCCAGCTATGGGATATACTGCTTGCTTTCATGCTGATTAAGACATAGTCATCTTCAAATTTAATATCAACAAATTACATTTATGATAAAAATAACCAGATACAACTCATGATTAATGTTAGTATTCCCATAGTGTTATATTTATTTTTTGAAATTCATTGTTTCTTAATTTGTGTATTCATTATTTTGCGGGACTGTTATCCTCATCTTCATAGTTGTTGTTCCACCACGTTTCAGCCAACTCATCCTCTGACCTTCTTCAGGTGATTAACCACAACAGGATAGAAATGCTTAGTTTTGCAACTGTATCCCCAGTAATTCGGGGTCTGTAGCACAGTGGATAGAGATACAGTTCCAGGTGAGCATTGTTTGAAGATAATGGTTTCAATCCTATCCAAGTAGGCTAGAGGATTACTTGGCCAAAATGTGGTGAGACAACAACTATAGAAGGCAATAATTACTTGAGATACAGTTATAAGACTCAGCATGTCGTGGTTAATCATCTGAAGAAGGCCACAGGATGAGTTGGCCGAAACATGGTGAAACAATAACAACTATGAAGATGAGAATAACAGTCACATAATGTTATTCATCTTTTCGCTAGTAATCATCTCCATCTTATTAAACCTTCTCCTCGATAAGCTGTGATACTGATAGTAAAAAAAAAGTGTACGATAAAGATCGTTTTTTTTTTTTTTTTTGTTCCAAACAAATTTAAAACCAAACAGAAAATTTTTCAGGACAATTTTCAATTCACAATTTCTGGTCAATTTAGCAATTTACATTTTTTTTTAATTTTCCGGTTTTTAAAATTTTGATTGTTAATTTTTGTTTTCCTGTTGAGGAAGATGATTTACATTTGTTACAATTCATTTGTTGCAGGCATTGGATGAATTGCATGTTGAACGTATTGGTCATGGTTACCATGTGTTGGAAGATGAGAAACTTTATGATCGAATTAAGGAAGACAAAGTCCATCTTGAAGTGTGTCCTGCCTCCAGTTTTAAAACAAAAGCTTACAAAGGAGAGATCAAGGATCATCCAGTGAAGAGGTAAGAGTTTCGGTAAATATTTGGGACTTTTCGAAACCTTTTAGAATGTTACTCCAAATGTTTTTTGTTTTCTTTTTCATGGTCCAAAATCATTAATTAGTTTCATATGAATCTGTATTGGATACAACTTTTTTGATCTGTGAATTCTGTTGTTTGTTTTGGTTTTCATTAATTTTTTCTAGAATTATTTACGTACAGAAGGACTAGATGAAGGTTACCAAAGTTGTGCTATAGAACGAACTGGGTTTGAACTTGGCACACCCAGATCATTAACCACATCAATATCCACTTTATCATCTCTTTAAAATACATTGAATCAGAATACAATATTGTCTTAGTAGTGAACAGCATAATTAGATCGCAGGGATATAGTCAGTACTTCCTAACTTCCGGTGTAGCACTACTGAAAGTTGTGACAAAGTAAATAAGCTCCTTCACTTTTATTGTTCTTCAGTATTTCTATTATGAAGCGATTTATTGAAATAATATATGAGAAAAAGACATTATTGAAAAATATACAATAAAAATTAACAAAATTATAAAAAGATAAAAATAATACAATTAGTCTTTATTTGCACTTTTAATAACAAAATTTAAAAAATAAAAGTTTTTATTTTATTTGAAATTTTATAAGAAATATGTTCATGAAATTATAAAGATAGGCTTTTTGTTCTTTCATAAATATATTTATTATATATATATATATATATATAAATTCAAATAAAAAAATTTTATTTATGAAAGTATAAAAATAAAATTATTGAAATCAAAATAACAAAATTTCAAATATGATATGATAAACATATCCAACATATAATATTCTCAAAATAGTTTTAAAAGATTTTAAAGTGTTTTCAATAATAAAAAAAAATAAATAAATAAAACTAATTTCAATAATTCTTAATTAAAATAAGCCCCAAAAAACTTTTTAATGATTATTAAAAAAAAAAGATCGGAAAAACGTAATAAAAAACGAATACATGCACTGAGGAGATATAGGTGTGAGAGAAAAAAGCGAAGGAACTGATTTACCTTGTCATCACTTCCGGTATTAGCCATGCCAGAAATTAGGAAGTGTATTAGTCACGACTTTAATAACTAATCTATTCTTGGACGGATGACTTCAATGTAATGCAAAGAGCAAATGATGAGTACGAGGAGGGTTATCTCAAAATCTATACCACACTCTTTACTGCCATCATTCTGTTTTTAGTATCCATTAGTCAGTTCTTGTTTACTCATGAAAATTTAGAAGATAAAAACATCAGAACTAGAAATGAAGTCAGAATTTTAAAACTATGAAGATTACAAGCGTTAAAAGCTATCAGTCGAAGCTCTGCTATGTCTGAAGATACTCTCACTCACATTTTAAAAAAAGAGATGCTCCAGCTCCTTTTAAAAACCAATAGCTGTTTTTCAGCACTCCATATTGAAAATGTACCTTCTTTTATAAACGTTCAATTTTGCTAACAGTCAAAGTAAAGGCATGCACATCAAAAGATCTCATCAATATAAGTGAGAATATCACGTTAAAATAATATTTATATATTTAATATAAGATTCTTTTTAGATATGAATCTTTTGAAATTTTATATTTGAATACTTATTTTCAATTTTTGCTTATTTAAAACAAACTTGCCTATTTGAAACATTTTAAACAATATTACCTATTTGCGACATTTAAAAACCACATTGCCTATTTGCAACATTTTGAACAACATTGCCTATTTGCAACATTTTGAACAACATTGCTTATTTGCAACATTTTGAACAACATTGCCTATTTGCAACATTTTGAACAACATTGATTATTTGCAACATTTTGAACAACATTGCTTATTTGCAACATTTTGAACAACATTGATTAATTGCAACATTTTGAACAACATTGCTTATTTGCAACATTTTGAACAACATTGCTTATTTGCAACATTTTGAACAACATTGCTTATTTGCAACATTTTGAACAACATTGATTAATTGCAACATTTTGAACAACATTGCTTATTTGCAACATTTTGAACAACATTGCTTATTTGCAACATTTTGAACAACATTGCTTATTTGCAACATTTTGAACAACATTGCTTAATTGCAACATTTTGAACAACATTGATTATTTGCAACATTTTGAACAACATTGATTAATTGCAACATTTTGAACAACATTGCTTATTTGCAACATTTTGAACAACATTGCTTATTTGCAACATTTTGAGCAACATTGATTATTTGCAACATTTAAAACGATATTGCCTATTTGCGATATTTAAAATGACTTTACCTATTTGCTACATTTAAAACAATATTACCTATTTGCAATATTTAAAACAACATTAATTATTTGAAACATTTTAAAGTAGCATAGCTTACTTGCAACATTTTAAAATAACATAGCTTATTTGCAACATTTTAAAATAACATAGCTTATTTGCAACATTTTAAAATAACATATCTTACTTGCAACATTTTAAAATAACATAGCTTACTTGCATCATTTTAAAATAACATATCTTATTTGCAACATTTTAAAATAACATATCTTACTTGCAACATTTTAATATAACATAGCTTATTTGCAACATTTTAAAATGACATAGCTTACTTGCATCATTTTAAAATTACATAGCTTATTTGCAAGATTTTACTGGTGATAAATTACAATTAGCATAAAAAATGCAATGAAAAGTCTTTTAATTAAACATTTTTTATTTTGTTTAGAAATTCATGTTTAAAATAGTAAAAAATTAAATGAGAGTCAGCAAGATAAATGCAAAAAACATTTCTTTTATTAAAGATTTATTTTTAATTTTAAAAGTGTATGCAAAAGTAATTTGCCAATAATTAAAAAAAACATTTAGTATATTTAATCAGCAATAAAAAAAATGTTATGTCAAATCTTTCTATAGAGTGACTGATGCATTGGAAAGGAATTTTTTCACACTATTTCCTGTCTTCCAAGGAAAATGGTGTATTACAAATGTAGCACCTAGTTGGTAAATCGTTTTTAATTTTGTATAACATTCTGAGAAATTCAAATTTTTCAGTTTTTATGTCTAATTTTTATGTGTAACTCTCACTCTTTCATGTTTACTACAAAAAAAAAATTCAGTGTGTAGCTCAAAGTTGCTTTTCATTTTGATTTTTAATGCTTTTTTAAAATAATTTTGGAGCACAGAACAGTGCTAGAACCATGCTCTTTTATCTCAAATGGAACTGCTCATGCTTCACTCTGGCTAAACATAAAATGGAGTCCTCATCTCCTTTACTCCAGCAAAAATCAAAAAAATCTTTTTAATAAGATTCCATGTTAATATATCTTTACAGTCTTTATTGATATTCTACTGATGATAGCTGCCAATGTCAAGTTGTAGCAATTGCCAACCATTTCTTATTAACAAATCTCTTTACTGTGTCCAATTGTTAGTTTGTAGAGAGATGCAACATTTAATGGTTTTATTCGCTAAGGTTTACTATTAAAATAAATGTTTGGAAGGAACTATATTTTACAGCATTTTACAAAATAATAGATTATTTTCTTAAAACAAATGTTTGTTTTTGGATGTTGGATGATATAAAATGTCAATTTTGGTCCAAATAAAAAAGAACTTTCTGATAATAATTAAGATCAGATTGACAATTGATTTTCCTTAAAAAGGGTATTTTATTTGATCTTGCCTATAGCCATATTGGAATGTGACAATACAGACTGACATTGGTTTCAAATAAATAATAAAACACATGACCCAAAAATATATTTACTAAACTGGTCGGGAGCTTTCCAATGCTGTGTTTGAACACTTGAACCAGTGAAGTTAAGATGAGCATCACATATGCAGAAATGATTATATTCATCAGTCATGATTGTTTCATGTTATCCTAATTTCAATCGAAATATTCTTTGTGTCTTCTTTCAACTGATGTCTAAATTTCATTGACAGATAATTTCTTTGCTTACAAAAATCCAAATCATCATCTTTTATGTAATTTTTTTTTTATTATTGTATCTATAAATCTCTTTCTATAAAGTTAAGGTGATAAGGAACTAATGTAAATTTATAGAAACTGATTTCCTCACTTGATTTTGACAAATTATTTTATCAGCATTTAAAAAAAATATATAGTTTTAGATAATCTTTTCTAGGTAGGAGATAGAAAATAGTTATCTGATTGCTCAACAGAGTAGAAGTATTTTTAATGACTGCCTTTGCAACCAGATTTAATCTTTAAACATTTTTGAGTTGACACTTATCGACAAAACTGTTTTTCTTCTTGGCTAACTTTTGGCAGGCTTGATAAGGAAAGTGGAAGGTGTGGAGGTAAGAGGGAGAAGGTGGCACAGTTTCTAGCTGAATAAACTGTAATGAAGTAGGAGCTTATCTTCCTATGACATCATTTGTAGTTCACTTGAAATCACCCCAAACCGTTGTAATATCTAATCTTTTCCAGATTTTTTTTATGTCACATTCAAAATCTCCCTCAACTTCAAACTTTTACTTTAAAGGTCTTGTGTTTCTAAGATAAAATTCATGGCATTTAAATTTATTCATTGAGTTTTATTTTGAAATTCTTCTGCATCAAATGTATGCAATTGAAGTTTGTGAATTGAATCTTAAGTAAGAATCTAAATTTTTATGAAGTTCAACTCTTTTAATCCTGTTCAGTTAAACCTATTTTTATATTAGTTACAAAGTGAAATTTGTTTATTTCTCCTTATTTATATCTGTTACCTATGATAGTGTTGGAGACGCCCCTCCATGGGATTAATGGACTATCTCATGATGTCATTTCCGGTATAGACACTGGTGCCCGGCAGTCTGAGATTGGCACATGACCAAGCAGGTCGGGTGCACACACCCAACCATTGAGGAATGGTATTACTCAACTCACTTTGCCTGTAATATATGTGGATACATGTTTCGTTCCTAAAATCCTATGTTCCTTTCGTTTATTACCATTTAACCCCTAACAACTGGCGACGACGGATTCGACTTTCACACAGGTTAACTCCACCAAAAAAAAACAATTCTAATTGACTTCAAAAGAACTTCGGATTTACAAGCTAAGAAGTCAGCTGGCAATTATGGGCTAAAAAGAAAATTCTAAAAACAAAAAAAAAAGAAAACAAACACAAGGCAAAGTTATCGACACAATTGTAAGTAATTATTTAAATTGAAAAGAACTGTGCTTAATGCATTTTGTTAGGACGTAATAGTTAGTTTGGTTGCTTATTGAAAGAAGAACAACAAAAAAGGAAAATGTTGACCCAATTTTCACCGCGAGAACAATTCTATTGTAAACTGTCAACTGTTTATTCGTATGCAAATTTGAACATTTTTTCAAATGAAGTGAAAAGTTTTTTTGCCTTTATTTTGCTGCTAACCTTATGCAATATTTTAACGAGAGAGAAATGTTTCTTTTTTTTTCTCCTTTCATTTTATTTGGACTAAAAGAAAGATACTTTTTCATTGAGTGGAATTTTCTGAAATATTCTATTTTTAACTGTCGGTTCTAAAGTGAAAATTTCTTTTTCTTCCATGTGGGGACAAATCCCCCCCCCCCTACACACACACATAAGAACAAAAAACAGCCATTTTGGTTAACTTCCAGACAATTCCACAAGACTTTTATTCTTTTGCAACTGTTTTGTATCAGAGTACATTTTTTTTTGTTTTTGTTTCGCAAGTAAAATTTTTTGTTGTTCACCCTAATATTGGGTTATCTCAAAGGTTTTTACTAAGAAGCAAAGGATAAATTGCTCCCTCTTCATACGCACACACTCAAGGAAAAGACATTTTCTTTTTTCCTTTTTTTCATTATTTTCTCCAGTCAAAAACGGAAAGAAATTTTTTTTCATGCATTTGGAAAAAAAGCCATTAAAAGATGGAGGACATTAAAGCAGTATTAATACAGCTAATCAAGGCCTAGATGGACCAGCAGTAGAAAGCTGAGGAAAATTTAAAAGAATGTGATAAACAGCTCCAGTTACAATTTCAAGAGAGACAACAAGCATTGGAGGAGAGAATGTTACTTCAACAAAAGAGACAAGAAGATTGTTAAAAATATTCGGTAGACTGGAACACAGGGACGACAGTTTTGCTTTTTTCCAAAGTACAATATGGAACGTTATAGAAACGTTCAACTACCAACCGGAGTTGGATGGGACGTTTGACGCTTTCTATCAGAGATATGAGGACCTATTCACCGTGGATTGTCAAGAGTGGAGCAACATTAGTGTTGCTCCACTCTTGACAATCCACGGTGAATAGGTCCTCCAAGTTCGCCTACTTTTAAGGAAATTAGGGACCACAAACTTGATACATATAGCAAGTTTGTGGATTATATTCTCCCCAGGAATACAAGTGAGTTGGAATTCTCTGAAGCGGTCAAACTTTTATCCATACAGTTCAACTCGAATTCTATGCTCTTTCAAGTGCTTTAACCTGCAAAAAAGCGACGACGACGATTACATAACCTTCGCGTCCATGGTAAATAAATGTTACATGATAAGGGCTGTCCCCTTTTCATGTAAGTATAAAAATAAAGAGATTAGTTAAAATGAAAATGAAATAGCAAGACGAAATTCGAACCTCGTAATTTAGGTTTAGAAATAGATTACGTGTGAGAAAATAAAAATGTAAAACAAAAACTTGTTTAGAATATAGATAAAATATTTCAAGAAAAGAATGTGAACTGTTAAGTTTGTTATGAAATTTTAAATTGAAAGAATGCAGCTTATAAGATAATGTTTTTAACATATTGAATATAGGTTAAAATTCCTTTTGTAGAAATAGGAAAAGTTTTGGACACGTATGTCCAGAACACGTGAAAGAAGGCACATGTTTTAACATGTGTATGACGTCACGGAAAATAGAAAGTTCTAGTGATAGAGAAAAAACTTGAAAGTAAAAGAAGACGGTCAGAGAGACAATCAGTGATGTCTCGCTTTGAAACTAAAATGTGAAGCCTTGAATTCTTGGTGATGGAAATCACGGCCGGTCGTGAAGAAATAAATTCATCATGTGTTTTCTAAAAACGTCGTCTTGTCTTATGATTCTTACAAAAAGGTAAAGTGAAATTGTATTATATATTTGTGTTATAAAATGTTTTTACATACACGTCTCGACATCTCATGTCTACACAATGTCTGAACAGAGAACACTATGTCCTCACTCAAAGAGCTTCTTCTTCTCTTTCTTCTTCTATGTATCTAAGGAATGAACATTTAATATATAAGAATCATAACATGAACAATCTCTCTAAGTCTCTTACAACAACAACCTCTCTCTTTCTGAGTCTTTCAACATCCCTCTCTGTAATAAGACAAACTCTCACTAAGACTCGTATCTTTACTAATAAGAACTCACGTAACATACGCACAAGTGGTAAATTCGTCTAATAATAATAATAATAACAATATATTACATAAACACTGCGATGAGTTCCGTCTATCTGACTTATTGGCAGATGACTTTAAATGTTTAATTTTTGCGCAGGTTCTAGTTTCATCTAAAAATGCTGAGATTAGACACCATATTCTCTCTAGACTTGAGAGTGAACAGGGCCTCACCCTCCAGAAGTTGGCCGAGGATTGTCAATGGGTAGTCTGCATAAGGAACAACTCGAGACACGTCCAGGAGTCAGGCGCAACATTCATTAGAAGGACGACCTTCAGACCGGAAAAATACTCACCCTGAAAAAGCAAAACTGGAAATAAGAAAACTCAGGCTACATCTGATAAGTACCACCCAATCACAAGACCTGGATCCCCTACAAGTCCGTGCTATCGCTGCGGCGAGAAACATTGGTCGAGTCAATATAAGTACTACAATGAATGTGGCAGAAAGGGCCACAAAGCAACCCAATGCAGGAAGAACAAGGTCAAGAACATCGTCCAACAGACTAGATCTGACTTGGATTCGGATAAGAATCGGCGCAAATATGTCAAAGTTAACATCGCAAATAAAACTGTGCATCTACAATTGGATTCCGCATCAAACCTGTCCATCATTAACCTTAAGACGTGGAAAACGCTAAGGAAACCAACCATGTAGAAAACGAATAAATCAGCTCGAGCTGTAACAGGCGATAAAGTGGAATTTGAGGGAGAACTCACACTCCCAGTGACGTTAAATGGTGTTACTAAAAATGTGAAACTGTATGTACATAGGACATCCGAAAACCTGTTAGGTACTGATTGGATGGAGCGATTCGAGTTTTGGGACCAACGTATGAATAAATTCTGTCATAGGGTAGAAGACTCGTCTACAGAAGTGCAACAACAGAAAGGCGAGTTAAAAGAGGAATGTCCAGAAGTATTACCACCAGGACTAAACTAGGAAAATGTACAAAGATTCGAACTAAAAGAAAACACTCTGCCCGTTTCCAAGAAGAAACCTAACGTCCCATTTGCAGCAACAGAGAAGTCGAAAACGATAGCTTAACTTCCAAATCTGACCCCCAGGATCGCCATGGGCATGGAATATGTGCCAATATTAAAGATGGCTTTCCATGTGGTAGGGACATCTCCAGAGAAGATCTTAACTTATCCTATATGTGCTTCCGGGTTGCATTAGCTCACACTACTGCATTTATATTTACTCTCCATCGCCCCCACAACAGCAGAGTTACTATCTTTAAAAGCATATCTGAGAAAATTGACCAAGTTCTATTAGCATATCCTTCAGCTAACATTCACGTATGTGGAGACTTCAATGTTCACAATGTGGAATGGTTGACTCACTCAAACAAGACCGATGATGAGGGGAGGTTCTGTCATGATTTCTCCATTGCTTATGACCTCACTCAGATTGTTCACAAACCCACCCGTGTGCCCAACAATGACGGCCAGTATGTGTGTCTCCTAGACCTTTTCTCACCATTTGCCCTGAACTATGTTCAGTTTCTGTTCTGTCTCCTCTTAGATCTTCCGACTACTCTGTTGTATCAGTTAAGATAAAAATGAAATGTAATAAGTCCTCAGACATACCTCTCCATCGTACAGTATATCGATACACTATGGCTTACTGGGATAGCTTCCATACATTTATATCAGATCTACCTCTGCGTTCCATGTTTAAAAAGGATGTGTCATCTATAGTATCAGACCTGACGGAATGGTTAATTGTAGGTATAGACTGTCTCATACCCTCAAAAAAGTTCCAGCAAAAACCTAACAGCCAGCCATGATTCTCTCCAAAATGTGCTGCTGCCATTGCGCACAGAAATCACTTTTTCCATTGCTTCCAGCATAATAGATGTATGGAGACTAAAGTCACATTTAGGACTGCCAGCAACCATTGTAAGAAAGTAATAAAAAATGCAAAAGAGTTGTATGCTCAGTCCGTCAAGTCCAAAGTAGCTGAGCAGCGGCTTGGTTTCCACCAGTTTTGGCAAATAGCAAACAGAATCCTGAACAGAAGCATGTGCTCTATCCCAACTCTCATAAATGGACCTGAGGTAATCTCGTCAGCTTCAGACAAAGCCAAACTCTTTGCCAAAAACTTTGCAGCTAATTCTACCTTTTGTGACCAAGGCCGCCAACCCCTAATATTTCCTCCTGTATCAGAAAACATGCTATGTGATATACAAATATCTGTACGTGATGTTGCCAAGCTAATCAAAAACCTTGATTCCAGTAAAGCAACTGGCCCTGACGGTATTCCAATTATAGTACTCAAAAAAACTTCAACCAGAACTAGCACCCATACTTACAAAACTGTTTAAACGTTGTCTTAAGGAGAATAGCTTCCCATCACCCTGGAAAATCTCATCAGTATGCCCTGTATGTAAGAATTCAGATGATCGCTCATCTCCCTCTCAGTACAGGCCAATAAGTGTGTGTCATGTTTAAGTTGCTGGAATCTGTGTTAAATACAGAAGTAATCAACCATCTCAGTAAAAATAACCTTCTTAGTGACACACAATATGGTTTCCATTCGCTAGATCTATAGCAGATGTGCTTACAGTTATATCTCATAGGATTAGCGAATCTCTTGAAGAAGGCAACTGCTCTTGACATATCAAAGGCCTTTGATAGGGTATGACATAAAGGTTTACTTCACAAGGTCTCCAGCTATGGTATAGCTGGAAATGTCTTCTCGATCATTTCTCTCTGATAGGTTCATAAGAGTAGTAGTTGAGGGGCAAAAATCAAGCTCACAGTATTAATGCTGCTGTCCCTCAGGGGTCCATCCTGAGCCCAATTCTCTTCCTGATCTACATTAATGATCTTCCAAATCACATCCTTACATCATTCATAGACATTTTCGCTGATGATGCTACCATCTATGGTAGCACATCTAAGACCGTAAACGACTAAGTTCTCTCCAATTATCTCTCCTCTGATCTTGAGCACATGGTACAATGGGGAAAGGAGTGGCTGGTTACTTTTAATGCATCTAAAACCAAGCTTTTATCTTTACATTATCAACGTTCTGATCCCCATCTGGCATCAGTTGAAATGAATGGTTCTCGTCTTGGGGAGGCGTCATGTTTTGGCAAGTTTCTGGGCTTGACCTTTACTCCTGATCTGAAATGGAATCACGTACATCAAATCTGTTGCGAAGGCCGCTGGAAAAGTGGTGGGATCTTTCTATCGATCCAGTAGATATCTCACTGCTGATGCAATTCTCTATCTATATAAGAGCCAATTACATCCAAGAATGGAGTACTGTTGCCACATCTGGGCAGGAGCTGCTAGAAAGGACTTGTCCTGCCTTGATAGAGTTCAAAATAGACTTCGTAGCCTCGTAGGAGATGTCCTTTTCTCTTCCCTGCAACCTCTATCTCACAGAAGAGATGTTGCGAGTTTGTCTCTGCTTTATCGTTATGTTCATGGCAAGTACTCGACTGAGCTTCAATTTATGGTCCCCCCTCGCCAAACTTTCACAAGAAACACTTGTCTAGCTGAAAACACTATCAATAATTCCCCCCACTCTTTATCTGTGCCTAAACCTAAACGTAGATTCCATAAACAAAGCTTCTTTCTTAGAACCGCACGCCTGTGGAATTGTCTTCCGTTTTCCTGCTTTCCAGCATTTATACAATCTGATTGTCTTCAAGTCCAATGTAAACAAGTTTTTGATGAGCCGTTCCACTTAAGTTAACAAATTTACCGACTTTCCATTACTAACGATTGCTATATTGTCCAATTGACTACTCTACACTCTTGACCCTTATATATATATATATATATATATATATATATATAGTCTTTGGGCCTTGATAAGTGGTGATTCCTTTAAAAAAAAAAAAAATATGTCGATTAGAAGTAATATTTAAAAATTAGATTTTTATCTCTATATCAAGCAATATCTTTAAAAATATATTTCTCTACCTTTAATCTAAATTTCTGATGTATTATGAAATATCATTTATGCAAATACAAATATTTTTCTTATTTTATTGATGAAATCTTTTATTAAATTCCTTTTAGTTCAGCTACTACCATTGCATCTACTGCCACAATTTGCAAAATTGCACAGAAAATGAACTAACTATAAATCAGCAAAGACACGATAAAAGAAATTTTATAGTGAAATTTTTAAGCCATTGTTACATCTGTTCTAGTATATGGTTCTCAAATATTTTAGATTTTAGAGTGGGGGATAACTTTCTTACATAAATTTAACATAAAATGTCACTCACTTTCTGACCACCACCAATTTGCTCAATTTTTTCTGTACAGTGCACACTTACCGGGTATGTTGCTAGAGAATAATTTAGATTTTAGAGTAGGGGATCAATTTCCTTTATAAATTTAATGTTAAATGATCATTCACTTCCTGATCATCACTAAATTCACAATAGAATAACAAGCAAGTGATAACAACATTAGTTTTAATATTATATACAAACCAATTTTGGAGGATGAGGAGGGATGAAGATCGGATGTAGATATTTTTGTGTTGGGGGAGGGAGTAACTAATCTTGACCAATTCTTTTACGTAATTAAAAAATTCCTTAATAGTCACTTTTTTTTTTTTTTAGGCTTTTGGTATTTTTTTTAAAACTTATATTGCATTACTTATATAGGCTATGCAATTTGCATTTATTCATCAGTTTCTGTTGTACGGGCAAACTAGTGTGTTCAGGGTTCATTTCCACATCGTTTCTGGAATTGTTCAAACATAGAGGGCAAAAGTATGGACACAATACATATTCAGAAGATATGCTTTTTAAATCAAAAAGAAAAAAAAAGAAGTATGCAAAAAAATGTTTTCATTTCATGTAGTGAATTTAATACTTTATGGAGATTATTGAACTAAAAACAAAATCTCTTTATATCTCTTGAGTGTTATTCTACACAAATATCTAATAATTAAAACAAACAAACGAAAACGAAAAGCAAAAATAAAAATATTCACACAAAATTGATCAATACAAAAATGACCCCCCCCCTCCCCAGAAAAAAAAATGTTATTGTTTTAAAAAAACTTTTTTAATTTGATTACTTTTTCCTTCTATTTCTGGAAATTGATAATGGTCAAAAAATGAATCTATGACACAACTACAACTAGATGATGATTATGATTGCCACATCAAACTTTGTTTTTGATCAGTTATATTCACATTTTATTGCTTTGATATAATATTGGTTGTTTGCAATGATTTATTTGGTGTCATTATCAGCAATGCAATATTATTACAGATCAGATTCTAATAAGTTATCTACGATGTTTTCTTTAATTAAAGAGTAAAAATCTCCTATATCAACATTTTAGGTAGTTTTGGAAATTTTCCATTGATTCAAAAAATTTTTTCATTGATTCAAAAAATTTCTTTATTCTATTTTTATTTTTCAAATATTTTTTATTTCCCTCAATTCAATGAAAAGTATAGTATAACATTTTTAAATGGTCAATTGGAGAGATGGAAATAATTTTCTTTACCAACTCAGTGTTTGAGATGTAAAAGAAAACTTGGTTCAAGTAAAGATTAGATACCCCATAGCAGACGACAAAAATAGACAAACAATTCAAAGGGCACCAGTTGTTCGACCTTGACATTGCTGTTAGTTGTTTGTAAACTTGTAAACAGGTCAAATAGCAGACATATTTGAATGTTCGCGAGCAAGATTTTTTAAAAAATATATTTACAAAACTTTTAAAGATTTAAAAGAAAAAATATATATTTACAAAACATTTTCTTTAATATTAAATATTTACAAAACTTTTAAGGATTAAAAAAAAACAAAAACTTTTTTCTATTTACACAAAACTTTTTAATGTAAGTAATAAAACGAACGTATTTAAACAAAATATATTTAAATAAATGGGTGTCTTTCTGGGTACGTTCTTTTTATATATTAACAGAACTTTTTAATAAAACTATTAATAATAATAATAATAATAATATAAATAAATGGTAAATTTTTACGACATGTCCCAGCATATTATAAACACTCCAACCTCCCTATGTTAAGAACGGCTTTCGGAATGAACACCCCCAACTTCATAAGCCGTTCTTTAACATGGGGAGGTTAGGAGGTGTTTATTCCGGAAGCCGTTCTTAACATTTTTTTTTTTTTTTTACCGCAGGAATCACCACATTATCAAGGCCAAGAGGCCACTCAAGGATAAGTGTTAAAGAGTGTACAGTAGAAATTGGAAAATATAGTAATCGTTAGTAATGAAAATTCGGTAAATTTGTTAACTTATATGGAACGGCTCATCAAGAACTTATTTATGTTAGACTTAAAGACAACCATATTGTACTCAGCTGGAAAGCAGGAAAACTGAAGACAATTCCACAGGTGTGCAGTTCTAAGAAAGAAGCTTTGTTCATGGAATCTACGTTTAGGTTTAGGCACAGATAAAGAGTGGGGTGAATTATTGATAGTGTTTACAGCTAGACAAGTGTTTCTTGTGAAAGTTTGGTGAGTGTGGACCATGGACTGAAGCTCAATCGAACACTTTCCATGAAAATAACAATACAGTAGAGACAACCTCGCAACATCTCTTCTATGAGATAGAGGTTGCAGGGAAGAGAAAAGGACATCTCCTACGATGCTACAAAGTCTATTTTGGACTCTATCAAGGCAGGACAAGTCTTTTCTAGCAGCTCCTGCCCAGATGTGGCAACAGTATTCCATCCTTGGACGTACCTGGCTCTTATATAGATAGAGAATTGCATCAGCAGTGAGATATCTACCAGATCGATAGAAAGATCCCACCACTTTTCCAGCAGCCCTGGCAACGGATTTGATATACATGTTCCATTTCAGATCAGGAGTAATTGTCAAGCCCAGAAGCTTGTCAAAACTTGACACCTCCTGAAGACGAGAGCCATTCATTTTAGTTGATGCCAGATGTGGATCAGAATGTTGATGATGTAAAGAGAGAAGCTTGGTTTTAAATGCATTAAAAGTAACCAGACACTCCTTTCTCCATTGTACCACGTGCTCAAGATCAGAGGAGAGAGAATCAGAGAGAACTTGGTCGTTTACTGTCTTAGATGTGCTACCATAAATGGTAGTGCTATCAGCATAAATGTCTACAAATGATGTAAGGATGTGATTTGGAAGATCATTAATGTAGATCAGGAAAAGAGTTGGGCCCAAGATGGACCCCTGAGGGACAGCAGCATTAATACTGTGAGCTTCTGATTTTTGCCCCTCAACTACTGCTCTTATGAACCTATCAGAAAGAAATGATTTAATAATTGAGAAGACATTTCCAGCTATACCATAGCTAGAGATCTTGTGAAGTAAACCTTTATGCCATACCCTATCAAAGGCCTTAGATATGTCAAGAGCAATTGCCCTAGAAAGGTTGCCTCTGTCGAGAGATTTGCTAATCCTATGAGATATAACTGTAAGCACATCTGCTGTCGATCTAGCAGAATGGAAACCATATTGAGTGTCACTAAGAAGGTTATTTTTGTTGAGATGGTTGATTACTTCTGTATTTAACACAGATTCCAGCAACTTACTCATGATGCACAGGAGACTTATTGGCCTGTACTGAGAGGGGGATGAGCGATCACCTGAATTCTTACATACAGGGCATACTGATGAGATTTTCCAGGGTGATGGGAAGCTATTCTCTTTAAGACAACGTTTAAACAGTTTTGTAAGTATGGGCGCTAGTTCTGGTTGAAGTTTTTTGAGTACTATAATTGGAATACCGTCAGGGCCAGTTGCTTTACTGGAATCAAGGTTTTTGATTAGCTTGGCAACATCACGTACAGATATTTGTATATCACATAGCATGTTTTCTGATACAGGAGGAAATATTGGGGGTTGGTGGCCTTGGTCGCAAAGGGTAGAATTAGTTGTAAAGTTCTTGGCAAAGAGTTTGGCTTTGTCTGATGCTGACGAGATTACCTCAAGCCCATTGATGATAGTTGGAATAGAACACACGCTTCTGTTCAGGATTCTGTTTGCAATTTGTCCAAAACTGGTGGGAACCAAGCCGCTGCTCAGCTGCTTTGGACTTGACGGATTGAGCATACAACTCTCTTGCGTTCTTTATTACTTTCTTGCAATGGTTGCTGGCAGTCCTGAAAGCAGCTTTAGTTTCCATACATCTATTACGTTGGAAGCAGTGGAAAAAGTGATTTCTGTGCGCAATGGCAGCAGCACATTTTGGAGAGAACCATGGCTGGCTGTTAGGTTTGTGCTGGAACTTTTTTGAGGGTATGAAACGGTCTATACCTACAATTAACCATTCCGTCAGGTCTAATACTATAGAGGACACATCCTTTTTAAACATGGAACGCAGAGGTAGATCTGATATAAATGCACGTAAACTATCCCAGTCAGCCTTAGTGTATCGATATACTGTACGATGGAGAGGTACTTACTGGGGACTTATTACATTTCATTTTTATCTTAATTGATACAACAGAGTGGTCGGAAGATCTAAGAGGAGACAGAACAGAAACTGAACATAGTTCAGGGCAAGTTGTGAGAAAAAGGTCTAGTAGACTCGCATACTGGCCGTCATTGTTGGGTTCATGAGCAATCTGAGTGAGGTCATAAGCAATGGAGAAATCATGACAGAACCTCCCCTCATCATCGGTCTTGTTTGAGTGGGTCAACCACTCGACGTTGTGAACATTGAAGTCTCCACATACGTGAATGTTAGCTGAAGAATAAGCTGATACGATTTTGTCAATTTTCTCAGATATGCTTTTAAAGATAGTAACTCTGCTGTTGTGGGGGCGATGGAGAGTAAATATAAATGCAGTAGTGTGAGCTAATGCAACCCGGAAGCACATATAGGGTAAGTTAAGATCTTCTCTGGAGATGTCCCTACCACATGGAAAGCCATCTTTAATATAGGCACATATTCCATGCCCATAGCGATCTTGGGGGGTCAGATTTAGAAGTTAAGTTAAAGTAACCTTTAATTGCAAACTCTTCTAGGGAAATAGCCTGTCCAATGCCAGTTTCGCTTAAAAATAAAAGGTCTGGTTTAGTCTCCTGTAATTGGGTTTCAACCTCTGGAAGGTTAGAACATAGACCCCTGATGTTGGAGGAGGAGACATGGTAGTAGGGGTCTACATTGGAAGTTGGAGAACCGGGTTTAATCGTGTATTTTTTCTTGAAACTTGTCATGATGGAATTTTGGAATTTGTGGACTAGGTCATCAGATTTACTTAGAGCATGAAAGAGAGGGGAAACTAAGAGAGAAAAAGAAATGAAGAATTTTTTTTTTTTTTGTAGAACATGATAAGGTAAAGCCGTAACAATTACCCACTAATATGACATCAAGAAGCCCCACCAGAAGCTACTGCATGGTCCAGAATGAATCCATCCACCAAATGGCAATACAGCAGCCCCAGTACTTTGCACCTGCTGATACGACAGCCTCCTTAGTGGTTAATCCAAGGTTTGCGTCCCTGACTATCAGGCGGATAATGTCAGCCCAGATAAAACGTTTACCTTCAGCACCCTTACTAGTGACATGGCTACAAGGATAGACGTAGAAACAGAAAATTTCCGCCATCTCTGCCAACTGTTCGTGGAAAAAACATGGGGTAGTTGGGGTGTTTATACTACTCTGGGGCAGGTCGTAAAATAATACCAAATAAATAAATAAACCGAGCTTATAACTGAGAATTTCGGATGATGTCAATTAAAAAATACATAATTTAAAAAAATTTGAAATAAAATTATTATAACCAAACTTTTTATGACAGAAACAAATATAAAATAATTGACTAGTTCGGATTTTTGTGATCAAGATTAATTTTTATGTACAGTGTGTGTGTGTGTGTGTGTGTGCATCTATCTTTGTGCGTTTTTAATACAATTCAATATTTAAGTTGCGATGTATGTCAGTGAAGAAATCATTCTAAACCGAGGCAATTTTTATGCATAATAAAATCACAAGTATAAACAATCGAGATTTTAAAAAATATATTTTATTCACATATCTTTTACAACTTTTATTTTTATAAAGATGAAGTGTAGTATCACAAGATACAAATCTTTTTATAAATTTTCATTTTTATTAAAAAAAAAAAAAAAGCTTGCTATTTGCTTACTTCTCCATAAAGACAAATTAAGTGAAAGTAAGTTCAGCGTCTGAAAATTTCAGTTTCCAATGGTTTGCAATTAATATAGTTCATTCTTTTTATTTATTTTTTATTATTATAATTATTATTATTAGTTTTATTAAAGTTCTGTAAATATATTTAAAAAACGCACTCAGAAAGACACCCATTTATTTGAATATATTTTGTTACATTTACATTCGTTTTGTTACTTACACAAAAAGTTTTGTGTAAATAGAAAAAGTTTTTTTTAATCCTTAAAAGTTTTGTAAATATTTAATATTAAAGAAAATGTTTTGTAAATATATTTTTTCTTTTAAATCTTTAAAAGTTTTGAAATATATTTTTAAAAAATCTTGCTCGCGAATATTTGAATATGTCTGCTATTTGACCTGTTTACAAGTTTACAAACAACAGCAATGTCAAGGTCGAACAACCGGTGCCCCTTGAATTGTTCACCTATTTTTGTCATCTGCTATGGGGGTATCTAATCTTTACTTGAACCAAAAACTTTAATGGAATATTTGGAATATCTGTGTTGTCTCGTGTCATCTGTGTCGAGATGAAGAGTTTGACGCCCCCATGATTTTTGAGAACTTTGAATGAAACAAGCAAAGAAAATATATTTGTGTGTGTATAAAACAAAGGTGGGTTCCCTCTATCAAGCTAGAAAACTACTATCATGTACCTCTACAATGCCACCATTTGCCCATGCATGGAGTATTGTTACCACATCTGAGCTGGTGCATCTACCACTAGTCTCTCCCTCTTAGATAGGGCCCAAGAAAGAGTTGTTAATCTAATCGGTCCCACTTTATCAACTAAGCTCCAGCCCCTGTCCCATCACTGCAATGTTGCATCACTGTGCCTGTTTTACAAATATTTTAATGGAATGGGTTCTGATGAACTCGTTTCAATTGTAACCCCTTGACGTATGTATCCCCGACCAAACCTGCTTAGCAACAAGATCTCACCCCTTCACTGTTGAGGTCTCTAAATGGCAGAAAGCTTTCTACTCTAATAGTTTCTTCCCTCGAACAGCTAGACTTTGGAATTCCCTTCCTGCTGTCTGCTTTCCTGGCTGCACTGATATGCAGAAGTTCAAATATAACAAACAAATATCTCATTAATCTTTCTTAGGTATGGCCCCAAATAGTAACCCCTTATGCCCAGTGGCAATATGCTTTGTAAGGAGTGAACATGAGTTTTAAAAAAAAAAAAAAAACATTACAGGGTTACAGTTAAATCATATTGACATACAAATTCTTGTTAGACAAATGAAGTTAAACAACATTAAGTTTGACATCAGTTTTTAATGTGTGACCACTTTGGGAATACCGCATTTCAGGTAAATAATTTTATCTTAGCCTTGTTATAAATTATTGGCCCATCCGTTCCACTTAAAACTGATTGAGGATAAACACCAGACCAGGAGGCTTTTAGGCAGAGAAAAGTACTTCTACTAAAACAACACACACACACACATATATATATGTATATATATATACATATATAATTAAGTCTATTTATTTCTCAAAGTTAGACATTGATAGCAAGGCATTTGCTTCTGCCCAGCTAATTTTTCTTTTTTTCCATTTCACCATATTCTTTATGCTAACAAATTGTACTTATTTCAGCTAGGAAAAGTTGTTTTTAAATGAAAACATTTTGACCCCATGATTTTTTTTATGTGAGTACTCTGGTTATTGAGTTTGGGAAGGTTTTAATTCTTTGCACATCTGGTAAAAACGATATTATTGTATGATCTGGTGACAGAATAGATACTATGCTTTGATCCTAGCTCAAGTTCAAGAAAGTATATTTTAGTTTGAGTTTCACATTTGGCACAACAGCACCATCAGTTGAAGTTTTTTGTTTTTTTTTGGTCTTACATCTTTGATAATCAGATAATCTCATCTTAAAAAAAGTGGTGGAAAGTGATAATATGTATAAACAGGAAATTGTCTTAACATTATGTGAATGAACATTATGTGTCTAGATATAATGTGGTTATTGGTTAAAGTTATAAATTCTTTCATATTAAAAAAATAAAAAATAGTTTTATAAAAACATAAAAGCATGTTGATTTTTTGTATAATTTTAACATTTCAAAACAATCTTTTTTCCTTTATCAAAAAATATATTTTTTATAAAAAAAATTGAAAAGGAAACTTTTATCCAAAACTGGACATTTTCAATTTTAAATAACGCTCATTTAAAATGTTTTCTGATAACATTTTTTGTGCATATGTTAACTGCATGCAAAATTTTATTTTTGAATTGCAAAGAGAATGTTTTTATTATTAATGTCAAAACATATAAACAGCTTTCATGTCTTAATAAATTCAGGATCAAGTGATTTGTTCAATTCACAAGTTTTTTTAAAACAAGATTTTTCTCAGTCTGTAAAAATTCACATTAAAAATGTTTACATGAAAATTATATTTTATTTTGGTTCTTTTTATGTCATATGTCAACAGAAATTTGATGTCTCTTAAAATGCATTTCATGTTATCTAGTCTATTTTCATTTTAATTAAAATGCTTGGAAATAGTGATTTTTTTTTTAATCTGATACTAAGTTTGTAGTTATTGAATTTAAATCTAAAAGCACATTTTGTTTCATGATCTATATTTAATAAACACTGCACATGAATAATGCATTTCTAAAAGTTCTTACCATCTTAAAGAAAGAATGGGTAAGGCTCTTCATCAGCTTAGAAATGATATTATAACTATGCTTAAACAGTTTTCTCCCATCACCCATCAATAATAACAACAATTTTCAAGATTTGTAAAATGGAGAAATCAACAAATTGATAGCCTGAACTTTGATCTAAAATTTGCATTTTTATTTTCGTTTTTTTTTTTGTTTTGTTTTTTTAATTCCTGTTTAATTTAGCAAAGAAATGTTCAAGAGATCTGGAGAAATGTACAAAATTATAATTTGTTTGAGCCTTGCAGAAGAGTCTGCTTTTCATAAATGTTACTCTGAAATGTGTATGTCAGTTGATGGTCGAAAATCCAGTCTACATGAAAGCTAAAAATCTTGTTCATCTGTTTTGGAAAATGATGCACTTTCAAAAGAATACGAAATGTTGATTTACTTGATTTTTTTTATTATTGTTATATATTTTTTCTGTTTATTGTTTTTTTCTGTTTATTGTTATATATATTTTTCTTATTATATCAAAGAGTTTATATATTGTTTTTAGTATGTTAAGGATTTTATGTATTTTTCTATCATATTACGAATTTGATATATATATATATATATTATTGCGTAAGGGATTTTATCTATGTATTTTTATCATGTTAGATATTTTATATATATCATGCAATTTCCATGATAAAAAATTGACAAAATTTCTTTTGAATTTTTTTTTCAGATTTGCTGACGATGATGTGAACTTTTCTATAAACACTGACGATCCAAGTGTGTTTATCACAGACTTGAAGAATGAATATTCCCTCGTACAGGAAGCTGGTTTGACTAAAGAGCAAATCATAAAATCGGTAATTTTAAAAAAGATTTTTTTACATGTATTTTAAGAGATAACTAAAAGCTTTGAGTTAAATTTCATCTAAAACATGTTCATCTGCTGTATATTGCTGCCGTGCATTCTATAGACATCTGGTGTGTATGTAGACCACATGATTTTTTGTACCATTTTTGTTCAAACTGAAAATACTTATCAAAATACTCTGTTTAATGTAGTTTCAGAATATATTTGGTTACATGCAAAGGGTTTATCTCTTAAACCCTTGTAAGAGTTTATGGCATATTTTCATTCCATGGGTGTCACTCAAATTTGGCATTAACATATAATTAGAATTCTATGTTAATGCCAAACTTAAGTGACACTTATTTTATCCTCAAATGAGAAAGAATCCTGGTGTTATACAGAAATGAATGAGTACCTCTATGCATTATTCTTAGCTGTGAACCCCATATTATATGTTCATTTTTATTTCTGTAAGTTTAAATTTTCAAGTTAAGAATAAATTGTTTTTAACTGTTTATGGCTGTCCGAAACACAAACTCGATGATCTGATTGAAAAACACTTGAATACAAAATTAATACAAAACCATTGATACTCTTGTGTATTTTACTCAAAAGTTGTAGCATCTAAGTATAGGGCTTTAGATTGCATCTGCAAATACACAGAGAAATAATAAACTCACAAAAATTCCACAGTGAAATAATTTGTATGATTATTTTGAAAGATCTGTCAGATCTATTTTTAAAAAAAATGACTTTCTTTTTCCATGAAAAAATAATTGTTATTGTCAGCTAAATATTCTTGGAATCAATAAAATGTCCCTTTTTGAAATTTGTTTCTTTCAAATTTTACTGCCTTAATCGGCAGAACATAATTTGATTATAAAACATTTTATTTTAAAAGTCGGAATTTTTTTATCTTGGTAACATGCAATTAATCACCAGCACTGCTAATCGAGCGATCTAATTTTTTCTTTTTAAGCCTTTACTGCCAAACTGTACTTTCAAGTCGCCTTTCAAAAAAACACATGTATAGGAAATATTTCTTACTCTTATGGCAACTGATCTTCTAAGTATAGATCTACGCATGGTTCAACAAGTGAATGAGTGGTTTGTTTATGTGACAGTTGTACGTTAACTTCCATCACATGTGGGTTTCATGATTAAAAAATTTATCACATTACAAAAAGTTCTGGTGATAAAGAGTGTATGAAAGGTGATAATGTATGTCTGAACATGAAGTGCATAAACATATTATTTAGAAGCTAATAAGATTTGCATGGTTAATGGCAAAATGAAACACCATATGTTAAGATCATATTTTCTGCCTTGATTAAAAATGTGACTGAAACACAGTGAAATGTTAATTGGTTGCATTCAACTGGCCTGATTGTGTTTGACACTGACCTATTACTAATCAAGAATTTATATAAAAAAGTTTGGATACACATCTTGGATGTTATTCTCAACCTTTTTTAAGTGCATTATCAAACTAAGGAATCTTTATGCTGAATTCAGGAATTTATACCAAATTTGGATCTGGACCCTTCGTATAATCCACAGGAGTAGGTTGTTCTTATTCCATTAGCCATAACTGGATAGAAGCTTTAAA